>NW_026111405.1:1353394-2081789 GCF_024679095.1 Eriocheir sinensis | reverse complement strand
TAGATTTCTATTAAAATATATGTACAAAATACACATAAAATTAGGTAAATACGTATAAAAAAATGTAAACAAAATACACATAAAATAATATAAATTCGAAACAAAATAAATAAACAAAATACCAATAAAAGAATCTGTATTTGTTCTGTGTATTTTTGTATATAGTTTTATACAAATTTACGATATTTGATGTGTATTTTGTATATTTATATTTATACAAATACACATTCTTTTACTGGTATTTTGTTTATTTATTTTGATACGATTTTTATGTGGATTTTGTATTCATTTTTTTATACGTATTTACTTCATTTTATGTGTATTTTGTATATATTTTTATAGAAATCAACGTTATTTTATGTGTATTCGTATATATATTTTGAAACAAATTTACATTATTTTATATGTATTTTGCATATCTATTTCAATACAAATTTACCTTACAGTATGTGCATTTTTTATATTTATTTTAATACAAATTTTAATATTTTATGTGTATTTTGGTATATATATTTTTATAAAAAATGCGTTATTTTATGGCTATTTTGCATCTTTATTTTCATACAAATTTACATTATTTAATTAATATTCTGTGTATTTATTTTGATACGATTTTACATTATTTTATTTGTTTTTTGTATATACTTTTTTATACATATTTACATTATTTAATTAGTATTTTGTATATATATTTGATTCAAATTTACGTTATTTTAAGTGTATATGTTTATATATTTTCATTCAAATTTCCATTATTTTATGTGTATTTTGTATATGTATTTCAATACAAATTTACCTAATTTATGTGTATTTTGTATATTTATTTTCATACAAATTTAAATTATTTTTGTGTATTTTTGTATATAGTTTTATACAAACTTAGGTTATTTTATGAGTATTTTGTATATCTATTTTCATACAAATACACATTCTTTTATTGATATTTTGTTTATTTATTTTGACGAGAATTTAAATTATCTAATGTGTATTTTGTATATATATATTTATACGTATTTACATTATTTCATGTGTATTTTGTATATATATTTCTATAGAAATCTACGTTATATTATGTGTATTCGTATATAGATTTTTAAACAAATTTACACTTTTATGTGTATTTTGCATATTTTTTCAATACAAATTTTCCTTATTGTATATGCATTTTGTATATTAATTTTAATACAAATTTAATTATTCTATGTGTATTTTTGTATATGTATTTTTATAAAAATATGCTTTATTTTATGGGTATTTTGCATCTTTATTTTCATACAAAATTTACGTTATTTTATTGATATTCTGCTCATTCATTTTGATACGATTTGACATTATTCTATGTGTATTTTGTATATATTTTTCAAACAAATTTACGTTATTTTATGTGTATTTGTTTATATATTTTGACACAAATTTACAATATTTTATGGGTATTTTGTATATATATTTCAAAAGAAATTTACCTAGTTTTATGTGTATTTTGAATATCTATTTTCATACAAACTCAAATTATTTATATGTATTTTTGTATATATTTCAATACAAATTTTAGTTATGTTATGTGTATTTTGTAAATCTATTTTCATTCAAATATATATTATTTTATTGGTATTTTGTTGATTTATATTGATACGAATTTACATTATTTTGTATGTACTTTTTATATATATTTTTATACGCATTTACATTATTTAATATTTATTTTGAATTTATAATTTTATACAAATTCATGGTATTTTATGTGTATTTGTATATATATTTTCATATAAATTTACATTATTTTATGTGTATTTTGTACATATATTTCATTACAAATTTACCTTTTTTTATGTTTATTTTGTATGTGTATTTTGTACATTTATATTTATACACGTTTACTCATACAAATTTATATTATTTTATTGGTGTTTTGTTTATTTATTTTGATACGAATTACATGATTATATGTGTATTTTGTACACATTTTTTTATACGTATTTACATTATTTAATGTGTATTTTGTTTATATATTTTCATACAAATTTACGTTATTATATGTGTATTTGTATAAATATTTTGATACAAATTTACTTTATTTCATGTATTTTGTATATATATTTCAATTCAAATTTAGCTTATTTTGTGCGTATTTTGTATATATTTTCATACAAATTTAATTATTTCTGTGTATTTTTGTAAATAGTTTTATATAAATTTACGTTATTTTATGTGTATTTTGTATATTTATATTTATACAAATACACATTCTTTTATTGGTATTTTGTTTATTTATTTTGATACGAATTTACATTATTTTATGTGTATTTTGTATATTTTTTTATACGTATTTACTTCATTTTATGTGTATTTTGTATATATATTTTTATAGAAATCTACGTTATTTTATGTGTATTCGTATACATATTTTGAAACAAATTTACATTGCTTTATATGTATTTTGCATATCTATTTCAATACAAATTTACCTTATTGTACATATAAAACAATGTAAATTTGTTTCAAAATATATGTACGAATACACATAAAATAACGTAGATTTCTATAAAAATATATATACAAAATACACATAAAATTAAGTAAATACGTATAAAAAAATGTAAACAAAATACACATAAAATAATGTAAATTCGAAACAAAATAAATAAAGAAAATACCAATAAAAGAATGTGTATTTGTATAAATATAAATGTACAAAATACACATACAAAATAAACATAAAATAAGGTAAATTTGTAATGAAATATATGTACAAAATACACATAAAATAATGTAAATTTATAAGGAAATATATATACAAATACACATAAAATAATATAAACTCGTAAAAAATTAAATACTCAAAATTCCAATAAAAGAATGTATATTTGTAGGAAAATATATATACAAAAATCAAATAAAATAACTAAAATTTGTATAAATATATATACAAAAATACACAAAAATAATTTAAATTTGTTTGAAAATAGATATGCAAAATACACATAAAGTTAGGCAAATTTGTATTGAAATACATATACAAAACTCACATAGAATAATGTAAATTTGTATGAAAATATATAAACAAATACATATAAAATAACGTAAATTTGGATAAAATATATACAAAATATACATTAAATATTTTAAATATTTAAATATATTATATATATATTTTTATTGATATTTGCGTTATTTATGTGTATTTTGTATATGTTTTCTCATAGAAATTTACATTATTTTATTGGTATTTTGTCTATTTATTATGATACGAATTACATGATTATTTGTGTATTTTGTACATTTTTTTTATACGTATTTACATTATATTATGTGCGTTTTGTTTATATATTTTTATACAAATTTACGTTATTATATGTTTATTTGTATAAGTATTTTGATACAAATTTTATCTATTTATTTTAATACAAAATCAAATATTTTATGTTTTTTCGTATAAATATTTTTATATAAAATGCGTTATTTTATGGGTATTTTGCATCTTAATTTTCATACAAATTTACATTATTTTATTAATATTTTCTGTATTTATTTTGATACGATTATACATTATTTTATTTGTGTTTTGTATATATTTTTTTATACATATTTACATTATTTAATGTTTTTTTTGTATATATATTTGATACAAATTTACGTTATTTTAAGTCTATATGTTTATATATTTTCATTCAAATTTACATTATTTTATGTGTATTTTGTATATGTATGTCAATACAAATTTACCTAATTTTATATGTTTTTTGTATATTTATTTTCATACAAGTTTAAATTATTTTTGTGTATTTTTGTATATAGTTTTATACAAATTTAGGTTATTTTATGTGTATTTTGTATATCTATTTTCATACAAATACACATTCTTTTCATGATATTTTGTTTATTTATTTTGACACGAATTAACATTATTTAATGTGTATTTTGTATATATATTTTTTATACGTATTTACATTATTTCAAGTGTATTTTGTATATATATTTCTATAGAAATCTGCGTTATTTTATGTGTATTCGTATATATATTTTGAAACAAATTTACATTGTTTTATGTGTATTTTGCATATTTTTTTAATTCAAATTTACCTTATTGTATGTGCATTTTGTATATTAATTTTAATACAAATTTGATTAATCTATGTGTATTTTTGTATATGTATTTTTATAAAAATATACTTTATTTTATTGGTATTTTGCATCTTTATTTTCATACACATTTTAATTATTTTATTGATATTCTGTGTATTTATTTTGATATGATTTTACATTATTCTATGTGTATTTTGTATATATATTTTATATAAAATGTATTTGTTTTCATTTCATACAAATCTACATTATTTTATGTGTTTTTTGTACATGTATTTAAATACAAATTTAACTAGTTATATGCGTATTTTGTATATCTATTTTGTATGTATATTTTCATAGAAATTTACTCTATTTTATGAGTATTCGTATATATATTTTGATACAAATTTACATTATTAATGTGTATTTTGCATATCTATTTCAATACAAATTTACTTTATTGTACGTTCATTTTGTATATTTATTTTAATACAAATTTAATTATTTTATATGTCTTTTTGTATATATATTTTTATGCAAATATGCGTTATTATATGGATATATTGCATCTTTATTTTCATACAAATTTACATTATTTTATTGATATTCTCTTTATTTATTTTGATACGATTTAACATTATTCTATGTGTTTTTGTATATATTTTTTTATATATATATTTACATTATTTAATGTTCATTTTGTATATATATATATATATATATATATGTTCATTTTGTATATATATTTTATCCAAATTTACATTATTTTATGTGTATTTGTTTATATATTTTCATACATATTTACATTATTTTATGTGTTTTTTGTATATATATTTTTCTACGTATTTAAATTATTTTATGTGTATTTTGTATATACATTTTCATAAAAAAACTACGTTATTTTATTGTGTGTATAAGTATATATTTTGATACAAATTTTATACAAATTCATGTTATTTAATGTGTTTTTGTATATATATATTTTCATACAAATTTATATTATTTTATGTGTATTTTTTCATATATTTCACTACAAATTTACCTTATTTTATGTATATTTTGTATATTTATTTCATTCAATTTTAAATTGTTTTATGTGTATATTTGTATTTGTATTTAGGTTATTTTATGTGTATTTTGTATATATATTTTCATCCAAAATTACATTATTTTATTGGTATTTCTTAATTTAATTCGATACGAATTCAGATTATTTCATAGGTATTTTGTGTACATATTTTTACACTCATTTACATTATCTAATGTGTGTTTTGTATATATATTTTTATGCAAATTTATCTAATGTTCATTTTTGTACATATATTTTTATAGAAATTTGCGTTATTTTATGTATATAGTTTTATATAAATTTACGTTATTTTATGTGCATTTTGTATATTTATATTTATACAAATACACATTCTTTTATTGGTATATTGTTTATTTGCATTTATACGAATTTACATTATTTTATGTGTATTTTGTATACATTTTTTTATACGTATTTACTTAATTTTATGTGTATTTTGTATATGTATTTTTATAGAAATCTACGTTATTTAATGTGTATTCGTATATATATTTTGAAACAAATTTATATTATTTTATATGTATTTTGCATATCTATTTCAATACAAATTTACCTTATTGTATGTGCATTTTGTATATTTATTTTAATACAAGTTCAAATATTTTATGTGTATTTTGGTATCAATAGTTAAAAAAAAAAAGCGTTATTTTATAGGTATTTTGCATCTTAATTTTCATTTTATATGTACTTTGTATATATATTTTTATACGCTCTTACATTATTTAATATTTATTTTGAATATATATTTTTATACAAATTCATGGTATTTTATGTGTATTTGTATATATATTTTCATATAAATTTACATTATTGTATGTGTATTTTGTACATATATTTTATTACAAATCTACCTTATTTTATGTTTATTTTGTATGTGTATTTTGTATATTTATATTTATCCAAATACACATTCTTTTATTGGTATTTTTTTTTTAATTCGAAGTTACATTATTTTATGTGTATTTTGAATAAATTTTTTATACGTATTTACTTGATTTTATGTGTATTTTGTATATAGAATTTTATAGAAATCTACGTTTTTTTATTTGTATTCGTATATATATCTTGAAACAAATTTACATTGTTTTATATGTATTTTTGCATGTCTCTTTCAATACAAATTTACCTTATTGTATGTGCATTTTGTATATTTACTTCAATACAAATTAAAAAAATTTATGTGTATTTTGGTATATATATTTTTATAAGAAATGCGCTATTTTAGGGAATTTTGCATCTTTATTTTCATACAAATTTACATTATTTTATTGATATTTGGTGTATTTATTTTGATACGATTTTACATTATTCTATTTGTTTTTTGTATATACTTTTTTATACATATTTACATTATTTAATGTGTATCTTGCATATATATTTTATACAAATTTATTATCTATTATCTATTTTCATACAAATACACATTCTTTTCATGATATTTTGTTTATTTATTTTGACACGAGTTTACATTATTTGATATGTATTTTGTATATATATTTTTATACGTATTTACATAATTTCATATGTATTTTGTATATATATTTAATAGATATTCAAAATACACATAAAATAACCTAAATTTGTATCAAACTATATACAAAAATACACAAAAATATTTTAAATTTGTATGAAAATAAATATACAACATACACATAAAATTAGGTAAATTTGTATGGAAATACATATACAAAATACATATAAAATAATGTAAATTTGAATGAAAATACATAAACAAATACACTTAAAATAACGTAAATTTGTATAAAAAAAATATATACAAAACACAAATAGAATAATGTAAAATCGTATCAAAATAAATACACAGAATATTAATAAAATAATGTAAATTTGAAAGAAAATAAGGAGGCAAAATACCCATAAAATAACGGATTTTTTTCATTTATAAAAATATATATACCAAAATACACATAAAAAAATTAGATTTGTATTAAAATAAATATATAAAAAACACATACAATAAGGGAAATTTGTATTGAAATAGATATGCAAAATACATATAAAGCAATGTAAATTTGTTTCAAAATATGTATACGAATACACATAAAATAACGTAGATTTCTATAAATATATATATACAAAATACACATAAAATGAAGTAAATACGTATATAAAAATGTATACAAAATACACATAAAACTATGTAAATTCGTATCAAAATAAATAAACAAAATACCAATAAAAGAATGTGTATTTGTATTAATATAAATATACAAAATACACATAAAATAACGTAAATTTATATAAAACTATATACAAAAATACACAGAAGTAATTAAATTTGTATGAAAATATATACAAAATACACACAAAATAAGCTAAATTTGAATTGAAATATATATACAAAATACATGAAATAAAGTAAATTTGTATCAAAATATTTATACAAATACACAAATAATAACGTAAATTTGTATGAAAATATATAAACAAAATACACAATAAATAATGTAAATACGTATAAAAAAATGTGTACAAAATACACATATAATCATGTAATTCTTATCAAAATAAATAAACAAAATACCAATAAAATAATATAAATTTGTATGAGTAAACGTGTATGTTGCATATTTTTTCAATACAAATTTACCTTATTATATCATTTTTGTATATTAATTTTAAACAAATTTAATTATTCGATGTGTATTTTTGTATCTGTATTTTTATAAACATATGCTTTATTTTTTGGGTATTTTGCATCTTTATTTTCATACAAATTTACATTATTTTATTGATATTCTCCTCATTCATTTTGATACGAATTGACATTATTCTATGTGTATTTTGTATATATTTTTCATACAAATTTACGTTATTTTATGTGTATTTGTTTATATATTTTGACACAAATTTACAATATTTATACATTTATTTATACATTTCAAAAGAAATTTACCTAGTTTTATGTGTATTTTGTATATCTATTTTCATACAAACTCGAATTATTTCTATGTTTTTTTGTATATATTTTAATACAAATTTTAGTTAAGTTATGTATATTTTGTAAATTTATTTTCATTCAAATATATATTATTTTATTGGTGTTTTGTTGATTTATATTGATACGAATTTACATTATTTTATATGTACTTTGTATATATATTTTTATACGCTTTTACATTATTTAATATTTATTTTGAATATATATTTTTATACAAATTCATGGTATTTTATGTGTATTTGTATATATATTTTCATATAAATTTACATTATTTTATGTGTATTTTGTACATGTATTTTATTACAAATCTACCTTATTTTATGTTTATTTTGTATATGTATTTTGTATATTTATATTTATCCAAATACACATTCTTTTATTGGTATTTTGTTTATTTATTTTAAATCGAATTTACATTATTTTATGTGTATTTTGTATACATTTTTTTATACGTATTTACTTAATTTTATGTGTATTTTGTATATATATTTATATAGAAATTTACGTTTTTTTATTTGTATTCGTATATATATTTTTAAACAAATTTACATTGTTTTATATGGATTTTTGCATATCTCTTTCAATACAAATTTACCCTATTGTATGTGCATTTTGTATATTTATTTCAATACAAATTTAAATATTTTATGTGTATTTTGGTATATCTATTTTTTTAAGAAATGCGCTATTTTATGGGAATTTTGCATCTTTATTTTCATACAAATTTACATTACTTTATTAATATTCGGTGTATTTATTTTGATACGATTTTACATTATTCTATTTGTTTTTTGTATATACTTTTTTATACATATTTACATTATTTAATGTGTATCTTGCATATATATTTTATACAAATTTATTATCTATTATCTATTTTTATACAAATACACATTCTTTTCATGATATTTTGTTAATTTATTTTGACACGAATACACATTAAATAACATGAATTTGTATAAAATTTGTATCAAAATATATACTTATACACACAATAAAATAACGTAATTTTTTATGAAAATGTATATACAAAATACACATAAAATAATTTAAATACGTAGAAAAATATATATACAAAAAACACATAAAATAATGTAAATATGTATGAAAATATATAAACAAATACACATAAAATAATGTAAATTTGGATAAAATATATATACATAATGAACATTAAATAATGTAAATATATATATAGAAAAATATTTACAAAAAACACATAGAATAATGTTAAATCGTATCAAAATAAATAAAGAGAATATCAATAAAATAGTGTAAATTTGTATGAAAATAAAGATGCAAAATATCCATATAATAACGCATATTTGCTTAAAAATATATATACAAAAACACATATAAAATAGTTAAATTTGTATTAAAATAAATATCCAAAATGCACGTATTGAAATAGATATGCAAAATACACATTAATAATGTAAATTTGTATCAAAATATATATACGAATACTCATAAAATAGAGTAAATTTCTATGAAAATATACATACAAAATAGATATACAAAATACACATGTGTATTTGTTAAAAATATTTTGAAACGATTTTAATTTATTTTATGTATTTTGTATATATATTTCAATTCAAATTTAGCTTATTTTGTATGTATTTTGTATATCTATTTTCATACAAATTTAATTACTTCTGTGTATTTTTGTATATAGTTTTATAAAATTTACGTTATTTTATGTGCATTTTGTATATTTATATTTATACAAATACACATTCTCTTATTGGTATTTTGTTTATTTATATTTATACGAATTTACATTATTTTATGTGTATTTTGTATACATCTTTGATTCGTACTTACTTAATTTTATTTGTATTTTGTATATATATATTTATAGAAATCTACGTTATTTTATGTGTATTCGTATATATATTTTGAGACAAATTTACATTGTTTTATATGTTTTTTGCATATCTATTTCAATACAAATTTACCTTATTGTATGTGCATTTTGTATATTTATTTTAATACAAATTCAAATTTTTTATGTGTATTTTGGTATATATAATTTTATAAAAAATGCGTTATTTTATAGGTATTTTGCATCTTAGTTTTCATACAAATGTACATTATTTTATTAATATTCTGTGTATATATTTTGATACGATTTTATATTATACTATTTGTGTTTTGTATATATTTTTTATACATATTTTCATTATTTAATGTGTATTTTTTATATATATTTTATACAAATTAACGTTATTTTAAGTGTATTTGTTTATATAATTTCATTCAAATTTACATTATTTTAAGTGTATTTAGTATATGTATTTCAATACAAATTTACCTAATTTTATGTGTATTTTGTATATTTATTTTCATACAAATTTAAATTATTTTTGTGTTTTTTTGTATATACATATAGAGTAAATTTCTATGAAAATATATATTCAAAATACATATAAAATTATGTAAATAAGTATAAAAATATATATATCAAATACACCTACAAAAATGAAAATTCGTATCAAAATAAATAAACAAAATTCCGATAAAAGAACGTATATTTGTAGGAAAATAAATATACAAAATACACATAAAATTACGAAAATTTGAATAAAAATATATACAAAAAAACAAAAAAATAAATTTCAATTTGTATGAAAATAGATATACAAAATACACAAAGAATTAGTTAAATTCGTATTTACATACATGTACAAAATACAAATAAAATAATGTAAATTTGTATGAAATGAAAACAAATTCACATAAAATAACTTACATTTGTATAAAATAGATATACAAAATATACATAGAATAATGTAAAATCGTATCAAAATAAATACACAGAATATCAATAAAATAATGTAATTTTGTATGAAAATAAAGAAGCAAAATACCCATAAAATAAAGCATATTTTTTTAAAAATACATATACAAGAATACACATAGAATAATTAAATTTGTATTAAAATTAATATACAAAATGCACGTACAATAAGGTAAATTTGTATTGAAAAAATAAACAAAATGCACATAAAACAATGTATATTTGTTTCAAAATATATATACGAATACACATAAAATAACGTATATTTCTATAGAAATATATATATAAAATACACATGAAATGACGTAAATACGTATAAAAATATATATACACAATACACATTAAATAATGTAAATTCGCATCAAAATAAATAAACAAAATATCAATAAAAGAATGTGTATTTGTATGAAAATAGATATACAAAATACACATAAAATATTGTAAATTTGTATAAAACTCTATTAAAAAATACACAAAAATAATTTAAATTTGTATAAAAATATATATACAAAATACACATAAAACTAGTTAAATTTCTATTGAAATACATATACAAAATACACATAAAATAATGTAAATTTGAATGAAAATATATAAACAAATACACTTAAAATAATGTAAATTTCTATGAAATATATATAGTAAATACACATTAAATAATGTAAATATGTATAAAAAAATATATACAAAACACAAATAGAATAATGTAAAATAGTATCAAAATAAATACACAGAATATTAATAAAATAATGTAAATTTGTATGAAAATAAAGATGCAAAATACCCATAAAACAACGCATTTTTTATGAAAATATATATATCAAAATACACATAAAATATTTAAATTTGTATTACAATAAATATACAAAATGCACATACAATAAGGTAAATAACGCATTTTTTATAAAATTATATATACCAAAATACACATAAAATATTTGAATTTGTAATAAAATAAATATACAAAATGCACATACTATAAGGTAAATTTGTATTGAAATAGATATGCAAAAAACATAAAAAACAATGTAAATTTGTTTCAAAATATATATACGAATACACATAAAATAACGTAGATTTTTATAAATATATATATTCAAAATACAAATAAAATTAAGTAAATACGAATCAAAAATGTATACAAAATACACATAAACTAATGTAAATTCGTATAAATATAAATAAACAAAATACCAATAAGAGAATGTGTATTTGTATAAATATAAATATACAAAATGCACATAAAATAACGTAAATTTGTATAAAACTATATACAAAAATACACAGAAGTAATTAAATTTGTATGAAAATAGATATACAAAATACACACAAAATAAGCTAAATTTGAATTGAAATATATATACAAAATACATTAAATAAAGTAAATTCGTTTCAAAATATTTTTAACAAATACACATATAATATTTGTAAAAAAATATATAAACAAAATACACATTAAGTAATGTAAATACGTATAAAAAAATATTTAAAAAATACAGAAATAATCAAGTCATTCGTATCAAAATAAATAAACAAAAAACTAATTAAATAATGTAAATTTGTATGAGAAAACATATACAAAATACACATAAAATATCGTTTTAAGTTTCTATAAAAATATATGTACAAAAATGCACATAAAATTAGTTTGCATAAAAAAATATATACAAAACACACATTAGATAATGTAAATGAGTATAAAAATATGTATACAAAATACCTATGAAATAATCTAAATTCGTATCGAGTTAAATTAAGAAAATAACAATAAAATAATGTAATTTTGGATGAAAATATATATAGAAAACACACATAAAATAACCTAAATACAAATACAAATATACACATTAAATAATTTAAAATTGAATGAAATAAATATACAAAATAAACATAAAATAAGGTAAATTTGTAATAAAATATATGTAAGAATACACATAAAATAATATAAATTTGTATGAAAATATATACAAATACACATAAAATAACATGAATTTGTATAAAATTTGTTTCAAAATATATACGAATACACACAATAAAATAACGTAAATTTTTATGAAAATGTAGATATAAAATACACATAAAATAGTTTAAATACGTTGAAAAATATATATACAAAATACACATAAAATAATGTAAATTCGTAAAAAATTAAATACACAAAATTCCAATAAAAGAATGTATATTTGTAGGAAAATATATATACAAAAAACAAATAAAATAACTAAAATTTGTATAAAAATAAATACAAAAATACACAAAAATAATTTAAATTTGTTTGAAAATAGATATGCAAAATACACAAAGCTAGGCAAATTTGTATTGAAATACATATACAAAACTCACATAAAATAATGTAAATTTGTATGAAAATATATAAACAAATACATATAAAATAACGTAAATTTGGATAAAATATATATACAAAATATACATTAAATATTTTAAATATGTATAAAAATATATTATATTATATATATTTTTATTGATATTTGCGTTATTTATTTGTATTTTGTATATGTTTTCTCATAGAAATTTACATTATTTTATTGGTATTTTGTCTATTTATTTTGATACGAATTATATGATTATTTGTGTATTTTGTACATTTTTTTATACGTATTTACATTATTTAATGTGTATTTTGTTTATATATTTTTATACAAATTTACGTTATTATATGTGTATTTGTATAAGTATTTTGATACAAATTTACATAATTTTATGTATTTTGAATATATATTTCAATTAAACTTTAGCTTATTTTATGTGTATTTTGTATATCTATTTATTTTAATACAAAATCAAATATTTGATGTTTTTTCGTATATATATATTTATAAAACATGCGTTATTTTATGGGTATTTTGCATCTTAATTTTCATACAAATTTACATTATTTTATTAATATTTTCTGTATTTATTTTGATACGATTTTACATTATTTTATTTGTGTTTTGTATATATTTTTTTATACATATTTACATTATTTAATGTGTTTTTTGTATATATATTTGATACAAATTTACGTTATTTTAAGTCTATATGTTTATATATTTTCATTCAAATTTACATTATTTTATGTGTATTTTGTATATGTATTTCAATACAAATTTACCTATTTTTATATGTTTTTTGTATATTTATTTTCATACAAGTTTAAATTATTTTTGTGTATTTTTGTATATAGTTTTATACAAATTTATGTTATTTTATGTGTATTTTGTACATCTATTTTCATACAAATACACATTCTTTTCATGATATTTTGTTTATTTATTTTGACACGAATTAACATTATTTAATGTGAATTTTGTATATATATTTTTATACTTATTTACATTATTTCAAGTGTATTTTGTATATATATTTCTATAGAAATCTGCGTTATTTTATGTGTATTCGTATATATATTTTGAAACAAATTTACATTGTTTTATATGTATTTTGCATATTTTTTTAATACAAATTTACGTTATTGTATGTGTATTTTGTAGATTAATTTTAATACAAATTTGATTAATCTATGTGTATTTTTGTATATGTATTTTTATAAAAATATGCTTTATTTTATGGGTATTTTGCATCTTTATTTTCATACAAATTTACGTTATTTTATTGATATTCTGCTCATTCATTTTGATACGATTTGACATTATTCTATGTGTATTTTGTAAATATTTTTCATACAAATTTACATTATTTTATGTGTATTTGTTTATATATTTTGACACAAATTTACAATATTTTATGGGTATTTTGTATATATATTTCAAAAGAAATTTACCTAGTTTTATGTGTATTTTGAATATCTATTTTCATACAAACTCAAATTATTTTTATGTATTTTTGTATATATTTCAATACAAATTTTAGTTATGTTATGTGTATTTTGTAAATCTATTTTCATTCAAATTTATATTATTTTATTGGTATTTTGTTGATTTATATTGATACGAATTTACATTATTTTATATGTACTTTTTATATATATTTTATACGCATTTACATTATTTAATATTTATTTTGAATATATAATTTTATACAAATTCATGGTATTTTATGTGTATTTGTATATATATTTTCATATAAATTTACATTATTTTATGTGTATTTTGTACATATATTTCATTACAAATTTATCTTATTTTATGTTTATTTTGTATGTGTATTTTGTACATTTATATTTATACAAATACACATTCTCTTATTGGTATTTTGTTTATTTATTTTGTTTCGAATTTATATTATTTTATGTGTATTTTGTTTACATTTTTTTATACGTATTAACCTAATTTTATGTGTATTTTGTATATATATTTTTATAGAAATCTACGTTATTTTATGTGTATTCGTATATATATTTTGAAACAAATTTACTTTGTTTTATATGTATTTTTGCATATCTCTTTCAATAGAAGTTTACCTTATTGTATGTGCATTTTGTATATTTATTTCAATACAAATTTAAATATTTTATGTGTATTTTGGTATATATATTTTTATAAGAAATGCGCTATTTGATGAGAATTTTGCATCTTTATTTTCATACAAATTTACATTATTTTATTAATAATCGGTGTATTTATTTTTTGATACGATCTTACATTATTCTATTTGTTTTTTGTATATATTTTTTTTATACATATTTACATTATTTAATGTATATCTTGCATATATATTTCATACAAATTTATTATCTATTATTTATTTTCATACAAATACACATTCTTTTTATGATATTTTGTTTATTTATTTTGACACGAATTTACATTACTTAATATGTATTTTATATATATATTTTTATACGTATTTACATAATTTCATGTGTATTTTGTATATATATTTCTATAGAAATCTACGTTACTTTATGTGTATTCGTATATATATTTTGAAACAAATTTACAATGTTTTATTTGTATTTTGCGTTTTTTTTTAATACAAATTTACCTTATTGTATGTGTGCATTTTGTATATTAATTTTAATACAAATTTAATAATTCTATGTGTATTTTTGTATACGTATTTTTTAAAAAAAAATATGCTTTATCTTATGGGTATTTTGCATCTTTGTTTTCATACAAATTTAAATTATTTTATTGATATTCTGTGTACTTATTTTGATACGATTTTACATTATTCTATGTATAACAAAAATAAATACAGAATACACAAAAATAGATATGCAAAATACATATAAACAATGTAAATTTGTTTCATAATATATATACGAATACACATGACATGGGTATATTGAATCTTAATTTTCATACAAATTTACATTATTTTATTAATATTTTCTGTATTTATTTTGATACGATTTTACATTATTTTATTTGTGTTTTGTATATATTTTATTATACATATTTACATTATTTAATGTGTTTTTTGTATATATATTTGATACAAATTTACGTTATTTTAAGTCTATATGTCTATATATTTTCATTCAAATTTACATTATTTTATGTGTATTTTGTATATGTATTTCAATACAAATTTACCTAATTTTATGTTTTTTGTATATTTATTTTCATACAAGTTTAAATTATTTTTGTTTATTTTTGTATATAGTTTTATACAAATTTAGGTTATTTTATGTGTATTTTGTATATCTATTTTCATACAAATACACATTCTTTTCATGATATTTTGTTTATTTATTTTGACACGAATTAACATTATTTAATGTGTATTTTGTATATATATTTTTATACGTATTTACATTATTTCAAGTGTATTTTGTATATATATTTCTATAGAAATCAACGTTATTTTATGTGTATTCGTATATATATTTTGAAAAAAATTTACATTGTTTTATGTGTATTTTGCATATTTTTTCAATACAAATTTACATTATTGTATGTGCATTTTGTGTATTAATTTTAATACAAATTTGATTAATCTATGTGTATTTTTGTGTATGTATTTTTATAAAAATATGCTTTATTTTATGGGTATTTTGTATCTTTATTTTCATACAAATTTACATTATTTCATTGATATTCTGTGTATTTATTTGGTATGATTTTACATTATTCTATGTGTATTTTGTATATATATTTTATATAAAATGTATTTGTTTTCATTTCATACAAATCTACATTATTTTATGTGTTTTTTGTACATGTATTTAAATACAAATTTAACTAGTTATATGTGTATTTTGTATATCTATTTTGTATGTATATTTTCATAGAAATTTACTCTATTTTATGAGTATTCGTATATATATTTTGATACAAAATTACATTATTGATGTGTATTTTGCATATCTATTTCAATACAAATTTTCTTTATTGTACGTGCATTTTGTATATTTATTTTAATACAAATTTAATTATTTTATATGTATTTTTGTATATATATTTTTATGCAAATATGCGTTATTATATGGATATTTTGCAGCTTTATTTTCATACAAATTTACATTATTTTATTGATATTCTCTTTATTTATTTTGATAAGATTTAACATTATTCTATGTGTATTTTGTATATATTTTTTATACATATTTACATTATTTAAGTTTTATTTTGTATATATATTTTATCCAAATTTACATTATTTTATGTGTAATTGTTTATATATTTTTATACAAATTTATATTATTTTATGTGTATTTTGTATATACATTTTCATAAAAAAATTACGTTATTTTATTGTGTGTATTCGTATATATTTTGATACAAATTTTATACAAATTCATGTTATTTAATGTGTATTTGTATATATATTTTCATACAAATTTATATTATTTTATGTGTTTTTTTCATATATTTCATTACAAATTTACCTTATTTTATGTTTATTTTGTATAATTATTTCATTCAATTTTAAATTATTTTATGTGTATATTTGTATTTGTCTTTAGATTATTTTATGTGTATTTTGTATATATATTTTCATCCAAAATTACATTATTTCATTGGTATTTCTTAATTTAATTCGATACGAATTTAGATTATTTCATAGGTATTTTGTATACATATTTTTATACTCATTTACATTATCTAATGTGTGTTTTGTATATATATTTTTATGCAAATTTATTTAATGTTCATTTTTGTACATATATTTTTATAGAAATTTGCGTTATTTTATGTATATAGTTTTATATAAATTTACGTTATTTTATGTGCATTTTGTATATTTATATTTATACAAATACACATTCTTTTATTGGTATATTATTTATTAACATTTATACGAATTTACATTATTTTATGAGTATTTTGTATACATTTTTTTATACGTATTTACTTAATTTTATGTGTATTTTGTATATGTATTTTTATAGAAATCTACGTTATTTTATGTGTATTCGTATATATATTTTGAAACAAATTTACATTATTTTATATGTATTTTGCATATCTATTTCAATACATATTTACCTTATTGTATGTGCATTTTGTATATTTATTTTAATACAAGTTCAAATGTTTTATGTGTATTTTGGTATCAATAATTTTATAAAAAATGCGTTATTTTATAGGCATTTTGCATCTTAATTTTCATTTTATGTGTACTTTGTATATATATTTTTATACGCTTTTACATTATTTAATATTTATTTTGAATATATATTTTTATACAGATTCATGGTATTTTATGTGTATTTGTATATATATTTTCATATAAATTTACATTATTTTAAGTGTATTTTGTACATATATTTTATTAAAATCTACCTTATTTTATGTTTATTTTGTATGTGTATTTAGTATATTTATATTTATCCAAATACACATACTTTTATTGGTATTTTGTTTATTTATTTTAATTCGAATTTACATTAATTTATGTGTATGTATACATTTTTTTATACGTATTTACTTAATTTTATGTGTATTTTGTATATATATTTTTATAGAAAT
The DNA here is from genome assembly GCF_024679095.1 of Eriocheir sinensis. Lineage (NCBI taxonomy): Eukaryota > Metazoa > Arthropoda > Malacostraca > Decapoda > Varunidae > Eriocheir > Eriocheir sinensis. The sequence goes on along the minus strand of NW_026111405.1, from coordinate 2,062,989 downwards.
CTACGTTTTTTTTATTTGTATTTGTATATATATTTTGAAACAAATTTACATTGTTTTATATGTATTTTTGCATATCTCTTTCAATACAAATTTACCTTATTGTATGTGCATTTTGTATATATATATTTCAATACAAATTTAAATATATTATGTGTATTTTGGAATATATATTTTTATAAGAAATGCGCTATTTTATGGGAATTTTGCATCTTTATTTTCATACAAATTTACATTATTTTATTAATATTCGGTGTATTTATTTTGATACGATTTTACATTATTCTTTTTGTTTTTTGTATATACTTTTTTATACATATTTATATTATTTAATGTGTATCTTGCATATATATTTTATACAAATTTATTATCTATTATCTATTTTCATACAAATACACATTTTTTTCATGATATTTTGTTTATTTATTTTGACACGAATTTACATTATTTGATATGTATTTTGTATATATATTTTATACGTATTTAAATAATTTCATATGTATTTTGTATATATATTTAATAGATATTCAAAATACACATAAAATAACCTAAATTTGTATCAAACTATATACAAAAATACACAAAAATATTTTAAATTTGTATGAAAAGAAATATACAAAATACACATAAAATTAGGTAAATTTGTATGGAAATACATATACAAAATACACATAAAATAATGAAAATTTGAATGAAAATACATAAACAAATACACTTAAAATAACGTAAATTTGGATAAAAAAATATATACAAAACACAAATAGAATAATGTAAAATCGTATCAAAATAAATACACAGAATATTAATAAAATAATGTAATTTTATATGAAAATAAAGAGGCAAAATACCCATAAAATAACGCATTTTTTTTATTTATAAAAATATATATACCAAAATACACATAAAAAAATTAGATTTGTATTAAAATAAATATATAAAAAACACATACAATAAGGTAAATTTGTATTGAAATAATATAAATACATATAAAATTTGATTCAAAATATATATATATATATATATATATATATATATATATATATATATATATATATATATATATATATATATATATATATATATATATATATATATATATATATATATATATAAATATGTATACAAAATACATAAAATAATGTAAATTGTATCAAAATAAATAAACAAAATACCAATAGAAGAATGTGTATTTGTATAAATATACAAAATACACATAAAATAACGTAAATTTATATAAAAATATATACAAAAATACACAGAAGTAATTAAATTTGTATGCAAATATACAAAATACACACAAAATAAGCTAAATTTGAATTGAAATATATATACAAAATACATGAAATAAAGTAAATTTGTATCAAAATATTTATACAAATACACATATAATAACGTAAATTTGTATGAAAATATATAAACAAAATTCACATTAAATAATGTAAATACGTATAAAAAAATGTGTACAAAATACACATATAATCATGTAATTCGTATCAAAATAAATAAACAAAATACCAATAAAATAATATAAATTTGTATGAGTAAACGTGTATGTTGCATATTTTTTCAATACAAATTTACCTTATTATATACGCATTTTGTATATTAATTTTAATACAAATTTAATTATTCGATGTGTATTTTTGTATCTGTATTTTTATAAACATATGCTTTATTTTTTGGGTATTTTGCATCTTTATTTTCATTCAAATATACATTATTTTATTGATATTCTGCTCATTCATTTTGATACGAATTGACATTATTCTATGTGTATTTTGTATATATTTTTCATACAAATTTATGTTATTTTATGTGTATTTGTTTATATATTTTGACACAAATTTACAATATTTTATGGCTATTTTGTATACACATTTCAAAAGAAATTTAACCTAGTTTTATGTGTATTTTGTATATCTATTTTCATACAAACTCAAAATATTTCTATGTATTTTTGTATATATTTTAATACAAATTTTAGTTATGTTATGTGTATTTTGTAAATTTATTTTCATTCATATATATATATATATATATATATATATATATATATATATATATATATATATATATATATATATATATATATATATATATATATATATATATATATATATATATATATATATATATATATATATATATATATATATATATATATATATATATATATATATATATATATATATATTATTTATTGTTGTTTTGATATATATTGATACGAATTTATTATTTTATATACTTTGTATATATATTTTATACGCTTTTACATTATTTAATACTTATTTTGAATATATATTTTTATACAAATTCATGGTATTTTATGTGTATTTGTATATATATTTTCATATAAATTTACATTATTTTATGTGTATTTTGTACATATATTTTATTACAAATCTACCTTATTTTATGTTTATTTTGTATATGTATTTTGTATATTTATATTTATCCAAATACACATTCTTTTATTGGTATTTTGTTTATTTATTTTAAATCGAATTTACATTATTTTATGTGTATTTTGTATACTTTTTTATATGTATTTACTTAATTTTATGTGTATTTTGTATATATATTTTATAGAAATCTACGTTTTTTTATTTGTATTCGTATATATATTTTGAAACAAATTTACATTGTTTTATATGTATTTTTGCATATCTCTTTCAATACAAATTTACCTTATTGTATGTGCATTTTGTATATTTATTTCAATACAAATTTAAATATTTTATGTGTATTTTGGTATATATATTTTTATAAGAAATGCGCTATTTTGCATCTTTATTTTCATACAAGCTACCATTATTTTATTAATATTTGGTGTATTTATTTTGATTCGATGTTACATTATTCTATTAGTGTTTTGTATATACTTTTTTTATACATATTTACATTATTTAATGTGTATCTTGCATATATATTTTATACAAATTTATTATCTATTATCTATTTTCATACAAATACACATTCTTTTCATGATATTTTGTTTATTTATTTTGACACGAATTTACATTATTTGATATGTATTTTGTATATATATTTTTATACGAATTTACATAACTTCATATGTATTTTGTATATATATTTCTATAGAAATCTACTTTATTTTATGTGTATTCGTATATATATTTTGAAACAAATTTACATTGTTTTATATGTATTTTTGAATATCTCTTTCAATACAAATTTACCTTACTGTATATGCATTTTGTATATTTATTTCAATACAAATTTAAATATTTTATGTGTATTTTGGTAAATATATTTTTATAAAAAATGCGATACTTTTTGGGAATTTTGCATCTTTATTTTCATACAAATTTACATTATTTTATTGATATTCTGTGTATTTATTTTGATACGATTTTACATTATTCTATTTGTTTTTTGTATATATTTTTTTTATACACATTTACATTATTTAATGTGTATCTTGCATATATATTTTATACAAATTTACGTTATTTTAAGCGTATTTGTTTATATATTTTCATTCAAATTTACATTATTTGATGTGTATTTTGTATATGTATTTCAATACAAATTTACCTAATTTTATGTGTATTTTGTGTGTTTCTTTTCAAACAAATTTAAATTATTTTTGTTTATTTTTGTATATAGTTTTATACAAATTTAGGTTATTTTATGTACGCATTTACATTATTTAGTGTGTGTTTTGTATATATATTTTTTTGCAAATATACTTTATTTTATGTGCATTTTTGTACATATATTTTTATAGAAATTTGCGTTATTTGTATATGTTTTCTCATACAAATTTACATTATTTTATTGCTATTTTGTTTATTTATTTTGATACGAATTACATGATTATATGTGTATTTTGTACATATTTTTTATACGTATTTACATTACTTAATGTGTATTTTGTTTATATATTTTTAAACAAATCTACGTTATTATATGTATTTGTATAAATATTTTGATACAGATTTACATTATTTTATGTATTTTGTATGTACATTTCAAATCAAATTTAGCTCATTTTAGCTGTATTTTGTACATATATTTTCATACAAATTTAATTACTTCTGTGTATTTTTGTATATAGTTTTATACAAATTTACGATATTTTATGTGTATTTTGTATATTTATATTTATACAAATACACATTCTTTTACTGGTATTTTGTTTATTTATTTTGATACGATTTTTATGTATTTTTTGTATTCATTTTTTTATACGTATTTACTTCATTTTATGTGTATATATTTTTATAGAAATCTACGCTATTTCATGTGAATTCGTATATATATATTTTGAAACAAATTTACTTTGTTTTATATGTATTTTGCATATCTATTTCAATACTAATTTACCTTATAGTATGTGCATTTTTTATATTTATTTTAATACAAATTTTAATATTTTATGTGTATTTTGGTATATATATTTTTATAAAAAATGCGTTATTTTTTGGCTATTTTGCATCTTTATTTTCATACAAATTTACATTATTTTATTAATATTCTGTGTATTTATTGTTGATACGATTTTACATTATTCTATTTGTGTTTTGTATATATTTTTTATACATATATAGTTATATACATTATTTAATGTGTATTTTTTATATATATTTAATACAAATTTACGTTATTTTAAGTGTACTTGTTAATATATTTTCATTCAAATTTCCATTATTTTATGTGTATTTTGTATATGTATTTCAATACAAATTTACCTAATTTTATGTGTATTTTGTATATTTATTTTCATACAAATTTAAATTATTTTTGTGAATTTTTGTATATAGTTTTATACAAACTTAGGTTATTTTATGAGTATTTTGTATATCTATTTTCATACAAATACACATTCTTTTATTAATATTTTGTTTATTTATTTTGACGAGAATTTAACTTATTTAAAGTGTATTTTGTATATATATATTTTTATACGTATTTACATCATTTCATGTGTATTTTGTATATATATTTCTATAGAAATCTACGTTATTTTATGTGTATTCGTATATATATTTTGAAACAAATTTACACTTTTATGTGCATTTTGTATAATTTTTAATAGAAATTTATCTTATTGTACGTGCATTTTGTATATTAATTTTAATACACATTTAATTATTCTATGTGTTTTTTGTATATGTATTTTTAAAAAAATATGCTTTATTTTATGGGTATTTTGCATCTTTATTTTCATACAAAATTACATTATTTTATTGATATTCTGTGTATTTATTTTGATTCGATTTTACATTATTCTATGTATATTTTGTATATCTATTTTATACAAATGTACGTTATTTTATGTGAATTTGTTTTCATTTCATACAAATTTACATTATTTTATGTGTATTTTGTACATGTATTTAAATACAAATTTAACTAATTATATGTGTTTTTTGTATATCTATTTTCATACAAATTGAAATTTATTTTTTTGTTTTTTTGTATATGTTTTTATTCAAATTTTCGTAATTTTATGTGTATTTTGTATATTTATTTTCCTACAAATATACGTTCTTTTCTCGGAATTTTGTTTATTTATTTTGATAGGAATTTTTTTTTAATTTAATTTAAATTTGTATGAAAATAAATATACAAAATACACATAAAATTAGGTAAGTTTGTATTTAAATACATATACAAAATACACTTAAAATAATGTAAATTTGAATGAAATTATATAAACAAATACACTTAAAATAACGTTAATTTGTATAAAATATATATATAAAAAATACACATTAAATAATGAAAATATGTATAAAAAAATATATACCAAACACAAAAAGTATAATATAAAATTGTATCAAAATATATACACAGAATATTAATAAAATAATGTACATTTGTATGAAAACTAAGATGCAAAATACCTATAAAATAACGGATTTTTTATAAAAATAAAAATACCAAAAAACACATAAAATATTTGAATTTGTATTAAAATAAATATACAAAATGCAAATACAATAAGGTAAATTTAAATTTAAAATATTTTTGTGTATTTTTGTATATAGTTTGATACAAATTTAGGTTATTTTATGTGTATTTTGTATATCTATTTTAATACAAATACACATTCTTTTATTGATATTTTGTTTATTTATTTTGACGCGAATTTACATTATTTAATGTGTATTTTGTATATATATTTTTATACGTATTTACATCATTTCATGTGTATTTTGTATAGTTTTAAACAAATTTATATTATTTAATGTGTATTTTGTATATATATATTTATACAAATACACATTCTTTTATTGGTATTTTGTTTATTTATTTTGATACTAATTTACATTATTTTATGTGTATTTTGTATTCATTTTTTATAGGTATTTACTTAATTTTATGTGTATTTTGTATATATATATTTATAGAAATCTACCTTATTTCATGTGTATTCGTATATATATTTTGAAACAAATTTACTTTGTTTATATGTAATTAGCATATCTATTTTTGTGTATTCTGTATTTATTTTTGTTATACATAGAATAATGTAAAATCGTATCAAAATAAGTACACAGAATATCAATAAAATAATTTAAATTTGTATGAAAATAAAGATGCAAAATACCCATAAGATAAAGCATATTTTTTTTAAAAAATACATATAAAAAAATACACATAGAATAATTAAATTTGTATTAAAATTAATATACAAAATGCACACATACAATAAGGTAATTTTGTATTGAAAAAAAACGCAAAATACAAATAAAACATTGTAAATTTGTTTCAAAATATATATACGAATACACATAAAATAAAGTAGATTTCTATAGAAATATATATACAAAATACACATGAAATTATGTAAATACGTATAAAAATATATGTATAAAATACATATTAAGTAATGTAAATTCGTGTCAAAATAAATAAACAAAATATCATGAAAAGAATGTGTATTTGTATGAAAATAAATTTGTATGAAATATATATGCAAGATATACATTAAATAATGTAAATATGTATAACAAAATATATATACAAAAAACAAATAGAATAATGTAAGATCGTATCAAAATATATACACCGAATATTAATAAAATAATGTAAATTTGTATGAAAATAAAGGTGCAAAATTCCCATCAAATAGCGCATTTCTTATAAAAATATATATACCAAAATACACATAAAATATTTAAATTTGTATTGAAATAAATATACAAAATGCACATACAATAAGGTAAACTTCTATTGAAAGAGATATGCAAAAATACATATAAAACAATGTAAATTTGTTTCAAAATATATATACGAATACACATAAAATAACGTAGATATCTATAAAAATATATATACAAAATACACATAAAATTAGGTAAATACGTATAAAAAAATGTAAACAAAATACACATAAAATTAGGTAAATACGTATAAAAAAATGTAAACAAAATACACATAAAATAATATAAATTCGAAACAAAATAAATAAACAAAATACCAATAAAAGAATGTGTATTTGTATAAATATAAATGTACAAAATACACATACAAAATATACATAAAATAAGGTAAATTTTTAATGAAATATATGTACAAAATACACACAAAATAATGTAAATTTATATGAAAATATATATACAAATACACATAAAATACCATGAATTTGTATAAAATTATATATTCAAAATAAATATTAAATAATGTAAATGCGTATAAAAATATATATAAAAAGTACATATAAAATATTGTAAATTCGTATCAATATAAATCAACAAAATACCAATTAAATAATATATATTTGAATGAAAATAGATTTACAAAATACACATAACATAACTAAAATTTGTATTGAAATATATACAAAAATACATAAAAATAATTTGAGTTTGTATGAAAATAGATATTCAAAATTCACATAAAACTAGGTAAATTTCTTTTGTAATATATATACAAAATACCCATAAAATATTGTAAATTTGTGTCAAAATATATAAACAAATACACATAAAATAACGTAAATTTGTTTGAAAAATATATACAAAATACACATAGAATAATGTCAAATCGTATCAAAATGAATGAGCAGAATATCAATAAAATAACGTAAATTTGTATGAAAATAAAGATGCAAAATACCCATAAAATAAAGCATATTTTTATAAAAATACATATACAAAAATACACATAGAATAATTAAATTTGTGTTAAAATTAATATACAAAATCCATATACAATAAGGTAAATTTGTATTGAAAAAATATGCAAAATACACATAAAAGTGTAAATTTGTTTAAAAATCTATATACGAATACACATAATATAACGTAGATTTCTATAGAAATATATATACAAAATACACATGAAATGATGTAAATACGTATAAAAATATATATACAAAATACACATTAAATAATTTAAATTCTCGTCAAAATAAATAAACAAAAAATCAATAAAAGAATGTGTATTTGTATGAAAATAGATATACAAAATACTCATAAAATAACCTAAGTTTGTATAAAACTATATACAAAAATACACAAAAATAATTTAAATTTGTATGAAAATAAATATACAAAATACACAAAATTATTTTGTATATCTATTTTATACAAATGTACGTTATTTTATGTGAATTTGTTTTCATTTCATACAAATTTACATTATTTTATGTGTATTTTGTACATGTAATTAAATACAAATTTAACTAATTATAGTTGTATTTTGTATATCTATTTTCATACAAATTGAAATTTATTTTTTTGTTTTTTTGTATATATTTTTATTCAAATTTTCGTAATCTTATAAAAATATATATACGAAAATACACATAATTTTTTTTAATTTATATTAAAATAAATATACAAAATACACATACACTATGGTAAATTTGTATTGAAATAGAAATGCAAAATACATATAAAACAATGTAAATTTGTTTCAAAATATATATACGAATACACATAAAATAACGTAGATTTCTATATATATATATATATATATATATATATATATATATATATATATATATATATATATATATATATATATATATATATATATATATATATATATATATATATATATATATATATATATATATATATATATATATATATATATATATATATATATATATATATATATATATATATATATATATATATATATATATATATATATATATATATATATATATATATACAAAATACACATAAAATTAAATAAATACGTATAAAAAAATGTATACAAAATACACATAAAATAATGTAAATTCGAATTAAAATAAATAAACAAAATACCAATAAAAGAATGTGTATTTGGATAAATATAAATATACAAAATACACATACAAAATAAACATAAAATAAGGTAGATTTGTAATAAAATATATGTACAAAATACACATAAAATAATGTAAAATTATATGAAAATATATATACAAATACACATAAAATACCATGAATTTGTATAAAAATATATATTCAAAATAAATATTAAATAATGGAAAAGCGTATAAAAATATATATACAAAGTACATATAAAATAATGTAAATTCGTATCAATATAAATCAACAAAACGCCAATAAAATAATATATATTTGAATGAAAATAAATTTACAAAATGCACATAACATAACTAAAATTTGTATTAAAATAAGTGGGCCCTTCCAAGGGTAAGTGGGCCCACTTTAAAAAAAAATTGTTAATAATTTTTGGTATATATTTTTCTTTTTAGGTTACAGCCATTAGAAAGTGGTAGAATTAATGAATGAACACACCAAATTTGAAGCCTCTACAGCCAACTGGTGGTTAGTTATATTTCATTATGTAAATTGATATATTTTGGAATTTTTCAGACAGGGAAATACAATTAACATGCAGGCATCGAAAAAATTATTTGACTGAACTGAAATTTTGACAAGGATCTACAAATATCCTAAGGTTGGTTGTACATAAATATTAGGTAGATTAAATAAATAGGCAGGAGTGTAGAGCCTCCAGGGCAAATGGACCCACCCCAACTCAAGTTTTGATTATTTTTACAGAAACTTTATGAATTGATATTGGCCTGCCTAAAGCCATGATTGGGGACAACCTAGCCTCTCACATGTCTGCTGACATTCTTGCCAAGTGTGAGGAGCATAACATCAAGTTCATGATGCTTCCTCCAAATAGCACACATCTCCTTCAGCCTTTAGATGTTTGTGTATATGGTCCCATGAAAAAGGCATGGTGAAAATTTTTAAAAGAATGGAAGTCTGGCCCTAATAAGCATTTCACCACCTTGCCAAAACAATGATTCCCATACCTTCTTCTGCAACTCTGCAATGGCATGCCCAACATGAGTGAATTACTTGTTAAGTCCTATGCAACCACAGGAATTCATCCTTTAGACAAATCACGAGTGCTGAAAAGGCTGCAGCACCAAGGTGAGTCACCAGCAACAAATTTGGTCAGTCCCTTGATCATTGATCACATAAAAGAATTGCGATATGCAGCAAACACAAAGCCAAATGCTGTTGTTAGGTCAAAAAGACTTTTGGTGTCACCTGGCAAAAGTGTTACTACTGCAGATGTCACGGTTCTAAGTCGACATGCAGCAGGTCCATCAAGAGCAGTACACCAGCTGCATCCTACTAAAAAACAATAAACAAGGTCACCAACACCTGATTCTAGTACCTCTGAGTACACTCTTTCTGACATTGAACCTATTGAGCCTGATGATGATGTTGTATGCGAGGCAGAGGGTACCAGCAATGCAGCTGAGACCATGTCATTAGAACAGGGTGATTATGTTCTGATCAGGTTCTCGACAAAAAAGCACCTATTCCATTATGTAGGAATAACGGAAAAAAGGATTTCCAGTGATATTTGAAGCCTCAATTACTTGAGAAACAAACACAGTGGTGACAGAAAGCACTTCTGCTTTGATAAACCTTTAAATCCTGATATTTAGGACACTAATTATTTGATATTAATAACAAATTACCCAAACCAACATTTGTAAAGAACAAAATGATGTTCTCTGCCTCTCTATTCACTGGAGTGATGGTGAGATAGGCACCTGATTTGTGCTTGAATGTGCTTTTATTTGGTGTCGGCCCACTTGCCCCAAAGCTTGGGGTAAGTGGGCCCGCCTGTTTGAACACATGTACCTCCATATATATGATATGCATAAGGATTTCATTACTGTCACAGATAGTCATAGTTCTGTTCTACTTATTCAAGAACAAAAACTTTCAAAATGTCTGTTACTTTTAATTTGACATTGAGAAAAACTCTAAAAAGCGGGCCCACTTACCCCATTCTACGGTACATAGAAATAATTTGAGTTTGTATGAAAATAGATATACAAAATACACATAAAACTAGGTAAATTTCTTTTGAAATGTATATACAAAATACCCATAAAATATTGTAAATTTGTGTCAAAATATATAAACAAATACACATAAAATAACGTAAATTTGTATGAAAAATATATACAAAATACACATAGAATAATGTCAATTCCTATCAAAAAGAATGAGCAGAATATCAATAAAATAATGTAAATTTGTATGAAAATACAGATGCAAAATACCCAAAAAATAAAGAATATGTTTATAAAAATACAGATACAAAAATACACATCGAATAATTAAATTTGTATTAAAATTAATATACAAAATGCGTATATAATTAGGTAAATTTGTATTGAAAAAATATGCAACATACACGTTTACTCATACAAATTTATATTATTTTATTGGTATTTTGTTTATTTATTTTGATACGAATTACATGATTATATGTGTATTTTGTACATATTTTTTTATACGTATTTACATTATTTAATGTGTATTTTGTTTATTAAATTTTCATACAAATTTACGTTATTATATGAGTATTTGTATAAATATTTTGATACAAATTTACTTTATTTCATGTATTTTGTATATATATTTCAATTCAAATTTAGCTTATTTCGTGTGTATTTTGTATATATTTTCATACAAATTTAATTACTTCTGTGTATTTTTGTATATAGTTTTATATAAGTTTACGTTATTTTATGTGTATTTTGTATATTTATATTCATACAAATACACATTCTTTTATTTGTATTTTGTTTATTTATTTTGATACGAATTTACATTATTTTATGTGTATTTTGTATACATTTTTTTATACGTATTTACTTCATTTTATGTATATTTTGTATATATATTTTTATAGAAATCTACGTTATTTTATGTGTATTCGTATATATATTTTGAAACAAATTTACATTGTTTTATATGTATTTTGCATATCTATTTCAATACAAATTTACCTTATTGTATGTGTTTTTTGTATATTTATTTTATTACAAATTTAATTTTTTGATGTGTAGTTTGGTATATATATTTTTAAAAAATAAAAAAAATGCGTTATTTTATGGGTATTTTGCTTCTTTATTTTCATACAAATTTACATTATTTTATTAATATTCTGTGTACTTATTTTGATACGATTTTACATTATTCTATTTGTGTTTTGTACATTTTTTTTAGACAAATTTACGTTATTTTAAGTGTATTTGTTTATGTATTTTCATTCAAATTTACATTATTTTATGTGTATTTTGTGTATGTATTTCAATACAAATTTACCTAATTTTATGTGTATTTTGTAAATTTATTTTCATACAAATTTAAAATAGTTTTGTGTATTTTTTTATATAGTTTGATACAAATTTAGGTTATTTTATGTGTATTTTGTATATCTATTTTCATACAAATACACATTCTTTTATTGATATTTTGTTTATTTATTTTGAAGCGAATTTACAATATATAATGTGTATTGTTTATATATATTTTTTTAACTATATACATAATTTAATGTGTATTTTGTATATTTTTAAAAAAATTTATATTATTTAATGTGTATTTTATATATATATATATATATATATATATATATATATATATATATATATATATATATATATATATATATATATATATATATATATATATATATTTATACAAATACACATTCTTTTATTGGTATTTTGTTTATTTATTTTGATACTAATTTACATTATTTTATTTGTATTTTGTATACATTTTTTATACGTATTTACTTAATTTTATGTGTATTTTGCATATATATTTTTATAGAAATCTACCTTATTTCATGTGTATTCGTATATATATTTTGAAACAAATTTCCATTGTTTATGTATTTTGCATATCTTTTTTTGTGTATTCTGTATTTATTTTTGTTATACATAGAATAATGTAAAATCGTATCAAAATAGGTACACAGAATATCAATAAAATAATTTAAATTTGTATGAAAATAAAGATGCAAAATACTCATAAGATAAAGCATTTTTTTTTTAAATACATATACAAAAATACACATAGAATAATTAAATTTGTATTAAAATTAATATACAAAATGCACACATACAATAAGGTAAATTTGTATTGAAAAAAAAAACGCAAAATACAAATAAACAGTGTAAATTTGTTTCAAAATATATATACGAATACACATAAAATAACGTAGATTTCTATAGAAATATATATACAAAATACACATGAAATTATGTAAATACGTATAAAAAAATATATATATATATATATATATATATATATATATATATATATATATATATATATATATATATATATATATATATATATATAAAATACATATTAAGTAATGTAAATTCTTGACAAAATAAATAAACAAAATATCATGAAAAGAATGTGTTTTTGTATGAAAATAAATAATAGATAATAAATTTGTATGTATTATATATGCAAGATACACATTAAATAATGTAAATATGTATAAAAAAAATATATACAAAAAACAAATAGAATAATGTAAAATCGTATCAAAATAAATACACCGAATATTAATAAAATAATGTAAATTTGTATGAAAATAAAGATGCAAAATTCCCATCAAATAGCGCATTTCTTATAAAAATATATATACCAAAATACACATAAATATTTAAATTTGTAATGAAATAAATATACAAAATGCACATACAATAAAGTAAACTTCTGTTGAAAGAGATATGCAAAAATACATAAAAAAAATTGTAAATTTGTTTCAAAATATATATACGAATACACATAAAATAACGTAGATTTCTATAAAAATATATATACAAAATACACATAAAATTAGGTAAATACGTATAAAAAAATGTAAACAAAATACACATAAAATAATATAAATTCCAAACAAAATAAATAAACAAAATACCAATAAAAGAATCTGTATTTGTTCTGTGTATTTTTGTATATAGTTTTATACAAATTTACGATACAAATACAAATACAAATATACACATTAAATAATTTAAAATTAAATGAAATAAATATACAAAATAAACATAAATTAAGGTAAATTTGTAATAAAATAAATGTAAGAATACATTTGAAATAATATAAATTTGTATGAAAATATATATACAAATACACATAAAATAACATAAATTTGTATAAAATTTGTTTCAAAATATATACGAATACACACAATAAAATAACGTAAATTTTTATGAAAATGTATATATAAAATACACATAAAATAATTTAAATACGTAGAAAAATATATATACAAAATACACATAAAATAATGTAAATTCGTACAAAATTAAATACACGAAATTCCAATAAAAGAATGTATATTTGTAGGAAAATATATATACAAAAAACACATAAAATAACTAAAATTTGTATAAAAATATATACAAAAATACACAAAAATAATTTAAGTTTGTTTGAAAATAGATATGCAAAATACACATAAAGTTAGGCCAATTTGTATTTTGTATATCTATTTTTATACGTATTTACTTAATTTATTTGTATTTTGTATATATATTTTTATAGAAATCTACGTTATTTTATGTGTATTCGTATATATAACAAATTTATGTGTATTTTGTATATATATTTTTATAGAAATCTACGTTATTTTATGTGTATTCGTATATATAACAAATTTACATTGTTTTATATGTATTTTTGCATATCTCTTTCAATACAAGTTTACCTTATTGTATGTGCATTTTGTATATTTACTTCAATACAAATTTAAATATTTTATGTGTATTTTGGTATATATATTTTTATAAGAAATGCGCTATTTGATGGGAATTTTGCATCTTTATTTTCATACAAATTTACATTATTTTATTAATATTCGGTGTATATATTTTGATACGATTTCACATTATTCTATTTGTTTTTTGTATATATTTTTTTTATACATATTTACATTATTTAATGTGTATCTTGCATATATATTTAATACAAATTTATTATCTATTATTTATTTTCATACAAAAACACATTCTTTTCATGATATTTTGTTTATTTATTTTGACACGAATTTACCTAGATATGTATTTTGTATATATATTTTTATACGTATTTACATAATTTCATGTGTATTTTGTATATATATTTCTATAGAAATCTACGTTATTTTATGTGTATTCGTATATATATTTTGAAACAAATTTACTTTGTTTTATATGTATTTTTGATTGTCTCTTTCAATACATATTTACCTTACTGTATATGCATTTTGTATATTTATTTCAATACAAATTTAAATATTTTATGTGTATTTTGGTATATATATTTAAAAAAAAATGCGCTATTTTATGGGAATTTTGCATCTTTCTTTTCATACAAATTTACATTATTTTATTGATATTCTGTGTATTTATATTGATAGGATTTTACATTATTCTATTTCTTTTTTGTATATATTTTTTATACACATTTACATTATTTAATGTGTATCTTGCATATATATTTTATACAAATTTACGTTATTTTAAGTGTATTTGTTTATATATTTTCATTCAAATTTACATTATTCTATGTGTATTTTGTATATGTATTTCAATACAAATTTACCTAATTTTATGTGTATTTTGTATATTTCTTTTCATACAAATTTTAAATTTTTTTTTGTATTTTTGTATATAGTTTTATACAAATTTAGGTTATTTTATGTACGCATTTACTTTATTTAATGTGTGTTTTGTATATATATTTTTATGCAAATTTACTTTATTTTATGTGCATTTTTGTACATATATTTTTTTAGAAATTTGCGTTAATTTGTGTATTTGTATATGTTTTCTCATACAAATTTACATTATTTTATTGCTATTTTGTTTATTTATTTTGATAGGAATGAAAATAGATATACAAAATATACATAAAATAAACTAAATTGGTATTGAAATATATATACAAAATACATAAAATAATGTAAATTTGTATCAAAATATTTTAACAGATGCGCATAAAATAACGTAAATTTGTTTTAAAAAATACAAAATACACATTAAATAATGTAAATATATATAAAAAAAATATATACAAAACACAAATAGAATAAAGTAAAATCGTATCAAAACAAATACACAGAATATTAATAAAACATTGTAAATTTGTATGAAAATAAAGATGCAAAATACCCATTAAATAACGCATTTTTTATAAAAATATATATACCAAAATACACATGAAAAAATTCATTTGTATTAAAATAAATATACAAAATACACATACAATAAGGTAAATCTGTATTGAAAAAGATATGCAAAATACATATAAAACAATGTAAATTTGTTTGAAAATATATATACGAATACACATAAAATAACGTTGATTTGTATAAAAATATATATACAAAATACACATAAAATGAAGTAAATACGTATAAGAAAATGTATACAAAATACACATAAAATAATGTAAATTCGTATCAAAATAAATAAACAAAATACCAATAAAAGAATGTGTATTTGTATAAATATAAATATACAAAATACACATAAAATAACGTAAATTTGTAAAAAACTATATACAAAAATACACAGAAGTAATTAAATTCGTATGAAAATAGATATACAAAATACAGATAAAATAAGCTAAATTTGAATTGAAATGTATATACAAAATACATAAAATAATGTAGATTTGTATCAAAATATTTATAAAAATTCCCATAAAATAACGCATTTTTTTTTATTTATAAAAATATATATACCAAAATACACATAAAAAAATTAAATTTGTATTAAAATAAATATAAAAAAACACATACAATAAGGTAAATTTGTATTGAAATAGATATGCAAAATACATATAAAACAATGTAAATTTGTTTCAAAATATATATACGAATACACATAAAATAACGTAGATTTCTATAAAAATATATATACAAAATACACATAAAATGAAGTAAATACGTATAAAAAAATGTATACAAAATACACATAAAATAATGTAAATTCGCATCAAAATAAATATACCAAATACCAATAAAAGAATGTGTATTTGTATAAATATAAATATACAAAATACACATAAAATAACGTAAATTTATATAAAACTATATGCAAAAATATACAGAAGTATTTTAATTTGTATGAAAATAGATATACAAAATAAGGTAAATTCGTTTCAAATTCAATAAACAAAATTCAGATAAAAGAACGTATATTTGTAGAAAAAATAAATATACAAAATACACATTAAATAACGAAAATTTGTATGAAAATATATAAAAAAATAAACAAAAATAATTTCAATTTGTATGAAAATAAATATACAAATTCACATGTATTTTGTATATCTATTTTCACACAAATTTAATTACTTTTGTGTATTTTTGCATATAGTTTTATATAAATTTATGTTATTTTATTTGTATTTTGTAAATTTATATATATACAATACACATTCTTTTATTAGTATTTTGTTTATTTATTTTGATACGAGTTTACATTATTTTATGTCTATTTTGTATACCTTTTTTAATACGTATTTACTTCATTTTATGTGTATTTTGTATATTTATTTTCATAGAAATCTACGTTATTTTATGTGTATTCGTATATATATTTTTAAAAAAATTTACATGGTTTTATATGTATTTTCCATATCTATTTCAATACAAATTTACCTTATTGTATGTGCATTTTGTATATTTATTTTAATACAAATTCAAATATTTTATGTGTGTCTTTGTATAAATATTTTTATAAAAAATGCGTTATTTTATGGGTATTTTGCATCTTAATTTTCATACAAATTTACATTATTTTATTAATATTCTGTGTATTTATTTTGATACGATTTTATATTATTCTATTTGTGTTTTGTATATATTCTTTTATACATATTTACATTATTTAATGTGTATTTTTTATATATATTTTATACAAATTTACGTTATTTTAAGTGTATTTGCTTATATGTTCAAATTTACATTATTTTATGTGTATTTTGTAAATGTATTTCAATTCAAATTTACCTAATTTTATGTGTATTTTGTATATTTATTTTCATACAAATTAAAATTATTTTTGTGTATTTTTGTATATAGTTTTATACAAGTTTAGGTGATTTTATGTGTATATTGTATATCTATTTTCATACAAATACACATTCTTTTATTGATATTTTGTTTATTTACTTTGACACGAATTTACATTATTTAATGTGTATTATATATATATATATATATATATATATATATATATATATATATATATATATATATATATATATATATATATATATATATATATATATATATATATATATATATATATATATATATATATATATATTCGTGTTTACATCATTTGATGTGTATTTTGTATATATATTTCTATAGAAATCTACGTTGATTTATGAGTATTCGTATATAGATTTTGAAATAAATTTAAACTGTTTTATGTGTATTTTGCATATTTTTTCAATACAAATTTACCTTATTGTATATGCATTTTGTATATTAATTTTAATACAAATTTAATTATGCTTTGTGTATTTTTGTATATGTATTTTTATAAAAATATGCTTTATTTTATGGGTATTTTGCATTTTTATTTTCATACAAATTTACATTATTTTATTTATATATATATTTTTTTTTAAACAATTTTACATTATTCTATGTGTATTTTGTATATCTATTTTTATACGTATTTACTTAATTTTATGTGTATTTTGTATTCGTATATATATTTTGAAACAAATTTACATTGTTTTAAATGTATTTTTGCATATCTCTTTCAATACAAATTTACCTTATTGTATGTGCATTTTGTATATTTATTTCAATACAAATTTAAATATATTATATGTATTTTGGTATATATATTTTTATAAGAAATGCGCTATTTTATGGGAATTTTGCATCTTTATTTTCATACAAATTTACATTATTTTATTAATATTCGGTGTATTTATTTTGATACGATTTTACATTATTCTATTTGTTTTTTGTATATACTTTTTTATACATATTTACATTATTTAATGTGCATCTTGCATATATATTTTATACAAATTTATTATCTATTATCTATTTTCATACAAATACACATTCTTTTCATGATATTTTGTTTATTTATTTTGACACGAATTTACATTATTTGATATGTATTTTGTATAGATTTTTATACGTATTTACATAATTTCATATGTATTTTGTATATATATTTCCATAGAAATCTACTTTATTTCATGTGTATTCGTATATATATTTTGAAACAAATTTACATTGTTTTATATGTATTTTTGAATATCTCTTTCAATACAAATTTACCTTACTGTATATGCATTTTGTATATTTATTTCAATACAAATTTCAATATTTTATGTGTATTTTGGTATATATATTTTTATAAAAAATGCGATAATTTTTGGGAATTTTGCATCTTTATTTTCATACAAATTTACATTATTTTATTGATATTCTGTGTATTTATTTTGATACGATTTTACATTATTCTATTTGTTTTTTGTATATATTTTTTTATACACATTTACATTATTTAATGTGTATCTTGCATATATATTTTATACAAATTTACGTTATTTTAAGTGTATTTGTTTATATATTTTCATTCAAATTTACATTATTTGATGTGTATTTTGTATATGTATTTCCATACAAATTTACCTAATTTTATGTGTATTTTGTATTTTTCTTTTCAAACAAATTTAAATTATTTTTGTGTATTTTTGTATATAGTTTTATACAAATTTAGGTTATTTTATGTACGCATTTACATTATTTAGTGTGTGTTTTGTATATATATTTTTATGCTAATTTACTTTATTTTAAGTGCATTTTTGTACATATATTTTTATAAAAATTTGCGTTATTTGTATATTTTTTCTCATTCAAATTTACATTATTTTATTGCTATTTTGTTTATTTATTTTGATACGAATTACATGATTATATGTGTATTTTGTACATATTTTTTATACGTATTTACATTACTTAATGTGTATTTTGTTTACATATTTTTAAACAAATCTACGTTATTATATGTATTTGTATAAATATTTTGATACAGATTTACATTATTTGATGTATTTTGTATGTACATTTCAATTCAAATTTAGCTTATTTTAGCTGTATTTTGTATATATATTTTCATACAAATTTAATAACTTCTGTGTATTTTTGTATATAGTTTTATACAAATTTACGATATTTTATGTGTATTTTGTATATTTATATTTATACAAATACACTTTCTTTTACTGGTATTTTGTTTATTTATTTTGATACGATATTTATGTGTATTTTGTATTCATTTTTTTATACGTATTTACTTCATTTTATGTGTATTTTGTATATATTTTTATAAAAATCAACGTTATTTTATGTGTATTCGTATATATATATTGAAACAAATTTACATTGTTTTATATGTATTTTGCATATCTATTTCAATACAAATTTACCTTACAGTATGTGCATTTTTTATATTTATTTTAATACAAATTTTAATATTTTATGTGTATTTTGGTATATATATTTTTATAAAAAATGCGTTATTTTATGGCTATTTTGCATCTTTATTTTCATACAAATTTACATTATTTTAATAATATTCTGTGTATTTATTTTGATACGATTTTACATTATTCTATTTGTGTTTTATATATATTTTTTTATACATATTTACATTATTTAATTAGTATTTTGTATATATATTTGATACAAATTTACGTTATTTTAAGTGTATATATTTATATATTTTCATTCAAACTTCCATTATTTTATGTGTATTTTGTATATGTATTTCAATACAAATTTACCTAATTTTATGTGTATTTTGTATATTTATTTTCATACAAATTAAAATTATTTTTGTGTATTTTTGTATATAGTTTTATACAAACTTAGGTTATTTTATGAGTATTTTGTATATCTATTTTCATACAAATACACATTCTTTTATTGATATTTTGTTTATTTATTTTGACGAGAATTTAAATTATTTAATGTGTATTTTGTATATATATTTTTATACGTATTTACATCATTTCATGTGTATTTTGTATATATATTTCTAAAGAAATCTACGTTATATTATGTGTATTCGTATATAGATTTTTAAACAAATTTACACTTTTATGTGTATTTTGCATATTTTTTCAATACAAATTTACCTTATTGTATATGCATTTTGTATATTAATTTTAATACAAATTTAATTATTCTGTGTATTTTTGTATATGTATTTTTATAAATATATGCTTTATTTTATGGGTATTTTGCATCTTTATTTTCATACAAATTTACGTTATTTTATTGATATTCTGCTCATTCATTTTGATACGATTTGACATTATTCTATGTGTATTTTGTAAATATTTTTCATACAAATTTACATTATTTTATGTGTATTTGTTTATATATTTTGACACAAATTTACAATATTTTATGGGTATTTTGTATATATATTTCAAAAGAAATTTACCTAGTTTTATGTGTATTTTGAATATCTATTTTCATACAAACTCAAATTATTTTTATGTATTTTTGTATATATTTCAATACAAATTTTAGTTATGTTATGTGTATTTTGTAAATCTATTTTCATTCAAATATATATTATTTTATTGGTATTTTGTTGATTTATATTGATACGAATTTACATTATTTTATATGTACTTTTTATATATATTTTTATACGCATTTACATTATTTAATATTTATTTTGAATATATAATTTTATACAAATTCATGGTATTTTATGTGTATTTGTATATATAGTTTCATATAAATTTACATTATTTTATGTGTATTTTGTACATATATTTCATTACAAATTTATCTTATTTTATGTTTATTTTGTATGTGTATTTTGTACATTTATATTTATACAAATACACATTCTTTTATTGGTATTTTGTTTATTTATTTTGTTTCGAATTTATATTATTTTATGTGTATTTTGTTTACATTTTTTTATACGTATTTACCTAATTTTATGTGTATTTTGTATATATATTTTTATAGAAATCTACGTTATTTTATGTGTATTCGTATATATATTTTGAAACAAATTTACTTTGTTTTATATGTATTTTTGCATATCTCTTTCAATAGAAGTTTACCTTATTGTATGTGCATTTTGTATATTTATTTCAATACAAATTTAAATATTTTAAGTGTATTTTGGTATATATATTTTTATAAGAAATGCGCTATTTGATGAGAATTTTGCATCTTTATTTTCATACAAATTTACATTATTTTATTAATATTCGGTGTATTTATTTTGATACGATCTTACATTATTCTATTTGTTTTTTGTATATATATTTTTTTATACATATTTACATTATTTAATGTATATCTTGCATATATATTTCATACAAATTTATTATCTATTATTTATTTTCATACAAATAACATTCTTTTCATGATATTTTGTTTATTTATTTTGACACGAAATTACATTACTTAATATGTATTTTATATATATATTTTTATACGTATTTACATAATTTCATGTGTATTTTGTATATATATTTCTATAGAAATCTACGTTATTTTATGTGTATTCGTATATATATTTTGAAACAAATTTACAATGTTTTATTTGTATTTTGCTTTTTTTTTCAATACAAATTTACCTTATTGTATGTGTGCATTTTGTATATTAATTTTAATACAAATTTAATAATTCTATGTGTATTTTTGTATATGTATTTTTAAAAAAAAATATAATTTATCTTATGGGTATTTTGCATCTTTGTTTTCATACAAATTTAAATTATTTTATTGATATTCTGTGTACTTATTTTGATACGATTTTACATTATTCTATGTATAACAAAAATAAATACAGAATACACAAAAATAGATATGCAAAATACATATAAACAATGTAAATTTGTTTCATAATATATATACGAATACACATGACATGGGTATTTTGAATCTTAATTTTCATACAAATTTACATTATTTTATTAATATTTTCTGTATTTATTTTGATACGATTTTACATTATTTTATTTGTGTTTTGTATATATTTTTTTTATACATATTTACATTATTTAATGTGTTTTTTGTATATATATTTGATACAAATTTACGTTATTTTAAGTCTATATGTTTATATATTTTCATTCAAATTTACATTATTTTATGTGTATTTTGTATATGTATTTCAATACAAATTTACCTAATTTTATGTTTTTTGTATATTTATTTTCATACAAGTTTAAATTATTTTTGTTTATTTTTGTATATAGTTTTATACAAATTTAGGTTATTTTATGTGTATTTTGTATATCTATTTTCATACAAATACACATTCTTTTCATGATATTTTTTTATTTATTTTGACACGAATTAACATTATTTAATGTGTATTTTGTATATATATTTTTATACGTATTTACATTATTTCAAGAGTATTTTGTATATATATTTCTATAGAAATCTACGTTATTTTATGTGTATTCGTATATATATTTTGAAACAAATTTACATTGTTTTATGTGTATTTTGCATATATTTTTAATACAAATTTACATTATTGTATGTGCATTTTGTATATTAATTTTAATACAAATTTGATTAATCTATGTGTATTTTTGTGTATGTAATTTTATAAAAATATGCTTTATTTTATGGGTATTTTGTATCTTTATTTTCATACAAATTTACATTATTTCATTGATATTCTGTGTATTTATTTGGTATGATTTTACATTATTCTATGTGTATTTTGTATATATATTTTATATAAAATGTATTTGTTTTCATTTCATACAAATCTACATTATTTTATGTGTTTTTTGTACATGTATTTAAATACAAATTTAACTAGTTATATGTGTATTTTGTATATCTATTTTGTATGTATATTTTCATAGAAATTTACTCTATTTTATGAGAATTCGTATATATATTTTGATACAAATTTACATTATTGATGTGTATTTTGCATATCTATTTCAATACAAATTTTCCTTATTGTACATGCATTTTGTATACTTATTTTAATACAAATTTAATTATTTTATATGTATTTTTGTATATACATTTTTATGCAAATATGCGTTATTATAAGGATATTTTGCAGCTTTATTTTCATACAAATTTACATTATTTTATTGATACTCTCTTTATTTATTTTGATACGATTTAACATTATTCTATGTGTATTTTGTATATATTCTTTATACATATTTACATTATTTAAGCTTTATTTTGTATATATATTTTATCCAAATTTACATTATTTTATGTGTATTTGTTTATATATTTTTATACAAATTTACATTATTTTATGTGTATTTTGTATATACATTTTCATAAAAAATTACGTTATTTTATTGTGTGTATTCGTATATATTTTGATACAAATTTTATACAAATTCATGTTATTTAATGTGTATTTGTATATATATTTTCATACAAATTTATATTATTTTATGTATTTTTCATATATTTCATTACAAATTTACCTTATTTTATGTTTATTTTGTATATTTATTTCATTCAATTTTAAATTATTTTATGTGTATATTTGTATTTGTATTTAGGTTATTTTATGTGTATTTTGTATATATATTTTCATCCAAAATTACATTATTATATTGGTATTTTCTTAATTTAATTCGATACGAATTTAGATTATTTCATAGGTATTTTGTATACATATTTTTATACTCATTTACATTATCTAATGTGTGTTTTGTATATATATTTTTATAGAAATTTGCGTTATTTTATGTATAGTTTTATATAAATTTACGTTATTTTATGTGTATTTTGTATATTTATATTTATACAAATACACATTCTTTTATTGCTATATTGTTTATTTATATTTATACGAATTTACATTATTTTATGTGCATTTAGTATACATTTTTTTATACGTATTTATTTAATTTTATGTGTATTTTGAATATGTATTTTTATAGAAATCTACGTTATTTTATGTGTATTCGCATATATATTTTGAAACAAATTTACATTATTTTATATGTATTTTGCATATCTATTTCAATACAAATTTACCTTATTGTATGTGCATTTTGTATATTTATTTTGATACAAATTCAAATATTTTATTTGTATTTTGGTATCAATAATTTTATAAAAAATGCGTTATTTTATAGGTATTTTGCATCTTAATTTTCATACAAATTTACATTATTTTATTAATATTCTGTGTATATATTTTGATACGATTTTACATTATTCTATTTGTGTTTTGTATATATTTTTTTATACATATTTACATTATTTAATGTGTATTTTGTATATATATTTCATACAAATTTACGTTATTATATGTGTATTTGTTTATATATTTTCTTTGAAATTTACATTATTTTATGTGTATTTTGTATATTTATTTCAATAGAAATTAACCTAATTTTATGTGCATTTTGTATATTTCTTTTCATACAAATTTAAATTATTTTTGTGTATTTTTGTATATAGTTTTATACAAATTTAGGTTATTTTATGTACGCATTTACATTATTTAATGTGTGTTTTGTATATATATTTTTATCCAAAGTTAATTTATTTTACGTTCATTTTTTACATATATTTTTATAGAAATTAGCGTTATTTTATATGTATTTGTATATGTTTTCTCATACAAATTTACATTATTTTATTGCTATTTTGTTTATTTAGTTTGATACGAATTACATGATTATATGTGTATTTTGTACATATTTTTTATACGTATTTCATTACTTAATATGTATTTTGTTTATATATTTTTAAACAAATTTACGTTATTATATGTGTTTTTATAAATATTTTGATACAAATTTACATTATTTTATGTATTTTGTATATACATTTCAATTGAAATTTAGCTTATTTTATCTGTATTTTGTATATCTATTTTCATACAAATTTAATTACTTCTGTGTATTTTTGTATATAGTTTTATACAAATTTACGTTATTATGTATTTTGTATATTTATATTTATACAAATACACATTCTTTTATTGGTATTTTGTTTATTTATTTTGATACGAATTTACATTATTTTATGTGTATTTTGTATACATTTTTTTATACGTATTTACTTCATTTTACGTGTATTTTGTATATATATTTTTATACAAATCTACGTTATTTTATGTGTATTCGTATATATATTTTGAAACAAATTTACATTGTTTTATATGTATTTTGCATATCTATTTCAATACAGATTTACCTTATTGTATGTGTATTTTGTATATTTATTTTAATACAAATAAATTTTTTGATGTGTATTTTTGTATATATATTTTAAAAAAAACGTTATTTTATGGGTATTTTGCTTCTTTATTTTCATACAAATTTACATTATTTTATTAATATTCTGTGTATTTATTTTGATACGATTTTACATTATTCTATTTGTGTTTTGTATATATTTTTTTATACAAATTTACGTTATTTTAAGTGTATTTGTTTATGTATTTTCATTCAAATTTACAGTATTTTATGTGTATTATGTATATGTATTTCAATACAAATTTACCTAATTTTATGTGTATTTTGTATATTTATTTTCATACAAATTTAAATTATTTTTGTGTATTTTTGTATATAGTTTTATACAAATTAATGTTATCTTATGTGTATTTTGTATATTTATTTTCATACAAATACACATTCTTTTATTGACATTTTGTTTATTCATTTTGACGCGAATTTACATTATTTAATGTGTATTTTGTATATATATTTTTATACGTATTTACATCCTTTCATGTGTATTTTGTATATTTAAAAAAAATGCGTTATTTTATGGGTATTTTGCATCTTTATTTTCATACAAATTTACATTATTTTATTTACATTCTGTGTATTTATTTTAATACGATTTTACATTATTCTATTTGTGTTTTGTATATATATTTTTTATACATATTTACATTATTTAATGAGTATTTTTTATTTATATTTTATACAAATTTATGTTAATTTAAGTGTATTTGTTTATATATTTTCATTCAAATTTACATTATTTTATGTGTATTTTGTATATGTATTTCTTTACAAAGTTACCTG
Source organism: Eriocheir sinensis (assembly GCF_024679095.1). Lineage (NCBI taxonomy): Eukaryota > Metazoa > Arthropoda > Malacostraca > Decapoda > Varunidae > Eriocheir > Eriocheir sinensis. The sequence continues at coordinate 2,035,642 of NW_026111405.1, read as the reverse complement.
ATTTTATGAGTATTTTGTATATTTATTTTCATACAAATTTAACTTATTTTTGTGTATTTTTATATATAGTTTTATACAAATTTACGTTATTTATGTGTATTTTGTATATGTATTTTCATACAAATACAGATTCTTTTATTGATACTTTAATTATTTATTTTGACACGAATTTACATTATTTAATGTGTATTTTGTATATAAATTTTTATACGTATTTACAACATTTCATGTGTATTTTGTATATATATTTCTATAGAAATCTACGTTATTTTATGTGTATTCGTATATATATTTTGAAACAAATCTACATTATTTTATGTGTATTTTGTATATATATTTCATTATAAATTTGCCTTATTTTAAGTTTATTTTTATATCTATTTTCATTCAAATTCAAATTTATTTGTATATACGTTATTTTATGTGTATTTTCTATATATATTTTCATTAAAAATTACGTTATTTTATCGGTATTTTGTTCATTTATTTCGATACGAATTTAGATTATTTCATGTGTATTTTCTATACATATACATATAGAGTAAATTTCTATGAAAATATATATTCAAAATACATATAAAATTATGTAAATAAGTATAAAAATATATATATCAAATACACCTAAAAAAAATGAAAATTCGTATCAAAATAAATAAATAAAATTCCGATAAAAGAACGTATATTTCTAGGAAAATAAATATACAAAATACACATAAAACTACGATAATTTGAATAAAAATATATACAAAAATACACACAATTAATTTCAATTTGTATGAAAATAGATATACAAAATACACATATAACTAGTTAAATTTGTATTTAAATACATGTACAAAATTCACATAAAATAATGTAAATTTGTATGAAATGAAAACAAATTCACATAAAATAACGTACATTGGTATAAAATAGATATACAAAATATACATAGAATAATGTAAAATCGTATCAAAATAAATACACAGAATATCAATAAAATAATGTAATTTTGTATGAAAATAAAGATGCAAAATACCCATAAAATAAAGCATATTTTATAAAAATACATATAAAAATACACATAGAATAGCTAAATTTGTATTAAAATTAATATACAAAATGCACGTACAATAAGGTAAATTTGTATTGAAAAAATATGCAAAATGCACATAAAACAATGTATATTTGTTTCAAAATATATATACGAATACACATAAAATAACGTATATTTCTATAGAAATATATATACAAAATACACATGAAATGACGTAAATACGTATAAAAATATATATACACAATACACATTAAATAATGTAAATTCGCATCAAAATAAATAAACAAAATATCAATAAAAGAATGTGTATTTGTATGAAAATAGATATACAAAATACACATAAAATATTGTAAATTTGTATAAAACTCTATACAAAAATACACAAAAAATAATTTAAATTTGTATAAAATATATATACAAAATACACATGAAATTAGGTAAATTTCTATTGAAATACATATAGAAAATACACATAAAATAATGTAAATTTGAATAAAAATATATAAACAAATACACTTAAAATAACGAAAATTTGTACGAAATATATGTAGAAAATACACATTAAATAATGTAAATATGTATAAAAAAATATATACGAAACACAAATAGAATAATGTAAAATAGTATCAATATAAATACACAGAATATTAATAAAATAATGTAAATTTGTATGAAAATAAAGATGCAAAATACCCATAAAACAACGCATTTTTTATGAAAATATATATACCAAAATACACATAAAATATTTAAATTTGTATTACAATAAATATACAAAATGCACATACAATAAGGTAAATTTGTATTGAAATAGATATGCAAAATACATATAAAACAATGTAAATTTGTTTCAAAATATACATACGAATACACATAAAATAACGTAGTTTTATATAAAATATATATACAAAATACACATCAAATGAAGTAAATACGTATAAGAAAATGTATACAAAATACACATAAAATAATGTAAATTCGTATCAAAATAAATAAACTAAATGCCAATAAAAGAATGTTTACTTGTATAAATATAAATATACAAAATACACATAAAATAACGTAAAATTGAATAAAACTATATACAAAAATAAACAAAAATAATTAAATTTGTATGAAAATAGATATACAAAAGACACATAAAATAAGCTAAATTTGAATTGAAATAAATATAGAAAATACATAAAATAATGTAAATTTGTATCAAAATATATATTCAAATACACATATAATAACGTAAATTTGTATAAAAATATATAAACAAAATACACATTAAATAATGTAAATACGTATAAAACATATGTACGTAATGTAAAAATTTATAAAATTAATGATGCAAAATACCCATAAAATATCTTATATTTAAAAAAAATATATATAAAAAAATACACATAAAATAATTAAATTTGTATTAAAATAAATATACAAAATACACATACAATAAGGTAGTTTTTAATTGAAATAGATATGCAAAAAACACATAAAATAATGAAATTTTTTATCAAAATATATACGAATACACACAATAAAATTACGTAAATTTTTATGAAAATATATATACAAAATACACATAAAATAATGTAAATACATAGAAAAATATATATACAAAATACACCTAAAATAATGTAAATTCGTATCAAAATAAATAAACAAAATTTCCTCTAAAAGAATGTATGTGTAGGAAAATATATATACAAAATACAAATAAAATAAAAAAAAATTGTATAAAAATAATACAAAAATACACAAAAAAAAAATAAATTTGTTTGAAAATAGATATGCAAAATACAAATGAAATTAGGCAATTTTTTATTGAAATACATATACAAAATACACATAAAATAATGTAAATTTGTATGAAAATATATAAACAAATACACATAAGATAACGTAAATTTCCATAAAATATATGTACAAAATATTCATTAAATAATGTAAATATGTCTAAAAATATATATACAAAATACACAGAATAACGTAAAATCGTATCAAAATAAATAAACAGACAATCAATAAAATAATGTAAATTTGTATGAAAATAAAGATGCAAAATACCCATATAATAACGCATATTTGTATAAAAATATATATACAAAAATACACATAAAATAATTAAATTTGCATCAAAATAAATATACAAAAGGCACATACAATAAAGAAAATTTGTATTGAAATAGATATGCGAAATACACATAAATAATGTAAATTTGTATCAAAATATATATACGAATACACATAAAATAGAGTAAATTTCTATGAAAATATATATTCAAAATACATATAAAATTATGTAAATAAGTATAAAAATATATATATCAAATACATCTAAAATAATGAAAACTCGTATCAAAATAAATAAACAAAATTCCGATAAAAGAACGTATATTTGTAGGAAAATAAATATACAAAATTCACATAAAATTACGAAAATTTGAATAAAAATATATACTAAAATACACAAAATTAATTTCAATTTGAATGAAAATAGATATACATAATACACATATAATTAGTTAAATTTGTATTTAAATATATTTACAAAATACACATAAAATAATGTAAATTTGTATGAAATGAAAACAAATTCACATAAAATAACGTTAATTTGTATGAAATATATATACAAAATATACATAGAATAATGTAAAATCGTATCAAAATAAATACACAGAATATCAATAAAATAATGTAAATTTGTATGAAAATAAAGATGCAAAATACCCATAAAATAAAGCATTTTTTTATGAAAATACATATACAAAAATACATATAGAATAATTAAATTTGTATTAAAATTAATATACAAAATGCACGTACAATAAGGTAAATTTATATTGAAAAAATATGCAAAATGCACATAAAACAATGTATATTTGTTTCAAAATATATATACGAATACACATAAAATAACATATATTTCTATAGAAATATTTATACAAACTACACATGAAATGACGTAAATACGTATAAAAATATATATACACAATACACATTAAATAATGTGAATTCGCGTCAAAATAAATAAACAAAATATCAATAAAAAATGTGTATTTGTATGAAAATAGATATACAAAATACTCATAAAATATTTTAAATTTATATAAAACTCTTTTTATAAAAATATATATACCAAAATAATAAAAATTTTAAATTTGTATTACAATAAATATACAAAATGCACTTACAATAAGGTAGATTTATATTGAAATAGATATGCTAAATACATATAAAACAATGTAAATTTGCTTCAAAATATGTATACCAACACATAAAATAACGTAGATTACTATAAAAATATATATACAAAATACACATTAAATGAAGTAAATACGTATAAGAAAATGTATACAAAGTACACATAAAATAATTAAATTTGTATTAAAATAAATATACAAAATACACATACAATAAGGTAAATCTATATTGAAATAGATATGCAAAATAAACATAAAATAATGTAAATTTGTATCAAATCATATACGAATACACACAATACAATAACGTAAATTTTGATGAAAATATATATAAAAAATTCACATAAAATAATGTAAATACGTAGAAAAATATATACAAAATACACATAAAATTATGTAAATTCTTATGAAAATAAATGAACAAAATTCCACTAAAAGAATGTATATTTGTAGGAAAATATAAATACAAAATACAAATAAAATAACTAAAATTTGTATAAAAATATATAAAAAATACATACAAATAATTTAAATTTGTTTAAAAATAGATATGCAAAATACACATAAAATTAGGCAAATCTGTATTGAAATACATATACATATACAAATTACACATAAAATATTGTAAATTTGTATGAAAATATATAAACAAATACACATAAAATAGCGTAAATTTATATAAAATATATATACAAAATATACATTAAATAATGTAAATGTGTATAAAAATATATATACAAAATACACATAGAATAATGTAAAATCGTATCAAAATAAATAAACAGAATATCAATAAAATAATGTAAATTTGTATGAAAATAAAGATGCAAAATACCCAAATAATAACGCATATTTTTACAAAAATACACATAAAATAATTAAATTTGTATTAAAATAAATATACAAAATACACATACAATATGGTAAATTTGTATTGAAATAGATATGCAAAATAAACATAAATAATGTAAATTTGTATCAAAATATATATACGAATACCCATAAAATAGAGTAAATTTCTATGAAAATATATATTCAAAACACAAATAAAATGATATAAATAAGTATAAAAATATACATATCAAATACACCTAAAATAATGTAAATTCGTATAAAAATAAATAAACAAAATTACGATAAAAGATGCAAGATACACATTAAATAATGTAAATATGTATAAAAAAATATATACAAAAAACAAATAGAATAATGTGAAATCGTATCAAAATAAATACACCGAATATTATTAAAATAATGTAAATTTGTATGAAAATAAAGATGCAAAATTCCCATCAAATAGCGCATTTCTTATAAAAATATATATACCAAAATACACATCAAATATTTAAATTTGTATTGAAATAAATATACAAAATGCACATACAATAAGGTAAATTTGTATTGAAAGAGATAGGCAAAAATACATATAAAACAATGTAAATTTGTTTCAAAATATATATACGAATACACATAAAATAACGTAGATTTCTATAAAAATATATATACAAAATACACATAAAATTAAGTAAATACGTATAAAAATAGATATACAAAATACACATAGAATAATGTAAAATAATGTAAAAAAAAAATATATATAAATAAAATAATGTAAATTTGTATGAAAATAAAATGGAAAATACCCATAAAATAAAGCATATTTTATAAAATACATATACAAAAATACACATAGCATAATTAAATTTGTATTAAAATTAATATATAAAATGCATATACAATAAGTTAAATTTGTATTGAAAAATATGCAAAATACACATAAAACAGTGTAAATTTATTTCAAAATCTATACGAATACTCATAAATCAACGTAGATTTCTATAGAAATATATATACAAAATACATCAAATGATGTAAACACGTATAAAAAAAATATATATATATATATATATATATATATATATATATATATATATATATATATATATATATATATATATATATATATATATATATATATATATATATATATATATATATATATATATATATATATATATATATACATATATATATATGATACATATTAAATAATGTAAATTCGCGTCAAAGTAAATAAACAAAATATCAATAAAAGAATGTGTATTTGTATGAAAATAGATATACAATATACATATAAAATCACCTAAATTTGTATAAAACTATATACAAAAATACACAAAAATAATTTTAATTTGTATGAAAATAAATATACAAAATACACATAAAATTAGGTAAATTTGTATTGAAATACATTTACAAAATACACATAAAATAATGTAAATTTGAATGAAAATATATAAACAAATACACTTAAAATAACGTAAATTTGTATAAAATATATATAAAAAATACACATTAAATAATGTAAATATGTATAAAAGAATATATACAAAACACAAATAGAATAATATAAAATCGTATCAAAATAAATACACGGAATATTAATAAAATAATGTAAATTTGTATGATAATTAAGATGCAAAATACCCATAAAATAACGCATTTTTTATAAAAATATTTATACAAAGACACACATAAAATATTTGAATTTGTATTAAAATAAATATACAAAATGCACATACAATAAGGTAAATTTGTATTGAAATAGATATGCAAAATACATATAAAACCATGTAAATTTTTTTAAAAATATATATACGAATACACATAAAATAACGTAGATTTCTATGAAAATAAATATACAAAATACACATAAAATGAAGTAAATACGTATAAAAAAAGGTATCCAAAATACACATAAAATAATGTAAACTCGTATCAAAATATAAACAAAATACTAATAAAAGAATGTGTATTGTATATATATAAATATACAAAATACAAATAAAATAACGTAAATTTATGTAAAACTATATGCAAAAATACACATAAGTAATTAAATTTGTGTGAAAATAGATATACAAAATGCATGTGTATTTTGTATATTTATTTTCATACAAATTGAAATTATTTTTGTCTATTTTTTTATATATTTTCATACAAATTTTCGTTATTTAATGTGTATTTTGTATATTTATTTTTTCTACAAATATACGTTCTTTTATCTAAATTTTGTTTATTGAATTTGAAACGAATTTACCTTATTTTGTATATCTATTTTCATTCAAATTAAAATACTTCTGTGTATTTTTGTATATAGTTTTATATAAATTTACGTTATTTTATGTGTATTTTGTATATTTATATTTATACAAATACACATTCTTTTATTGGTATTTTGTATATTTATTTTGATACGAATTTACATTATTTTATGTGTATTTTGTATACATTTTTTTATACGTATTTATTCATTTTATGTGTATTTTGTATATATATTTTTATAGAAATCTACGTTATTTTATGTGTATTCGAATATATATTTTGAAACAAATTTACATTGTTTTATATGTATTTTGCATATCTATTTCAATACAAATTTACCTTCATATATTTTTATATATTTATTTTAATACAAATTTAATTTTTTTATGTGTATTTTGGTATATATTTTTATAAATAAAAAAATGCGTTATTTTATGGGTATTTTTATAAATATTTTTATACAAATCTACATTATTTTATGTATTTTGTATATACATTTCAATTCAAATTTAGCTAATTTTATCTGTATTTTGTATATCTATTTTCATACGAATTTAATTACTTCTGTGTATTTTTGTACATAGTTTTATACAAATTTACGTTATTTTATGTGTATTTTGTATATTTATATTTATACAAATACACATTCTTTTATTGGTATTTTGTTTATTTATTTTGATACGAATTTACATTATTTTATGTGTATTTTGTATACATTTTCTTATACGTATTATCTTCATTTTATGTGTATTTTGTATATATATTTTTATACAAATCTACGTTATTTTATGTGTATTCGTATATATATTTTGAAACAAATTTACATTGTTTTATATGTATTTTGCATATCTATTTCAATACAGATTTACCTTATTGTATGTGTATTTTGTATATTTATTTTAATACAAATTAATTTCTTCATTTTTTTTTGTATATATATTTTTATAAAAAATGCGTTATTTAATGGGTATTTTGCATCTTTATTTTCATACAAATTTACATTGTTTTATTAATATTCTGTGTATTTATTTTGATACGATTTTACATTATTCTATTTGTGTTTTGTATATATTTTTTTATACATATTTACATTATTTAATGTGTATTTTGTATATTTTAAAACAAATTTACGTTATTTTATACGCATCTGTTACAATATTTTGATACAAATTTACATTATTTTATGTATTTTGTATATATATTTCAATACAAATTTAGTTTATTTTATGTATATTTTGTATATCTATTTTCATTTGTATCAAAATAAATAAACAAAATAGCAATAAAATAATGTAAATTTGTATGAGAAAACATATACAAATACACATAAAATAACCAAATTTCAAAAAAAATATATGTACAAAAATGCACATAAAATAAAGTAAATTTGCAAATTTGTATTGAAATAGATATGCAAAATACATATAAAACAATGTAAATTTGTTTCAAAATATATATACGAATGCACATAAAATAACATAGATTTCTATAAAAATATATACAAAATACACATAAAATGAAGTAAATACGTATAAAAAAATGAATACAAAAAATACATAAAAATCGTATCAAAATAAATAAACAAAATACCAGTAAAAGAATGTGTATTTGTAAAAATATGAATATACAAAATACACATAAAATATCGTAAATTTGTATAAAACTATATACAAAAAATACAGAGAAGTATTTAAATTTGTATGAAAATATATATACAAAATACAGCTAAAATAAGCTAAATTTGAATTGAAATGTACATACAAAATACATAAAATAATGTAAATCTGTATCAAAATATTTATACAAATACATATAATAACGTAGATTTGTTTAAAAATATATAAACAAAATACACATTAAGTAATGTAAATACGTATAAAAAATATGTACAAAATACACATATAATCATGTAATTCGTATCAAAATAAATAAATAAAATAGCAATAAAATAATGTAAATTTGTATGAGAAAACATATACAAATAACGCAAATTTCTATAAAAATATATGTACAAAAATGCACATAAAATAAAGTAAATTTGCAAAAAAATATATATACAAAACACACACTAAATAATGTAAATGCGTACATAAAATAACCTAAATTTGTATAAAACTATATACAAAAATACACAAAAATAATTAAAATTTGTTTGAAAAGAAATATACAAAATACACATAAAACTAGGTAAATTTGTATTGAAATACATATACAAAATACACATCAAATAATGTAAATTTGAATGAAAATATATAAACAAATACACTTAAAATAACGTAAATTTGTATAAAATATATATGCAAGATACACATTAAATAATGTAAATATGTATAAAAAATATATATACAAAAAACAAATAGAATAATGTAAAATCGTATCAAAATAAATACACAGAATATCAATAAAATAATGTAAATTTGTATGAAAATAAAGATACAAAATTCCCCAAAATTATCGATTTTTTTATAAAAATATATTTAGCAAAATACACGTAAAATATTTAAATTTGTATTGAAATAAATATACAAAATGCATATACAGTAAGGTAAATTTGTATTGAAAGAGATATTCAAAAATACATATAAAACAATGTAAATTTGTTTCAAAATATATATACGAATGCACATAAAATAAAGTAGATTTCTATAGAAATATATATACAAAATACATATGAAATTATGTAAATACGTATAAAAATATATATATAAAATACATATCAAATAATGTAAATTCGTGTCAAAATAAATAAACAAAATATCATGAAAGGAATGTGTATTTGTATGAAAATATATAATAGATAATAAATTTGTATAAAATATATATGCAAGATACACATTAAATAATGTAAATATGTATAAAAAAGTATATACAAAAAACAAATAGAATAATGTAACATCGTATCAAAATAAATACACCGAATATTAATAAAATAATGTAAATTTGTATGAAAATAAAGATGCAAAATTTCCATAAAATAGCGCATTTCTCATTAAAATATATATACCAAAATACACATAAAATATTTAAATTTGCATTGAAATAAATATACAAAATGCACATACAATAAGGTAAATTTGTATTGAAAGAGATATGCAAAAATACATATAAAACAATGTAAATTTGTTTCAAAATATATATACGAATACAAATAAAAAAACGTAGATTTCTATAAAAATATATATACAAAATACACATAAAATTAAGTAAATACGTATAAAAAAATGTATACAAAATACACATAAAATAATGTAATTTCGAATTAAAATAAATGTAAATTTGAATGAAAATATAAAAACAAATACACCTAAAATAACGTAAATTTGTATAAAATATATATGCAACATACACATTAAATAATGTAAATGTGTATAAAATATATATACAAAAAACAAATAGAATAATGTAAAATCGTATCAAAATAAATACACAGAATATCAATAAAATAATGTAAATTTGTATGAAAATAAAGATGCAAAATTCCCACAAATTATCACATTTTTTATAAAAATATATATATCAAAATACACATAAAATATTTAAATTTGTATTGAAATAAATATACAAAATGCATATACAGTAAGGTAAATTTGTATTAAAAGAGATATTCAAAAATACATATAAAACAATGTAAATTTGTTTCAAAATATATATACGAATATACATAAAATAAAGTAGATATCTATAGAAATATATATACAAAATACATATGAAATTATGTAAATACGTATAAAAATATATATACAAAATACATATCAAATAATGTAAATTCGTGTCAAAATAAATAAACAAAATATCATGAAAAGAATGTGTATTTGTATAAAAATAGATAATAGATAATAAATTTGTATAAAATATATATGCAAGATGCTCATTAAATAATGTAAATATGTATAAAAAAGTATATACAAAAAACAAATAGAATAATGTAAATTCGTATCAAAATAAATACACCGAATATTAATAAAATAATGTAAATTTGTATGAAAATAAAGATGCAAAATTCCAATAAAATAGCGCATTTCTTATAAAAATATATACACCAAAATACACATAAAATATTTAAATTTGTATTGAAATAAATATTCAAAATGCACATACAATAAGGTAAATTTGTATTGAAAGAGATATGCAAAAATACATATAAAACAATATAAATTTGTTTCAAAATATATATACGAATACAAATAAAAAAACGTAGATTTCTATAAAAAATATATATACAAAATACACATAAAATTAAGTAAATACGTATAAAAAAATGTGTATTTGTAAAAAAATAAATATACAAAATACACATAAAATATCGTAAATTTGTATAAAACTATATACAAAAATACACAGAAGTAATTAAATTTGTATGAAAATATATATACAAAATACAGCTAAAATAAGCTAAATTTGAATTGAAATGTACATACAAAATATATAAAATAATGTAAATCTGTATCAAAATATCTATACAAATACATATAATAACGTAGATTTGTTTAAAAATATATAAACAAAATACACATTAAGTAATGTAAATACGTATAAAAAATATGTACAAAATACAAATATAATCATGTAATTCGTATCAAAATAAATAAACAAAATAGCAATAAAATAATGTAAATTTGTATGAGAAAACATATACAAATAACGCAAATTTCTATAAAAATATATGTACAAAAATGCACATAAAATAAAGTAAATTTGCAAAAAAATATATATACAAAACACACACTAAATAATGTAAATGCGTACATAAAATAACCTAAATTTGTATAAAACTATATACAAAAATACACAAAAATGATTTAAATTTGTTTGAAAAGAAATATACAAAATACACATAAAATTAGATAAATTTGTATTGAAATACATAAACAAAATACACATCAAATAATGTAAATTTGAATGAAAATATATAAACAAATACACTTAAAATAACGTAAATTTGTATGAAATATATATGCAAGATACACATTAAATAATGTAAATGTGTATAAAAAATATATACAAAAAACAAATAGAATAATGTAAAATCGTATCAAAATAAATACACAGAATATCAATAAAATAATGTAAATTTGTATAAAAATAAAGATACAAAATTCCCAAAAATTATCGCATTTTTTATAAAAATATATTTACCAAAATACACATAAAATATTTAAATTTGTATTGAAATAAATATACAAAATGCATATACAGTAATTTAAATTTGTATTGAAAGAGATATTCAAAAATACATATAAAACAATGTAAATTTGTTTCAAAATATATATACGAATACACATAAAATAAAGTAGATTTCTATAGAAATATATATACAAAATACATATGAAATTATGTAAATACGTATAAAAATATATATACAAAATACATATCAAATAATGTAAATTCGTGTCAAAATAAATAAACAAAATATCATGAAAAGAATGTGTATTTGTATGAAAATAGATAATAGATAATAAATTTGTATAAAATATATATGCAAGATACACATTAAATAATGTAAATATGTATAAAAAAGTATATACAAAAAAGAAATGGAATAATGTAACATCGTGTCAAAATAAATACACCGAATATTAATAAAATAATGTAAATTTGTATGAAAATAAAGATGCAAAATTCCCATAAAATAGCGCATTTCTTATAAAAATATATATATCAAAATACACATAAAATATTTAAATTTGCATTGAAATAAATATACAAAATGCACATACAATAAGGTAAATTTGTATTGAAAGAGATATGCAAAAATACATATAAAACAATGTAAATTTGTTTCAAAATATATATACGAATACAAATAAAAAAACGTAGATTTCTATAAAATTATATATACAAAATACATATAAAATTAAGTAAATACGTATAAAAAATGTATTCAAAATACACATAAAATAATGTAAATTCGAATTAAAATAAATAAACAAAATACCAATAAAAGAATGTGTATTTGGATAAATATAAATATGCAACACACACATACAAAATAAACATAAAATAAGGTAGATTTGTAATAAAATATATGTACAAAATACACATACAATAATGTAAATTTATATGAAAATATATATACAAATACACATAAAATACCATGAATTTGTTTAAAAATATATATTCAAAATAAATATTAAATAATGTAAGAGCGTATAAAAATATATATACAAAGTACATATAAAATGAAAACTAAGATGCAAAATACCTATAAAATAACGCATTTTTTATAAAATTATTGATACCAAAATACACTTAAATATTTGAACTTGTATTAAAATAAATATACAAAATGCACATACAATAAGGTAAATTTGTATTGAAATAGATATGGAAAATACATATAAAATAATGTAAATGTGTTTCAAAATATATATACGAATACACATAAGATAACGTAGATTTCTATAAAAATACATATACAAAATACACATAAAATTAAGTAAATACGTATAAAAAAATGTATACAAAATTCACATAAAATAATGTAAATTCGTATAAATGTAAATAAACAATATACCAATAAAAGAATGTGTTTGTATAAATATAAATATACAAAATGCACATAAAATAACGTAAATTTATATAAAACTATATACATAAAATAACGCAAATTTCTATAAAAATATATGTACAAAAATGAACATTAGATAAATTTGCATAAAAATATATATACAAAACACACATTAGATAATGTAAATGAGTATAAAAATATGTATAGAAAATACCTATGAAATAATCTAAATTCGTATCGAATTAAATTAAGAAATACCAATAAAATAAAGTAATTTTGGATGAAAATATATATACAAAATACACATAAAATAACCTAAATACAAATACAAATCTACACATAAAATAATTTAAAATTGAATGAAGTAAATATACAAAATAAACATAAAATAAGGTAAATTTGTAATGAAATATATGAAAAAATACACATCAAATAATATAAATTTGTATGAAAATATATATACAAATACACATTAAATAACATGAATTTGTATAAAATTTGTATCAAAATATATACTTTTACACACAATAAAATAACGTAATTTTTTATGAAAATGTATATACAAAATACACATAAAATAATTTAAATACGTAGAAAAATATATATACTAAAAACACCTAAAATAATGTAAATATTATTGAAAATATATAAACAAATACACATAAAATAATGTAAATTTGGATAAAAAATATATACAAAATGAACTTTAAATAACGTTAATATGTATAAAAAAATATATACAAAAAACACATAGAATAATGTTAAATCGAATCAAAATAAATAAAGAGAATTTCAATAAAATAATGTAAGTTTGTATGAAAATAAAGATGGAAAATATCCATATAATAACGGATATTTGCATAAAAATATATATACAAAAATACATATAAAATAATTAAATTTGTATTAAAATAAATATACAAAATGTACGTACAATAAAGTAAATTTGTATTGAAATAGATATGCAAAATACACATCAATAATGTAAATTTGTATCAAAATATATATACGAATACTCATAAAATAGAGTAAATTTCTATGAAAATATATATACAAAATAGATATACAAAATACACATATAACTAGTTAAATTTGTATTTAAATACATGTACAAAAAACACATAAAATAATGAAGATTTGTATGAAATGAAAACAAATACATTTTATATAAAATATATATATACAAAATACACATAGAATAATGTAAAATCATATCAAAATAAATACACAGAATATCAATAAAATATTGTAAATTTGTATGAAAATAAAGATGCAAAATACCCATAAAATAAAGCATATTTTTATAAAAATACATATACAAAAATACACATAGATTAATCAAATTTGTATTAAAATTAATATACAAAATGCATATACAATAAGGTAAATTTGTATTGAAAAAATATGCAAAATACACATAAAACAATGTAAATTTGTTTCAAAATATATAAACGAATACACATAAAATGACGTAGATTTCTTTACAAATATATATACAAAATACACTTGAAATAATGTAAATACGTATGAAAATATATATACAAAATACATATTAAATAATGTTCATTCGTGTCAAAATAAATAAACAAAATATCATGAAAACAATGTGTATTTGTATGAAAATAGATATACAAAATACACATAAAATAACCTAAATTTGTATAAAATTATATAAAAAATACACAAAAATAATTTAAACTTGTATGAAAATAAATATACAAAAAACATATAAAATTAGGTAAATTTGTATTGAAATACATATACAAAATACACATAAAATAATGTAAATTTGAATGAAAATATATAAACATCTAGACTTAAAATAATTAAAATTTGTCTCAAATATATATATATATATATATATATATATATATATATATATATATATATATATATATATATATATATATATATATATATATATATATATATATATATACAAAAAACACATTAAATAATGTAAATATGTATAAAAAAATATATACAAAACACAAATAAAATAATGTAAAATCATATCAAAATAAATACAGAAAATATTAATAAAATAATGTAAATTTGTATGAAAATTAAGATGCAAAATACCCATAAAATAACGCATTTTTTATAAAAATATATATACGAAAAAATATAAAATATTTGATTTTGTATTAAAATAAATAGATATACAAAATACACATAAAATAAGCTAAATTTGAATTGAAATATATATACAAAATACATAAAATAATGTAAATTTGTATCAAAATACTTATACAAATACACATATAATAACGTAAATTTGTATAAAAATATATAAACAAAATACACATTAAATAATGTAAATACGTATAAAAAAATGTTAAAAATACACAAATAATCATGTAATTCGTATCAAAATAAATAGACAAAATACCAATAAAATAATGTAAATTTCTATGAGAAAACATATACAAAATACACATAATTAACGCAAATATCAATAAAAATATATATAATATAATATATTTTTATACATATTTAAAATATTTAATGTATTTTTTGTATATATATTTTATCCAAATTTACGTTATTTTATATGTATTTGTTGATATATTTTCATACAAATTTACATTATTTTATTTACATTATTTAATGTGTATCTTGCATATATATTTTATACAAAAATATATAACAAAATACACACCAAAAAATTTAATTTGTATTAAAATAAATATACAAAAAACACATACAATAAGGTAAATTTGTATTGAAATAGATATGCAAAATACATATAAAACAATGTAAATTTGTTTCAAAATATATATACGAATACACATAAAATAACGTAGATTTCTATAAAAATACATATACAAAATACACAAAATATTAAGTAAATACGTATAAAAAAATGTATAAAAAATACACATAAAATATTGTAAATTCGTATAAATGTAAATAAACAATATACCAATAAAAGAATGTGTATTTGTATAAATATAAATATACAAAATGCACATAAAATAACGTAAATTTATATAAAACTATATACATAAAATAACGCAGATTTCTATAAATATATATGTACAAAAATGAACTTAAAATAAATTTGCATAAAAATATATATACAAAACACACTTTAGATAATGTAAATGAGTATAAAAATACGTATACAAAATACCTATGAAATAATCTAAATTCGTATCAAATTTACATTATTTTATTGGTATTTTGTCTATTTATTTTGATACGAATTACATGATTATTTGTGTATTTTGTACATTTTTTTATACGTATTTACATTATTTAATGTGTATTTTGTTTATATATTTTTATACAAACTTACGTTATTATATGTGTATTTGTATAGGTATTTTGATACAAATTTACATTATTTTATGTATTTTGTATATATATTTCAATTCAAATTTAGCTTATTTTATGTGTATTTTGTATATCTATTTATTTTAATACAAAATCAAATATTTTATGTTTTTTCGTATATATATTTTTATAAAAAATGCGTTATTTTATGGGTATTTTGCATCTTAATTTTCATACAAATTTACATTATTTTATTAATATTTTCTGTATTTATTTTGATACGATTTTACATTATTTTATTTGTGTTTTGTATATATTTTTTTATACATATTTACATTATTTTTTTTTTTTGTATATATATTTGATACAAATTTACGTAATTTTAAGTCTATATGTTTATATATTTTCATTCAAATTTACATTATTTTCAGTGTATTTTGTATATGTATTTCAACACAAATTTACCTAATTTTATATGTTTTTTGTATATTTATTTTCATACAAGTTTAAATTATTTTTGTGTATTTTTGTATATAGTTTTATACAAATTTAGGTTATTTTATGTGTATTTTGTATATCTATTTTCATACAAATACACATTCTTTTCATGATATTTTGTTTATTTATTTTGACACGAATGAACATTATTTAATGTGTATTTTGTATATATATTTTTATACGTATTTACATTATTTCAAGTGTATTTTGTATATATATTTCTATAGAAATCTGCGTTATTTTATGTGTACTCGTATATATATTTTGAAACAAATTTACATTGTTTTATGTGTATTTTGCATATTTTTTCAATACAAATTTACCTTATTGTATGTGCATTTTGTATATTAATTTTAATACAAATTTGATTAATCTATGTGTATTTTTGTATATGTATTTTTATAAAAATATGCTTTATTTTATGGGTATTTTGCATCTCTATTTTCATACAAATTTACATTATTTTATTGATATTCTGTGTATTTATTTTGATATGTTTTTACATTATTCTATGTGTATTTTGTATATATATTTTATATAAAATGTATTTGTTTTCATTTCATACAAATCTACATTATTTTATGTGTTTTTTG
The DNA here is from genome assembly GCF_024679095.1 of Eriocheir sinensis. Lineage (NCBI taxonomy): Eukaryota > Metazoa > Arthropoda > Malacostraca > Decapoda > Varunidae > Eriocheir > Eriocheir sinensis. The sequence goes on along the minus strand of NW_026111405.1, from coordinate 2,017,429 downwards.
TACATGTATTTAAATACAAATTTAACTAGTTATATGTGTATTTTGTATATCTATTTTGTATGTATATTTTCATAGAAATTTACTCTATTTTATGAGTATTCGTATATATATTTTGATACAAATTTACATTATTACTGTGTATTTTGCATATCTATTTCAATACAAATTTACTTTATTGTATGTGCATTTTGTATATTTATTTTAATACAAATTTAATTATTTTATATGTATTTTTGTATATATATTTTTATGCAAATATGCGTTATTATATGGATATTTTGCATCTTTATTTTCATACAAATTTACATTATTTTATTGATATTCTCTTTATTTATTTTGATACGATTTAACATTATTCTATGTGTTTTTTGTATATATTTTTTTTAAACATATTTACATTATTTATTGTTCATTTTGTATATATATTTGATCCAAATTTACATTATTTTATGTGTATTTGTTAATATATTTTCATACATATTTTCATTATTTTATGTGTTTTTTGTATATATATTTTTCTACGTATTTAAATTATTTTATGTGTATTTTGTATATACATTTTCATAAAAAAATTACGTTATTTTGTTGTGTATAAGTATATATTTTGATACAAATTTTATACAAATTCATGTTATTTAATGTGTATTTGTATATATATTTTCATTCAAATTTATATTATTTTATGTGTATTTTTTCATATATTTCATTACAAATTTACCTTATTTTATGTTTATTTTGTATATTTATTTCATTCAATTTTAAATTATTTTATGTGTATATTTGTATTTATATTTAGGTTATTTTATGTGTATTTTGAATATATATTTTCATCCAAAATTACATTATTTTATTGGTATTTCTTAATTTAATTCGATACGAATTTAGATTATTTCATAGGTATTTTGTATACATATTTTTATACTCATTTACATTATCTAATGTGTGTTTTGTATATATATTTTTATGCAAATTTATTTAATGTTCATTTTTGTACATATATTTTCATAGAAATTTGCGTTATTTTATGTATATAGTTTTATATAAATTTACGTTATTTTATGTGCATTTTGTATATTTATATTTATACAAATACACATTCTTTTATTGGTATATTGTTTATTTACATTTATACGAATTTACATTATTTTATGTGTATTTTGTATACATTTTTTTATACGTATTTACTTAATTTTATGTGTATTTTGTATATGTATTTTTATAGAAATCTACGTTATTTAATGTGTATTCGTATATATATTTTGAAACAAATTTACATTATTTTATATGTATTTTGCATATCTATTTCAATACAAATTTACCTTATTGTATGTGCATTTTGTATATTTATTTTAATACAAGTTCAAATATTTTACGTGAATTTTGGTATCAATAATTTTATAAAAAATGTGTTATTTTATAGGTATTTTGCATCTTAATTTTCATACAAATTTACATTATTTTATTAATATTCTGTGTATATATTTTGAAACGATTTTACATTATTCTATTTGTGTTTTGTATATATTTTTTTATACATATTTACATTATTTATTGTGTATTTTGTATATATATTTCATACAAATTTACGTTATTATATGTGTATTTGTTTATATATTTTCTTTCAAATTTACATTATTTTATGTGTATTTTGTATATGTATTTCAATACAAATTAACCTAATTTTATGTGTATTTTGTATATTTATTTTCAGACAAATTTAAATTATTTTTGTGTATTTTTGTATATAGTTTTATACAAATTTAGGTTATTTTACGTACGCATTTACATTATTTAATGTGTGTTTTGTATATATATTTTTATCTAAAGTTACTTTATTTTATGTTCATTTTTGGACATATATTTTTATAGAAATTAGCGTTATTTTATATGTATTTGTATATGTTTTCTCATTCAAATTTACATTATTTTATTGATATTTTGTTTATTCTTATAAAAATATATATACCAAAATACACATAAAATATTTAAATTTGTATTGAAATAAATATACAAAATGCACATACAATAAGGTAAACTTCTATTGAAAGAGATATGCAAAAATACATATAAAACAATGTAAAATTGTTTCAAAATATATATACGAATACACATAAAATAACGAAGATTTCTATAAAAATATATATACAAAATACACATAAAATTAAGTAAATACGTATAAAAAAATATAAACAAAATACACATAAAATAATGTAAATTCGAAACAAAATAAATAAACAAAATACCAATAAAAGAATGTGTATTGGTATAAATATAAATGTACAAAATACACATACAAAATAAACATAAAATAAGTTAAATTTGTAATGAAATATATGTACAAAATACACATAAAATAATGTAAATTTATATGAAAATATATATACAAATACACATAAAATACCATGAATTTGTATAAAATTATATATTCAAAATAAATATTAAATAATGTAAATGCGTATAAAAATATATATACAAAGTACATATAAAATAATGTAAATTCGTATCAATATAAATCAACAAAATACCAATAAAATAATACATATTTGAATGAAAATACATTTACAAAATACACATAACATAACTAAAATTTGTATTGAAATATATACAAAAATACATAAAAATAATTTGAGTTTGTATGAAAATAGATATTCAAAATACACATAAAACTAGGTAAATTTCTTTTGAAATATATATACAAAATACCCATAAAATATTTTAAATTTGTGTCAAAATATATAAACAAATACACATAAAATTACTTAAAATAACGTAAATATGTATCAAATATATATACAAAAAACACATTAAATAATGTAAATATGTATAAAAAAATATATACAAAACACAAATAAAATAATGAAAAATCGTATCAAAATAAATACAGAAAATATTAATAAAATAATGTAAATTTGTATGAAAATTAAGATGCAAAATACCCATAAAATAACGCATTTTTTATAAAAATATATATACGAGAAAACATAAAATATTTGATTTTGTATTAAAATAAATAGATATACAAAATACACATAAAATAAGCTAAATTTGAATTGAAATATATATACAAAATACATAAAATAATGTAAATTTGTATCAAAATACTTATACAAATACACATATAATAACGTAAATTTGTATAAAAATATATAAACAAAATACACATTAAATAATGTAAATACGTACAAAAAAATGTACAAAATACACAAATAATCATGTAATTCGTATCAAAATAAATAGACAAAATACCAATAAAATAATGTAAATTTCTATGAGAAAACATATACAAAATACACATAAATAACGCAAATATCAATAAAAATATATATAATATAATATATTTTTATACATATTTAAAATATTTAATGTATATTTTGTATATATATTTTATCCAAATTTACGTAATTTTATATTTTATATTTTATGAGTATTCGTATATATATTTTGATACAAATTTACATTATTAATGTGTATTTTGCATATCTATTTCAATACAAATTTACTTTATTGTACGTTCATTTTGTATATTTATTTTAATACAAATTTAATTATTTTATGTCTTTTTGTATATATATTTTTATGCAAATATGCGTTATTATATGGATATTTTGCATCTTTATTTTCATACAAATTTACATTATTTTATTGATATTCTCTTTATTTATTTTGATACGATTTTACATTATTCTATGTGTTTTTTGTATATATATATATATATATATATATATATATATATATATATATATATATATATATATATATATATATATATATATATATATATATATATATATATATATATCCAAATTTACATTATTTTATGTGTATTTGTTTATATATTTTCATACATATTTACATTATTTTATGTGTTTTTTGTATATATATTTTTCTACGTATTTAAATTACTTTATGTGTATTTTGTATATACATTTTCAAAAAAAAATTACGTTATTTTATTGTGTGTATAAGTATATATTTTGATACAAATTTTATACAAATTCATGTTATTTAATGTGTATTTGTATATATATTTTCATACAAATTTATATTATTTTATGTGTATTTTTTCATATATTTCATTACAAATTTACCTTATTTTATGTTTATTTTGTATATTTATTTCATTCAATTTTAAATTGTTTTATGTGTATATTTGTATTTGTATTTAGGTTATTTTATGTGTATTTTGTATATATATTTTCATCCAAAAATACATTATTTTATTGGTATTTCTTAATTTAATTCGATACGAATTTAGATTATTTCATAGGTATTTTGTATACATATTTTTACACTCATTTACATTATCTAATGTGTGTTTTGTATATATATTTTTATGCAAATTTATCTAATGTTCATTTTTGTACATATATTTTTATAGAAATTTGCGTTATTTTATGTATATAGTTTTATATAAATTTACGTTATTTTATGTGCATTTTGTATATTCATATTTATACAAATACACATTATTTTATTGGTATATTGTTTATTTACATTTATACGAATTTACATTATCTTATGTGTATTTTGTATACATTTTTTTATACGTATTTACTTAATTTTATGTGTATTTTGTATATGTATTTTTATAGAAATCTACGTTGTTTTATGTGTATTCGTATATATATTTTGAAACAAATTTACATTATTTTATACGTATTTTGCATATCTATTTCAATACAAATTTACCTTATTGTATGTGCATTTTGTATATTTATTTTAATACAAGTTCAAATATTTTATGTGTATTTTGGTATCAATAGTTTAAAAAAAAAGCGTTATTTTATAGGTATTTTGCGTCTTAATTTTCATTTTATATGTACTTTGTATATAAATTTTTATACGCTCTTACATTATTTAATATTTATTTTGAATATATATTTTTATACAAATTCATGGTATTTTATGTGTATTTGTATATATATTTTCATATAAATTTACATTATTGTATGTGTATTTTGTACATATATTTTATTACAAATCTACCTTATTTTATGTTTATTTTGTATATGTATTTTGTATATTTATATTTATCCAAATACACATTCTTTTATTGGTATTTTGTTTATTTATTTTAATTCGAAGTTACATTATTTTATGTGTATTTTGAATACATTTTTTTATACGTATTTACTTAATTTTATGTGTATTTTGTATATATAATTTTATAGAAATCTACGTTTTTTATTTGTATTCGTATATATATTTTGAAACAAATTTACATTGTTTTATATGTATTTTTGCATATCTCTTTCAATACAAATTTACCTTATTGTATGTGCATTTTGTATATTTATTTCAATACAAATTAAAAAAAAATTATGTGTATTTTGGTATATATATTTTTATAAGAAATGCGCTATTTTATGGGAATTTTGCATGTTTATTTTCATACAAATTTACATTATTTTATTGATATTCGGTGTATTTATTTTGATACGATTTTACATTATTCTATTTGTTTTTTGTATATACTTTTTTATACATATTTACATTATTTAATGTGTATCTTGCATATATATTTTATACAAATTTATTATCTATTATCTATTTTCATACAAATACACATTCTTTTCATGATATTTTGTTTATTTATTTTGACGCGAATTTACATTATTTGATATGTATTTTGTATATATATTTTTATACGTATTTACATAATTTCATATGTATTTTGTATATATATTTAATAGATATTCAAAATACACATAAAATAACCTAAATTTGTATCAAACTATATACAAAAATACACAAAAATATTTTAAATTTGTATGAAAATAAATATACAAATACACATAAAATTAGGTAAATTTGTATGGAAATACATATACAAAATACACATAAAATAATGTAAATTTGAATGAAAATACATAAACAAATACACTTAAAATAACGTAAATTTTTATAAAAAAAATATATACAAAAAACAAATAGAACAATGTAAAATCGTATCAAAATAAATACACAGAATATTAATAAAATAATGTAAATTTGTATAAAAATAAGGAGGCAAAATACCCATAAAATAACGCATTTCTTTTATTTATTAAAATATATATACCAAAATACACATTTGTATTAAAATAAATATATAAAAAACACATACAATAAGGTAAATTTGTATTGAAATAGATATGCAAAATACATATAAAACAATGTAAATTTGTTTCAAAATATGTATACGAATACACATAAAATAACGTAGATTTCTATAAATATATATATACAAAATACACATAAAATGAAGTAAATACGTATAAAAAAATGTATACAAAATACACATAAAATAATGTAAATTCGTATCAAAATAAATAAACAAAATACCAATAAAAGAATGTGTATTTGTATAAATATATATATACAAAATACACATAAAATAACGTAAATTTATATAAAACTATATACAAAAATACACAGAAGTAATTAAATTTGTATGAAAATATATACAAAATACACACAAAATAAGCTAAATTTGAATTGAAATATATATACAAAATACATGAAATAAAGTAAATTTGTATCAAAATATTTATACAAATACACATATAATAACGTAAATTTGTATGAAAATATATAAACAAAATACACAATAAATAATGTAAATACGTATAAAAAAATGTGTACAAAATACACATATAATCATGTAATTCGTATCAAAATAAATAAACAAAATACCAATAAAATAATATAAATTTGTATGAGTAAACGTGTATGTTGCATATTTTTTCAATACAAATTTACCTTATTATATACGCATTTTGTATATTAATTTTAATACAAATTTAATTATTCGATGTGTATTTTTGTATCTGTATTTTTATAAACATATGCTTTATTTTTTGGGTATTTTGCATCTTTATTTTCATACAAATTTACATTATTTTATTGATATTCTGCTCATTCATTTTGATACGAATTGACATTATTCTATGTGTATTTTGAATATATTTTTCATACAAATTTACGTTATTTTATGTCTATTTGTTTATATACTTTGACACAAATTTACAATATTTTATGGCTATTTTGTATATACATTTCAAAAGAAATTTACCTAGTTTTATGTGTATTTTGTATATCTATTTTCATACAAACTCAAATTATTTTTATGTATTTTTGTATATATTTCAATACAAATTTTAGTTATGTTATGTGTATTTTGTAAATGTATTTTCATTCAAATATATATTATTTTATTGGTATTTTGTTGATTTATATTGATACGAATTTACATTATTTGATATGTACTTTGTATATATATTTTTATACGCTTTTACATTATTTAATATTTATTTTGAATATATATTTTTATACAAATTCATGGTATTTCATGTGTATTTGTATATATATTTTCATATAAATTTACATTATTTTATGTGTATTTTGTACATATATTTTATTACAAATCTACCTTATTTTATGTTTATTTTGTATATGTATTTTGTATATTTATATTTATCCAAATACACATTCTTTTATTGGTATTTTGTTTATTTATTTTAAATCGAATTTACATTATTTTATGTGTATTTTGTGTACATTTTTTTATACGTATTTACTTAATTTTATGTGTATTTTGTATATATATTTTTATAGAAATTTACGTTTTTTTTATTTGTATTCGTATATATATTTTTAAACAAATTTACATTGTTTTATATGTATTTTTGCATATCTCTTTCAATACAAATTTACCTTATTGTATGTGCATTTTGTATATTTATTTCAATACAAATTTAAATATTTTATGTGTATTTTGGTATATATATTTTTATAAGAAATGCGCTATTTTATGGGAATTTTGCATCTTTATTTTCATAGAAATTTACATTATTTTATTAATATTCGGTGTATTTATTTTGATACGATTTTACATTATTCTATTTGTTTTTTGTATATACTTTTTTATACATATTTACATTATTTAATGTGTATCTTGCATATATATTTTATACAAATTTATTATCTATTATCTATTTTTATACAAATAAACATTCTTTTCATGATATTTTGTTAATTTATTTTGACACGAATACACATCAAATAACATGAATTTGTATAAAATTTGTATCAAAATATATACTTATACACATAATAACGCATATTTGTTTAAAAATATATATACAAAAATACACATAAAATAATTAAATTTGCATCAAAATAAATATACAAAAGGCACATACAATAAAGAAAATTTGTATTGAAATAGATATGCGAAATACACATAAATAACGTAAATTTGTATCAAAATATATATACAAATACACATAAAATAGAGTAAATTTCTATGAAAATATATATTCAAAATACATATAAAATTATGTAAATAAGTATAAAAATATATATATCAAATACACCTAAAATAATGAAAATTCGTATCAAAATAAATAAACAAAACTCCGATAAAAGAACGTATATTTGTAGGAAAATAAATATACAAAATTCACATAAAATTACGAAAATTTGAATAAAAATATATACTAAAATACACAAAATTAATTTCAATTTGTATGAAAATAGATATACATAATGCACATATAATTAGTTAAATTTGTATTTAAATACATTTACAAAATACACATAAAATAATGTAAATTTGTATGAAATGAAAACAAATTCACATAAAATAACGTTAATTTGTATGAAATATATATACAAAATATACATAGAATAATGTAAAATCGTATCAAAATAAATACACAGAATATCAATAAAATAATGTAAATTTGTATGAAAATAAAGATGCAAAATACCCATAAAATAAAGCATTTTTTTATGAAAATACATATACAAAAATACACATAGAATAATTAAATTTGTATTAAAATTAATATACAAAATGCATGTACAATAAGGTAAATTTATATTGAAAAAATATGCAAAATGCACATAAAACAATGTATATTTGTTTCAAAATATATATACGAATACAAATAAAATAACATATATTTCTATAAAAATATATATACAAAATACACATGAAATGACGTAAATACGTATAAAAATATATATACACAATACACATTAAATAATGTGAATTCGCGTCAAAATAAATAAACAAAATATCAATAAAAAATGTGTATTTGTATGAAAATAGATATACAAAATACACATAAAATATTTTAAATTTATATAAAACTCTTTTTATAAAAATATATATACCAAAATAATAAAATATTTAAATTTGTATTACAATAAATATACAAAATGCACATACAATAAGGTAGATTTATATTGAAATAGATATGCTAAATACATATAAAACAATGTAAATTTGCTTCAAAATATATATACCAATACACATAAAATAACGTAGATTACTATAAAAATATATATACAAAATATACATTAAATGAAGTAAATACGTATAAGAAAATGTATACAAAGTACACATAAAATAATTAAATTTTTATTAAAATAAATATACAAAATAGATATGCAAAATAAACATAAAATAATGTAAATTTGTATCAAAACATATACGAATACACACAATAAAATAACGTAAATTTTTATTAAAATATATATAAAAAATACACATAAAATAATGTAAATACGTAGAAAAATATATATACAAAATACACATAAAATTATGTAAATTCTTATGAAAATAAATGAACAAAATTCCACTAAAAGAATGTAGATTTGTAGGAAAATATAAATACAAAATACAAATAAAATAACTAAAATTTGTATAAAAATATATAAAAAATACATATAAATAATTTAAATTTATTTGAAAATAGATATGCAAAATATACATAAAATTAGGCAAATCTGTATTGAAATACATATATTGAAAAAGATATGCAAAATAAACATAAAATAATGTAAATTTGTATCAAAACATATACGAATACACACAATAAAATAACGTAAATTTTTATTAAAATATATATAAAAAATACACATAAAATAATGTAAATACGTAGAAAAATATATATACAAAATACACATAAAATTATGTAAATTCTTATGAAAATAAATGAACAAAATTCCACTAAAAGAATGTAGATTTGTAGGAAAATATAAATACAAAATACAAATAAAATAACTAAAATTTGTATAAAAATATATAAAAAATACATATAAATAATTTAAATTTATTTGAAAATAGATATGCAAAATATACATAAAATTAGGCAAATCTGTATTGAAATACATATACAAATTACACATAAAATATTGTAAATTTGTATGAAAATATATAAACAAATACACATAAAATAGCGTAAATTTATATAAAATATATATACAAAATATACATTAAATAATGTAAATGTGTATAAAAATATATATACAAAATACACATAGAATAATGTAAAATCGTATCAAAATAAATAAACAGAATATCAATAAAATAATGTAAATTTGTATGAAAATAAAGATGCAAAATACCCAAATAATAATGCATATTTTTACAAAAATACACATAAAATAATTAAATTTATATTAAAATAAATATACAAAATACACATACAATATGGTAAATTTGTATTGAAATAGATATGAAAAATAAACATAAATAATGTAAATTTGTATCAAAATATATATACGAATACCCATAAAATAGAGTAAATTTCTATGAAAATATATATTCAAAACACAAATAAAATTATATAAATAAGTATAAAAATATACATTTCAAATACACCTAAAATAATGTAAATTCGTATAAAAATAAATAAACAAAACTACGATAAAAGAACGTATATATGTAGGAAAAAAATATACAAAATATATTTGTATAAAAATATATACAAAAATACACAAAATTAATTTCAATTTGTATGAAAATAGATATACAAAATACTCATATAATTAAATAAATTTGTATTTAAATACATGTACAAAATATACATAAATTTAGGTAGATTTGTATTGAAATACATACACAAAATACACATAAAATAATATTTAAATTTGCATGATTTTATTGCTATTTTGTTTATTTATTTTGATACGAATGAAAATAGATATACAAAATATACATAAAATAAACTAAATTTGTAATGAAATATATATACAAAATACACATAAAATAATGGAAATTTGTATCAAAATATTTTAACAGATGCGCATAAAATAACGTAAATTTGTTTTAAAATATACAAAATACACATTAAATAATGTAAATATGTATAAAAAAATATATACAAAAAACAAATAAAATAATGTAAAATCGTATCAAAATAAATACACAGAATATTAATAAAACAATGTAAATTTGTATGAAAATAAAGATGCAAAATACCCATTAAATAACGCATTTTTTTATAAAAATATATATACCAAAATACACATGAAAAAATTAATTTGTATTAAAATAAATATACAAATTACACATACAATATGGTAAATCTTTATTGAAATAGATATGCAAAATACATATAAAACAATGTAAATTTGTTTCAAAATATATATACGAATACACATAAAATAACGTAGATTTGTATAAAAATATATATATACAAAATACACATAAAATGAAGTAAATACGTATAAGAAAATGTATACAAAATACACATAAAATAATGTAAATTCGTTTGAAAATAAATAAACAAAATACCAATAAAAGAATGTGTATATGTATAAATATAAATATACAAAATACACATAAATAACGTAAATTTGTATAAAACTATATACAAAAATACACAGAAGTTATTAAATTCGTATGAAAATAGATATACAAAATACAGATAAAATAAGCTAAATTTGAATTGAAATGTATATACAAAATACATAAAATAATGTAAATTTGTATCAAAATATTTATAAAAATACATATAATAACGTAAATTTGTTTAAAAATATATAAACAAAATACACATTAAATAATGTAAATACGTATAAAAAATATGTACAAAATACACATATAATCATGTAATTCGTATCAAACTAAATAAACAAAATATCGATAAAATAATGTAAATTTTTATGAGAAAACATATACAAATACATATAAAATAACGCTAATTTCCATAAAAATATATGTCCAAAAATGAACGTAAAATAAAGTAACTTTGGATAAAAATATATATACAAAACACACATTAAATAATGTAAATGCGTACATAAAATAACCTAAATTTGTATAAAACTATATACAAAAATACACAAAAATAATTTAAATTTGTTTGAAAAGAAATATACAAAATACACATAAAATTAGGTTAATTTGTATTGAAATATTTATACAAAATACATATAAAATAATGTAAATTTGAAAGAAAATATATAAACAAATACACATATAATAACGTAAATTTGTATGAAATATATATTCAAAATACACATTAAATAATGTAAATATGTATAAAAAAATATATACAAAACACAAATAGTATAATGTAAAATCGTATCAAAATATATACACAGAATATTAATAAAATAATGTAAATTTGTATGAAAATTAAGATGCAAAATACCTATAAAATAACGCATTTTTTATAAAATTATTGATACCAAAATACACATAAAATATTTGAATTTGTATTAAAATAAATATACAAAATGCACATACAATAAGGTAAATTTGTATTGAAATAGATATGCAAAATACATATAAAATAATGTAAATTTGTTTCAAAATATATATACGAATACACATAAAATAACGTAGATTTCTATAAAAATACATATACAAAATACACATAATATTAAGTAAATACGTACAAAAAAATGTATACAAAATACACATAAAATAATGTAAATTCGTATAAATGTAAATAAACAATATACCAATAAAAGAATGTGTATTTGTATAAATATAAATATACAAAATGCACATAAAATAACGTAAATTTATATATAACTATATACATAAAATAACGCAAATTTCTATAAAAATATATGTACAAAAATGAACATTAAATAAATTTGCATAAAAATATATATACAAAACAAACATTAGATAATGTAAATGAGTATAAAAAAATGTATATAAAATACCTATGAAATATACTCAACTCGTATCGAGTTAAATTAAGAAACACCAATAAAATAATGTAATTTTGGATGAAAATATATATACAAAATACACATAAAATAACCTAAATACAAATACAAATATACACATAAAATAATTTAAAATTGAATGAAATAAATATACAAAATAAACTTAAAATAAGGTAAATTTGTAATGAAATATATGAAAAAATACACATAAAATAATACAAATTTGTATGAAAATATATATACAAATACACATTAAATAACATGAATTTGTATAAAATTTGTATCAAAATATATACTTATACACACAATAAAATAACGTAGTTTTTTTTATGAAAATGTATATACAAAATACACTTAAAATAATTTAAATACGTAGAAAAATATATATACAAAAAACACATAAAATAATGTAAATATGTATGAAAATATATAAACAAATACACATAAAATAATGTAAATTTGGATAAAATATATATACAAAATGAACATTAAATAATGTAAATATGTATAAAAAAAATATATACAAAAAACACATAGATTATTTCATAGGTATTTTGTATACATATTTTTATACTCCTTTACATTATCTAATGTGTGTTTTGTATATAATTTTTTATGCAAACTAATTTTATGTGCATTTTTGTACATATATTTTTATAGAAACTTAAAACGTTATTTTATGTGTATTTTGTATATGTTTTCTCATACAAATTTACATTATTTAATTAGTTTTTTCTTTATTTATTTTGATACGAATGACTTGATTATTTGAGTATTTTGTAAATATTTTTTATACGTATTTACATTACTTAATGTGTATTTTGTTTATATTTTTTTTTTAGAAATTTACGTTATTATATGTGTATTTGTTAAAAATATTTTGAAACGAATTTACTTTATTTTATGTATTTTGTATATATATTTCAATGAATTTACATTATTTTATGTATTTATATATATTTTGATACAAATTTACTTATTTTATTTGTATTTTGTATATATATATTATAGAAATCTACGTTATTTTATGTATTTTGTATATATTTTGAAACAAATTTACATTGTTTATATGTTTTTGCATATCTATTTCAATACAATTTATTTATTGTATGTGCATTTTATATTTATTTATACAAATTCAAATATTTTATGTGTATTTTGTATATATAATTTTATAAAAATGTACATTATTTTATTAATATTCTGTGTATATATTTTGATACGATTTTATATTATACTATTTGTGTTTTGTATATATTTTTTTATACATATTTTCATTATTTAATGTGTATTTTTTTATATGTTTTATACAAATTAACGTTATTTTAGGTGTATTTGTTTATATAATTTCATTCAAATTTACATTATTTTAAGTGTATTTAGTATATGTATTTCAATACAAATTTACCTAATTTTATGTGTATTTTGTATATTTATTTTCATACAAATTTAAATTATTTTTGTGTTTTTTTGTATACATATAGAGTAAATTTCTATGAAAATATATATTCAAAATACATATAAAATTATGTAAATAAGTATAAAAATATATATATCAAATACACCTAAAAAAATGAAAATTCGTATCAAAATAAATAAACCAAATACCGATAAAAGAACGTATATTTGTAGGAAAATAAATATACAAAAATACATAAAATACGAAAATTTGAATAAAAATATATACAAAAAAACAAAAAAATAAATTTCAATTTGTATGAAAATAGATATACAAAATACACATATAATTATTTAAATTTGTATCTAAATACATGTACAAAATACACATAAAATAATGTAAATTTGTATGAAATGAAAACAAATTCACATAAAATAACGTACATTTGTATAAAATAGATATACAAAATATACATAAAATAATGTAAAATCGTATCAAAATAAATACACAGAATATCAATAAAATAATGTAATTTTGTATGAAAATAAAGATGCAAAATACCCATAAAATTAAGCATATTTTTTTTAAAACACATATACAAGAATACACATAGAATAATTAAATTTGTATTAAAATTAATATACAAAATGCACGTACAATAAGGTAAATTTGTATTGAAAAAATATACAAAATGCACATAAAACAATGTATATTTGTTTCAAAATATATATACGAATACACATAAAATAACGTATATTTCTATAGAAATATATATACAAATTACACATGAAATGACGTAAATACGTATAAAAATATATATACACAATACACATTAAATAATGTAAATTCGCATCAAAATAAATAAACAAAATATCAATAAAAGAATGTGTATTTGTATGAAAATAGATATACAAAATACACATAAAATATTGTAAATTTGTATAAAACTCTATTCAAAAAATACACAAAAATAATTTAAATTTGTATAAAAATATATATACAAAATACACATAAAACTAGTTAAATTTCTATTGAAATACATATACAAAATACACATAAAATAATGTAAATTTGAATGAAAATATATAAACAAATACACTTAAAATAATGTAAATTTTTATGAAATATATATAGAAAATACACATTAAATAATGTAAATATGTATAAAAAAAAATGTACAAAACACAAATAGAATAATGTAAAATAGTATCAAAATAAATACACAGAATATTAATAAAATAATGTAAATTTGTATGAAAATAAAGATGCAAAATACCCATAAAACAACGCATTTTTTATGAAAATATATATACCAAAATACACATAAAATATTTAAATTTGTATTACAATAAATATACAAAATGCACATGTAATAAGGTAAATTTGTATTGAAATAGATATGCAAAATACACAGAAAACAATGTAAATTCGTTTCAAAATATATATACGAATACACATAAAATAACGTAGATTTCTATAAAAATATATATACGAAATACACATAAAATGAATTAAATACGTATAAGAAAATGTATACAAAATACACATAAAATAATGTAAATTCGTATCAAAATAAATAAACTAAATGCCAATAAAAGAATGTTTACTTGTATAAATATAAATATACAAAATACACATAAAATAACGTAAAATTGTATAAAACTATATTCAAAAATAAACAAAAATAATTAAATTTGTATGAAAATAGATATACAAAAGACACATAAAATAAGCTAAATTTGAATTGAAATAAATATAGAAAATACATAAAATAATGTAAATTTGTATCAAAATATATATTCAAATACACATATAATAACGTAAATTTGTATAAAAATATATAAACAAAATACACATTAAATAATGTAAATACGTATAAAAGATATGTACGTAATGTAAAAATTTATAAAATTAAAGATGCAAAATACCCATAAAATAACTCATATTTAAAAAAAATATATACAAAAATACACATAAAATAATTGAATTTGTATTAAAATAAATATACAAAATACACATACAATAAAATAGATTTTTATTGAAATAGATATGCAAAAAACACATCAAATAATGAAATTTTTTATCAAAATATATACGAATACACACAATAAAATTACGTAGTTTTTAATGAAAATATATATACAAAATACACATAAAATAATGTAAATACATAGAAAAATATATATATACAAAATACACATAAAATAATGTAAATTCGTATCAAAATAAATAAACAAAATTTCCTCTAAAAGAATGTATATTTGAAGGAAAATATATATACAAAATACAAATAAAATAACAAAAATTTGTATAAAAATATATACAAAAATACACAAAAATAATTTAAATTTGTTTGAAAATAGATATGCAAAATACACATGAAATTAGGCAAATTTTTATTGAAATACATATACAAAATATACATAAGATAATGTAAATTTGTATGAAAATATATAAACAAATACACATAAGATAACGTAAATTTCCATAAAATATATGTACAAAATATACATTAAATAATGTAAATATGTCTAAAAATATATATACAAAATACACAGAATAACGTAAAATCGTATCAAAATAAATAAACAGACTATCAATAAAATAATGTAAATTTGTATGAAAATAAAGATGCAAAATACCCATATAATAACGCATATTTGTTTAAAAATATATATACAAAAATACACATAAAATAATTAAATTTGTATCAAAATAAATATACAAAAGGCACATACAATAAAGAAAATTTGTATTGAATTAGATATGCGAAATACACATAAATAATGTAAATTTGTATCAAAATATATATACGAATACACATAAAATAAAGTAAATTTCTATGAAAATATATATTCAAAATACATATAAAATTATGTAAATAAGTATAAAAAAATATATATCACATACATCTAAAATAATGAAAATTCGTATCAAAATAAATAAACAAAATTCCGATAAAAGAACGTATATTTGTAGGAAAATAAATATACAAAATACACATAAAATTACGAAAATTTGAATAAAAATATATACTAAAATACACAAAATTAATTTCGATTTGTATGAAAATAGATATACATAATACACATATAATTAGTTAAATTTGCATTTAAATACAAGTACAAAATACACATGAAATAATGTAAATTTGTATGAAATGAAAACAAATTCACATAAAATAACGTTCATTTGTATGAAATATATATAAAAAATACACATTAAATTATGTAAATATGTATAAAAGAATATATACAAAACACAAATAGAATAATATAAAATCGTATCATAATAAATACACGGAATATTAATAAAATAATGTAAATTTGTATGAAAATTAAGATGCAAAATACCCATAAAATAACGCATTTTTTATAAAAATATTTATACCAAGACACACATAAAATATTTGAATTTGTATTAAAATAAATATACAAAATGCACATACAATAAGGTAAATTTGAATTGAAATAGATATGCAAAATACATATAAAACCATGTAAATTTTTTTAAAAATATATATACGAATACACATAAAATAACGTAGATTTCTATGAAAATAAATATACAAAATACACATAAAATGAAGTAAATACGTATAAAAAAAGGTATCCAAAATACACATAAAATAATGTAAACTCGTATCAAAATATAAACAAAATACTAATAAAAGAATGTGTATTGTATATATATAAATATACAAAATACAAATAAAATAACGTAAATTTATGTAAAACTATATGCAAAAATACACATATGTAATTAAATTTGTGTGAAAATAGATATACAAAATGCATGTGTATTTTGTATATTTATTTTCATACAAATTGAAATTATTTTTGTTTATTTTTTTATATATTTTCATACAAATTTTCGTTATTTAATGTGTATTTTGTATATTTATTTTTTCTACAAATATACGTTCTTTTATCTAAATTTTGTTTATTGAATTTGAAACGAATTTACCTTATTTTGTATATCTATTTTCATTCAAATTAAAATACTTCTGTGTATTTTTGTATATAGTTTTATATAAATTTACGTAATTTTATGTGTATTTTGTATATTTATATTTATACAAATACACATTCTTTTATTGGTATTTTGTATATTTATTTTGATACGAATTTACATTATTTTATGTGTATTTTGTATACATTATTTTATACGTATTTATTCATTTTATGTGTATTTTGTATATATATTTTTATAGAAATCTACGTTATTTTATGTGTATTCGAATATATATTTTGAAACAAATTTACATTGTTTTATATGTATTTTGCATATCT
The DNA here is from genome assembly GCF_024679095.1 of Eriocheir sinensis. NCBI lineage: Eukaryota > Metazoa > Arthropoda > Malacostraca > Decapoda > Varunidae > Eriocheir > Eriocheir sinensis. The sequence goes on along the minus strand of NW_026111405.1, from coordinate 1,998,778 downwards.
ATTTCAATACAAATTTACCTTATTGTATGTGTTTTTTGTATATTTATTTTAATACAAATTTAATTTTTTGATGTGTATTTTGGTATATATATTTTTATAAATAAAAAAAAAGCGTTATTTTATGGGTATTTTTATAAATATTTTTATACAAATCTACATTATTTTATGTATGAAAATATATATACAAAATACAGCTAAAATAAGCTAAATTTGAATTGAAATGTACATACAAAATACATAAAATAATGTAAATCTGTATCAAAATATTTATACAAATACATATAATAACGTAGATTTGTATAAAAATATATAAACAAAATACACATTAAGTAATGTAAATACGTATATAAAATATGTACAACATACACATATAATCATGTAATTCGTATCAAAATAAAAAAATAAAATAGCAATAAAATAATGTAAATTTGTATGAGAAAACATATACAAATAACGCAAATTTCTATAAAAATATATGTACAAAAATGCACATAAAATAAAGTAAATTTGCAAAAAAATATATATACAAAACACACACTAAATAATGTAAATGCGTACATAAAATAACCTAAATTTGTATAAAACTATATACAAAAATACACAAAAATAATTAAAATTTGTTTGAAAAGAAATATACAAAATACACATAAAACTAGGTAAATTTGTATTGAAATACATATACAAAATACACATCAAATAATGTAAATTTGAATGAAAATATATAAACAAAAACACTTAAAATAACGTCAATTTGTATAAAATATATAAGCAAGATACACATTAAATAATGTAAATATGTATAAAAAATATATATACAAAAAACAAATAGAATAATGTAAAATCGTATCAAAATAAATACACAGAATATCAATAAAATAATGTAAATTTGTATGAAAATAAAGATACAAAATTCACAAAAATTATCGCATTTTTTATAAAAATATATTTAGCAAAATACACGTAAAATATTTAAATTTGTATTGAAATAAATATACAAAATGCATATACAGTAAGGTAAATTTGTATTGAAAGAGATATTCAAAAATACATATAAAACAATGTAAATTTGTTTCAAAATATATATACGAATACACATAAAATAAAGTAGATTTCTATAGAAATATATATACAAAATACATATGAAATTATGTAAATACGTATAAAAATATATATACAAAATACATATCAAATAATGTAAATTCGTGTCAAAATAAATAAACAAAATATCATGAAAGGAATTTGTATTTGTATGAAAATATATAATAGATAATAAATTTGTATAAAATATATATGCAAGACACACATTAAATAATGTAAATATGTATAAAAAAGTATATACAAAAAACAAATAGAATAATGTAACATCGTATCAAAATAAATACACCGAATAATGTAAATTTGTATGAAAATAAAGATGCAAAATGTAAAATGTAAATATGTATAAAAAAAGTATATACAAAAAACAAATAGAATAATGTAACATCGTATCAAAATAAATACACCGAATAATGTAAATTTGTATGAAAATAAAGATGCAAAATTTCCATAAAATAGCGCATTTCTCATAAAAATATATATACCAAAATACACATAAAATATTTAAATTTGCATTGAAATAAATATACAAAATGCACATACAATAAGGTAAATTTGTATTGAAAGAGATATGCAAAAATACATATAAAACAATGTAAATTTGTTTCAAAATATATATACGAATACAAATAAAAAAACGTAGATTTCTATAAAAATATATATACAAAATACACATAAAATTAAGTAAATACGTATAAAAAAATGTTTACAAAATACACATAAAATAATGTAATTTCGAATTAAAATAAATGTAAATTTGAATGAAAATATAAAAACAAATACACTTAAAATAACGTAAATTTGTATAAAATATATATGCAAGATACACATTAAAAAATGTAAATGTGTATAAAAATATATATACAAAAAACAAATAGAATAATGTAAAATCGTATCAAAATAAATACACAGAATATCAATAAAATAATGTAAATTTGTATGAAAATAAAGATGCAAAATTCCCAAAAATTATCGCATTTTTTATAAAAAACATATATATCAAAATACACATAAAATATTTAAATTTGTATTGAAATAAATATACAAAATGCATATAGAGTAAGGTAAATTTGTATTAAAAGAGATATTCAAAAATACATATAAAACAATGTAAATTTGTTTCAAAATATATATACGAATACACATAAAATAAAGTAGATTTCTATAGAAATATATATACAAAATACATATGAAATTATGTAAATACGTATAAAAATATATATACAAAATACATATCAAATAATGTAAATTCGTGTCAAAATAAATAAACAAAATATCATGAAAAGAATGTGTATTAGTATAAAAATAGATAATAGATAATAAATTTGTATAAAATATATATGCAAGATACTCATTAAATAATGTAAATATGTATAAAAAAGTATATACAAAAAACAAATAGAATAATGTAAATTCGTATCAAAATAAATACACCGAATATTAATAAAATAATGTAAATTTGTATGAAAATAAAGATGCAAAATTCCAATAAAATAGCGCATTTCTTATAAACATATATACACCAAAATACACATAAAATATTTAAATTTGTATTGAAATAAATATTCAAAATGCACATACAATAAGGTAAATTTGTATTGAAAGAGATATGCAAAAATACATATAAAACAATGTAAATTTGTTTCAAAATATATATACGAATACAAATAAAAAAACGTAGATTTCTATAAAAAATATATATACAAAATACACATAAAATTAAGTAAATACGTATAAAAAAATGTGTATTTGTAAAAATATAAATATACAAAATACACATAAAATATCGTAAATTTGTATAAAACTATATACAAAAATACACAGAAGTAATTAAATTTGTATGAAAATATATATATACAAAATACAGCTAAAATAAGCTAAATTTGAATTGAAATGTACATACAAAATATATAAAATAAAGTAAATCTGTATCAAAATATTTATACAAATACATATAATAACGTATATTTGTTTAAAAATAAATAAACAAAATACACATTTAGTAATGTAAATACGTATAAAAAATATGTACAAAATACAAATATAATCATGTAATTCGTATCAAAATAAATAAACAAAATAGCAATAAAATAATGTAAATTTGTATGAGAAAACATATACAAATAACGCAAATTTCTATAAAAATATATGTACAAAAATGCACATAAAATAAAGTAAATTTGCAAAAAAATATATATACAAAACACACACTAAATAATGTAAATGCGTACATAAAATAACCTAAATTTGTTTAAAACTATATACAAAAATACACAAAAATGATTTAAATTTGTTTGAAAAGAAATATACAAAATACACATAAAATTAGGTAAATTTGTATTGAAATACATAAACAAAATACACATCAAATAATGTAAATTTGAATGAAAATATATAAACAAATACACTTAAAATAACGTAAATTTGTATAAAATATATATGCAAGATACACATTAAATAATGTAAATGTGTATAAAAAATATATATACAAAAAACAAATAGAATAATGTAAAATCGTATCAAAATAAATACACAGAATATCAATAAAATAATGTAAATTTGTATAAAAATAAAGATACAAAATTCCCAAAAATTATCGCATTTTTTATAAAAATATATTTACCAAAATACACATAAAATATTTAAATTTGTATTGAAATAAATATACAAAATGCATATACAGTAATTTAAATTTGTATTGAAAGAGATATTCAAAAATACATATAAAACAATGTAAATTTGTTTCAAAATATATATACGAATACACATAAAATAAAGTAGATTTCTATAGAAATATATATACAAAATACATATGAAATTATGTAAATACGTATAAAAATATATATACAAAATACATATCAAATAATGTAAATTCGTGTCAAAATAAATAAACAAAATATCATGAAAAGAATGTGTATTTGTATGAAAATAGATAATAGATAATAAATTTGTATAAAATATATATGCAAGATACACATTAAATAATGTAAATATGTATAAAAAAGTATATACAAAAAACAAATAGAATAATGTAACATCGTGTCAAAATAAATACACCGAATATTAATAAAATAATGTAAATTTGTATGAAAATAAAGATGCAAAATTCCCATAAAATGGCGCATGTCTTATAAAAATATATATACCAAAATACACATAAAATATTTAAATTTGCATTGAAATAAATATACAAAATGCACATACAATAAGGTAAATTTGTATTGAAAGAGATATGCAAAAATACATATAAAACAATGTAAATTTGTTTCAAAATATATATACGAATACAAATAAAAAAACGTAGATTTCTATAAAATTATATATACAAAATACATATAAAATTAAGTAAATACGTATAAATAAATGTATTCAAAATACACATAAAATAATGTAAATTCGAATTAAAATAAATAAACAAAATACCAATAAAAGAATGTGTATTTGGATAAATATAAATATGCAAAACACACATACAAAATAAACATAAAATAAGGTAGATTTGTAATAAAATATATGTAAAAAATACACATACAATAATGTAAATTTATATGAAAATATATATACAAATACACATAAAATACCATGAATTTGTTTAAAAATATATATTCAAAATAAATATTAAATAATGTAAGAGCGTATAAAAATATATATACAAAGTACATATAAAATGAAAATTAAGATGCAAAATACCTATAAAATAACGCATTTTTCATAAAATTATTGATACCAAAATACACTTAAATATTTGAACTTGTATTAAAATAAATATACAAAATGCACATTCAATAACGTAAATTTGTATTGAAATAGATATGGAAAATACATATAAAATAATGTAAATTTGTGTCAAAATATATATACGAATACACATAAAATAACGTAGATTTCTATAAAAATACATATACAAAACACATAAAATTAAGTAAATACGTATAAAAAAATGTATACAAAATTCACATAAAATAATGTAAATTCGTATAAATGTAAATAAACAATATACTAATAAAAGAATGTGTTTGTATAAATATAAATATACAAAATGCACATAAAATAACGTAAATTTATATAAAACTATATACATAAAATAACGCAAATTTCTATAAAAATATATGTACAAAAATGAACATTAGATAAATTTGCATAAAAATATATATACAAAACACACATTAGATAATGTAAATGAGTATAAAAATATGTATAGAAAATACCTATGAAATAATCTAAATTCGTATCGAATTAAATTAAGAAATACCAATAAAATAAAGTAATTTTGGATGAAAATATATATACAAAATACACATAAAATAACCTAAATACAAATACAAATCTACACAAAAAATAATTTAAAATTGAATGAAATAAATATACAAAATAAACATAAAATAAAGTAAATTTGTAATGAAATATATGAAAAAATACACATAAAATAGTATAAATTTGTATGAAAATATATATACAAATACACATTAAATAACATGAATTTGTATAAAATTTGTATCAAAATATATACTTATACACACAATAAAATAACGTAATTTTTTTATGAAAATGTATATACAAAATACACATAAAATAATTTAAATACATAGAAAAATATATATACTAAAAACACCTAAAATAATGTAAATATGAATGAAAATATAAAAACAAATACACATAAAATAATGTAAATTTGGATAAAAAATATATACAAAATGAACATTAAATAACGTAAATATGTATAAAAAAATATATACAAAAAACACATAGAATAATGTAAAATCGAATCAAAATAAATAAAGAGAATATCAATAAAATAATGTAAATTTGTATGAAAATAAAGATGGAAAATATCCATATAATAACGCATATTTGCATAAAAATGTATATACAAAAATACATATAAAATAATTAAATTTGTATTAAAATAAATATACAAAATGTACGTACAATAAAGTAAATTTGTATTGAAATAGATATGCAAAATACACATCAATAATGTAAATTTGTATCAAAATATATATACGAATACTCATAAAATAGAGTAAATTTCTATGAAAATATATATACAAAATAGATATACAAAATACACATATAACTAGTTAAATTTGTATTTAAATACATGTACAAAAAACACATAAAATAATGAAGATTTGTATGAAATGAAAACAAATACATTTTATATAAAATATATATACAAAATACACATAGAATAATGTAAAATCATATCAAAATAAATACACAGAATATCAATAAAATAATGTAAATTTGTATGAAATTAAAGATGCAAAATACCCATAAAATAAAGCATATTTTTATAAAAATACATATACAAAAATACACATAGATTAATCAAATTTGTATTAAAATTAATATACAAAATGCATATACAATAAGGTAAATTTGTATTGAAAAAATATGCAAAATACACATAAAACAATGTAAATTTGTTTCAAAATATATATACGAATACACATAAAATAACGTAGATTTCTATACAAATATATATACAAAATACACTTGAAATAATGTAAATACGTATAAAAATATATATACAAAATACATATTAAATAATGTTCATTCGTGTCAAAATAAATAAACAAAATATCATGAAAAGAATGTGTATTTGTATGAAAATAGATATACAAAATACACATAAAATAACCTAAATTTGTATAAAATTATATAAAAAAATACACAAAAATAATTTAAGCTTGTATGAAAATAAATATACAAAAAACATATAAAATTAGGTAAATTTGTATTGAAATACATATACAAAATACACATAAAATAATGTAAATTTGAATGAAAATATATAAACATCTAGACTTAAAATAATGTAAATTTGTATCAAATATATATATACAAAAAACACATTAAATAATGTAAATATGTATAAAAAAATATATACAAAACACAAATAAAATAATGTAAAATCGTATCAAAATAAATACAGAAAATATTAATAAAATAATGTAAATTTGTATGAAAATTAAGATGCAAAATACCCATAAAATAACGCATTTTTTATAAAAATATATATACGAAAAAATATAAAATATTTGATTTTGTATTAAAATAAATAGATATACAAAATACACATAAAATAAGCTAAATTTGAATTGAAATATATATACAAAATACATAAAATAATGTAAATTTGTATCAAAATACTTATACAAATAAACATATAATAACGTAAATTTGTATAAAAATATATAAACAAAATACACATTAAATAATGTAAATACGTATAAAAAAAATGTAAAAAATACACAAATAATCATGTAATTCGTATCAAAATAAATAGACAAAATACCAATAAAATAATGTAAATTTCTATGAGAAAACATATACAAAATACACATAATTAACGCAAATATCAATAAAAATATATATAATATAATATATTTTTATACATATTTAAAATATTTAATGTATTTTTTGTATATATATTTTATCCAAATTTACGTTATTTTATATGTATTTGTTTATATATTTTCATACAAATTTACATTATTTTATTTACATTATTTAATGTGTATCTTGCATATATATTTTATACAAAAATATATAACAAAATACACACAAAAAAATTAAATTTGTATTAAAATAAATATACAAAAAACACATACAATAAGGTAAATTTGTATTGAAATAGATATGCAAAATACATATAAAACAATGTAAATTTGTTTCAAAATATATATACGAATATACATAAAATAACGTAGATTTCTATAAAAATACATATACAAAATACACATAATATTAAGTAAATACGTTTAAAAAAATGTATACAAAATACACATAAAATAATGTAAATTCGTATAAATGTAAATAAACAATATACCAATAAAAGAATGTGTAAATGTATAAATATAAATATACAAAATGCACATAAAATAGCGTAAATTTATATAAAACTATATACATAAAATAACGCAAATTTCTATAAATATATATGTACAAAAATGAACTTAAAATAAATTTGCATAAAAATATATATACAAAACACACTTTAGATAATGTAAATGAGTATAAAAATACGTATACAAAATACCTATGAAATAATCTAAATTCGTATCAAATTTACATTATTTTATTGGTATTTTGTCTATTTATTTTGATACGAATTACATGATTATTTGTGTATTTTGTACATTTTTTTTATACGTATTTACATTATTTAATGTGTATTTTGTTTATATATTTTTATACAAACTTACGTTATTATATGTGTATTTGTATAGGTATTTTGATACAAATTTACATTATTTTATGTATTTTGTATATATATTTCAATTCAAATTTAGCTTATTTTATGTGTATTTTGTATATCTATTTATTTTAATACAAAATCAAATATTTTATGTTTTTTCGTATATATATTTTTATAAAAAATGCGCTATTTTATGAGTATTTTGCATCTTAATTTTCATACAAATTTACATTATTTTATTAATATTTTCTGTATTTATTTTGATACGATTTTACATTATTTTATTATTTTATTTGTATTTTTTATATATTTCATTACAAATTTATTATTTTATATTTATTTGTATATATTTCATTCAATTTTAATTATTTTATGTGTATATTTGTATTTATATTTAGGTTATTTTATGTATTTTGAATATATTTTCATCCAAAATTACATTATTTTATTGGTATTTCTTAATTTAATTCGATACGAGTTTAGATTATTTCATAGGTATTTTGTATACATATTTTTATTCTCACTTACATTATCTAATGTGTGTTTTGTATATATATTTTTATGCAAATTTATTTAATGTTCATTTTTGTACATATATTTTCATAGAAATTTGCGTTATTTTATGTATATAGTTTTATATAAATTTACGTTATTTTATGTGCATTTTGTATATTTATATTTATACAAATACACATTCTTTTATTGGTATATTGTTTATTTACATTTATACGAATTTACATTATTTTATGTGTATTTTGTATACATTTTTTTATACGTATTTACTTAATTTTATGTGTATTTTGTATATGTATTTTTATAGAAATCTACGTTCTTTAATGTGTATTCGTATATATATTTTGAAACAAATTTACATTATTTTATATGTATTTTGCATATCTATTTCAATACAAATTTACCTTATTGTATGTGCATTTTGTATATTTATTTTAATACAAGTTCAAATATTCTACGTGAATTTTGGTATCAATAATTTAAAAAAAAATGCGTTATTTTATAGGTATTTTGCATCTTAATTTTCATACAAATTTACATTATTTTATTAATATTCTGTGTATATATTTTGATACGATTTTACATTATTCTATTTGTGTTTTGTATATATTTTTTTATACATATTTACATTATTTATTGAGTATTTTGTATATATATTTCATACAAATTTACGTTATTATATGTGTATTTGTTTATATATTTTCTTTCAAATTTACATTATTTTATGTGTATTTTGTATATGTATTTCAACACAAATTAACCTAATTTTATGTGTATTTTGTATATTTATTTTCAGACAAATTTAAATTATTTTTGTGTATTTTTGTATATAGTTTTATACAAATTTAGGTTATTTTACGTACGCATTTACATTATTTAATGTGTGTTTTGTATATATATTTTTATCCAAAGTTACTTTATTTTATGTTCATTTTTGGACATATATTTTTATAGAAATTAGCGTTATTTTATATGTATTTGTATATGTTTTCTCATTTAAATTTACATTATTTTATTGATATTTTGTTTATTCTTATAAAAATATATATAGCAAAATACACATAAAATATTTAAATTTGTATTGAAATAAATATACAAAATGCACATACAATAAGGTAAACTTCTATTGAAAGAGATATGCAAAAATACATATAAAACAATGTAAAATTGTTTCAAAATATATATACGAATACACATAAAATAACGAAGATTTCTATAAAAATATATATACAAAATACACATAAAATTAAGTAAATACGTATAAAAAAATATAAACAAAATACACATAAAATAATGTAAATTCGAAACAAAATAAATAAACAAAAAACCAATAAAAGAATGTGTATTGGTATAAATATAAATGTACAAAATACACTTACAAAATGAACATAAAATAAGGTAAATTTGTAATGAAATATATGTACAAAATACACATAAAATAATGTAAATTTATATGAAAATATATATACAAATACACATAAAATACCATGAATTTGTATAAAATTATTAATTCAAAATAAATATTAAATAATGTAAATGCGTATAAAAATATAATACAAAGTACATATAAAATAATGTAAATTCGTATCAATATAAATCAACATAATACCAATAAAATAATACATATTTGAATGAAAATACATTTACAAAATACACATAACATAACTAAAATTTGTATTGAAATATATACAAAAATACATAAAAATAATTTGAGTTTGTATGAAAATAGATATTCAAAATACACATAAAACTAGGTAAATTTCTTTTGAAATATATATACAAAATACCCATAAAATATTGTAAATTTGTGTCAAAATATATAAACAAATACACATAAAATTACTTAAAATAACGTAAATATGTATCAAATATATATACAAAAAACACATTAAATAATGTAAATATGTATAAAAAAATATATACAAAACACAAATAAAATAATGTAAAATCGTATCAAAATAAATACAGAAAATATTAATAAAATAATGTAAATTTGTATGAAAATTAAGATGCAAAATACCCATAAAATAACGCATTTTTTATAAAAATATATATACGAGAAAACATAAAATATTTGATTTTGTATTAAAATAAATAGATATACAAAATACACATAAAATAAGCTAAATTTGAATTGAAATATATATACAAAATACATAAAATAATGTAAATTTGTATCAAAATACTTATACAAATACACATATAATAACGTAAATTTGTATAAAAATATATAAACAAAATACACATTAAATAATGTAAATACGTACAAAAAAATGTACAAAATACACAAATAATCATGTAATTCGTATCAAAATAAATAGAGAAAATACCAATAAAATAATGTAAATTTCTATGAGAAAACATATACAAAATACACATAAATAATGCAAATATCAATAAAAAAATATATAATATAATATATTTTTATACATATTTAAAATATTTAATGTATATTTTGTATATATATTTTATCCAAATTTACGTTATTTTATATTTTATATTTTATGAGTATTCGTATATATATTTTGATACAAATTTACATTATTAATGAGTATTTTGCATATCTATTTCAATACAAATTTATTTTATTGTACGTTCATTTTGTATATTTATTTTAATACAAATTTAATTATTTTATGTCTTTTTGTATACATATTTTTATGCAAATATGCGTTATTATATGGATATTTTGCATCTTTATTTTCATACAAATTTACATTATTTTATTGATATTCTCTTTATTTATTTTGATACGATTTAACATTATTCTATATGTTTTTTGTATATATTTTTTTATGTATATATTTACATTATTTAATGTTCATTTTGTATATATATATATGTTCATTTTGTATATATATATATTATCCAAATTTACATTATTTTATGTGTATTTGTTTATATATTTTCATACATATTTACATTATTTTATGTGTTTTTTGTATATATATTTTTCTACGTATTTAAATTATTTTATGTGTATTTTGTATATACATTTTCATAAAAAAAATTACGTTATTTTATTGTGTGTATAAGTATATATTTTGATACAAATTTTATACAAATTCATGTTATTTAATGTGTATTTGTATATATATTTTCATACAAATTTATATTATTTTATGTGTATTTTTTCATATATTTCATTACAAATTTACCTTATTTTATGTTTATTTTGTATATTTATTTCATTCAATTTTAAATTATTTTATGTGTATATTTGTATTTGTATTTAGGTTATTTTATGTGTATTTTGTATATATTTTCATCCAAAATTACATTATTTTATTGGTATTTCTTAATTTAATTCGATACGAATTTAGATTATTTCATAGGTATTTTGTATACATATTTTTACACTCATTTACATTATCTAATGTGTGTTTTGTATATATATTTTTATGCAAATTTATCTAATGTTCATTTTTGTACATATATTTTTATAGAAATTTGCGTTATTTTATGTATATAGTTTTACATAAATTTACGTTATTTTATGTGCATTTTGTATATTCATATTTATACAAATACACATTATTTTATTGGTATATTGTTTATTTACATTTATACGAATTTACATTATCTTATGTGTATTTTGTATACATTTTTTTATACGTATTTACTTAATTTTATGTGTATTTTGTATATGTATTTTTATAGAAATCTACGTTGTTTTATGTGTATTCGTATATATATTTTGAAACAAATTTACATTATTTTATATGTATTTTGCATATCTATTTCAATACAAATTTACCTTATTGTATGTGCATTTTGTATATTTATTTTAATACAAGTTCAAATATTTTATGTGTATTTTGGTATCAATAGTTTAAAAAAAAAGCGTTATTTTATAGGTATTTTGCGTCTTAATTTTCATTTTATATGTACTTTGTATATAAATTTTTATACGCTCTTACATTATTTAATATTTATTTTGAATATATATTTTTATACAAATTCATGGTATTTTATGTGTATTTGTATATATATTTTCATATAAATTTACATTATTGTATGTGTATTTTGTACATATATTTTATTACAAATCTACCTTATTTTATGTTTATTTTGTATATGTATTTTGTATATTTATATTTATCCAAATACACATTCTTTTATTGGTATTTTGTTTATTTATTTTAATTCGAAGTTACATTATTTTATGTGTATTTTGAATACATTTTTTTTATACGTATTTACTTAATTTTATGTGTATTTTGTATATATAATTTTATAGAAATCTTCGTTTTTTTTTTGTATTCGTATATATATTTTGAAACAAATTTACATTGTTTTATATGTATTTTTGCATATCTCTTTCAATACAAATTTACCTTATTGTATGTGCATTTTGTATATTTATTTCAATACAAATTAAAAAAATTTATGTGTATTTTGGTATATATATTTTTATAAGAAATGCGCTATTTTATGGGAATTTTGCATCTTTATTTTCATACAAATTTACATTATTTTATTGATATTCGGTGTATTTATTTTGATACGATTTTACATTATTCTATTTGTTTTTTTGTATATACTTTTTTATACATATTTACATTATTTAATGTGTATCTTGCATATATATTTTATACAAATTTATTATCTATTATCTATTTTCATACAAATACACATTCTTTTCATGATATTTTGTTTATTTATTTTGACGCGAATTTACATTATTTGATATGTATTTTGTATATATATTTTTATACGTATTTACATAATTTCATATGTATTTTGTATATATATTTAATAGATATTCAAAATACACATAAAATAACCTAAATTTGTATCAAACTATATACAAAAATACACAAAAATATTTTAAATTTGTATGAAAATAAATATACAAATACACATAAAATTAGGTAAATTTGTATGGAAATACATATACAAAATACACATAAAATAATGTAAATTTGAATGAAAATACATAAACAAATACACTTAAAATAACGTAAATTTTTATAAAAAAATATATACAAAAAACAAATAGAACAATGTAAAATCGTATCAAAATAAATACACAGAATATTAATAAAATAATGTAAATTTGTATAAAAATAAGGAGGCAAAATACCCATAAAATAACGCATTTTTTTTATTTATAAAAATATATATACCAAAATACACATTTGTATTAAAATAAATATATAAAAAACACATACAATAAGGTAAATTTGTATTGAAATAGATATGCAAAATACATATAAAACAATGTAAATTTGTTTCAAAATATGTATACGAATACACATAAAATAACGTAGATTTCTATAAATATATATATACAAAATACACATAAAATGAAGAAAATACGTATAAAAAAATGTATACAAAACACACATAAAATAATGTAAATTCGTATCAAAATAAATAAACAAAATACCAATAAAAGAATGTGTATTTGTATAAATATAAATATACAAAATACAAATATAATAACGTAAATTTATATAAAACTATATACAAAAATACACAGAAGTAATTAAATTTGTATGAAAATATATACAAAATACACACAAAATAAGCTAAATTTGAATAGAAATATATATACAAAATACATGAAATAAAGTAAATTTGTATCATAATATTTATACAAATACACATATAATAACGTAAATTTGTATGAAAATATATAAACAAAATACACAATAAATAATGTAAATACGTATAGAAAAATGTGTACAAAATACACATATAATCATGTAATTCGTATCAAAATAAATAAACAAAATACCAATAAAATAATATAAATTTGTATGAGTAAACGTGTATGTTGCATATTTTTTCAATACAAATTTACCTTATATACGCATTTTGTATATTAATTTTAATACAAATTTAATTATTCGATGTGTATTTTTGTATCTGTATTTTTATAAACATATGCTTTATTTTTTGGGTATTTTGCATCTTTATTTTCATACAAATTTACATTATTTTATTGATATTCTGCTCATTCATTTTGATACGAATTGACATTATTCTATGTGTATTTTGTATATATTTTTCATACAAATTTACGTTATTTTATGTGTATTTGTTTATATACTTTGACACAAATTTACAATATTTTATGTCTATTTGGTGTATACATTTCAAAAGAAATTTACCTAGTTTTATGTGTATTTTGTATATCTATTTTCATACAAACTCAAATTATTTTTATGTATTTTTGTATATATTTCAATACAAATTTTAGTTATGTTATGTGTATTTTGTAAATGTATTTTCATTCAAATATATATTATTTTATTGGTATTTTGTTGATTTATATTGATACGAATTTACATTATTTGATATGTACTTTGTATATATATTTTTATACGCTTTTACATTATTTAATATTTATTTTGAATATATATTTTTATACAAATTCATGGTATTTCATGTGTATTTGTATATATATTTTCATATAAATTTACATTATTTTATGTGTATTTTGTACATATATTTTATTACAAATCTACCTTATTTTATGTTTATTTTGTATATGTATTTTGTATATTTATATTTATCCAAATACACATTCTTTTATTGGTATTTTGTTTATTTATTTTAAATCGAATTTACATTATTTTATGTGTATTTTGTGTACATTTTTTTATACGTATTTACTTAATTTTATGTGTATTTTGAATATATATTTTTTATAGAAATTTACGTTTTTTTTATTTGTATT
This sequence comes from Eriocheir sinensis, assembly GCF_024679095.1. Classification (NCBI taxonomy): domain Eukaryota; kingdom Metazoa; phylum Arthropoda; class Malacostraca; order Decapoda; family Varunidae; genus Eriocheir; species Eriocheir sinensis. The sequence goes on along the minus strand of NW_026111405.1, from coordinate 1,983,278 downwards.
CGTATATATATTTTTAAACAAATTTACATTGTTTTATATGTATTTTTGCATATCTCTTTCAATACAAATTTACCTTATTGTATGTGCATTTTGTATATTTAATTCAATACAAATTTAAATATTTTATGTGTATTTTGGTATATATATTTTTATAAGAAATGCGCTATTTTATGGGAATTTTGCATCTTTATTTTCATAGAAATTTACATTATTTTATTAATATTCGGTGTATTTATTTTGATACGATTTTACATTATTCTATTTGTTTTTTGTATATACTTTTTTATACATATTTACATTATTTAATGTGTATCTTGCACATACAAATTTATTATCTATTATCTATTTTTATACAAATACACATTCTTTTCATGATATTTTGTTAATTTATTTTGACACGAATACACATCAAATAACATGAATTTGTATAAAATTTGTATCAAAATATATACTTATACACATAATAACGCATATTTGTTTAAAAATATATATACAAAAATACACATATAATAATTAAATTTGCATCAAAATAAATATACAAAAGGCACATACAATAAAGAAAATTTGTATTGAAATAGATATGCGAAATACACATAAATAACGTAAATTTGTATCAAAATATATATACAAATACACATAAAATAGAGTAAATTTCTATGAAAATATATATTCAAAATACATATAAAATTATGTAAATAAGTATAAAAATATATATATCAAATACACCTAAAATAATGAAAATTCGTATCAAAATAAATAAACAAAATTCCGATAAAAGAACGTATATTTGTAGGAAAATAAATATACAAAATTCACATAAAATTACGAAAATTTGAATAAAAATATATAATAAAATACACAAAATTAATTTCAATTTGTATGAAAATAGATATACATAATGCACATATAATTAGTTAAATTTGTTTTTAAATACATGTACAAAATACACATAAAATAATGTAAATTTGAATGAAGTGAAAACAAATTCACATAAAATAACGTTCATTTGTATGAAATATATATACAAAATATACATAGAATAATGTAAAATCGTATCAAAATAAATACACAGAATATCAATAAAATTATGTAAATTTGTATGAAAATAAAGATGCAAAATACCCATAAAATAAAGCATTTTTTTATGAAAATACATATACAAAAATACACATAGAATAATTAAATTTGTATTATAATTAATATACAAAATGCACGTACAATAAGGTAAATTTATATTGAAAAAATATGCAAAATGCACATAAAACAATGTATATTTGTTTCAAAATATATATACGAATACACATAAAATAACATATATTCTATAAAAATATATATACAAAATACACATGAAATGACGTAAATACGTATAAAAATATATATACACAATACACATTAAATAATGTGAATTCGCGTCAAAATAAATAAACAAAATATCAATAAAAAATGTGTATTTGTATGAAAATAGATATACAAAATACACATAAAATATTTTAAATTTATATAAAACTCTTTTTATAAAAATATATATACCAAAATAATAAAATATTTAAATTTGTATTACAATAAATATACAAAATGCACATACAATAAGGTAGATTTATATTGAAATAGATATGCTAAATACATATAAAACAATGTAAATTTGCTTCAAAATATATATACCAATACACATAAAATAACGTAGATTACTATAAAAATATATATACAAAATACACATTAAATGAAGTAAATACGTATAAGAAAATGTATACAAAGTACACATAAAATAATTAAATTTTTATTAAAATAAATATACAAAATACACATACAATAAGGTAAATCTATATTGAAATAGATATGCAAAATAAACATAAAATAATGTAAATTTGTATCAAAACATATACGAATACACACAATAAAATAACGTAAATTTTTATTAAAATATATATAAAAAATACACATAAAATAATGTAAATACGTAGAAAAATATATATACAAAATACACATAAAATTATGTAAATTCTTATGAAAATAAATGAACAAAATTCCACTAAAAGAATGTATATTTGTAGGAAAATATAAATACAAAATACAAATAAAATAACTAAAATTTGTATAAAAATATATAAAAAATACATAAAAATAATTTAAATTTATTTGAAAATAGATATGCAAAATATACATAAAATTAGGCAAGTCTGTATTGAAATACAAATACAAATTACACATAAAATATTGTAAATTTGTATGAAAATATATAAACAAATACACATAAAATAGCGTAAATTTATATAAAATATATATACAAAATATACATTAAATAATGTAAATGTGTATAAAAATATATATACAAAATACACATAGAATAATGTAAAATCGTATCAAAATAAATAAACAGAATATCAATAAAATAATGTAAATTTGTATGAAAATAAAGATGCAAAATACCCAAATAATAATGCATATTTTTACAAAAATACACATAAAATAATTAAATTTATATTAAAATAAATATACAAAATACACATACAATATGGTAAATTTGTATTGAAATAGATATGAAAAATAAACATAAATAATGTAAATTTGTATCAAAATATATATACGAATACCCATAAAATAGAGTAAATTTCTATGAAAATATATATTCAAAACACAAATAAAATGATATAAATAAGTATAAAAATATACATATCAAATACACCTAAAATAATGTAAATTCGTATAAAAATAAATAAACAAAACTACGATAAAAGAACGTATATATGTAGGAAAAAAAATATACAAAATATATTTGTATAAAAATATATACAAAAATACACAAAATTAATTTCAATTTGTATGAAAATAGATATACAAAATACTCATATAATTAAATAAATTTGTATTTAAATACATGTACAAAATATACATAAATTTAGGTAGATTTGTATTGAAATACATACACAAAATACACATAAAATAATATTTAAATTTGCATGATTTTATTGCTATTTTGTTTATTTATTTTGATACGAATGAAAATAGATATACAAAATATACATAAAATAAACTAAATTTGTAATGAAATATATATACAAAATACACATAAAATAATGGAAATTTGTATCAAAATATTTTAACAGATGCGCATAAAATAACGTAAATTTGTTTTAAAATATACAAAATACACATTAAATAATGTAAATATGTATAAAAAAATATATACAAAAAACAAATAAAATAATGTAAAATCGTATCAAAATAAATACACAGAATATTAATAAAACAATGTAAATTTGTATGAAAATAAAGATGCAAAATACCCATTAAATAACGCATTTTTTTTATAAAAATATATATACCAAAATACACATGAAAAAATTAATTTGTATTAAAATAAATATACAAATTACACATACAATATGGTAAATCTTTATTGAAATAGATATGCAAAATACATATAAAACAATGTAAATTTGTTTCAAAATATATATACGAATACACATAAAATAACGTAGATTTGTATAAAAATATATATACAAAATACACATAAAATGAAGTAAATACGTATAAGAAAATGTATACAAAATACACATAAAATAATGTAAATTCGTTTGAAAATAAATAAACAAAATACCAATAAAAGAATGTGTATTTGTATAAATATAAATATACAAAATACACATAAAATAACGTAAATTTGTATAAAACTATATACAAAAATACACAGAAGTTATTAAATTCGTATGAAAATAGATATACAAAATACAGATAAAATAAGCTAAATTTGAATTGAAATGTATATACAAAATACATAAAATAATGTAAATTTGTATCAAAATATTTATAAAAATACATATAATAACGTAAATTTGTTTAAAAATATATAAACAAAATACACATTAAATAATGTAAATACGTATAAAAAATATGTACAAAATACACATATAATCATGTAATTCGTATCAAACTAAATAAACAAAATATCGATAAAATAATGTAAATTTGTATGAGAAAACATATACAAATACATATAAAATAACGCTAATTTCCATAAAAATATATGTCCAAATATGAACGTAAAATAAAGTAACTTTGGATAAAAATATATATACAAAACACACATTTAATAATGTAAATGCGTACATAAAATAACCTAAATTTGTATAAAACTATATACAAAAATACACAAAAATAATTTAAATTTGTTTGAAAAGAAATATACAAAATACACATAAAATTAGGTTAATTTGTATTGAAATACATATACAAAATACATATAAAATAATGTAAATTTGAAAGAAAATATATAAACAAATACACATATAATAACGTAAATTTGTATGAAATATATATTCAAAATACACATTAAATTATGTAAATATGTATAAAAAAATATATACAAAACACAAATAGTATAATGTAAAATCGTATCAAAATATATACACAGAATATTAATAAAATAATGTAAATTTGTATGAAAATTAAGATGCAAAATACCTATAAAATAACGCATTTTTTTATAAAATTATTGATACCAAAATACACATAAAATATTTGAATTTGTATTAAAATAAATATACAAAATGCACATACAATAAGGTAAATTTGTATTGAAATAGATATGCAAAATACATATAAAATAATGTAAATTTGTTTCAAAATATATATACGAATACACATAAAATAACGTAGATTTCTATAAAAATACATATACAAAATACACATAATATTAAGTAAATACGTACAAAAAAATGTATACAAAATACACATAAAATAATGTAAATTCGTATAAATGTAAATAAACAATATACCAATAAAAGAATGTGTATTTGTATAAATATAAATATACAAAATGCACATAAAATAACGTAAATTAATATATAACTATATACATAAAATAACGCAAATTTCTATAAAAATATATGTACAAAAATGAACATTAAATAAATTTGCATAAAAATATATATACAAAACACACATTAGATAATGTAAATGAGTATAAAAATATGTATACAAAATACCTATGAAATAATCTTAACTCGTATCGAGTTAAATTAAGAAATACCAATAAAATAATGTAATTTTGGATGAAAATATATATACAAAATACACATAAAATAACCTAAATACAAATACAAATATACACATAAAATAATTTAAAATTGAATGAAATAAATATACAAAATAAACATAAAATAAGGTAAATTTGTAATGAAATATATGAAAAAATACACATAAAATAATACAAATTTGTATGAAAATATATATACAAATACACATTAAATAACATGAATTTGTATAAAATTTGTATCAAAATATATACTTATACACACAGTAAAATAACGTAGTTTTTTTATGAAAATGTATATACAAAATACACATAAAATAATTTAAATACGTAGAAAAATATATATACAAAAAACACATAAAATAATGTAAATATGTATGAAAATATATAAACAAATACACATAAAATAATGTAAATTTGGATAAAATATATATACAAAATGAACATTAAATAATGTAAATATGTATAAAAAAAATATATACAAAAAACACATAGATTATTTCATAGGTATTTTGTATACATATTTTTATACTCCTTTACATTATCTAATGTGTGTTTTGTATATATTTTTTTATGCAAACTAATTTTATGTGCATTTTTGTACATATATTTTTATAGAAACTTAAAACGTTATTTTATGTGTATTTTGTATATGTTTTCTCATACAAATTTACATTATTTAATTAGTTTTTTGTTTATTTATTTTGATACGAATGACTTGATTATTTGAGTATTTTGTAAAAAAAAATTTTATACGTATTTACATTACTTAATGTGTATTTTGTTTATATATTTTTTTTAGAAATTTACGTTATTATATGTGTATTTGTTAAAAATATTTTGAAACGAATTTACTTTATTTTATGTATTTTGTATATATATTTCAATTCAAATTTAGCTTATTTTGTGTGTATTTTGTATATCTATTTTCATACAAATTTAATTACTTCTGTGTATTTTTGTATATAGTTTTATACAAATTTACGTTACATTATGTGCATTTTGTATATTTATATTTATACAAATACACATTCTCTTATTGGTATTTTGTTTATTTATATTTATACGAATTTACATTATTTTATGTGTATTTTGTATACATTTTTGATTCGTATTTACTTAATTTTATTTGTATTTTGTATATATATATTTATAGAAATCTACGTTATTTTATGTGTATTCGTATATATATTTTGAAACAAATTTACATTGTTTTATATGTTTTTTGCATATCTATTTCAATACAAATTTACCTTATTGTATGTGCATTTTGTATATTTATTTTAATACAAATTCAAATATTTTATGTGTATTTTGGTATCAATAATTTTATAAAAAATGCGTTATTTTATAGGTATTTTGCATCTTAGTTTTCATACAAATGTACATTATTTTATTAATATTCTGTGTATATATTTTGATTCGATTTTATATTATACTATTTGTGTTTTGTATATATTTTTTTATACATATTTTCATTATTTAATGTGTATTTTTTTATATGTTTTATACAAATTAACGTTATTTTAAGTGTATTTGTTTATATAATTTCATTCAAATTTACATTATTTTAAGTGTATTTAGTATATGTATTTCAATACAAATTTACCTAATTTTATGTGTATTTTGTATATTTATTTTCATACAAATTTAAATTATTTTTTGTGTTTTTTTGTATACATATAGAGTAAATTTCTATGAAAATATATATTCAAAATACATATAAAATTATGTAAATAAGTATAAAAATATATATATCAAATACACCTAAAAAAATGAAAATTCGTATCAAAATAAATAAACCAAATACCGATAAAAGAACGTATATTTGTAGGAAAATAAATATACAAAATACACATAAAAATACGAAAATTTGAATAAAAATATATACAAAAAAACAAAAAAATAAATTTCAATTTGTATGAAAATAGATATACAAAATACACATATAATTATTTAAATTTGTATCTAAATACATGTACAAAATACACATAAAATAATGTAAATTTGTATGAAATGAAAACAAATTCACATAAAATAACGTACATTTGTATAAAATAGATATACAAAATATACATAAAATAATGTAAAATCGTATCAAAATAAATACACAGAATATCAATAAAATAATGTAATTTTGTATGAAAATAAAGATGCAAAATACCCATAAAATAAAGCATATTTTTTTAAAAATACATATACAAGAATACACATAGAATAATTAAATTTGTATTAAAATTAATATACAAAATGCACGTACTATAAGGTAAATTTGCATTGAAAAAATATACAAAATGCACATAAAACAATGTATATTTGTTTCAAAATATATATACGAATACACATAAAATAACGTATATTTCTATAGAAATATATATACAAAATACACATGAAATGACGTAAATACGTATAAAAATATATATACACAATACACATTAAATAATGTAAATTCGCATCAAAATAAATAAACAAAATATCAATAAAAGAATGTGTATTTGTATGAAAATAGATATACAAAATACACATAAAATATTGTAAATTTGTATAAAACTCTATTAAAAAAATACACAAAAATAATTTAAATTTGTATAAAAATATATATACAAAATACACATAAAACTAGTTGAATTTTTATTGAAATACATATACAAAATACACATAAAATAATGTAAATTTGAATGAAAATATATAAACAAATACACTTAAAATAATGTAAATTTTTATGAAATATATATAGAAAATACACATTAAATAATGTAAATATGTATAAAAAAATATGTACAAAACACAAATAGAATAATGTAAAATAGTATCAAAATAAATACACAGAATATTAATAAAATAATGTAAATTTGTATGAAAATAAAGATGCAAAATACCCATAAAACAACGCATTTTTTATGAAAATATATATACCAAAATACACATAAAATATTTAAATTTGTATTACAATAAATATACAAAATGCACATGCAATAAGGTAAATTTGTATTGAAATAGATATGCAAAATACACATATAATTCGTTTCAAAATATATATACGAATACACATAAAATAACGTAGATTTCTATAAAGATATATATACAAAATACACATAAAATGAATTAAATACGTATAAGAAAATGTATACAAAATACACATAAAATAATGTAAATTCGTATCAAAATAAATAAACTAAATGCCAATAAAAGAATGTTTACTTGTATAAATATAAATATACAAAATACACATAAAATAACGTAGAATTGTATAAAACTATATTCAAAAATAAACAAAAATAATTAAATTTGTATGAAAATAGATATACAAAAGACACATAAAATAAGCTAAATTTGAATTGAAATAAATATAGAAAATACATAAAATAATGTAAATTTGTATCAAAATATATATTCAAATACACATATAATAACGTAAATTTGTATAAAAATATATAAACAAAATACACATTAAATAATGTAAATACGTATAAAAGATATGTACGTAATGTAAAAATTTATAAAATTAAAGATGCAAAATACCCATAAAATAACTCATATTTAAAAAAATATATACAAAAATACACATAAAATAATTGAATTTGTATTAAAATAAATATACAAAATACACATACAATAAAATAGATTTTTATTGAAATAGATATGCAAAAAACACATAAAATAATGAAATTTTTTATCAAAATATATACGAATACACACAATAAAATTACGTAATTTTTTATGAAAATATATATACAAAATACACATAAAATAATGTAAATACATAGAAAAATATATATATACAAAATACACATAAAATAATGTAAATTCGTATCAAAATAAATAAACAAAATTTCCTCTAAAAGAATGTATATTTGTAGGAAAATATATATACAAAATACAAATAAAATAACAAAAATTTGTATAAAAATATATACAAAAATACACAAAATAATTTAAATTTGTTTGAAAATAGATATGCAAAATACACATGAAATTAGGCAAATTTTTATTGAAATACATATACAAAATACACATAAAATAATGTAAATTTGTATGAAAATATATAAACAAATACACATAAGATAACGTAAATTTCCATAAAATATATGTACAAAATATACATTAAATAATGTAAATATGTCTAAAAATATATATACAAAATACACAGAATAACGTAAAATCGTATCAAAATAAATAAACAGACTATCAATAAAATAATGTAAATTTGTATGAAAATAAAGATGCAAAATACCCATATAATAACGCATATTTGTTTAAAAATATATATACAAAAATACACATAAAGTAATTAAATTTGTATCAAAATAAATATACAAAAGGCACATACAATAAAGAAAATTTGTATTGAATTAGATATGCGAAATACACATAAATAATGTACATTTGTATCAAAATATATATACGAATACACATAAAATAAAGTAAATTTCTATGAAAATATATATTCAAAATACATATAAAATTATGTAAATAAGTATAAAAATATATATATCACATACATCTAAAATAATGAAAATTCGTATCAAAATAAATAAACAAAATTCCGATAAAAGAACGTATCTTTGTAGGAAAATAAATATACAAAATACACATAAAATTACGAAAATTTGAATAAAAATATATACTAAAATACACAAAATTAATTTCGATTTGTATGAAAATAGATATACATAATACACATATAATTAGTTAAATTTGCATTTAAATACAAGTACAAAATACACATGAAATAATGTAAATTTGTATGAAATGAAAACAAATTCACATAAAATAACGTTCATTTGTATGAAATATATATACAAAATATACATAGAATAATGTAAAATCGTATCAAAATAAATACACAGAATATCAATAAAATAAAGTAAATTTGTATGAAAATAAAGATACAAAATACTCATAAAATAATGCTTTTTTTTTTTTAAAATACATATACAAAAATACACATAGAATAATTAAATTTGTATTATTCTATATGTACTTTGTATATTTATTTTTATACGCATTTACATTATTTAACATTTATTTTGAATATATAATTTTATACAAATTCATGGTATTTTATGTGTATTTGTATATATATTTTCATATAAAGTTACATTATTTTATGTGTATTTTGTACATATATTTCATTACAAATTTACCTTATTTAATGTTTATTTTGTATGTGTATTTTGTACATTTATATTTTTACAAATACACATTCTTTTATTGGTATTTTTCTTTATTTATTTTGATTCGAATTTATATTATTTTATGTGTATTTTGTTTACATTTTTTTATACGTATCTACTTAATTTTATGTGTATTTTCTATATATATTTTTATAGAAATCTACGTTATTTTATGTGTATTCGTATATATATTTTGAAACAAATTTACATTGTTTTATATGTATTTTTGCATATCTCTTTCAATAGAAGTTTACCTTATTGTATGTGCATTTTGTATATTTATTTCAATACAAATTTAAATATTTTATGTGTATTTTGGTATATATATTTTTATAAGAAATGCGCTATTTGATGGGAATTTTGCATCTTTATTTTCATTCAAATTTACATTATTTTTATTAATATTCGGTGTATTTATTTTGACACGATTTTACATTATTCTATTTGTTTTTTGTATATATTTTTTTTTATACATATTTACATTATTTAATGTGTATCTTGCATATATATTTCATACAAATTCATCATCTATTATTTATTTTCATACAAATACACATTCTTTTCATGATATTCTGTTTATTTATTTTGACACGAATCTACATTACTTAATATGTATTTTGTTTATATATTTTAATACGTATTTACATATTTTCATGTGTATTTTGTATATATATTTCTATAGAAATCTACGTTATTGTATGTGTATTCGTATATATATTTTGAAACAAACTTACATTGTTTTATATGTATTTTTGAATATCTCTTTCAATACAAATTTACCTTACTGTATATGCATTTTGTATATTTATTTCAATACAAATTTAAATATTTTATGTGTATTTTGGTATATATATTTTTAGAAAAAATGCGCTATTTTATGGGAATTTTGCATCTTTCTTTTCATACAAATTTACATTATTTTGTTGATATTCTCTGTATTTATTTTGATACGATTTTACATTATTCTATTTTTTTTTGTATATATTTTTTTATACACATTTACATTATTTAATGTGTATCTTGCATATATATTTTATACAAATTTACGTTATTTAAGTGTATTTGTTTATATATTTTCATTCAAATTTACATTATTTTATGTGTATTTTGTATATGTATTTCAATACAAATTTATCTAATTTTATGTGTATTTTGTATATTTCTCTTCATACAAATTTTAATTATTTTTGAGTATTTTTGTATATAGTTTTATACAAATTTAGGTTATTTTATGTACGCATTTACATTATTTAATGTGTGTTTTGAATATATATTTTAATGGAAATTTACTTTATTTTATGTGCATTTTTGTAAGTTTGTATTGAAATAGATATGCAAAATACATATAAAACAATGTAAATTTGTTTCTAAATATATATACGAATACACATAAAATAACGTAGATTTATATAAAAATATATACAAAATACACATAAAATGAAATAAACACGTATAAAAAAATGAATACAAAATACACATAAAATAATGTAAAATCGTATCAAAATAAATAAACAAAATACCAATAAAAGAATGTGTATTTGTATAAATATAAATATACAAAATACACATAAATTATCGTAAATTTGTATTAAACTATATACAAAAATACACAGAAGTAATTAAATGAAATAAATGTTAAATAATGTAAATGCGTATAAAAATATATATACAAAGTACATATAAAATAATACAAATTTAATTATTCTATCTGTATTTTTGTATATGTATTTTCATAAAAAAATGCTTTATTTTATGAGTATTTTGCATCCTTATTTTCATACAAATTTACTTTATTTTATTGATATTCTGTGTATTTATTTTGATACGATTTTACATTATTCTATGTATATTTTGTATATATATTTCATACAAATGAACGTTATTTTATGTGAATTTGTTTTCATTTCATAGAAATTTACATTATTTCATGTGTATTTTGTACATGTATTTAAATGCAAATTTAACTAATTATATGTGTTTTATGTATATCTATTTTCATACAAATCGAAATTAATTTTGTGTATTTTAGTATATATTTTTATTCAAATTTTCGTAATTTTATGTGTATTTTGTATATTTATTTTCCTACAAATATACGTTCTTTTATCGGAATTTTGTTTATTTATTTTGATACGAATTTTCATTATTTTAGGTGTATGTGATATATATGTTTTTATACTTATTTACATAATTTTAGATGTATTTTGAATATATATTTTCATAGAAATTTACTCTATTTTATGTGTATTCGTATATATATTTTGATACAAATTTACATTATTTATGTGTATTTCGCATATCTATTTCAATACAAATTTTCTTTATTGTATGTGCCTTTTGTATATTTATTTTGATACAAATTTAATTATTTTATGTGTATTTTTGTATATATATTTTTAAACAAATATGCGCTATTATATGGGTATTTTGCATCTATATTTTCATACAAATTTACATTATTTTATTGATAGTCTGTTTATTTATTTTGATACGATTTTACGTTATTCTGTGTATTTTGTATATATATTTTTAGACATTTACAATATTTAATGTATATTTTGTACATATATTTTATGGAAATTTACGTTACCTTATGTGTATTTGTTTATATAGTTTCATACAAATTTACATTATTTTATGTGTATTTTGTATATGTATTTCAATAAAAATTTGCCTAATTTCATGTGTATTTTGCATATCTATTTTCAAACAAATTTAAATTATTTTTTTGTATTATTGAAGATATTTTTATACAAATTTTTGTTATTTTATTTGTATTTTGTATATATATTTTCCTACAAATATACATTCTTTTAGAGGAAATTTTGTTTATTTATTTTGATACGAATTTACATTATTTTATGTGTATTTTGTATATATATTTTTCTATGTAATTACATTATTTTATGTGTATTTTGTATATATATTTTCATAAAAATTTACGTAATTTTATTGTGTGTATTCTTATATATTTTGATAAAAAATTTCCTTATTTTATGTGTTTTTTGCATATCTATTTCAATAAAAATCTACCTTATTGTATGTGTATTTTGTATATTTATTTTAACACAAATTCAATTATTTAATGTGTATTTTTGTATATATATTTTTTTTAAATATGAGCTATTTTATGGGTATTTTGCATCTTTAATTTTATAAATTTTTACATTACGTACATATCTTTTATACGTATTTACAGTATTTAATGTGTATTTTGTTTATATATTTTTATACAAATTTACGTTATTATATGTGTATTTGAATATATATTTTGATACAAATTTACATTATTTTATGTATTTTCTATATTTATTTCAATTCAAATTTAGCTTATTTTATGTGTCTTTTGTATATCTATTTTCATACAAATTTAGTTATTTTTGTTTATTTTTGTATATAGTTTTATACAATTTTACGTTACTTTATGTGTATTTTGTATATTTATATTTATACAAGTAAACTTTCTTTTATTGGCATTTAGTTTATTTATTTTGATACGAATTTACATTATTTTATGTGTATTTTGTATACATTTTCTTATACGTATTTACTTCATTTTATGTGTATTTTGTATATATATTTTTATAGAAATCTACGTTATTTTATGTGTATTCGTATATATATTTTGTAACAAATTTACATTGTTTTATGTGTATTTTGCATATCTATTTCAATGCAAATTTACCTTATTGTATGTGCATTTTGTATATTTATTGTAATACAAATTTAAATATTTTATGTGTATTTTGGTATAAATATTTTTATAAAAAATGCGTTGTTTTATGGGTATTTTGCATCTTTATTTTCATACAAATTTGCATTATTTTATTAATATTCTGTGTATTTATTTTGATACTATTTTACATTATTCTATTTGTGTTTTGTATATATTTTTTTTATGCATATTTACATTATTCTATGTATATTTTGTATATCTATTTTATACAAATGTACGTTATTTTATGTGAATTTGTTTTCATTTCATACAAATTTACATTATTTTATGTGTATTTTGTACATGTATTTAAATACAAATTTAAATAATTATATGTGTATTTTGTATATCTATTTTCATACAAATTGAAATTTATTTTTTTGTTTTTTTGTATAAATTTTTATTCAAATTTTCGTAATTTTATGTGTATTTTGTATATTTATTTTCCTACAAATATACGTTCTTTTATCGGAATTTTGTTTATTTATTTTGATACGAATTTTAATTTTTTTAGGTGTATTTGATATATATATTTTTATATTTATTTACATAATTTTATATGTATTTTTAATATATATTTTCATAGAAATTTACTCTATATGTATATACAAAAAAAAACACAAAAATAATTTAAATTTGTATGAAAATAAATATACAAAATATGTAAATTAGGTAAATTTGTATTGAAATACATATACAAAATACACTTAAAATAATGTAATTTTGAATGAAATTATATAAACAAATACACTTAAAATAACGTTAATTTGTATAAAATATATATACAAAATACACATGAAATAATGTAAATATGTATAAAAAAATATATACAAAACACAAATAGTATAACATAAAATCGTATCAAAATATATACACAGAATATTAATAAAATAATGTACATTTGTATGAAAACTAAGATGCAAAATACCTATAAAATAACGCATTTTTTATAAAATTATATATACCAAAATACACATAAAATATTTGAATTTGTATTAAAATAAATATACAAAATGCACATACAATAAGGTAAATTTGTATTGAAATAGATATGCAAAAAACATATAAAACAATGTAAATTTGTTTCAAAATATATATACGAATACACATAAAATAACGTAGATTTCTATAAATATATATACAAAAATACCAATAAGAGAATGTGTATTTGTATAAATATAAATATACAAAATGCACATAAAATAACGTAAAATTGTATAAAACTATATACAAAAATACACAGAAGTAATTAAATTTGTATGAAAATAGATATACAAAATACACACAAAATAAGCTAAATTTGAATTGAAATATATATACAAAATACATAAAATAAAGTAAATTCGTTTCAAAATATTTTTAACAAATACACATGTAATAACGTAAATTTGTTAAAAAAACCATATAAACAAAATACACATTAAGTAATGTAAATACGTATAAAAAAATATTTACAAAATACACCAATAATCAAGTCATTCGTATCAAAATAAATAAACAAAAAACTAATTAAATAATGTAAATTTGTATGAGAAAACATATACAAAATACACATAAAATAACGTTATAAGTTTCTATAAAAATATATGTACAAAAATTCACATAAAATTAGTTTGCATAAAAAAATATATACAAAACACACATTAGATAATGTAAATGAGTATAAAAATATGTATACAAAATACCTATGAAATAATTTAAATTCGTATCGAGTTAAATTAAGAAAATAACAATAAAATAATGTAATTTTGGATGAAAATATATATAGAAAACACACATAAAATAACCTAAAATTTGTATAAAAATATATACAAAATACACAAAATAATTTAAATTTGTTTGAAAATAGATATGCAAAATACATAAAGTAAGGCAAATTTGTATTAAATACATATACACAACTAACATAAAATAATGTAAATTTGTATGAAAATATATAAACAAATACATATAAAATCACGTAAATTTGGATAAATTATATATATACAAAATATAAATTAAAGATTTTAACTATGTATAAAAATCTATTATATTATAGATATTGTTATTGATATTTGCGTTATATATCTGTATTTTGTATAAGTTTTCTCAAAGAAATTTACAATATTTGATTGGTATTTTGTCTATTTATTTTGATACGAACTACATGATTATTTGTGTATTTTTTACATTTTTTTATACGTATTTACATTATTTAATGTTTATTTTGTTTATATATTTTTATACAAATTTACGTTATTATATGTGTATTTGTATAGGTATTTTGATACAAATTTACATTATTTTATGTATTTTGTATATATATTTCAATTCAAATTTAGCTTATTTTATGTGTATTTTGTATATCTATTTATTTTAATACAAAATCAAATATTTTATGTTTTTTCGTATATATATTTTTATAAAAAATGCGTTATTTTATGGGTATTTTGCATCTTAATTTTCATACAAATTTACATTATTTTATTAATATTTTCTGTATATATTTTGATACGATTTTACATTATTTTATTTGTGTTTTGTATATATATTTTTTTTATACATATTTACATTATTTAATTTTTATTTGTATATATATTTGATACAAATTTATCTAATTTTAAGTCTATATGTTTATATATTTTCATTCAAATTTACATTATTTTCAGTGTATTTTGTATATGTATTTCAATACAAATTTACCTATTTTTATATGTTTTTTGTATATTTATTTTCATACAAGTTTAACTTATTTTTGTGTATTTTTGTATACAGTTTTATACAAATTTAGGTTATTTTATGTGTATTTTGTATATCTATTTTCATACAAATACACATTCTTTTCATGATATGTTGTTTATTTATTTTGACACGAATTAACATTATTTAATGGGTATTTTTTATATATATTTTTATACGTATTTACATTATTTCAAGTGTATTTTGTATATATATTTCTATAGAAATCTGCGTTATTTTGTGTATTCGTATATATATTTTGAAACAAATTTACATTGTTTTATGTGTATTTTGCATATTTTTTCAATACAAATTTACCTTATTGTATGTGCATTTTGTATATTAATTTTAATACAAATTTGATTAATCTATGTGTATTTTTGTATATGTATTTTTATAAAAATATGCTTTATTTTTTGGGTATTTTGCATCTTTATTTTCATACAAATTTACATTATTTTATTGATATTCTGTGTATTTATTTTGATATGTTTTTACATTATTCTATGTGTATTTTGAAAATATATATTTTATATAAAATGTATTTCTTTTCATCTCATACAAATCTACATTATTTTATGTGTTTTTTGTACATGTATTTAAATACAAATTTAACTAGTTATATGTGTATTTTGTATATCTATTTTGTATGTATATTTTCATAGAAATTTACTCTATTTTATGAGTATTCGTATATATATTTTGATTCAAATTTACATTATTAATGTGTATTTTGCATATCTATTTCAATACAAATTTACTTTATTGTACGTGCATTTTGTATATTTATTTTAATACAAATTTAATTATTTTATATGTATTTTTGTATATATATTTTTATACAAATATGCGTTATTATATGGATATTTTGCATCTTTATTTTCATACAAATTTACATTATTTTATTGATATTCTCTTTATTTATTTTGATACGATTTAGCATTATTCTATGTGTTTTTTGTATATATTTTTTTTATACATATTTACATTATTTAAGGTTTATTTTGTATATATATTTTATCCAAATTTACATTATTTTATGTGTATTTGTTTATATATTTTCATACATATTTACATTATTTTATGTGTTTTTTGTATATATATTTTTCTACGTATTTAAATTATTTTATGTGTATTTTTTATATACATTTTCATAAAAAAAATTACGTTATTTTATTGTGTGTATAAGTATATATTTTGATACAAATTTTATACAAATTTATGTTATTTAATGTGTATTTGTATATATATTTTCATACAAATTTATATTATTTTATGTGTATTTTTTCATATATTTCATTACAAATTTACCTTATTTTATGTTTATTTTGTATATTTATTTCATTCAGTTTAAAATTATTTTATGTGTATATTTGTATTTGTATTTAGGTTATTTTATGTGTATTTTGTATATATATTTTCATCCAAAACTACATTATTTTATTGGTATTTCTTAATTTAATTCGATACGAATTTAGATTATTTCATAGGTATTTTGTATACATATTTTTATACGCATTTACATTATCTAATGTGTGTTTTGTATATATATTTTTATGCAAATTTATTTAATGTTCATTTTTGTACATATATTTTTATAGAAGTTTGCGTTATTTTATGTATATAGTTTTATATAAATTTACGTTATTTTATGTGCATTTTGTAAATTTATATTTATACAAATACACATTCTTTTATTAGTATATTGTTTATTTACATTTATACGAGTTTACATTATTTTATGTGTATTTTGTATACATTTTTTTATACGTATTTACTTAATTTTATGTGTATTTTGTATATGTATTTTTATAGAAATCTACGTTATTTTGAAACAAATTTACATTATTTTATATGTATTTTGCATATCTATTTCAATACAAATTTACCTTACTGTATGTGCATTTTGTTTATTTATTTTAATACAAGTTCAAATATTTTATGTGTATTTTGGTATCAATAATTTTATAAAAAATGCGTTATTTTATAGGTATTTTGCATCTTAATTTTCATACAAATTTACATTATTTTATTAATATTCTGTGTATATATTTTGATACGATTTTACATTATTCTATTTGTGTTTTGTATATATATTTTTTATACATATTTACATTATTTAATGTGTATTTTGTATATATATTTCATACAAATTTACGTTATTATATGTGTATTTGTTTATATATTTTCTTTCAAATTTACATTATTTTATGTGTATTTTGTATATGTATTTCAATAGAAATTAACCTAATTTTATGTGTATTTTGTATATTTCTTTTCAGACAGATTTAAATTATTTTTGTGTATTTTTGTATATAGTTTTATACAAATTTAGGCTATTTTACGTACGCATTTACATTATATAATGTGTGTTTTGTATATATATTTTTATCCAAAGATACTTTATTTTATGTTCATTTTTGGACATATATGTTTATACAAATTAGCGTTATTTTATATGTATTTGTATGTGTTTTCTCATACAAATTTACATTATTTTATTGATATTTTGTTTATTCTTATAAAAATATATATACCAAAATACACATAAAATATTTAAATTTGTATTGAAATAAATATACAAAATGCACATACAATAAGGTAAACTTCTAATGAAAGAGATATGCAAAAATACATATAAAACAATGTAAAATTGTTTCAAAATATATATACGAATAAACATAAAATAACGTAGATTTCTATAAAAATATATATACAAAATACACATAAAATTAAGTAAATACGTATAAAAAAATGTAAACAAAATACACATAAAATAATGTAAATTCGAAACAAAATAAATAAACAAAATACCAATAAAAGAATGTGTATTGGTATAAATATAAATGTACAAAATACACATACAAAATAAACATAAAATAAGGTAAATTTGTAATGAAATATATGTACAAAATACACATAAAATAATGTAAATTTATATGAAAATATATATACAAATACACGTAAAATACCATGAATTTGTATAATATTATATATTCAAAATAAATATTAAATAATGTAAATGCGTATAAAAATATATATACAAAGTACATATAAAATAATGTAAATTCGTATCAATATAAATCAACAAAATACCAATAAAATAATATATATTTGAATGAAAATAGATTTACAAAATACATATAACATAACTAAAATTTGTATTGAAATATATACAAAAATACATAAAAATAATTTGAGTTTGTATGAAAAAAGATATTCAAAATACACATAAAACTACTTAAATTTCTTTTGAAATATATACAAAATACCCATAAAATATTGTAAATTTGTGTCAAAATATATAAACAAATACACATAATATAACTTAAAATAACGTAAATATGTTTCAAATATATATACAAAAAACACATTAAATAATGTAAATATGTATAAAAAAATATATATAAAACACAAATAAAATAATGTAAAATCGTATCAAAATAAATACAGAAAATATTAATAAAATAATGTAAATTTGTATGAAAATTAAGATGCAAAATACCCATAAAATAACGCATTTTTTATAAAAATATATATACGAAAAAACATAAAATATTTGATTTTGTATTAAAATAAATAGATATACAAAATACACATAAAATAAGCTAAATTTGAATTGAAATATATATACAAAATACATAAAATAATGTAAATTTGTATCAAAATACTTATACAAATACACATATAATAACGTAAATTTGTATAAAAATATATAAACAAAATACACATTAAATAATGTAAATACATATAAAAAAATGTAGAAAATACACAAATAATCATGTAATTCGTATCAAAATAAATAGACAAAATACCAATAAAATAATGTAAATTTGTATGAGAAAACATATTCAAAATACACATAAATAGCGCAAATATCAATAAAAATATATATAATATAATATATTTTTATACATATTTAAAATATTTAATGTATATTTTGTATATATATTTTATCCAAATTTACGTTATTTTATATGTATTTGTTTATATATTTTCATACAAATTTACATTATTTTATGTGAGTTTTGTATATGTATTTCAATACAAATCTGCCTAACTTCATGTGTATTTTGCATATCTATTTTCAAACAAATTTAAATTATTTTTGTGTATTTTTGTGTATTTTTTTATACAAATTTTAGTTATTTTATTTGTTTTTTGTATATATATTTTCCAACAAATATACATTCTTTTATTAGAATTTTGTGTATTTAATTTTTTACGAATTTACATTATTTTATGTGTATTTTGTATATATATTTTTCTACGTATTTAAATTATTTTATGTGTATTTTATATATAGATTTTCATAAAAATTTGTTATTTTATTGTGTGTATTCGTATATATTTTGAAACAAATTTTATACAAATTCATGTTATTTTATGTGTATTTGTATATATATTTTCATACAAATTTATATTATTTTATGTGTATTCTTACATATATTTTATTACAAATTTACCTTATTTTATGTTTATTTTGTATATTTATTTCATTCAATTTTAAATTATTTAATGTGTATTTTTGTATTTGTATTTAGGTTATCTTAGGTTATCTTTAGGTTACCTTATTTTATGTTTATTTTGTATATTTATTTCATTCAATTTTAAATTATTTTATGTGTATATTTGTATTTGTATTTAGTATATTTTATGTGTATTTTGTATATATATTTTCATCCAAAATTACATTATTTTATTGGTATTTTCTTAATTTAATTCGATACGAATTTAGATTATTTCACAGGTATTTTGTATACGTATTTTTATACTCATTTACATTATCTAAAGTGTGTTTTGTACCTATATATATTTTTATGCAAATTTATTTTATGTTCATTTTTGTACATATATTTTTATAGAAATTTGCGTTATTTTATGTATATAGTTTTAAATAAATTTACTTTATTTTATGTGCATTTTGTATATTTATATTTATACAAATACACATTCTTTTATTGGTATATTGTTTATTTACATTTATACGAATTTACATTATTTTATGTGTATTTTGTACACATTTTTTTATACATATTTACTTAATATTATGTGTATTTTGTATATGTATTTTTATAGAAATCTACGTTATTTTATGTGTATTCGTATATATATTTTGAAACAAATTTACATTGTTTTATATGTATTTTGCATATCTATTCCAATACAAATTTACCTTATTGTATGTGTTTTTTGTATATTTATTTTAATACAAATTTAATTTTTTTATGTGTATTTTGGTATATATATTTTTGTATAAAATATATATGCAAGATACACATTAAATAATGTAAATAAAATAATGTAAATTTGTATGAAAATATATAAACAAATACATATAAAATAACGTAAATTTGGATAAAATATATATACAAAATATACATTAAATATTTTAAATATGTATAAAAATATATTATATTATATATATTTTTATTGATATTTTCGTTAATTATGTGTATTTTGTATATGTTTTCTCCTAGAAATTTACATTATTTTATTGGTATTTTGTCTATTTATTTTGATACGAATTACATGATTATTTCTGTATTTTGTACATTTTTTTATACGTATTTACATTATTTAATGTGTATTTTGTTTATATATTTTTATACAAATTTACGTTATTATATGTGTATTTGTATAAGTATTTTGATACAAATTTACATTATTTTATGTATTTTGTATATATTTTTCAATTCAAATTTAGCTTATTTTATGTGTATTTTGTATATTTATTTATTTTAATACAAAATCAAACATTTTATGTTCTTTCGTATATATATTTTTATAAAAAATGCGTTATTTTATGGGTATTTTGCACTTTAATTTTCATACAAATTTACATTATTATATTAATATTTTCTGTATTTATTTTGATACGATTTTACATTATTTTATTTGTGTTTTGTATATATTTTTTTATACATATTCACATTATTTAATGTGTTTTTTGTATATATATTTGATACAAATTTACATTATTTTAAGTCTAGATGTTTATATATTTTCATTCAAATTTACATTATTTTATGTCTATTTTGTATATGTATTTCAATACAAATTTACCTAATTTTATATGTTTTTTGTATATTTATTTTCATACAAGTTTAAATTATTTTTGTGTATTTTTGTATATAGTTTTATACAAATTTAGGTTATTTTATGTGTATTTTGTATATCTATTTTCATACAAATACACATTCTTTTCATGATATTTTGTTTATTTATTTTGACACGAATGAACATTATTTAATATGTATTTTGTATATATATTTTTATACGTATTTACATTATTTCAAGTGTATTTTGTATATATATTTCTATAGAAATCTACGTTATTTTATGTGTATTCGTATATATATTTTGAAACAAATTTACATTGTTTTATGTGTATTTTGCAAATTATTTCTATACAAATTTACCTTATTGTATATGCATTTTGTATATTAATTTTAATACAAATTTGATTAATCTATGTGTATTTTTGTATATGTATTTTTATAAAAATATGCTTTATTTTATGTGTATTTTGCATCTTTATTTTCATACAAATTTACATTATTTTATTAATATTCTGTGTATTTATTTTGATATGATTTTACATTATTCTATGTGTATTTTGTATATATATTTTATATAAAATGTATTTGTTTTCATTTCATACAAATCTACATTATTTTATATGTTTTTTGTACATGTATTTAAATACAAATTTAACTAGTTATATGTGTATTTTGTATATCTGTTTTGTATGTATATTTTCATAGAGATTTACTCTATTTTTTGAGTATTCGTATATATATTTTGATACAAATTTACATTATTGATGTGTATTTTGCATATCTATTTCAATACAAATTTACTTTATTGTACGTGCATTTTGTATATTTATTTTAATACAAATTTAATTATTTTATATGTATTTTTGTATATATATTTTTATGCAAATATGCGTTATTATATGGATATTTTCCATCTTTATTTTCATACAAATTTACATTATTTTATTGATATTCTCTTTATTTATTTTGATTCGATTTAACATTATTCTATGTGTTTTTTGTATATATTTTTTTTATACATATTTACATTATTTAATGTTCATTTTGTATATATTTTTTTATCCAAATTTACATTATTTTATGTGTATTTGTTTATATATTTTCATACATATTTACATTATTTTAGGTGTTTTTTGTATATATATTTTTCTACGTATTTAAATTATTTTATGTGTATTTTGTATATACATTTTCATAAAAAAATTACGTTATTTTATTGTGTGTATAAGTTTATATTTTGATACAAATTTTATAGAAATTCATGTTATTTAATGTGTATTTGTATATATATTTTCATACAAATTTATATTATTTTATGTGTATTTTTTCATATATTTCATTACAAATTTACCTTATTTTATGTTTATTTTGTATATTTATTTCATTCAATTTTAAATTATTTTATGTGTAGATTTGCATTTGTATTTAGGTTATTTTATGTGTATTTTGTATATATATTTTCATCCAAAATTACATTATTTTATTGGTATTTCTTAATTTAATTCAAAACGAATTTAGATTATTTCATAGGTATTTTGTATACATATTTTTATACTCATTTACATTATCTAATGTGTGTTTTGTATATATATTTTTATGCAAATTTATCTAATGTTATTTTTTGTACATAAATTTTTATAGAAATTTGCGTTATTTTATGTATATAGTTTTATATAAATTTACGTTATTTTATGTGCATTTTATATATTTATATTTATACAAATACACATTCTTTAATTGGTATATTGTTTATTTACATTTATACGAATTTACATTATTTTATGTGTATTTTGTATGCATTTTTTTATACGTATTTACTTAATTTTATGTGTATTTTGTATATGTATTTTTATAGAAATCTACGTTATTTTATGTGTATTCGTATATATATTTTGAAACAAATTTACGTTATTTTATATGTATTTTCCATATCTATTTCAATACAAATTTACCTTATTGTATGTGCATTTTGTATATTTATTTTAATACAAGTTCAAATATTTAAGTGTATTTTGGTATCAATAATTTTATAAAAAATGCGTTATTTTATAGGTATTTTGCATCTTAATTTTCATTGTATATGTACTTTGTATATATATTTTTATACGCTCTTACATTATTTAATATTTATTTTGAATATATATTTTTATACAAATTCATGGTATTTTATGTGTATTTGTATATATATTTTCATATAAATTTACATTATTGTATGTGAATTTTGTACATATATTTTATTACAAATCTACCTTATTTTATGTTTATTTTGTATGTGTATTTTGTATATTTATAATTATCCAAATACACATTCTTTTATTGGTATTTTGTTTATTTATTTTAATTCGAATTTACATTATTTTATGTGTATTTTGAATACATTTTTTTATACTTATTTACTTAATTTTATGTGTATTTTGTATATATATTTTTATAGAAATCTACGTTTTTTTGTTTGTATTCGTATATATATTTTGAAACAAATTTACATTGTTTTATATGTATTTTTGCATATCTCTTTCAATACAAATTTACCTTAATGTATATGCATTTTGTATATTTATTTCAATACAAATTTAAAAATATTATGTGTATTTTGGTATATATATTTTTATAAGAAATGCGCTATTTTATGGGAATTTTGCATCTTTATTTTCATACAAATTTACATTATTTTATTAATATTCGGTGTATTTATTTTGATACGATTTTACATTATTCTATTTGTTTTTTGTATATACTTTTTTATACATATTTACATTATTTAATGTGTATCTTGCATATATATTTTATACAAATTTATTATCTATTATCTATTTTCATACAAATACACATTCTTTTCATGATATTTTGTTTATTTATTTTGACACGAATTTACATTATTTGATATGTATTTTGTATATATATTTTTATACGTATTTACATAATTTCATATGTATTTTGTATATATATTTCTATAGAAATCTACTTTATTTTATGTGTATTCGTATATATATTTTAAAACAAATTTACATTGTTTTATATGTATTTTTGAATATCTCTTTTAATACAAATTTACCTTACTGTATATGCATTTTGTATATTTATTTCAATACAAATTTAAATATTTTATGTGTATTTTGGTATATATATTTTTATAAAAAATGCGATAATTTTTGGGAATTTTGCATCTTTATTTTCATACAAATTTACATTATTTTTTTGATATTCTGTGTATTTATTTTGATACGATTTTACATTATTCTATTTGTTTTTTGTATATATATTTTTATACACATTTACATTATTTAATGTGTATCTTGCATATATATTTTATACAAATTTACGTTATTTTAAGTGTATTTGTTTTTATATTTTCATTCAAATTTACATTTATTTTAATTCGAAATTACATTATTTTATGTGTTTTTTGTATACATTTTTTTATACGTATTTACTTAATTTTATGTGTATTTTGTATATTTATTTTCATACAAAATCTACGTTTTTTTATTTGTATTCGTATATATATTTTGAACCAAATTTACATTGTTTTATATGTATTTTTGCATATCTCTTTCAATACAAATTTACCTTATTGTATGTGCATTTTGTATATTTATTTCAATGCAAATTTAAATATTTTATGTGTATTTTGGTATATATATTTTTATAAGAAATGCGCTATTTTATGGGAATTTTGCATCTTTATTTTCATACAAATTTACATTATTTTATTAATATTCGGTGTATTTATTTTGATACGATGTTACATTATTCTATTTGTTTTTTGTATATACTTTTTTATACATATTTACATTATTTAATGTGTATCTTGCATATATATTTTATACAAATTTATTATCTATTATCTATTTTCATACAAATACACATTCTTTTCATGATATTTTGTTTATTTATTTTGACACGAATTTACATTATTTGATATGTATTTTGTATATATATTTTTATACGTATTTACATAATTTCATATGTATTTTGTATATATATTTCTATAGAAATCTTCTTTATTTTATGTGTATTCGTATATATATTTTGAAACAAATTTACATTGTTTTATATGTATTTTTGAATATCTCTTTCAATACAAATTTACCTTGCTGTATATGCATTTTGTATATTTATTTCAATACAAATTTAAATATTTTATGTGTATTTTGGTAAATATATTTTTAAAAAAAATGCGATAATTTTTGGGAATTTTGCATCTTTATTTTCATACAAATTTACATTATTTTATTGATATTCTGTGTATTTATTTTGATACGATTTTACATTATTCTATTTGTTTTTTGTATATATATTTTTATACACATTTACATTATTTAATGTGTATCTTGCATATATTTTATACAAATTTACGTTATTTTAAGTGTATTTGTTTATATATTTTCATTCAAATTTACATTATTTGATGTGTATTTTGTATATGTATTTCAATACAAATTTACCTAATTTTATGTGTATTTTGTATATCTCTTTTCAAACAAATTTAAATTATTTTTGTGTATTTTTGTATATAGTTTTATACAAATTTAGGTTATTTTATGTACGCATTTACATTATTTAGTGTGTGTTTTGTATATATATTTTTTTGCAAATTTATTTTATTTTATGTGCATTTTTGTACATATATTTTTATAGAAATTTGCGTTATTTGTATATGTTTTCTCATACAAATTTACATAATTTTATTACTATTTTGTTTATTTATTTTGATACGAATTACATGATTATATGTGTATTTTGTACATATTTTTTATACGTATTTACATTACTTAATGTGTATTTTGTTTATATATTTTTAAACAAATCTACGTTATTATATGTATTTGTATGAATATTTTGATACAGATTTACATTATTTTATGTATTATGTATGTACATTTCAATTCAAATTTAGCTTATTTTAGCTGTATTTTGTATATATATTTTCATACAAATTTAATTACTTCTGTGTATGTTGTATATAGTTTTATACAAATTTACGATATTTTATGTGTATTTTGTATATTTATATTTTTACAAATACACATTCTTTTACTGGTATTTTGTTTATTTATTTTGATACGATTTTTATGTATTTTTTGTATTCAATTTTTTATACGTATTTACTTCATTTTATGTGTATTTTGTATATATTTTTATAGAAATCTACGTTATTTTATGTGTATTCGTATATATACTTTGAAACAAATTTACATTGTTTTATATGTATTTTGCATATCTATTTCAATACAAATTTACCTTATAGTATGTGCATTTTTTATATTTATTTTAATACAAATTTTAATATTTTATGTGTATTTTGATATATATATTTTTATAAAAAATGCGTTATTTTATGGCTATTTTGCATCTTTATTTTCATACAAATTTACATTATTTTATTAATATTCTGTGTATTTATTGTTGATACGATTTTACATTATTCTATTTGTGTTTTGTATATATTTTTTATACATATTTACATTATTTAATGTGTATTTTGTATATATATTTGATACAAATTTACGTTATTTTAAGTGTATATGTTTATATATTTTCATTCAAATTTCCATTATTTTATGTGTATTTTGTATATGTATTTCAATACAAATTTACCTAATTTTATGTGTATTTTGTATATTTATTTTCATACAAATTTGAATTATTTTTGTGTATTTTTGTATATAGTTTTATACAAACTTAGGTTATTTTATGAGTATTTTGTATATCTATTTTCATACAAATACACATTCTTTTATTGATATTTTGTTTATTTATTTTGACGAGAATTTAAATTATTTAATGTGTATTTTGTATATATATTTTTATACGTATTTACATCATTTCATGTGTATTTTGTATATATATTTCTATAGAAATCTACGTTATATTATGTGCATTCGTATATAGATTTTTAAAGAAATTTACACTTTTATGTGTATTTTGCTTATTTTTTCAATACAAATTTACCTTATTGTATATGCATTTTGTATATTAATTTTAATACAAATTTAATTATTCTATGTGTATTTTTGTATATATATTTTTATAAAAATATGCTTTATTTTATGGGTATTTTGCATCTTTATTTTCATACAAATTTACGTTATTTTATTGATATTCTGCTCATTCATTTTGATACGATTTGACTTTATTCTATGTGTATTTTGTATATATTTTTCATACAAATTTACGTTATTTTATGTGTATTTGTTTATATATTTTGACACAAATTTACAATATTTTATGGGTATTTTGTATATATATTTCAAAAGAAATTTACCTAGTTTTATGTGTATTTTGAATATCTATTTTCATACAAACTCAAATTATTTTTATGTATTTTTGTATATATTTCAATACAAATTTTAGTTATGTTATGTGTATTTTGTAAATCTATTTTCATTCAAATATATATTATTTTATTGGTATTTGAATTGAAATATATATACAAAATACATAAAATAATGTAAATTTGTATCAAAATACTTATACAAATACACATATAATAACGTAAATTTTAAAAAAAATATATAAACAAAATACACATTAAATAATGTAAATACGTATAAAAAAATGTACAAAATACACAAATAATCATGTAATTCGTATCAAAATAAATAGACAAAATACCAATAAAATAATGTAAATTTCTATGAGAAAACATATACAAAATACACATAAATAACTCAAATATCAATAAAAATATATATAATATAATATATTTTTATACATATTTAAAATATTTAATGTATATTTTGTATATATATTTTATCCAAATTTACGTTATTTTATAAGTATTTGTTTATATATTTTAATACAAATTTACATTATTTTATGTGAGTTTTGTATATGTATTTCAATACAAATTTGCCTAACTTTATGTGTATTTTGCATATCTATTTTCAAACAAATTTAAATTATTTTTGTGTATTTTTGTATATATATTTTCCTACAAATATACATTCTTTTATTGGAATTTTGTGTATTTAATTTTTTACGAATTTTCATTATTTTATGTGTATTTTGTATATATATTTTTCTACGTATTTAAATTATTTTATGTGTATTTTATATATACATTTTCATAAAAATTTACGTTATTTTATTGTGTGTATTCGTATATATTTTAAAACAAATTTTATACAAATTCATGTTATTTTATGTGTATTTGTATATATATTTTCATACAAATTTACATTATTTTATGTGTATTCTTACATATATTTTATTACAAATTTACCTTATTTTATGTTTATTTTGTATATTTATTTAATTTAATATAATCAAATTTAAATTTATTGTATATGCATTTTGTATATTAATTTTAATACAAATTTAATTATTCTATGTGTATTTTTGTATATGTATTTTTATAAAAATATGCTTTATATTATGGGTATTTTGCATCTTTATTTTCATACAAATTTACGTTATTTTATTGATATTCAGCTCATTCATTTTGATACGATTTGACATTATTCTATGTGTATTTTGTATATATTTTTCATACAAATTTACGTTATTTTATGTGTATTTGTTTATATATTTTGACACAAATTTACAATATTTTATGGGTATTTTGTAAATATATTTCAAAGGAAATTTACCTAGTTTTATGTGTATTTTGAATATCTATTTTCATACAAACTCAAATTATTTTTATGTATTTTTGTATATATTTCAATACAAATTTTAAGTAGGTTATGTGTATTTTGTAAATCTATTTTCATTCAAATATATATTATTTTATTGGTATTTTGTTCATTTATATTGATACGAATTTACATTATTTTATATGTACTTTGTATATATATTTTTATACGCATTTACATTATTTAATATTTATTTTGAATATATAATTTTATACAAATTCATGGTATTTTATGTGTATTTGTATATATATTTTCATATAAATTTACATTATTTTATGTGTATTTTGTTCATATATTTCATTACAAATTTACCTTATTTTATGTTTATTTTGTATGTGTATTTTGTACATTTATATTTATACAAATACACATTTTTTTATTGTTATTTTGTTTATTTATTATGTTTCGAATTTACATTATTTTATGTGTATTTTGTTTACATTTTTTTATACGTACTTACTTAATTTCATATGTATTTTGTATATATATTTTTATAGAAATCTACGTTATTTGATTTGTATTCGTACATATATTTTGAAACAAATTTACATTGTTTTATATGTACAATAAGGTAAATTTGTATTGAAATAGATATGCAAAATACATATAAAGCAATGTAAATTTGTTTCAAAATATGTATACGAATACACATAAAATAACGTAGATTTCTATAAAAAATATATATACAAAATACACATAAAATGAAGTAAATACGTATAAAAAAATGTATGCAAAATGCACATAGAATAATGTAAATTCGTATCAAAATAAATAAACAAAATACAAATAAAAGAATGTGTATTTGTATAAATATAAATATACAAAATACACATAAAATAACGTAAATTTATATAAAACTATATACAAAAATACACAGAAGTAATTAAATTTGTATGAAAATATATACAAAATACACACAAATTAAGCTAAATTTGAAATGAAATATATATACAAAATACTTGAAATAAAGTAAATTTGTATCAAAATTTTAATACAAATACAGATATAATAACGTAAATTTGTATGAAAATATATAAACAAAATACACATTAAATAATGTAAATACGTATAAAAAAATGTGTACAAAATACACATATAATCATGTAATTCGTATCAAAATAAATAAACAAAATACCAATAAAATAATATAAATTTGTATGAGTAAACGTGTATAAATATAAATGTACAAAATACACATACAAAATAAACATAAAATAAGGTAAATTTGTAATGAAATATATGTACAAAATACACATAAAATAATGTAAATTTATATGAAAATATATATTCAAATACACATAAAATACCATGAATTTGTATAAAATTATACATTCAAAATAAATATTAAATAATGTAAATGCGTATAAAAATATATATAAAAAGTAAATATAAAATAATGTAAATTCGTATCAATATAAATCAACAAAATACCAATAAAATAATATATATTTGAATGAAAATAGATTTACAAAATACACATAACATAACTAAAATTTGAATTGAAATATATACAAAAATACATATAAATAATTTGAGTTTGTATGAAAATAGATATTCAAAATACACATAAACCTAGGTAAATTTCTTTTGAAATATATATACAAAATACCCATAAAATATTGTAAATTTGTGTCAAAATATATAAACAAATACACATAAAATAACGTAAATTTGTATGAAAAATATATACAAAATACACATAGAATAATGTCAAATCGTATCAAAATGAATGAGCAGAATATCAATAAAATAACGTAAATTTGTATGAAAATAAAGATGCAAAATACCCATAAAATAAAGCATATTTTTATAAAAATACATATACAAAAATTTACATTATTTCATATGTATTTTGTATATATATTTTTATACGTATTTACATAATTTCATATGTATTTTGTATATATATTTCTATAGAAATCTACTTTATTTTATGTGTATTCGTATATATATTTTGAAACAAATTTAAATTGTTTTATATGTATTTTTTAATATCTCTTTCAATTCAAATTTACCTTACTGTATATGCATTTTGTATATTTATTTCAATACAAATTTAAATATTCTATGTGTATTTTGGTAAATATATTTTTATAAAAAATGCGATAATTTTGGGGAACTTTGCATCTTTATTTTCATACAAATTTACATAATTTTTTTGATATTCTCTGTAGTTATTTTGATACGATTTTACATTACTCTATTTGTTTTTTGTATATATTTTTTATACACATTTACATTATTTAATGTGTATTTTGCATATATATTTTATACAAATTTACGTTATTTTAAGTGTATTTGTTTATATATTTTCATTCAAATTTACATTTATTTTAAATAGAAATTACATTATTTTATGTGTATTTTGTATACATTTTTTTATACGTATTTACTTAATTTTATGTGTATTTTGTATATATATTTTTATAGAAATCTACGTTTTTTTATTTGTATTCGTATATATATTTTGAAACAAATTTACATTGTTTTATATGTATTTTTGCATATCTCTTTCAATACAAATTTACCTTATTGTATGTGCATTTTGTATATTTATTTCAATGCAAATTTAAATATTTTATGTGTATTTTGGTATATATATTTTTATAAGAAATGCGCTATTTTATGGGAATTTTGCATCTTTATTTTCATACAAATTTACATTATTTTATTAATATTCGGTGTATTTATTTTGATACGATGTTACATTATTCTATTTGTTTTTTGTATATACTTTTTTATACATATTTACATTATGTGTATCTTGCATATATATTTTATACAAATTTATTATCTATTATCTATTTTCATACAAATACACATTCTTTTCATGATATTTTGTTTATTTATTTTGACACGAATTTACATTATTTGATATGTATTTTGTATATATATTTTTATACGTATTTACATAATTTCATATGTATTTTGTATATATATTTCTATAGAAATCTACTTTATTTTATGTGTATTCGTATATAATTTGAAACAAATTTACATTGTTTTATATGTATTTTTGAATATCTTTCAATACAAATTTACCTTACTGTATATGCATTTTGTATATTTATTTCAATACAAATTTGAATATTTTATGTGTATTTTGGTAAATATATTTTTTATAAAAAATGCGAAAATTTTTGGGAATTTTGTATCTTTATTTTCATACAAATTTACATTATTTTATTGATATTCTGTGTATTTATTTTGATACGATTTTACATTATTCTATTTGTTTTTTGTATATATATTTTTTATACACATTTACATTATTTAATGTGTATCTTGCATATATATTTTATAAAAATTTACGTTATTTTAAGTGTATTTGTTTATATATTTTCATTCAAATTTACATTATTTGATGTGTATTTTGTATATGTATTTCAATACAAATTTACCTAATTTTATGTGTATTTTGTATATTTCTTTTCAAACAAATTAAAATTATTTTTGTGTATTTTTGTATATAGTTTTATACAAATTTAGGTTATTTTATGTACGCATTTACATTATTTAGTGTGTGTTTTGTATATATATTTTTTTGCAAATTTACTTTATTTTATGTGCATTTTTTTACATATATTTTTATAGAAATTTGCGTTATTTGTATGTTTTCTCATACAAATTTACATTATTTTATTGCTATTTTGTTTATTTATTTTGATACGAATTACATGATTATATGTGTATTTAGTACATATTTTTTATACGTATTTACATTACTTAATGTGTATTTTGTTTATATATTTTTAAACAAATCTACGTTATTATATGTATTTGTATAAATATTTTGATACAGATTTACATTATTTTATGTATTTTGTATGTACATTTCAATTCAAATTTAGCTTATTTTAGCTGTATTTTGTATATATATTTTCATTCAAATTTAATTACTTCTGTGTATTTTTGTATATAGTTTTATACAAATTTACGATATTTTATGTGTATTTTGTATATTTATATTTTTACAAATACACATTCTTTTACTGGTATTTTGTTTATGTATTTTGATACGATTTTTATGTATTTTTTGTGTTCATTTTTTTATACGTATTTACTTCATTTTATGTGTATTGTGTATATATTTTTATAGAAATCTACGTTATTTTATGTGTATTCGTATATATATTTTGAAACAAATTTACACTCTTATATATGTTTTTTGCATATCTATTTCAATACAAATTTACCTTATAGTATGTGTATTTTTTATATTTATTTTAATACAAATTTTAATATTTTATGTGTATTTTGGTATATATATTTTTATAAAAAATGCGTTATTTTATGGCTATTTTGCATCTTTATTTTCATACAAATTTACATTATTTTATTAATATTCTGTGTATTTATTGTTGATACGATTTTACATTATTCTTTTTGCGTTTTGTATGTATTTTTTTTATACATATTTACATTATTTAATGTGTATTTTGTATATATATTTGATACAAATTTACGTTATTTTAAGTGTATATGTTTATATATTTTCATTCAAATTTCCATTATTTTATGTGTATTTCGTATATGTATTTCAATACAAATTTACCTAATTTTATGTGTATTTTGTATATTTATTTTCATACAAATTTGAATTATTTTTGTGTATTTTTGTATACAGTTTTATACAAACTTAGGTTATTTTATGAGTATTTTGTATATCTATTTTCATACAAATACACATTCTTTTATTGATATTTTGTTTATTTATTTTGACGAGAATTTAAATTATTTAATGTGTATTTTGTATATATATTTTTATACGTATTTACATCATTTCATGTGTATTTTGTGTATATATTTCTATAGAAATCTACGTTATATTATGTGTATTCGTATATAGATGTGTATTTTGCTTATTTTTTCAATACAAATTTACCTTATTGTATATGCATTTTGTATATTAATTTTAATACAAATTTAATTATTCTATGTGTATTTTTGTATATGTATTTTTATAAAAATATGCTTTATTTTATGGGTATTTTGCATCTTTATTTTCATACAAATTTACGTTATTTTATTGATATTCTGCTCATTCATTTTGATACGATTTGACTTTATTCTATGTGTATTTTGTATATATTTTTCATACAAATTTACGTTATTTTATGTGTATTTGTTTATATATTTTGACACAAATTTACAATATTTTATGGGTATTTTGTATATATATTTCAAAAGAAATTTACCTAGTTTTATGTGTATTTTGAATATCTATTTTCATACAAACTTAAATTATTTTTATGTATTTTTGTATATATTTCAATACAAATTTTAGTTATGTTATGTGTATTTTGTAAATCTATTTTCATTCAAATATATATTATTTTATTTGTATCTGAATTGAAATATATATACAAAATACATAAAATAATGTAAATTTGTATCAAAATACTTATACAAATACACATATAATAACGTAAATTTTTATAAAAATATATAAACAAAATACACATTAAATAATGTAAATACGTATAAAAAAATGTACAAAATACACAAATAATCATGTAATTCATATGAAAATAAATAGACAAAATACCAATAAAATAATGTAAATTTCTATGAGAAAACATATACAAAATACACATAAATAACGCAAATATCAATAAAAATATATATAGTATAATATATTTTTATACATATTTAAAATATTTAATGTATATTTTGTATATATATTTTATCCAAATTTACGTTATTTTATAAGTATTTGTTTATATATTTTAATACAAATTTACATTATTTTATGTGAGTTTTGTATATGTATTTCAATACAAATTTGCCTAACTTTATGTGTATTTTGCATATCTATTTTCAAACAAATTTAAATTATTTTTGTGTATTTTTGTATATATTTTTATACAAATTATAGTTATTTTATTTGTTTTTTGTATATATATTTTCCTAAAAATATACATTCTTTTATTGGAATTTTGTGTATTTAATTTTTTACGAATTTACATTATTTTATGTGTATTTTGTATATATATTTTTCTACGTATTTAAATTATTTTATGTGTATTTTATATATACATTTTCATAAAAATTTACTTTATTTTATTGTGTGTATTCGTATATATTTTGAAACAAATTTTATACAAATTCATGTTATTTTATGTGTATTTGTATATATATTTTCATACAAATTTATATTATTTTATGTGTATTCTTACATATATTTTATTACAAATTTACCTTATTTTATGTTTATTTTGTATATTTATTTCATTTAATATAATCAAATTTAAATTTATTGTATATGCATTTTGTATATTAATTTTATTGGTATTTTGTTCATTTATATTGATACGAATTTACATTATTTTATATGTACTTTGTATATATATTTTTATACGCATTTACATTATTTAATATTTATTTTGAATATATAATTTTACACAAATTCATGGTATTTTATGTGTATTTGTATATATATTTTCATATAAATTTACATTATTTTATGTGTATTTTGTTCATATATTTCATTACAAATTTACCTTATTTTATGTTTATTTTGTATGTGTATTTTGTACATTTATATTTATACAAATACACATTTTTTTATTGGTATTTTGTTTATTTATTATGTTTCGAATTTACATTATTTTATGTGTATTTTGTTTACATTTTTTTATACGTATTTACTTAATTTTATGTGTATTTTGTATATATATTTTTATAGAAATCTACGTTATTTGATTTGTATTCGTACATATATTTTGAAACAAATTTACATTGTTTTATATGGACAATAAGGTAAATTTGCATTGAAATAGATATGCAAAATACATATAAAGCAATGTAAATTTGTTTCAAAATATGTATACGAATACACATAAAATAACATAGATTTCTATAAAAATATATATACAAAATACACCTAAAATGAAGTAAATACGTATAAAAAAATGTATGCAAAATGCACATAGAATAATGTAAATTCGTATCAAAATAAATAAACAAAATACAAATAAAAGAATGTGTATTTGTATAAATATAAATATACAAATTACACATAAAATAACGTAAATTTATATAAAACTATATACAAAAATACACAGAAGTAATTAAATTTGTATGAAAATATATACAAAATACACACAAATTAAGCTAAATTTGAATTGAAATATATATACAAAATACTTGAAATAAAGTAAATTTGTATCAAAATTTTAATACAAATACAGATATAATAACGTAAATTTGTATGAAAATATATAAAATAAATACACATTAAATAATGTAAATACGTATAAAAAAATGTGTACAAAATACACATATAATCATGTAATTCGTATCAAAATAAATAAACAAAATACCAATAAAATAATATAAATTCGTATGAGTAAACGTGTATAAATATAAATGTACAAAATACACATACAAAATAAACATAAAATAAGGTAAATTTGTAATGAAATATATGTACAAAATACAAATAAAATAATGTAAATTTATATGAAAATATATATTCAAATACACATAAAATACCATGAATTTGTATAAAATTATACATTCAAAATAAATATTAAATAATGTAAATGCGTATAAAAATATATATAAAAAGTAAATATAAAATAATGTAAATTCGTATCAATATAAATCAACAAAATACCAATAAAATAATATATATTTGAATGAAAATAGATTTACAAAATACACATAACATAACTAAAATTTGTATTTGTTTACATTTTTTTATACGTATTTACTTAATTTTATGTGTATTTTGTATATATATTTTTATAGAAATCTACGTTATTTGATTTGTATTCGTACATATATTTTGAAACAAATTTACATTGTTTTATATGTACAATAAGGTAAATTTGCATTGAAATAGATATGCAAAATACATATTAAGCAATGTAAATTTGTTTCAAAATATGTATACGAATACACATAAAATAACGTAGATTTCTATAAAAAATATATATACAAAATACACCTAAAATGAAGTAAATACGTATAAAAAAATGTATGCAAAATGCACATAGAATAATGTAAATTCGTATCAAAATAAATAAACAAAATACAAATAAAAGAATGTGTATTTGTAAAAATATAAATATACAAAATACACATAAAATAACGTAAATTTATATAAAACTATATACAAAAATACACAGAAGTATTTTAATTTGTATGAAAATAGATATACAAAATAAGGTTAATTCGTTTCAAATTCAATAAACAAAATTCAGATAAAAGAACGTATATTTGTAGAAAAAATAAATATACAAAATACACATTAAATAACGAAAATTTGTATGAAAATATATAAAAAAATAAACAAAAATAATTTCAATTTGTATGAAAATAAATATACAAAATACACATGTATTTTGTATATATATTTTCACACAAATTTAATTACTTTTGTGTATTTTTGCATATAGTTTTATATAAATTTACGTTAAAATGCGATAATTTTTGGGAATTTTGTATCTTTATTTTCATACAAATTTACATTATTTTATTGATATTCTGTGTATTTATTTTGATACGATTTTACATTATTCTATTTGTTTTTTGTATATATATTTTTTATACACATTTACATTATTTAATGTGTATCTTGCATATATATTTTATACAAATTTACGTTATTTTAAGTGTATTTGTTTATATATTTTCATTCAAATTTACATTATTTGATGTGTATTTTGTATATGTATTTCTATACAAATTTACCTAATTTTATGTGTATTTTGTATATTTCTTTTCAAACAAATTAAAATTATTTTCGTGTATTTTTGTATATAGTTTTATACAAATTCAGGTTATTTTATGTACGCATTTACATTATTTAGTGTGTGTTTTGTATATATATTTTTTTGCGAATTTACTTTATTTTATGTGCATTTTTGTACATATATTTTTATGGAAATTTGCGTTATTTGTATGTTTTCTCATACAAATTTACATTATTTTATTGCTATTTTGTTTATTTATTTTGATACGAATTACATGATTATATGTGTAATTAGTACATATTTTTTATACGTATTTACATTACTTAATGTGTATTTTGTTTATATATTTTTAAACAAATCTACGTTATTATATGTATTTGTATAAATATTTTGATACAGATTTACATTATTTTATGTATTTTGTATGTACATTTCAATTCAAATTTAGCTTATTTTAGCTGTATTTTGTATATATATTTTCATACAAATTTAATTACTTCTGTGTATTTTTGTATATAGTTTTATACAAATTTACGATATTTTATGTGTATTTTGTATATTTATATTTTTACAAATACACATTCTTTTACTGGTATTTTGTTTATTTATTTTGATACGATTTTTATGTATTTTTTGTATTCATTTTTTTAAACGTATTTACTTCATTTTATGTGTATTTTGTATATATTTTTATAGAAATTTACGTTATTTTATGTGTATTCGTATATATATTTTGAAACAAATTTACATTGTTTTATATGTATTTTGCATATCTATTTCAATACAAATTTGCAAATTTACTTTATTTTATGTACATTTTTGTACATATATTTTTTTAGAAATTTGCGTTATTTTATGTGTATTTGTATATGTTTTCTCATACAAATTTACATTATTTTATTGCTATTTTGTTTATTTATTTTGATACAAATGAAAATAGATATACAAAATATACATAAAATAAACTAAATCTGTATTGAAATATATATACAAAATACATAAAATAATGTAAATTTGTATCAAAATATTTTAACAGATGCGCATAAAATAACGTAAATTTGTTTTAAAATATACAAAATACACATTAAATAATGTAAATATACAAAACATATACAAAACACAAATAGAATAATGTAAAATCGTATCAAAATAAATACACAGAATATTAATAAAACAATGTAAATTTGTATGAAAATAAAGATGCAAAATACCCATTAAATAATGCATTTTTTATAAAAATATATATACCAAAATACACATGAAAAAATTAATTTGTATTTGTTATTTTATTGTGTGTATTCGTATATGATTTGATACAAATTTACATTATTTTATGTTTATTTTGCATATCTTTTTCAATATAGATTTACCTTATTGTATGTGTATTTTGTATATTTATTTTAATACAAATTTAATTATTTTATGTGAACTTTGTATACATTTTCTTATACGTATTTACTTCATTTAATGTGTATTTTGTATATATATATTTATAGTAATCTACGTTATTTTATGTGCATTGGTATATATATTTTGAAGCAAATTTTCATTGTTTTATATGTATTTAGCATATCTATTTCAATATAAATCTACCTTATTGTATGTGCATTTTGTATATTTATTGTAATACAAATTTAAAATTTTTATTATTTTGGTATATATATTTTTATAAAAAGAGTTTTATATAAATTTAAAATATTTTATGTGTATTTTGTATATCTATTTTCATACAAATACACATTTTTTATTGATATTTTGTTTATTTATTTTGACGCGAATTGACATTATTTAATGTGTATTGTGTATATATATTTTTATACGTATTTACGTCATTTCATGTGTATTTCTATAGAAATATATGTTATTTTATGTGTATTCGTATATATATTTTGAAACAAATATACATTGTTTTATGTGCATTTTGCATATTTTTTCAATATAAATTTACCTTATTGTACGTGCATTTTGTATATTAATTTTAATACAAATTTAATTATTCTATGTGTATTTTTGTATATGTATTTTCATAAAAAAATGCTTTGTTTTATGGGTATTTTGCATCTTTATTTTCAAACAAATTTACATTATTTTATTGATATTCTGTGTATTTATTTTGATACGATTTTACATTATTCTATGTATATTTTGTATATATATTTCATACAAATGAACGTTATTTTATGTGAATTTGTTTTCATTTCATACAAATTTACATTATTTTATGTGTATTTTGTACATGTATTTAAATACAAATTTAACTAATTATATGTGTATTATGTATATCTATTTTCATACAAATTGAAATTAATTTTGTGTATTTTAGTATATATTTTTATTCAAATTTTCGTAATTTTATGTGAATTTTGTATTTTTATTTTCCTACAAATATACGTTCTTTAATCGGAATTTTGTTTATTTATTTTGATGCGAGTTTTCATTATTTTAGGTGTATTTGATATATATATTTTTATACTTATTTACATAATTTTATATGTATTTTGAATATATATTTTCATAGAAATTTACTCTATTTTATGTGTATTCGTATATATATTTTGATACAAATTTACATTATTTATGTGTATTTCGCATATCTATTTCAATACAAATTTTCTTTATTGTATGTGCCTTTTGTATATTTATTTTGATGCAAATTTAATTATTTTATGTGTATTTTTGTATATGTAGTTTTAAACAAATATGCGTTATTATATGGGTATTTTGCATCTTTATTTTCATACAAATTTACATTATTTTATTGATTGTCTGTTTATTTATTTTGATACGATTTTACGTTATTCTGTGTATTTTGTATATATATTTTTAGACATATTTACATTATTTAATGTATATTTTGTACATATATTTTATGGAAATTTACGTTATCTTATGTGTATTTGTTTATATATTTTCATACAAATTTACATTATTTTATGTGTATTTTGTATATGTATTTAAAAAAAAATTTGCCTAATTTCATTTGTATTTTGCATATCTATTTTCAAACAAATTTAAATTATTTTTGTATATTTTTGTATTATTTTTATACAAATTTTTTTTTTTTATTTGTATTTTGTTTATATATTTTCCTACACATATACATTTTTTTAGAGGAAATTTTGTTTATATATTTTGATACGAATTTACATTATTTTAGGTGTATTTTGTATATATATTTTTCTATGTATTTACATTATTTTATGTGTATTTTGTATATATATTTTCTTAAAAATTTACGTAATTTTATTGTGTGTATTCGTATATATTTTGATAAAAATTTTCATTATTTTGTGTTTTTTGCATATCTATTTCAATAAAAATCTACCTTATTGTATGTGTATTTTGTATATTTATTTTAATACAAATTTAATTATTTTATGTGTATTTTTGTATATATATTTTTTTTAAATATGAGATATTTTATGGGTATTTTGCATCTTTAATTTTAAAAAATTTTACATTACGTACATATCTTTTTTACGTTATTATATGTGTATTTGAATATATATTTTGATACAAATTTACATTATTTTATGTATTTTCTATATTTATTTTAATTCAAATTTAGCTTATTTTATGTGTCTTTTGTATATCTATTTTCATACAAATTTAATTATTTTTGTTTAT
Organism: Eriocheir sinensis; assembly: GCF_024679095.1. Lineage (NCBI taxonomy): Eukaryota > Metazoa > Arthropoda > Malacostraca > Decapoda > Varunidae > Eriocheir > Eriocheir sinensis. The sequence goes on along the minus strand of NW_026111405.1, from coordinate 1,940,605 downwards.
TTTTGTATATAGTTTTATACATTTTTACGTTATTTTATGTGTATTTTGTATATTTATATTTATACAAGTAAACATTCTTTTATTGGCATTTAGTTTATTTATTTTGATACAAGTATACATTATTTTATGTGTATTTTGTATACATTTTCTTATACGTATTTACTTCATTTTATGTGTATTTTGTATATATATTTTATAGAAATCTACGTTATTTTATGTGTATTCGTATGTATATTTTGAAACAAATTTACATTGTTTTATATGTATTTTGCATATCTATTTCAATACAAATTTACCTTATTGTATGTGCATTTTGTATATTTATTGTAATACAAATTTAAATATTTTATGTGCATTTTGGTATATATATTTTCATAAAAAATGCGTTGATACTATTTTACATTATTCTATTTGTGTTTTGTATATATTTTTTTATACATATTTACATTATTTAATGTGTATTTTCTATATATATTTCATACAAATTTTCGTTATTTTAAGTGTATTTGTTTATATATTTTTATTCAAATTTACATTATTTTATATGTATTTTGTATATGTATTTCAATAGAAATTTACCTAATTTCATGTGTATTTTGTATATATATTTTATACAAATTTAAATTATTTTTTGTGTATTTTTGTATAGAGTTTCATACAAATTTACAATATTTTATGTGTATTTTGTATATCTATTTTCATACAAATACACATTCTTTTATTGATATTTTGTTTATTTATTTTGATGCGAATTTACATTATTTAATGTGTATTGTGTATATATATTTTTATACGTATTTACGTCATTTCATGTGTATTTTGTATATATATTTCTATAGAAATATACGTTATTTTATGTGTATTCGTATATATATTTTGAAACAAATATACATTGTTTTATGTGCATTTTGCATATTTTTTCAATACAAATTTATTTTATTGTACGTGCATTTTGTATATTAATTTTAATACAAATTTAGCTATTCTATGTGTATTTTTGTATTTGTATTTTTATAAAAAATATGCTTTATTTTATGGGTATTTTGCATCTTTATTTTCATACAAAATTACATTATTTTATTGATATTCTGTGTATTTATTTTGATACGATTTTACATTATTCTATGTATATTTTGTATATCTATTTTATACCAACGTACGTTATTTTATGTGAATTTGTTTTCATTTCATACAAATTTACATTATTTTATGTGAATTTTGTACATGTATTTAAATACAAATTTAACTAATTATATGTGTATTTTGTATATCTATTTTCATACAAATTCAAATTAATTGTGTGTATTTTTGTATATATATTTATTCAAATTTTCGTAATTTTATGTGTATTTTGTATATTTATTTTCCTACAAATATACGTTCTTTTATCGGAATTTTATATATTTTATATAAGTATTTTTATACTTATTTACATAATTTTATATGTATTTTGAATATATATTTTCATAGAAATTTACTCTATATGTATATGTATAGAAAATACACATGAAATAATCTAAATTAGTATCGAAATAAATGAACAAAATACCGATAAAATAATGTAATTTTGAATGAAAATATATATAGAAAATACACATAAAATAACGTAAATACAAATAAATATATACACATAATATGATTTGAATTTGAATGAAAATAGATATAAAAATAAACTTAAAATAAGGCAAATTTATAATGAAATATATATTCAAAATACATATAAAATAATGTAGATTTGTTTCAAAATATATATACGAATACACATAAAATAACGTAGATTTCTATAGAAATATATATACAAAATACACATGAAATGTTGTAAATACGTATAAAAATATATATACAAAATTTCACATTAAATAATGTAAATTCGTGACAAAATAAATAATTAAAATATCAATAAAAGAATGTGCATTTGTATGAAAATACATATACAAAATACACATAAAATAACGTAAATTTGTATAAAACTATATATAAAAATACACAAAAATAAGTTAAATTTGAATGAAAATAAATATACAAAATACACATAAAATTAGGTAAATTTGTAAAGAAATACATATACAAAATACACATAAAATAATAAAAATTTGAATGAAAATATATAAACAAATACATTTAAATAAACATAAATTTGTGTAAAATATATATAAAAAATACTCATTAAATAATGTAAATATGTATAAAAAATATATATACAAAACACAAATAGAATAATGTAAAATCGAATTAAAATAAATACACAGAATGTAAATAAAATAATGTAAATTTGTATGAAAATAAAAATGCAAAATACCCATAAAATAACGCATTTTTTTAAATATACAAAATACACATGAAAGGATGTAAATACGTATAAAAATATATATACAAAATACACATTAAATAATGTAAATTCGCGTCAAAATAAATAAACAAAATGTCAATAAAAGAATGTATTTGTATGAAAATAAATATACAAAATACACATAAGATAACATAAATTTGTATAAAACTATATACAAAAATACACAAAAATAATTTAAATTTGTATGAAAATAAATATACAAAATACACATAAAATTAGGTAAATTTATATTGAAATACATATACAAAATACACATAAAATACTGTAAATTTGAATGAAAATACATAAACAAATACACTTAAAATAACGTAAATTTGTATAAAAAAAATATATACAAAACACAAATAGAAGAATGTAAAATCGTATCAAAATAAATACACAGAATATTAATAAAATAATGTAAATTTGTATGAAAATAAAGAAGCAAAATACCCATAAAATAACGCATTTTTTAAAAATATATATTCAAAAATACACATAAAAAAATTTATTTGTATTAAAATAAATATACAAAATACACATACATTAAGGTAAATCTGTATTGAAATAGATATGCAAAATACATATAAAACAATGTAAATTTGTTTCAAAATATATATACGAATACACATAAAATAACGTAGATTTGTAGAAAAATATATATACAAAATACACGTAAAATGAAGTAAATACGTATAAAAAAATGTATACAAAATACACATAAAATAATGTAAATTCGTATCAAAATAAATAAACAAAATACCAATAAAAGAATGTGTATTTGTATAAATATAAATATACAAAATACACATAAAATAACGTAAATTTGTATAAAACTATATACAAAAATACACAGAAGTAATTAAACTCGTATGAAAATAGATATACAAAATACAGATAAAATAAGCTAGATTTGAATTGAAATGTATATACAAAATACATAAAATAATGTAAATTTGTATCAAAACATTTATAAAAATACATATAATAACGTAAATTTGTTTAAAAATATATAAACAAAATACACATTAAGTAATGTAAATACGTATAAAAAATATGTACAAAATACACATATAATCATGTAATTCGTATCAAACTAAATAAACAGAATAGCAATAAAATAATGTAAATTTGTATGAAAAAACATATACAAATACATATAAAATAACGCTAATTTCTATAAAAATATATGTCCAAAAATGAACGTAAAATAAATTAACTTTGGATAAAAATATATATACAAAACACACATTAAATAATGTAAATGCGTACATAAAATAACCTAAATTTGTATAAAACTATATACAAAAATACACAAAAATAATTTAAATTTGTATGAAAAGAAATATACAAAATACACATAAAATTAGGTTAATTTCTATTGAAATACACATACAAAATACACAAAAAATAATGTAAATTTGAAAGAAAATATATAAACAAATACACATATAATAACGTAAATTTGTATGAAATATATATACAAAATACACATTAAATAATGTAAATATGTATAAAAAAAATATATACAAAACACAAATAGAATAATGTAAAATCGTATCAAAATATATACACAGAATATTAATAAAATAATGTAAATTTGTATGAAAATTAAGATGCAAAATACCTATAAAATAACGCATTTTTTTTTAAATTATTGATACCAAAATACACATAAAATATTTGAATTTCTATCAAAATAAATATACAAAATGCACATACAATAAGGTAAATTTGTATTTAAATAGATATGCAAAATACATATAAAATAATGTAAATTTGTTTCAAAATATATATGCGAATACACATAAAATAACGTAGATTTCTATAAAAATACATATACAAAATACACATAAAATTAAGTAAATACGTATAAAAAAATGTATACAAAATACACATAAAATAATGTAAATTCGTATAAATATAAATAAACAATATAGCAATAAAAGAATGTGTATTTGTATAAATATAAATATACAAAATGCACATAAAATAACGTTAATTTATATAAAACTATATACATAAAATAACGCAAATTTCTATAAAAATATATGTACAAAAATGAACATTAAATAAATTTGCATAAAAATATATATACAAAACACACATTAGATAATGTAAATGAGTATAAAAATATGTATACAAAATACCTATGAAATAATCTAAATTCGTATCGAATTAATTAAGAAAATACCAATATAATAATGTAATTTTGGATGAAAATATATATACAAAATACACATAAAATAACCTAAATACAAATACAAATATACACATAAAATAATTTAAAATTGAATGAAATAAATATACAAGAGAAACATAAAATAAGGTAAATTTGTAGTGAAATATATGAAAAAATAGACATAAAGTAATATAAATTTGTATGAAAATATATATACAAATACACATTAAATAACATGAATTTGTATAAAATTTGTATCAAAATATATACGAATACACACAATAAAATAACGTAATTTTTTTATGAAAATGTATATACAAAATACACATAAAATAATGTAAATTTGTATAAAAATATATAAACAAATACACATAAAATAATGTAAATATGGATAAAATATAGTATATACAAAATAAACCTTAAATAATGTAAATATGTATAAAAAATATATACAAAATACACATAGAATAATGTTAAATCGTATCAAAATAAATAAAGAGAATATTAATAAAATAATGTAAATTTGTATGAAAATAAAGCTGCAAAATATCCATATAATAACGCATATTTGCATAAAAATATATATACAAAAATACATATAAAATAATTAAATTTGTATTAAAATAAATATACAAAATGCACGTACAATAAAGAAAATTTGTATTGAAATAGATATGCAAAATACACATCAATAAAGTAAATTTGTATCAAAATATATATACGAATACTCATAAAATAGAGTAAATTTCTATGAAAATATACATACAAAATAGATATACAAAATACACATATAACTAGTTAAATTTGTATTTAAATACATGTACAAAAAACACATAAAATAATGTAGATTTGTATGAAATGAAAACAAATACATTTTATATAAAATATATATACAAAATACACATAGAATAATGTAAAATCATACCAAATAAATACACAGAATATCAATAAAATAATGTAAATTTGTATGAAAATAAAGATGCAAAATGTATATACAAAATACCCATAAAATATTGTAAATTTGTGTCAAAATATATAAACAAATACACATAAAATAACGTAAATTTGTATGAAAAATATATACAAAATACACATAGAAAAAGGTCAATTCGTATCAAAATGAATGAGCAGAATATCAATAAAATAATGTAAATTTGTATGAAAATAAAGATGCAAAATACCCAAAAAATAAAGCATATGTTTATAGAAATACAGATACAAAAATACACATCGAATAATTAAATTTGTATTAAAATTAATATACAAAATGCGTATATAATAAGGTAAATTTGTAATGAAAAAATATGCAATATACACGTTTACTGATACAAATTTATATTATTTTATTGGTATTTTGTTTATTTATTTTGATACGAATTACATGATTATATGTGTATTTTGTACATATTTTTTTATACGTATTTACATTATTTAATGTGTATTTTGTTTATATATTTTCATAAAAATTTACGTTATTATATGTGTATTTGTATAAATATTTTGATACAAATTTACTTTATTTCATGTATTTTGTATATATATTTCAATTCAAATTTAGCTTATTTTGTGTGTATTTTGTATATATTTTCATACAAATTTAATTACTTCTGTGTATTTTTCTATATAGTTTTATATAAATTTACGTAATTTTATGTGTATTTTGTATATTTATATTTATACAAATACACATTCTTTTATTGGTATTTTGTTTATTTATTTTGATACGAATTTACATTATTTTATGTGTTTTTTGTATACATTTTTTTATACGTATTTACTTCATTTTATGTGTATTTTGTATATATATTTTTCTAGAAATCTACGTTATTTTATGTGTATTCGTATATATATTTTGAAACAAATTTACATTGTTTTATATGTGTTTTGCACATCTATTTCAATACAAATTTACCTTATTGTATGTGTTTTTTGTATATTTATTTTAATACAAATTTTATTTTTTGATGTGTATTTTGGTATATATATTTTTATAAATAAAAAAATGCGTTATTTTATGGGTATTTTGCTTCTTTATTTTCATACAAACTTACATTATTTTATTAATATTCTGTGTATTTATTTTGATACGATTTTACATTATTCTATTTGTGTTTTGTACATATTTTTTTATACAAATTTACCTTATTTTAAGTGTATTTGTTTATGTATTTTCATTCAAATTTACATTATTTTATGTGTATTTTGTGTATGTATTTCAATACAAATTTACCTAATTTTATGTGTATTTTGTATATTTATTTTCATACAAATTTAAAATATTTTTGTGTAATTTTGTATATAGTTTGATACAAATTTAGGTTATTTTATGTGTATTTTGTATATCTGTTTTCATACAAATACACATTCTTTTATTGATATTTTGTTTATTTATTTTGACGCGAATTTACATTATTTAATATGTATTTTGTATATATATTTTTATACGTATTTACATCATTTCATGTGTATTTTGTATAGTTTTAAACAAATTTATATTATTTAATGTGTATTTTGTATATATATATTTATACAAATACACATTCTTTTATTGGTATTTTGTTTATTTATTTTGATACTAATTTACATTATTTTATGTGTATTTTGTATATATTTTTTATACGTATTTACCTAATTTTATGTGTATTTTGTATATATATTTTTATAGAAATCTACCTTATTTCATGTGTATTCGTATATATATTTTGAAACAAATTTACATTGTTTATATGTATATTGCATATCTATTTTTGTGTATTCTGAATTTATTTTTGTTATGCATAGAATAATGTAAAATCGTATCAAAATAGGTACACAGAATATCAATAAAATAATTTAAATTTGTATGAAAATAAAGATGCAAAATACCCATAAGATAAAGCATATTTTTTTTTTAAAAATACATATACAAAAATACACATAGAATAATTAAATTTGTATTAAAATTTATATACAAAATGCACACATACAATAAGGTAAATTTGTATTGAAAAAAAACGCAAAATACAAATAAAACAGTGTAAATTTGTTTCAAAATATATATACGAATACACATAAAATAACGTAGATTTCTATAGAAATATATATACAAAATAAACATGAAATTATGTAAATACGTATAAAAATATATATATAAAATACATATTAAGTAATGTAAATTCGTGACAAAATAAACAAACAAAATATCATGAAAAGAATGTGTATTTGTATGAAAATAAATAATAGATAATAAATTTGTATGTAATATATATGCAAGATACACATTAAATAATGTAAATATGTATTAAAAAAATATATATACAAAAAACAAATAGAATAATGTAAAATCGTATCAAAATAAATACACCGAATGTTAATAAAATAATGTAAATTTGTATGAAAATAAAGATGCAAAATTCCCATCAAATAGCGCATTTCTTATAAAAATATATATTCCAAAATACACATAAAATATTTAAATTTGTATTGAAATAAATATACAAAATGCACATTCAATAAGGTAAACTTCTGTTGAAAGAGTTATGCAAAAATTCATATAAAAAATTGTAAATTTGTTTCAAAATATATATACGAATACACATAAAATAACGTAGATTTCTATAAAAATATATGTACAAAATACACATAAAATTAGGTAAATACGTATAAAAAAATGTAAACAAAATACACATAAAATAATATAAATTCGAAACAAAATAAATAAACAAAATACCAATAAAAGAATGTGTATTTGTTCTGTGTATTTTTGTATATAGTTTTATACAAATTTACGATATTTGATGTGTATTTTGTATATTTATATTTATACAAATACACATTCTTTTACTGGTATTTTGTTTATTTATTTTGATACGATTTTTATGTGTATTTTGTATTCATTTTTTTATACGTATTTACTTCATTTTATGTGTATTTTGTATATATTTTTATAGAAATCAACGTTATTTTATGTGTATTCGTATATATATTTTGAAACAAATTTACATTATTTTATATGTATTTTGCACATCTATTTCAATACAAATTTACCTTACAGTATGTGCATTTTTTATATTTATTTTAATACAAATTTTAATATTTTATGTGTATTTTGGTATATATATTTTTATAAAAAATGCGTTATTTTATGGCTATTTTGCATCTTTATTTTCATACAAATTTACATTTTTTAATTAATATTCTGTGTATTTATTTTGACACGATTTTACGTTATTCTCTTTGTGTTTTGTATATATTTTTTTATACATATTTACATTATTTAATTAGTATTTTGTATATATATTTGATACAAACTTACGTTATTTTAAGTGTATATGTTTATATATTTTCATTCAAATTTCCATTATTTTATGTATATTTTGTATATGTATTTCAATACAAATTTACCTAATTTTATGTGTATTTTGTATATTTATTTTCATACAAATTTAAATTATTTTTGTGTATTTTTGTATATAGTTTTATACAAACTTAGGTTATTTTATGAGTATTTTGTATATCTATTTTCATACAAATACACATTCTTTTATTGATATTTTGTTTATTTATTTTGACGAGAATTTAAATTATTTAATGTGTATTTTGTATATATATATTTTTATACGTATTTACACCATTTCATGTGTATTTTGTATATATATTTCTATAGAAATCTATGTTATTTTATGTGAGTTCGTATATAGATTTTTAAACAAATTTACGCTTTAATGTGCATTTTGTATATTTTTTCAATACAAATTTACCTTATTGTACGTGCATTTTGTATATTATTTTAATACAAATTTAATTATTCTATGTGTATTTTTGTATATGTATTTTTATAAAAAAATGCTTTATTTTATGGGTATTTTGCATCTTTATTTTCATACAAAATTACATTATTTTATTGATATTTTGTGTATTTATTTTGATACGATTTTACATTATTCTATGTGTATTTTGTATATATTTTTCATTTAATTTAGCTTATTTTATGTGTATTTTGTATATCTATTTATTTTAATACAAAATCAAATATTTTATGTTTTTTCGTATATATATTTTTATAAAAAATGCGTTATTTTATGGGTATTTTGCATCTTAGTTTTCATACAAATTTACATTATTTTATTAATATTTTCTGTATTTATTTTGATACGATTTTACATTATTTTATTTGTGTTTTGTATATATTTTTTTATACATATTTACATTATTTAATGTGTTTTTTGTATATATTTGATACAAATTTACGTTATTTTAAGTCTATATGTTTATATATTTTCATTCAAATTTACATTATTTTATGTGTATTTTGTATATGTATTTCAATACAAATTTACCTAATTTTATATGATTTTTGTATATTTATTTTCATACAAGTTTAAATTATTTTTGTGTATTTTTGTTTATAGTTTTATACAAATTTAGGTAATTTTATGTGTATTTTGTATATCTATTTTCATACAAATACACATTCTTTTCATGATATTTTGTTTATTTATTTTGACACGAATTAACATTATTTAATGTGTATTTTGTATATATATATATATTTTTATACGTATTTACATTATTTCAAGTGTATTTTGAATCTATATTTCTATAGAAATCTGCGTTATTTTATGTGTATTCGTATATATATTTTGAAAGAAATTTACATTGTTTTATGTGTATTTTGCATATTTTTTCAATACAAATTTACCTTATTGTATGTGCATTTTGTATATTAATTTTAATACAAATTTGATTAATCTATGTGTATTTTTGTATATGTATTTTTTTAAAAATATGCTTTGTTTTATGGGTATTTTGCATCTTTATTTTCATACAAATTTACATTATTTTATTGATATTCTGTGTATTTATTTTAATATGATTTTACATTATTCTATATGTATTTTGTATATATATTTTATATAAAATGTATTTGTTTTCATTTCATACAAATCTACATTATTTTATGTATTTTTTGTACATGTATACACATAAAATATTTAAATTTGTATTGAAATAAATATACAAAATGCACATACAATAAGGTAAACTTCTATTGAAAGAGATATGCAAAAATACATATAAAACAATGTAAATTTGTTTCAAAATATATATACGAATACACATAAAATAACGTAGATTTCTATAAAAATATATATACAAAATACACATAAAATTAAGTAAATACGTATAAAAAATGTATACAAAATACTCATAAAATAATGTAAATTAGTATCAAAATAAATAAACAAAATACCAATAAAAGAATGTGTATTTGTATAAATATATATATACAAAATACACATTAGATAATATAAATTTGTTTAAAACTATACAAAATACACATCAAATGATGTAAATACGTATAAAAATATATATACAAAATACACATTAAATAATGTAAATTCGCGTCAGAATAAATAAACAAAATATCAATAAAAGAATGTGTATTTGTATGAAAATAGATATACAAAATACACATAAAATAACCTAAATTTGTATCAAACTATATACAAAAATACACAAAAATATTTTAAATTTGTATGAAAATAAATATACAAAATACACATAAAATTAGGTAAATTTGTATTGAAATACATACACAAAATACACATAAAATAATGTAAATTTGAATGAAAATACATAAACAAATACACTTAAAATAACGTAAATTTGAATAAAAAAATATGTACAAAACACAAATAGAATAATGTAAAATCGTATCAAAATAAATACACAGAATATTAATAAAATAATGTAAATTTGTATGAAAATAAAGAAGCAAAATACCCATAAAATAACGCATTTTTTTTATTTATAAAAATATATATACCAAAATACACATCAAAAAATTAAATTTGTATTAAAATAAATATACAAAAAACACATACAATAAGGTAAATTTGTATTGAAATAGATATGCAAAATACATATAAAACAATGTAAATTTGTTTCAAAATTTAATTACTTCTGTGTATTTTTGTATATAGTTTTATACAAATTTATGTTATTTTATGTGTATTTTGTATATTTATATTTATACAAATACACATTCTTTTTTTGGTATTTTGTTTATTTATTTTGATACGAATTTACATTATTTTATGTGTAATTTGTATACATTTTTTTATTCGTATTTACTTCATTTATTTATTTATTTATTTGTATATATATTTTTATAGAAATCTACGTTATTTTATGTGTATTCGTATATATATTTTGAAACAAATTTACATTGTTTTATATGTATTTTGCATATCTATTTCAATACAGATTTACCTTATTGTATGTGTATTTTGTATATTTATTTTAATACAAATTAATTTTTTATGTGTATTTTTGTAAATATATTTTAAAAAAATGCGTTATTTTATGGGTATTTTGCATCTTTATTTTCATACAAATTTACATTATTTTATTAACATTCTGTGTATTTTTTTTATACGATTTTACATTATTCTATTTGTGTTTTGTATATATATTTTTTATATATATTTACATTATTTAATGAGTATTTTGTATATATATTTTATACAAATTTACGTTAATTTAAGTGTATTTGTTTATATATTTTCATTCAAATTTACATTATTTTATGTGTATTTTGTATATGTATTTCAATACAAATTTACCTAATTTTATGTGTATTTTGTATATTTATTTTCATACAAATTTAATTTATTTTTGTGTATTTTTATATATAGTTTTATACAAATTTACGTTATTTTATGTGTATTTTATACATGTATTTTCATACAAATACACATTCTCTTATTGATATTTTCCTTATTTATTTTGTCACGAATTTACATTATTTAATGTGTATTTTGTATATATATTTTTATACGTATTTACATCATTTCATGTGTATTTTGTATATATATTTCTATAGAAATCTACGTTATTTTAAGTGTATTCGTATATATAATTTGAAAAAATCTTCATTATTTTATGTGTATTTTGTATATATATTTCATTACAAATTTGCCTTATTTTATGTTTATTTTTATATCTATTTTTATTCAAATTCAAATTATTTTATGTGTATATATTTATTTGTATATACGTTCTTTTATGTGTATTTTCTGTATATATTTTCATTCAAAATTACATTATTTTATCGGTATTTTGTTCATTTTTTTCGATACGAATTTAGATTCTTTAATGTGTATTTTCTATATATATATATATATATATATATATATATATATATATATATATATATATATATATATATATATATATATATATATATATATATATATATATATATATATATATATATATATATATATATATATATATATCAAATACACCTAAAAAAATGAAAATTCAATATAAATTCACCTTATTGTATGTGCATTTTGTATATTTATTTCAATACAAATTTAAATATTTTATGTGTATTTTGGTATATATATTTTTATAAGAAATGCGCTATTTTATGGGAATTTTGCATCTTTATTTTCATACAAACTTACATTATTTTATTTTCATAGAAATTTACTCTATTTTATGAGTATTCGTATATATATTTTGATACAAATTTACATTATTGATGTGTATTTTGCATATCTATTTCAATACAGATTTTCCTTATTGTATGTGTATTTTGTATATTTATATTAATAAAATGAATTTTTTTATGTGTATTTTTGTATAAATATATTTCTTTAAAAAAAAATGCGTTATTTTATGGGTATTTTGCATCTTTATTTTCATACAAATTTACATTATTTTATTAATATTCTGTGTATTTATTTTGATACGATTTTACATTATTCTATTTGTGTTTTGTATATATTTTTTTATTCAAATTTACGTTATTTTAAGTGTATTTGTTTATGTATTTTCATTCAAATTTACATTATTTTATGTGTATTTTGTATATGTATTTCAATACAAATTTACCTAATTTTATGTGTATTTTGTATATTTATTTTCATACAAATTTAATTTATTTTTGTGTATTTTTGTATATAGTTTTATACAAATTTATGTTATCTTATGTGTATTTTGTATATATATTTCATACAAATACACATTCTTTTATCGATATTTTGTTTATTTATTTTGACACGAATTTACATTATTTAATGTGTATTTTGTATATATATATATATATATATATATATATATATATATATATATATATATATATATATATATATATATATATATATATATATATATATATATATATATATATATTTATACGTATTTACATCCTTTCATGTGTATTTTGTATATTTATAAAAAATGCGTTATTTTATGGGTATTTTGCATCTTTATTTTCATACAAATTTACATTATTTTATTTACATTCTATGTATTTATTATGATACGATTTTACATTATTCTATTTGTGTTTTGTATATATATTTTTTATACATATTTACAAAACACAAATAGAATAATGTAAATATTAATAAAATAATGTAAATTTGTATGAAAATTAAGATGCAAAATACCCATAAAATAACGCATTTTTTATAAAAATATATATACGAAAACACATAAAATATCTGATTTTGTATTAAAATAAGTATACAAAATGCACATACAATAAGGTAAATTTGTATTGAAATAGATACGCAAAATACATATAAAACAATGTAAATTTGTTTCAAAATATATAAAGGAATACACCTAAAATAACGTAGATTTCTATAAAAATATATATACAAAATACACATATAATTAAGTAAATACGTATAAAAAAATGTATACAAAATACACATAAAAAATGTAAACTCGTATCAAAATAAATAAACAAAATACTAATAAAAGAATGTGTGTTTGTATAAATATAAATATACAAAATACACATAAAATAACGTAAATTTATATAGAACTATGTACAAAAATACATAAAAGTAATTAAATTTGTATTAAAATAGATATACAAAATACACATAAGATAAGCTAAATTTGAATTGAAATATATATACAAAATACATAAAATAATGTAAATTTTTATCAAAATACTTAGAAAAATACACATATAATAACGTAAATTTTTAAAAAAATATATAAACAAAATACACATTAAATAATGTAAATACGTATAAAAAATGTACAAAATACACAAACAATCATGTAATTCGTATCAAAATAAATAGACAAAATACTAATAAAATAATGTAAATTTCTATGAGAAAACATATATAAAATACACATAAATAACGCAAATGTCAATAAAAATATATATAATATAATATATTTTTATACATATTTAAAATATTTAATGAATATTTTGTATATATATATTTTATCCAAATTTATGTTATTTTATGTGTATTTGTATATATATTTTTACACAAATTTACATTATTTTATGTGAGTTTTGAATATGTATTTCAATACAAATATGCCTAACTTTATGTGTATTTTGCATATCTATTTTCAAACAAACTGTATAAAATAACGTTTTATTAATATTCTGTGTATTTGTTTTGATACGATTTTACATTATTCTATTTGTGTTTTGTATATATTTTTTTATACATATTTACATTATTTAATGTGAATTTTGTATATTTTAAAACAAATTTACGTTATTTTATGCGCATCTGTTAAAAGATATTGTTACAAATTTACATTATTTTATGTATTTTGTATATATATTTCAATACAAATTGAGTTTATTTTATGTTTATTTTGTATATCTATTTTCATTCGTATCAAAATAAATAAACAAAATAGCAATAAAATAATGTAAATTTGCATGAGAAAACATATACAAATACACATAAAATAACGCAAATTTCTAAAAAAATATATGTATAAAAATGCACATAAAATAAAGTAAATTTGCATAAAAATATATATACAAAACACACATTAAATAATGTAAATGCGTACATAAAATAACCTAAATTTGTATAAAACTATATACAAAAATACACAAAAATACATATAAAAAAACAAATAGAATAATGTAAAATCGTATCAAAATAAATACACCGAAATTAATAAAATAATGTAAATTTGTATGAAAATAAAGATGCAAAACTCCCATCAAATAGCGCATTTCTTATAAAAATATATATACCAAAATACACATAAAATATTTGAATTTGTATTGAAATAAATATACAAAATGCACATACAATAAGGTAAACTTCTATTGAAAGAGATATGCAAAAATACATTTAAAACAATGTAAATTTGTTTCAAAATATATATACGAATACATATAAAATAACGTAGATTTCTATAAAAATATATATACAAAATACACATAAAATAATGTAAATTCGAAACAAAATAAATAAACAAAATACCAATAAAAGAATGTGTATTTGTTCTGTGTATTTTTGTATATAGTTTTATACAAATTTACGATATTTTATGTGTATTTTGTATATTTATATTTATACAAATACACATTCTTTTACTGGTATTTTGTTTATTTATTTTGATACGATTTTTATGTGTATTTTGTATTAATTTTTTTATACGTATGTACTTCATTTTATATGTATTTTGTATATATTTTTATAGAAATCAACGTTATTTTATGTATATTCGTATATATATTTTGAAACAAATTTACATTGTTTTATATGTTTGCATATCTATTTCAATACAAATTTACCTTACAGTATGTGCATTTTTTTTATTTATTTTAATACAAATTTTAATATTTTATGTGTATTTTGGTATATATATTTTTATAAAAAATGCGTTATTTTATGGCTATTTTGCATCTTTATTTTCATACAAATTTACATTATTTTATTAATATTCTGTGTATTTATTTTGATACGATTTTACATTATTCTATTTGTTTTTTGTATATACTTTTTTATACATATTTACATTATTTAATTAGTATTTTGTATATATTTGATACAAATTTACGTTATTTTAAGTGTATATGTTTATATATTTTCATTCAAATTTCCATTATTTTATGTGTATTTTGTATATGTATTTCAATACAAATTTACCTAATTTTATGTGTATTTTGTATATTTATTTTCATACAAATTTAAATTATTTTTGTGTATTTTTGTATATAGTTTTATACAAACTTAGGTTATTTTATGAGTATTTTGTATATCTATTTTCATACAAATACACATTCTTTTATTGATATTTTGTTTATTTATTTTGACGAGAATTTAAATTTTGCATCTTTATTTTCATACAAAATTTACGTTATTTTATTGATATTCTGCTCATTCATTTTGATACGATTTGACATTATTCTATGTGTATTTTGTATATATTTTTCAAACAAATTTACGTTATTTTATGTGTATTTGTTTATATATTTTGACACAAATTTACAATATTTTATGGGTATTTTGTATATATATTTCAAAAGAAATTTACCTAGTTTTATGTGTATTTTGAATATCTATTTTCATACAAACTCAAATTATTTATATGTATTTTTGTATATATTTCAATACAAATTTTAGTTATGTTATGTGTATTTTGTAAATCTATTTTCATTCAAATATATATTATTTTATTGGTATTTTGTTGATTTATATTGATACGAATTTACATTATTTTGTATGTACTTTTTATATATATTTTTATACGCATTTACATTATTTAATTTTTTTTTTTAATATATAATTTTATACAAATTCATGGTATTTTATGTGTATTTGTATATATATTTTCATATAAATTTACATTATTTTATGTGTATTTTGTACATATATTTCATTACAAATTTACCTTATTTTATGTTTATTTTGTATGTGTATTTTGTACATTTATATTTATACACGTTTACTCATACAAATTTATATTATTTTATTGGTATTTTGTTTATTTATTTTGATACGAATTACATGATTATATGTGTATTTTGTACACATTTTTTTTATACGTATTTACATTATTTAATGTGTATTTTGTTTATATATTTTCATACAAATTTACGTTATTATATGTGTATTTGTATAAATATTTTGATACAAATTTACTTTATTTCATGTATTTTGTATATATATTTCAATTCAAATTTAGCTTATTTTGTGTGTATTTTGTATATATTTTCATACAAATTTAACTACTTCTGTGTATTTTTGTAAATAGTTTTATATAAATTTACGTTATTTTATGTGTATTTTGTATATTTATATTTATTCAAATACACATTCTTTTATTGGTATTTTGTTTATTTATTTTGATACGAATTTACATTATTCTATGTGTATTTTGTATATTTTTTTATACGTATTTACTTCATTTTATGTGTATTTTGTATATATATTTTTTATAGAAATCTACGTTATTTTATGTGTATTCGTATACATATTTTGAAACAAATTTACATTGCTTTATATGTATTTTGCATATCTATTTCAATACAAATTTACCTTATTGTACATATAAAACAATGTAAATTTGTTTCAAAATATATGTACGAATACACATAAAATAACGTAGATTTCTATAAAAATATATATACAAAATACACATAAAATTAAGTAAATACGTATAAAAAAATGTAAACAAAATACACATAAAATAATGGAAATTCGAAACAAAATAAATAAACAAAATACCAATAAAAGAATGTGTATTTGTATAAATATAAATGTACAAAATACACATACAAAATAAACATAAAATAAGGTAAATTTGTAATGAAATATATGTACAAAATACACATAAAATAATGTAAATTTATATGAAAATATATATACAAATACACATAAAATAATATAAATTCGTAAAAAATTAAATACTCAAAATTCCAATAAAAGAATGTATATTTGTAGGAAAATATATATACAAAAAACAAATAAAATAACTAAAATTTGTATAAAAATATGTACAAAATTACACAAAAATAATTTAAATTTGTTTGAAAATAGATATGCAAAATACACATAAAGTTAGGCAAATTTGTATTGAAATACATATACAAAACTCACATAAAATAATGTAAATTTGTATGAAAATATATAAACAAATACATATAAAATAACGTAAATTTGGATAAAATATATACAAAATATACATTAAATATTTTAAATATTTAAATATATTATATATATTTTTATTGATATTTGCGTTATTTATGTGTATTTTGTATATGTTTTCTCATAGAAATTTACATTATTTTATTGGTATTTTGTCTATTTATTATGATACGAATTACATGATTATTTGTGTACTTTGTACATTTTTTTAATACGTATTTACATTATATAATGTGTGTTTTGTTTATATATTTTTATACAAATTTACGTTATTATATGTTTATTTGTATAAGTATTTTGATACAAATTTACATTATTTTATGTATTTTGTATATAAATTTCAATTCAAATTTAGCTTATTTTATGTGTATTTTGTATATCTATTTATTTTAATACAAAATCAAATATTTTATGTTTTTTCGTATATATATTTAAAAAAAATGCGTTATTTTATGGGTATTTTGCATCTTAATTTTCATACAAATTTACATTATTTTATTAATATTTTCTGTATTTATTTTGATACGATTATACATTATTTTATTTGTGTTTTGTATATATTTTTTTATACATATTTACATTATTTAATGTTTTTTTTGTATATATATTTGATACAAATTTACGTTATTTTAAGTCTATATGTTTATATATTTTCATTCAAATTTACATTATTTTATGTGTATTTTGTATATGTATGTCAATACAAATTTACATAATTTTATATGTTTTTTGTATATTTATTTTCATACAAGTTTAAATTATTTTTGTGTATTTTTGTATATAGTTTTATACAAATTTAGGTTATTTTATGTGTATTTTGTATATCTATTTTCATACAAATACACATTCTTTTCATGATATTTTGTTTATTTATTTTGACACGAATTAACATTATTTAATGTGTATTTTGTATATATATTTTTATACGTATTTACATTATTTCAAGTGTATTTTGTATATATATTTCTATAGAAATCTGCGTTATTTTATGTGTATTCGTATATATATTTTGAAACAAATTTACATTGTTTTATGTGTATTTTGCATATTTTTTTAATACAAATATACCTTATTGTATGTGCATTTTGTATATTAATTTTAATACAAATTTGATTAATCTATGTGTATTTTTGTATATGTATTTTTATAAAAATATACTTTATTTTATTGGTATTTTGCATCTTTATTTTCATACAAATTTTAATTATTTTATTGATATTCTGTGTATTTCTTTTGATATGATTTTACATTATTCTATGTGTATTTTGTATATATATTTTATATAAAATGTATTTGTTTTCATTTCATACAAATCTACATTATTTTATGTGTTTTTTGTACATGTATTTAAATACAAATTTAACTAGTTATATGTGTATTTTGTATATTTATTTTGTATGTATATTTTCATAGAAATTTACTCTATTTTATGAGTATTCGTATATATATTTTGATACAAATTTACATTATTAATGTGTATTTTGCATATCTATTTCAATACAAATTTACTTTATTGTACGTTCATTTTGTATATTTATTTTAATACAAATTTAATTATTTTATATGTCTTTTTGTATATATATTTTTATGCAAATATGCGTTATTATATGGATATTTTGCATCTTTATTTTCATACAAATTTACATTATTTTATTGATATTCTCTTTATTTATTTTGATACGATTTAACATTATTCTATGTGTATTTGTATATATTTATATATATATATATATACATTATAAAAAAATATTTTTATATATATATATATATATATATATATATATATATATATATATATATATATATATATATATATATATATATATATATATATATATATATATATATATATATATATATATATGTTCATTTTGTATATATATTTTATCCAAATTTACATTATTTTATGTGTATTTGTTTATATATTTTCATACATATTTACATTATTTTATGTGTTTTTTGTATATATATTTTTCTACGTATTTAAATTATTTTATGTGTATTTTGTATATACATTTTCATAAAAAAACTACGTTATTTTATTGTGTGTATAAGTATATATTTTGATACAAATTTTATACAAATTCATGTTATTTAATGTGTATTTGTATATATATTTTCATACAAATTTATATTATTTTAAGTGTATTTTTTCATATATTTCATTACAAATTTACCTTATTTTATGTATATTTTGTATATTTATTTCATTCAATTTTAAATTGTTTTATGTGTATATTTGTATTTGTATTTAGGTTATTTTATGTGTATTTTGTATATATATTTTCATCCAAAATTACATTATTTTATTGGTATTTCTTAATTTAATTCGATACGAATTTAGATTATTTCATAGGTATTTTGTGTACATATTTTTACACTCATTTACATTATCTAATGTGTGTTTTGTATATATATTTTTATGCAAATTTATCTAATGTTCATTTTTGTACATATATTTTTATAGAAATTTGCGTTATTTTATGTATATAGTTTTATATAAATTTACGTTATTTTATGTGCATTTTGTATATTTATATTTATACAAATACACATTCTTTTATTGGTATATTGTTTATTTACATTTATACGAATTTACATTATTTTATGTGTATTTTGTATACATTTTTTTATACGTATTTACTTAATTTTATATGTATTTTGTATATGTATTTTTTATAGAAATCTACGTTATTTAATGTGTATTCGTATATATATTTTGAAACAAATTTACATTATTTTATATGTATTTTGCATATCTATTTCAATACAAATTTATCTTATTGTATATGCATTTTGTATATTTATTTTAATACAAGTTCAAATAATTATTTTATGTGTATTTTGGTATCAATAGTTAAAAAAAAAATGCGTTATTTTATAGGTATTTTGCATCTTAATTTTCATTTTATATGTACTTTGTATATATATTTTTATACGCTCTTACATTATTTAATATTTATTTTGAATATATATTTTTATACAAATTCATGGTATTTTATGTGTATTTGTATATATATTTTCATATAAATTTACATTATTGTATGTGTATTTTGTACATATATTTTATTACAAATCTACCTTATTTTATGTTTATTTTGTATGTGTATTTTGTATATTTATATTTATCCAAATACACATTCTTTTATTGGTATTTTTTTATTTTTAATTCGAAGTTACATTATTTTATGTGTATTTTGAATAAATTTTTTATACGTATTTACTTAATTTTATGTGTATTTTGTATATATAATTTTATAGAAATCTACGTTTTTTTATTTGTATTCGTATATATATCTTGAAACAAATTTACATTGTTTTATATGTATTTTTGCATGTCTCTTTCAATACAAATTTACCTTATTGTATGTGCATTTTGTATATTTACTTCAATACAAATTAAAAAAAATTATGTGTATATTGGTATATATATTTTTATAAGAAATGCGCTATTTTAGGGAATTTTGCATCTTTATTTTCATACAAATTTACATTATTTTATTGATATTTGGTGTATTTATTTTGATACGATTTTACATTATTCTATTTGTTTTTTGTATATACTTTTTTTATACATATTTACATTATTTAATGTGTATCTTGCATATATATTTTATACAAATTTATTATCTATTATCTATTTTCATACAAATACACATTCTTTTCATGATATTTTGTTTATTTATTTTGACACGAGTTTACATTATTTGATATGTATTTTGTATATATATTTTTTATACGTATTTACATAATTTCATATGTATTTTGTATATATATTTAATAGATATTCAAAATACACATAAAATAACCTAAATTTGTATCAAACTATATACAAAAATACACAAAAATATTTTAAATTTGTATGAAAATAAATATACAACATACACTTAAAATTAGGTAAATCTGTATGGAAATACATATACAAAATACATATAAAATAATGTAAATTTGAATGAAAATACATAAACAAATACACTTAAAATAACGTAAATTTGTATAAAAAAAATATATACAAAACACAAATAGAATAATGTAAAATCGTATCAAAATAAATACACAGAATATTAATAAAATAATGTAAATTTGAAAGAAAATAAGGAGGCAAAATACCCATAAAATAACGGATTTATTTTCATTTATAAAAATATATATACCAAAATACACATAAAAAAATTAGATTTGTATTAAAATAAATATATAAAAAACACATACAATAAGGTAAATTTGTATTGAAATAGAAATGCAAAATACATATAAAGCAATGTAAATTTGTTTCAAAATATGTATACGAATACACATAAAATAACGTAGATTTCTATAAATATATATATACAAAATACACATAAAATGAAGTAAATACGTATATAAAAATGTATACAAAATACACATAAAACTATGTAAATTCGTATAAAAATAAATAAAGAAAATACCAATAAAAGAATGTGTATTTGTATAAATATAAATATACAAAATACACATAAAATAACGTAAATTTATAAAAAACTTTATACAAAAATCCACAGAAGTAATTAAATTTGTATGAAAATATATACAAAATACACACAAAATAAGCTAAATTTGAATTGAAATATATATACAAAATACATGAAATAAAGTAAATTTGTATCAAAATATTTATACAAATACACAAATAATAACGTAAATTTGTATGAAAATATATAAACAAAATACACAATAAATAATGTAAATACGTATAAAAAAATGTGTACAAAATACACATATAATCATGTAATTCGTATCAAAATAAATAAACAAAATACCAATAAAATAATATAAATTTGTATGAGTAAACGTGTATGTTGCATATTTTTTCAATACAAATTTACCTTATTATATACGCATTTTGTATATTAATTTTAATACAAATTTAATTATTCGATGTGTATTTTTGTATCTGTATTTTTATAAACATATGCTTTATTTTTTGGGTATTTTGCATCTTTATTTTCATACAAATTTACATTATTTTATTGATATTCTCCTCATTCATTTTGATACGAATTGACATTATTCTATGTGTATTTTGTATATATTTTTCATACAAATTTACGTTATTTTATGTGTATTTGTTTATATATTTTGACACAAATTTACAATATTTATACATTTATTTATACATTTCAAAAGAAATTTACCTAGTTTTATGTGTATTTTGTATATCTATTTTCATACAAACTCGAATTATTTCTATGTATTTTTGTATATATTTTAATACAAATTTTAGTTAAGTTATGTATATTTTGTAAATTTATTTTCATTCAAATATATATTATTTTATTGGTGTTTTGTTGATTTAAATTGATACGAATTTACATTATTTTATATGTACTTTGTATATATATTTTTATACGCATCTACATTATTTAATATTTATTTTGAGTATATATTTCTATACAAATTCATGGTATTTTATGTGTATTTGTATATTTATTTTCATATAAATTTACATTATTTTATGTGTATTTTGTACATGTATTCTATTACAAATCAACCTTATTTTATGTTTATTTTGTATATGTATTTTGTATATTTATATTTATCCAAATACACATTCTTTTATTGGTATTTTGTTTATTTATTTTAAATCGAATTTACATTATTTTATGTGTATTTTGTATACATTTTTTTATACATATTTACTTAATTTTATGTGTATTTTGTATATATATTTATATAGAAATTTACGTTTTTTTATTTGTATACGTATATATATTTTTAAACAAATTTACATTGTTTTATATGGATTTTTGCATATCTCTTTCAATACAAATTTACCCTATTGTATGTGTTTTTTGTATATTTATTTCAATACAAATTTAAATATTTTATGTGTATTTTGGTATATCTATTTTTTTAAGAAATGCGCTATTTTATGGGAATTTTGCATCTTTATTTTCATACAAATTTACATTACTTTATTAATATTCGGTGTATTTATTTTGATACGATTTTACATTATTCTATTTGTTTTTTGTATATACTTTTTTATACATATTTACATTATTTAATGTGTATCTTGCATATATATTTTATACAAATTTATTATCTATTATCTATTTTTATACAAATACACATTCTTTTCATGATATTTTGTTAATTTATTTTGACACGAATACACATTAAATAACATGAATTTGTATAAAATTTGTATCAAAATATATACTTATACACTCAATAAAATAACGTAGTTTTTTTATGAAAATGTATATACAAAATACACATAAAATAATTTAAATACGTAGAAAAATATATATACAAAAAACACATAAAATAATGTAAATATGTATGAAAATATATAAACAAATACACATAAAATAATGTAAATTTGGATAAAATATATATACATAATGAACATTAAATAATGTAAATATATATATAGAAAAATATATACAAAAAACACATAGAATAATGTTAAATCGTATCAAAATAAATAAAGAGAATATCAATAAAATAGTGTAAATTTGTATGAAAATAAAGATGCAAAATATCCATATAATAACGCATATTTGCTTAAAAATATATATACAAAAACACATATAAAATAGTTAAATTTGTATTAAAATAAATATACAAAATGCACGTACAATAAAGTAAATTTGTATTGAAATAGATATGCAAAATACACATTAATAATGTAAATTTGTATCAAAATATATATACGAATACTCATAAAATAGAGTAAATTTCTATGAAAATATACATACAAAATAGATATACAAAATACACATGTGTATTTGTTAAAAATATTTTGAAACGATTTTAATTTATTTTATGTATTTTGTATATATATTTCAATTCAAATTTAGCTTATTTTGTATGTATTTTGTATATCTATTTTCATACAAATTTAATTACTTCTGTGTATTTTTGTATATAGTTTTATACAAATTTACGTTATTTTATGTGCATTTTGTATATTTATATTTATACAAATACACATTCTCTTATTGGTATTTTGTTTATTTATATTTATACGAATTTACATTATTTTATGTGTATTTTGTATACATCTTTGATTCGTACTTACTTAATTTTATTTGTATTTTGTATATATATATATATATTTATAGAAATCTACGTTATTTTATGTGTATTCGAATATATATTTTGAAACAAATTTACATTGTTTTATATGTTTTTTGCATATCTATTTCAATACAAATTTACCTTATTGTATGTGCATTTTGTATATTTATTTTAATACAAATTCAAATATTTTATGTGTATTTTGGTATATATAATTTAAAAAAAAATGCGTTATTTTATAGGTATTTTGCATCTTAGTTTTCATACAAATGTACATTATTTTATTAATATTCTGTGTATATATTTTGATACGATTTTATATTATACTATTTGTGTTTTGTATATATTTTTTTATACATATTTTCATTATTTAATGTGTATTTTTTATATATATTTTATACAAATTAACGTTATTTTAAGTGTATTTGTTTATATAATTTCATTCAAATTTACATTATTTTAAGTGTATTTAGTATATGTATTTCAATACAAATTTACCTAATTTTATGTGTATTTTGTATATTTATTTTCATACAAATTAAAATTATTTTTGTGTTTTTTTGTATATACATATAGAGTAAATTTCTATGAAAATATATATTCAAAATACATATAAAATTATGTAAATAAGTATAAAAATATATATATCAAATACACCTAAAAAAATGAAAATTCGTATCAAAATAAATAAACAAAATTCCGATAAAAGAACGTATATTTGTAGGAAAATAAATATACAAAATACACATAAAATTACGAAAATTTGAATAAAAATATATACAAAAAAACAAAAAAATAAATTTCAATTTGTATGAAAATAGATATACAAAATACACAAAGAATTAGTTAAATTCGTATTTACATACATGTACAAAATACAAATAAAATAATGTAAATTTGTATGAAATGAAAACAAATTCACATAAAATAACGTACATTTGTATAAAATAGATATACAAAATATACATAGAATAATGTAAAATCGTATCAAAATAAATACACAGAATATCAATAAAATAATGTAATTTTGTATGAAAATAAAGATGCAAAATACCCATAAAATAAAGCATATTTTTTTAAAAATACATATACAAGAATACACATAGAATAATTAAATTTGTATTAAAATTAATATACAAAATGCACGTACAATAAGGTAAATTTGTATGGAAAAAATATACAAAATGCACATAAAACAATGTATATTTCTTTCAAAATATATATACGAATACACATAAAATAACGTATATTTCTATAGAAATATATATACAAAATACACATGAAATGACGTAAATACGTATAAAATTATATATACACAATACACATTAAATAATGTAAATTCGCATCAAAATAAATAAACAAAATATCAATAAAAGAATGTGTATTTGTATGAAAATAGATATACAAAATACACATAAAATATTGTAAATTTGTATAAAACTCTATTAAAAAAATACACAAAAATAATTTAAATTTGTATAAAAATATATATACAAAATACACATAAAACTAGTTAAATTTCTATTGAAATACATATACAAAATACACATAAAATAATGTAAATTTGAATGAAAATATATAAACAAATACACTTTAAATAATGTAAATTTGTATGAAATATATATAGTAAATACACATTAAATAATGTAAATATGTATAAAAAAATATATACAAAACACAAATAGAATAATGTAAAATAGTATCAAAATAAATACACAGAATATTAATAAAATAATGTAAATCTGTATGAAAATAAAGATGCAAAATACCCATAAAACAACGCATTTTTTATGAAAATACATATATCAAAATACACATAAAATATTTAAATTTGTATTACAATAAATATACAAAATGCACATACAATAAGGTAAATAACACATTTTTTATAAAATTATATATACCAAAATACACATAAAATATTTGAATTTGTAATACAATAAATATACAAAATGCACATACTATAAGGTAAATTTGTATTGAAATAGATATGCAAAAAACATAAAAAACAATGTAAATTTGTTTCAAAATATATATACGAATACACATAAAATAACGTAGATTTTTATAAATATATATATACAAAATACAAATAAAATTAAGTAAATACGAATCAAAAATGTATACAAAATACACATAAACTAATGTAAATTCGTATAAATATAAATAAACAAAATACCAATAAGAGAATGTGTATTTGTATAAATATAAATATACAAAATGCACATAAAATAACGTAAATTTGTATAAAACTATATACAAAAATACACAGAAGTAATTAAATTTGTATGAAAATAGATATACAAAATACACACAAAATAAGCTAAATTTGAATTGAAATATATATACAAAATACATAAAATAAAGTAAATTCGTTTCAAAATATTTTTAACAAATACACATATAATATTTGTAAAAAAAATATATAAACAAAATACACATTAAGTAATGTAAATACGTATAAAAAAATATTTACAAAATACACAAATAATCAAGTCATTCGTATCAAAATAAATAAACAAAAAACTAATTAAATAATGTAAATTTGTATGAGAAAACATATACAAAATACACATAAAATAACGTTTTAAGTTTCTATAAAAATATATGTACAAAAATGCACATAAAATTAGTTTGCATAAAAAAATATATACAAAACACACATTAGATAATGTAAATGAGTATAAAAATATGTATACAAAATACCTATGAAAAAATCTAAATTCGTATCGAGTTAAATTAAGAAAATAACAATAAAATAATGTAATTTTGGATGAAAATATATATAGAAAACACACATAAAATAACCTAACTACAAATACAAATATACACATTAAATAATTTAAAATTGAATGAAATAAATATACAAAATAAACATAAAATAAGGTAAATTTGTAATAAAATATATGTAAGAATACACATAAAATAATATAAATTTGTATGAAAATATATATACAAATACACATAAAATAACATGAATTTGTATAAAATTTGTTTCAAAATATATACGAATACACACAATAAAATAACGTAAATTTTTAATGAAAATGTATATATAAAATAGACATAAAATAGTTTAAATACGTAGAAAAATATATATACAAAATACACATAAAATAATGTAAATTCGTAAAAAATTAAATACACAAAATTCCAATAAAAGAATGTATATTTGTAGGAAAATATATATACAAAAAACAAATAAAATAACTAAAATTTGTATAAAAATATATACAAAAATACACAAAAATAATTTAAATTTGTTTGAAAATAGATATGCAAAATACACATAAAGTTAGGCAAATTTGTATTGAAATACATATACAAAACTCACATAAAATAATGTAAATTTGTATGAAAATATATAAACAAATACATATAAAATCACGTAAATTTGGATAAAATATATATATACAAAATATACATTAAATATTTTAAATATGTAAAAAAATATATTATATTATATATATTTTTATTGATATTTGCGTTATTTATGTGTATTTTGTATATGTTTTCTCATAGAAATTTACATTATTTTATTGGTATTTTGTCTATTTATTTTGATACGAATTACATGATTATCTGTGTATTTTTTACATTTTTTTTTATACGTACTTACATTATTTAATGTGTATTTTGTTTATATATTTTTATACAAATTTACGTTATTATATGTGTATTTGTATAGGTATTTTGATAAAAATTTACATTATTTTATGTATTTTGTATATATATTTCAATTCAAATTTAGCTTATTTTATGTGTATTTTGTATATCTATTTATTTTCATACAAAATCAAATATTTTATGTTTTTTCGTATATATATTTTTATAAAAAATGCGTTATTTTATGGGTATTTTGCATCTTAATTTTCATACAAATTTACATTATTTTATTAATATTTTCTGTATTTATTTTGATACGATTTTACATTATTTTATTTGTGTTTTGTATATATTTTTTTACACATATTTACATTGTTTAATGTTTTTTTTGTATATATATTTGATACAAATTTACGTTATTTTAAGTCTATATGTTTATATATTTTCATTCAAATTTACATTATTTTATGTGTATTTTGTATATGTATTTCAATACAAATTTACCTATTTTTATATGTTTTTTGTATATTTATTTTCATACAAGTTTAAATTATTTTTGTGTATTTTTGTATATAGTTTTATACAAATTTAGGTTATTTTATGTGTATTTTGTATATCTATTTTCATACAAATACACATTCTTTTCATGATATTTTGTTTATTTATTTTGACACGAATTAACATTATTTAATGTGTATTTTGTATATATATTTTTATACGTATTTACATTATTTCATGTGTATTTTGTATATATATTTCTATAGAAATCTGCGTTATTTTATGTGTATTCGTATATATATTTTGAAACAAATTTACATTGTTTTATGTGTATTTTGCATATTTTTTCAATACAAATTTACCTTATTGTATGTGCATTTTGTATATTAATTTTAATACAAATTTGATTAATCTATGTGTATTTTTGTATATGTATTTTTATAAAAATATGCTTTATTTTATGGGTATTTTGCATCTTTATTTTCATACAAATTTACATTATTTTATTGATATTCTGTGTATTTATTTTGATATGTTTTTGCATTATTCTATGTGAATTTTGTATATATATTTTATATAAAATGTATTTGTTTTCATTTCATACAAATCTACATTATTTTATGTGTTTTTTGTACATGTATTTAAATACAAATTTAACTAGTTATATGTGTATTTTGTATATCTATTTTGTATGTATATTTTCATAGAAATTTACTCTATTTTATGAGTATTCGTATATATATTTTGACACAAATTTACATTATTAATGTGTATTTTGCATATCTATTTAAATACAAATTTACTTTATTGTACGTGCATTTTGTATATTTATTTTAATACAAATTTAATTATTTTATATGTATTTTTGTATATATATTTTTATGCAAATATGCGTTATTATATGGATATTTTGCATCTCTATTTTCATACAAATTTACATTATTTTATTGATATTCTCTTTATTTATTTTGATACGATTTAACATTATTCTATGTGTTTTTTGTATATATATTTTTTTATACATATTTACATTATTTAGTGTTCATTTTGTATATATATTTTATCCAAATTTACATTATTTTATGTGTATTTGTTTATATATTTTCATACATATTTACATTATTTTATGTGTTTTTTGTATATATATTTTTCTACGTATTTAAATTATTTTATGTGTATTTTGTATATACATTTTCATAAAAAAATTACGTTATTTTATTGTGTGTATAAGTATATATTTTGATACAAATTTTATACAAATTCATGTTATTTAATGTGTATTTGTATATATATTTTCATACAAATTTATATTATTTTATGTGTATTTTTTCATATATTTCATTACAAATTTACCTTATTTTATGTTTATTTTGTATATTTATTTCATTCAATTTTAAATTATTTTATGTGTATATTTGTATTTGTATTTAGGTTATTTTATGTGTATTTTGTATATATATTTTCATCCAAAATTACATTATTATATTGGTATTTTCTTAATTTAATTCGATACGAATTTAGATTATTTCATAGGTATTTTGTATACATTCATTTACATTATCTAAGGTGTGTTTTGTATATATATTTTATGCAAATTTATTTTATGTTCATTTTTGTACATATATTTTTATAGAAATTTGCGTTATTTTATGTATATAGTTTTATATAAATTTACGTTATTTTATGTGCATTTTGTATATTTATATTTATACAAATACACATTCTTTTATTGCTATATTGTTTATTTATATTTATACGAATTTACATTATTTTATGTGTATTTTGTATACAGTTTTTTATACGTATTTACTTAATTTTATGTGTATTTTGTATATGTATTTTTATAGAAATCTACGTTATTTTATGTGTATTCGCATATATATTTTGAAACAAATTTACATTATTTTATATGTATTTTGCATATGTATTTCAATACAAATTTACCTTATTGTATATGCATTTTGTATATTTATTTTGATACAAATTCAAATATTTTATGTGTATTTTGGTATCAATAATTTTATAAAAAATGCGTTATTTTATAGGTATTTTGCATCTTAATTTTCATACAAATTTACATTATTTTATTAATATTCTGTGTATATATTTTGATACGATTTTACATTATTCTATTTTTTTTTGTATATATTTTTTTATACATATTTACATTATTTAATGTGTATTTTGTATATATATTTCATACAAATTTACGTTATTATATGTGTATTTGTTTATATATTTTCTTTCAAATTTACATTATTTTATGTGTATTTTGTATATGTATTTCAATAGAAATTAACCTAATTTTATGTGTATTTTTTATATTTTTTTCATACAAATTTAAACTATTTTTGTGTATTTTTGTATATAGTTTTATACAAATTTAGGTTATTTTATGTACGCATTTACATTATTTAATGTGTGTTTTGTATATATATTTTTATCCAAAGTTAATTTATTTTACGTTCATTTTTGGACATATATTTTTATAGAAATTAGCGTTATTTTATATGTATTTGTATATGTTTTCTCATACAAATTTACATTATATTATTGCTATTTTTTTATTTACTTTGATACGAATTACATGATTATATGTGTATTTTGTACATATTTTTTATACGTATTTACATTACTTAATGTGTAATTTGTTTATATATTTTTAAACAAATTTACGTTATTATATGTATTTTTATAAATATTTTGATACAAATTTACATTATTTTATGTATTTTGTATATACATTTCAATTCAAATTTAGCTTATTTTATCTGTATTTTGTATATCTATTTTCATACGAATTTAATTACTTCTGTGTATTTTTGTATATAGTTTTATACAAATTTACGTTATTTTATGTGTATTTTGTATATTTATATTTATACAAATACACATTCTTTTATTGGTATTTTGTTTATTTATTTTGATACGAATTTACATTATTTTATGTGTATTTTGTATACATGTTTTTATACGTATTTACTTCATTTTACGTGTATTTTGTATATATATTTTTACACAAATCTACGTTATTTTATGTGTATTCGTATATATATTTTGAAACAAATTTACATTGTTTTATATGTATTTTGCATATCTATTTCAATACAGATTTACCTTATTGTATGTGTATTTTGTAAATTTATTTTAATACAAATAAAAAAATTTATGTGTATTTTTGTATATATTTAAAAAAAAAGCGTTATTTTATGGTTATTTTGCTTCTTTATTTTCATACAAATTTACATTATTTTATTAATATTCTGTGTATTTATTTTGATACGATTTTACATTATTCTATTTGTGTTTTGTATATATTTTTTTATACAAATTTACGTTATTTTAAGTGTATTTGTTTATGTATTTTCATTCAAATTTACAGTATTTTATGTGTATTTTGTATATGTATTTCAATACAAATTTACCTAATTTTATTTGTATTTTGTATATTTATTTTCATACAAATTTAAATTATTTTTGTGTATTTTTGTATATAGTTTAATACAAATTTTTGTTATCTTATGTGTGTTTTGTATATTTATTTTCATACAAATACACATTCTTTTATTGACATTTTGTTTATTTATTTTAACGCGAATTTACATTATTTAATGTGTATTTTGTATATATATTTTTATACGTATTTACATCCTTTCATGTGTATTTTGTATATTTATAAAAAAATGCGTTATTTTATGGGTATTTTGCATCTTTATTTTCATACAAATTTAGATTATTTTATTTACATTCTGTGTATTTATTTTAATACGATTTTACATTATTCTATTTGTGTTTTGTATATATATTTTTTATACATATTTACATTATTTAATGAGTATTTTTTATATATATTTTATAAAATTTATGTTAATTTAAGTGTATTTGTTTATATATTTTCATTCAAATTTACATTATTTTATGTGTATTTTGTATATGTATTTCTTTACAAATTTACCTAATTTTATGTGTATTTTGTATATTTATTTTCATACAAATTTAACTTATGTTTGTGTATTTTTATATATAGTTTTATACAAATTTACGTTATTTTATGTGTATTTTGTATATGTATTTTCATACAAATACACATTCTTTTATTGATATTTTAATTATCTATTTTGACACGAATTTACATTATTTAATATGTATTTTGTATATATATTTTTATACGTATTTACAACATTTCATGTGTATTTTGTATATATATTTCAATAGAAATCTACGTTATTTTATGTGTATTCGTATATATATTTTGAAACAAATCTACATTATTTTATGTGTATTTTGTATATATATTTCATTATAAATTTGCCTTATTTTAAGTTTATTTTTATATCTATTTTCATTCAAATTCAAATCATTTTATGTGTATATATTTATTTGTATTTACGTTATTTTATGTGTATTTTCTATATATATTTTCATTTAAAATTACATTATTTTATCGGTATTTTGTTCATTTATTTCGATACGATTTTAGATTATTTCATGTGTATTTTCTATACATATACATATAGAGTAAATTTCTATGAAAATATATATTCAAAATACATATAAAATTATGTAAATAAGTATAAAAATATATATATCAAATACACCTAAAAAAAAAGAAAATTCGTATCAAAATAAATAAATAAAATTCCGATAAAAGAACGGATATTTGTAGGAAAATAAATATACAAAATACACATAAAATTACGAAAATTTGAATAAAAATATATACAAAAATTTACAAAATTAATTTCAATTTGTATGAAAATAGATATACAAAATACACATATAATTAGTTAAATTTGTATTTAAATACATGTACAAAATTCACATAAAATAATGTAAATTTGTATGAAATGAAAACAAATTCACATAAAATAACGTACATTGGTATAAAATAGATATACAAAATATACATAGAATAATGTAAAATCGTATCAAAATAAATACACAGAATATCAATAAAATAATGTAATTTTGTATGAAAATAAAGATGCAAAATACCCATAAAATAAAGCATATTTTTATAAAAATACATATACAAAAATACACATAGAATAGCTAAATTTGTATTAAAATTAATATACAAAATGCACGTACGATAAGGTAAATTTGTATTGAAAAAATATGCAAAATGCACATAAAACAATGTATATTTGTTTCAAAATATATATAAGAATACACATAAAATAACGTATATTTCTATAGAAATATATATACAAAATACACATGAAATGACGTAAAAACGTATAAAAATATATATACACAATACACATTAAATAATGTAAATTCGCATCAAAATAAATAAACAAAATATCAATAAAAGAATGTGTATTTGTATGAAAATAGATATACAAAATACACATAAAATATTGTAATTTTTGTATAAAACTCTATACAAAAATACACAAAAAATAATTTAAATTTGTATAAAATATATATACAAAATACACATGAAATTAGGTAAATTTCTATTGAAATACATATACAAAATACACATAAAATAATATAAATTTGAATAAAAATATATAAACAAATACACTTAAAATAACGAAAATTTGTATGAAATATATTTAGAAAATACACATTAAATAATGTAAATATGTATAAAAAAATATATACAAAACACAAATAGAATAATGTAAAATAGTATCAAAATAAATACACAGAATATTAATAAAATAATGTAAATTTGTATGAAAATAAAGATGCAAAATACCCATAAAACAACGCAT
This sequence comes from Eriocheir sinensis, assembly GCF_024679095.1. Classification (NCBI taxonomy): domain Eukaryota; kingdom Metazoa; phylum Arthropoda; class Malacostraca; order Decapoda; family Varunidae; genus Eriocheir; species Eriocheir sinensis. The sequence goes on along the minus strand of NW_026111405.1, from coordinate 1,905,289 downwards.
TTTTTATGAAAATATATATACCAAAATGCACATAAAATATTTAAATTTGTATTACAATAAATATACAAAATGCACATAGAATAAGGTAAATTTGTATTGAAATAGATATGCAAAATACATATAAAAGAATGTAAATTTGTTTCAAAATATACATACGAATACACATAAAATAACGTAGATTTCTATAAAATATATATTCAAAATACACATAAAATGAATTAAATACGTATAAGAAAATGTATACAAAATACACATAAAATAATGTAAATTCGTATCAAAAAAAATAAACTAAATGCCAATAAAAGAATGTTTACTTGTATAAATATAAATATACAAAATACACATAAATTAACGTAAAATTGTATAAAACTTAATACAAAAATAAACAAAAATAATTAAATTTGTATGAAAATAGATATACAAAAGACACATAAAATAAGCTAAATTTGAATTGAAATAAATATAGAAAATACATAAAATAATGTAAATTTGTATCAAAATATATATTCAAATACACATATAATAACGTAAATTTGTATAAAAATATATAAACAAAATACACATTAAATAATGTAAATACGTATAAAAGATATGTACGTAATGTAAAAATTTATAAAATTAAAGATGCAAAATACCTATAAAATATCTCATATTTAAAAAAAAATATATACAAAAATACACATAAAATAATTAAATTTGTATTAAAATAAATATACAAAATACACATACAATAAGGTAGATTTTTATTGAAATAGATATGCAAAAAACACATAAAATAATGAAATTTTTTATCAAAATATATACGAATACACAATAAAATTACGTAAATTTTTATGAAAATATATATACAAAATACACATAAAATAATGTAAATACATAGAAAAATATATATACAAAATACACATAAAATAATGTAAATTCGTATCAAAATAAATAAACAAAATTTCCTCTAAAAGAATGTATATGTGTAGGAAAATATATATACAAAATACAAATAAAAAAAAAATTGTATAAAAATAATACAAAAATACACAAAAATAATTTAAATTTGTTTGAAAATAGATATGCAAAATACAAATGAAATTAGGCAAATTTTTATTAAAATACATATACAAAATACACATAAAATAATGTAAATTTGTATGAAAATATATAAACAAATACACATAAGATAACGTAAATTTCCATAAAATATGTGTACAAAATATACATTAAATAATGTATATATGTCTAAAAATATATATACAAAATACACAGAATAACGTAAAATCGTATCACAATAAATAAACAGACAATCAATAAAATAATGTAAATTTGTATGAAAATAAAGATGCAAAATACCCATATAATAACGCATATTTCTTAAAAAATATATATACAAAAATACACATAAAATAATTAAATTTGCATCAAAATAAATATACAAAAGGCACATACAATAAAGAAAATTTGTATTGAAATAGATATGCGAAATACACATAAATAATGTAAATTTGTATCAAAATATATACGAATACACATAAAATAGAGTAAATTTCTATGAAAATATATATTCAAAATACATATAAAATTATGTAAATAAGTATAAAAATATATATATCAAATACACCTAAAATAATGAAAACTCGTATCAAAATAAATAAACAAAATTCCGATAAAAGAACGTATATTTGTAGGAAAATAAATATACAAAATTCACTTAAAATTACGAAAATCTGAATAAAAATATATACTAAAATACACAAAATTAATTTCAATTTGTATGAAAATAGATATACATAATACACATATAATTAGTTAGATTTGTATTTAAATACATGTACAAAATACACATAAAATAATGTAAATTTGTATGAAATGAAAACAAATTCACATAAAATAACGTTCATTTGTATGAAATATATATACAAAATATACATAGAATAATGTAAAATCGTATCAAAATAAATACACAGAATATCAATAAAATAAGGTAAATTTGTATGAAAATAAAGATGCAAAATACCCATAAAATAAAGGATTTTTTTATGAAAATACATATACAAAAATACACATAGAATAATTAAATTTGTATTAAAATTAATATACAAAATGCACGTACAATAAGGTAAATTTATATTGAAAAAATATGCAAAATGCACATAAAACAATGTATATTTGTTTCAAAATATATATACGAATACACATAAAATAACATATATTTCTATAGAAATATATATACAAAATACACATGAAATGACGTAAATACGTATAAAAATATATATACACAATACACATTAAATAATGTGAATTTGCGTCAAAATAAATAAACAAAATATCAATAAAAAATGTGTATTTGTATGATAATAGATATACAAAATACACATAAAATATTTTAAATTTATATAAAACTCTTTTTATTAAAATATATATACCAAAATAATAAAATATTTAAATTTGTATTACAATAAATATACAAAATGCACATACAATAAGGTAGATTTATATTGAAATAGATATGCTAAATACATATAAAACAATGTAAATTTGCTTCAAAATATATATACCAATACACATAAAATAACGTAGATTACTATAAAAATATATATTCAAAATACACATTAAATGAAGTAAATACGTATAAGAAAGTGTATACAAAGTACACATAAAATAATTAAATTTGTATTAAAATAAATATACAAAATACACATACAATAAGGTAAATCTATATTGAAATAGATATGCAAAATAAACATAAAATAATGTAAATTTGTATCAAAACATATACGAATACACACAATAAAATAACGTAAATTTTTATGAAAATATATATAAAAAATACACATAAAATAATGTAAATACGTAGAAAAATATATATACAAAATACACATAAAATTATGTAAATTCTTATGAAGATAAATGAACAAAATTCCACTAAAAGAATGTATATTTGTAGGAAAATATAAATACAAAATACAAATAAAATAACTAAAATTTGTATAAAAATATATAAAAAATACATAAAAATAATTAAAATTTATTTGAAAATAGATATGCAAAATACACATAAAATTAGGCAGATCTGTATTGAAATACATATACAAATTACACATAAAATATTGTAAATTTGTATGAAAATATATAAACAAATACACATAAAATAGCGTAAATTTATATAAAATATATATACAAAATATACATTAAATAATGTAAATGTGTATAAAAATATATATACAAAATACACATAGAATAATGTAAAATCGTATCAAAATAAATAAACAGAATATCAATAAAATAATGTAAATTTGTTTGAAAATAAAGATGCAAAATACCCAAATAATAACGCATATTTTTACAAAAATACACATAAAATAATTAAATTTGTATTAAAATATATATACAAAATACACATACAATATGGTAAATTTGTATTGAAATAGATATGCAAAATAAACATAAATAATGTAAATTTGTATCAAAATATATATACGAATACCCATAAAATAGAGTAAATTTCTATGAAAATATATATTCAAAACACAAATAAAATGATATAAATAAGTATAAAAATAAACACATCAAATACACCTAAAATAATGTAAATTCGTATAAAAATAAATAAACAAAACAACGATAAAAGAACGTATATATGTAGGAAAAAAAATATACAAAATATATTTGTATAAAAATATATACAAAAATACACAAAATTAATTTCAATTTGTGTGAAAATAGATATACAAAATACTCATATAATTAAATTAATTTGTATTTAAATACATGTACAAAATATACATAAAATTAGGTAGATTTGTATTGAAATACATATACAAAATACACATAAAATAATATTTAAATTTGAATGAAAATATATAAAAAATACACCTAAAATTACGTAAATTTGTATAAAATATATATAAAAAATACACATTAAATTATGTAAATATGTATAAAAAAATATATATACAAAACACAAATAGAATAATGTAAAATAGTATCAAAATAAATACACAGAATCTTAATAAAATAATGTAAATTTGTATGTAAATTAAGATGCAAAATACCCATAAAGAAACGCATTTTTTTTAAATATATATACCAAAATACACATAAAATATTTGAATTTGTATTAAAATAAATATACAAAATGCACATACAATAAGGTAAATTTGTATTGAAATAGATATGCAAAATACATATAAAACAATGTAAATTTGTTTCAAAATATATATACGAATACACACAAAATAACGTAGATTTCTATAAAAATATATACAAAATACATAAAAAGAAGTAAATACGTATAAACAAATGTATACAAAATACACATAAAATAATGTAAATTCGTATCAAAATAAATAAACAAAATACCAATAAAAGAATGTGTATTTGTATAAATATAAATATACAAAATACACATAAAATAACGTAAATTTGTATTAAACTATATACAAAAATACTCAGAAGTAATTAAATTTGTATGAAAATATATATACAAAATAAAAATAAAATAAGCTAAATTTGAATTGAAATGTATATACAAAATACATAAAATAATGTAAATTTGTATCAAAATATTTACACAAATACACATTTAATAACGTTAATTTGTTTAAAAATATATAAACAAAATACACATTAAATAATGTAAACACGTATAAAAAATATGTACAAAATACATATATAATCATGTAATTCGTATCAAAATAAATAAACAAAATAGCAATAAAATAATAATAATAATAATAAATTGTCTATTCATTTGTAGGAAGCCATTAAATAATGTAAACTCGCGTCAAAATAAATAAACAAAATATCAATAAAAGAATGTGTATTTGTATGAAACTAGATATAGAAAATACACATAAAATAACCTAAATTTGTATAAAACTATATACAAAAAAACACAAAAATAATTTAAATTTGTATGAAAATAAATATACAAAATACACATAAAATTAGGTAAATTTGTATTGAAATACATATACAAAATACATTTAAAATAATGTAAATTTGAATGAAATTATATAAAGAAATACACTTAAAATAACATAAATTTGTATAAAATATATATAAAAAATACACATTAAATAATGAAAATATGTATAAAAAATATATACAAAACACAAATAGTATAATATAAAATCGTATCAAAATATATACACAGAATATTAATAAAATAATGTAAATTTGTATGAAAACTAAGATGCAAAATACCTATAAAATAACGCTTTTTTTTATTATATATACCAAAATACACAAAATATTTGAATTTGTATTAAAATAAATATACAAAATGCACATACAATAAGGTAAATTTGTATTGAAATAGATATGCAAAATACATATAAAACTATGTAAATTTGCTTCAAAATATATATACGAATACACATATAATAACGTAGATTTCTATAAAAATATATATACTAAATACACATAAAATTAAGTAAATACGAATAGAAAAAGTACACAAAATACACATAAAATAATGTAAATTCGTATAAATATAAATAAACAAAATACCAATAAAAGAATGTGTATTTGTATAAAAATAAATATACAAAATGCACATAAAATAACGTAAATTTGTATAAAACTATATACAAAAATACACAGAAGTAATTAAATTTGTATGAAAATAGATATACAAAATACACACAAAATAAGCTAAATTTGAATTGAAATATATATACAAAATACATAAAATAAAGTAAATTTGTTTCAAAATATTTTTAACAAATACACATATAATAACGTAAATTTGTATAAAAATATATAAACAAAATACACATTAAGAAATGTAAATACGTATACAAAAAATATGTACATAATACACAAATAATCATGTCATTCGTATCAAAATAAATAAACAAAAAACTAATTAAATAATGTCAATTTATATGAGAAAACATATACAAAATACACATAAAATAACGCAAATTTCTATAAAAATATATGTACAAAAATGCACATAAAATTAATTTGCATAAGAAATATATATACAAAACACACATTAGATAATGTAAATGAGTATAAAAATATGTATACAAAATACCTATGAAATAATCTAAATTCGTATCGAGTTAAATTAAGAAAATAACAATAAATTAATGTAGTTTTGGATGAAAATATATATAGAAAACACACATAAAATAACCTAAATACAAATACAAATAAACACATTAAATAATTTAAAATTGAATGAAATAAGTATACAAAATAAACATAAAATAAGGTAGATTTGTAATAAAATATATGTAAAAATACACATAAAATAATATAAATTTGTATGAAAATATATATACAAATACACATAAAATAACATGAATTTGTATAAAATTTGTTTCAAAATATATACGAATACACACAATAAAATAACGTAAATTTTTATGAAAATGTATATAAAATACACATAAAATAATTTAAATACGTAGAAAAATATATATACAAAATACACATAAAATAATGTAAACTCGTAACAAAATAAATACACAAAATTCCAATAAAAGAATGTATATTTGTAGGAAAATATATATACAAAAAACAAATAAAATAACTAAAATTTGTATAAAAATATATACAAAAATACACAAAATAATTTAAATTTGTTTGAAAATAGATATGCAAAATAAGCATAAAATTAGGCAAATTCGTATTGAAATACATATACAAAACTCACATAAAATAACGTAAATTTGGATAAAATATATATATACACATAAAATAACGTAAATTTGATAAAATATATATATACAAAATATACATTAAATATTTTAAATATGTATAAAAATATATTATATTATATATATTTTTATTGACATTTGCGTTATTTATGTGTATTTTGTATATGTTTTCTCATAGAAATTTACATTATTTTATTGGTATTTTGTCTATTTATTTTGATACGAATTACATGATTGTTTGTGTATTTTGTACATTTTTTTATACGTATTTACATTATTTAATGTGTATTTTGTTTATATATTTTTTTACAAATTTATGTTATTATATGTGTATTTTTATAAGTATTTTGATAAAAATTTACATTATTTTATGTATTTTGTATATATATTTAAATTCAAATTTAGCTTATTTTATGTGTATTTTGTATATCTATTTTAATACAAATTTAATTACTTTTATGTATTTTTGTACATAGTTTTATATAAATTTACGTTATTTTATGTGTATTTTGTATATTTATATTTAAACAAACACACATTCTTTTATTAGTATTTTGTTTATTTATTTTGATACGAGTTTACATTATTTTAGGTGTATTTTGTATACATTTTTTTTATACGTATTTACTTAATTATATGTGTATTTTGTATATATATTTTTATAGAAATCTACGTTATTTTAGGTGTATTCCTTTATATATTTTGAAACAAATTTACATTGTTTTATATGTATTTTGCGTATCTATTTCAATACAAATTTACCTTATTGTATGTGCATTTTGTATACTTATTTTAATACAAAATCAGATATTTTATGTGTTTTCGTATATATATTTTTATAAAAAATGCGTTATTTTATGGGTATTTTGCATCTTAATTTTCATACAAATTTACATTATTTTATTAATATTTACATTATTCTATTTGTGTTTTGTAAATATGTATAAAAAATATATATACAAAACACAAAAAGAATAATGTAAAATCGTATCATAATAAATACATAGAATATAAATAAAATAATGTAAATTTGTATGAAAATAAAGATGCAAAATACCCATAAAATAACGCATTTTTTATAAATATACAAAATACACATGAAAGGATGTAAATACGTATATATATATATATATATATATATATATATATATATATATATATATATATATATATATATATATATATATATATATATATATATATATATATATATATATATATATATATATATATATATATATATATATATATATATATATATATATATATATATATATATACAAAATACACATTAAATAATGTAAATTCGTGTCAAAATAAATAAACAAAATATCAATAAAAGAATGTGTATTGTATGAAAATATATATACAAAATACACATAAGATAACATAAATTTGTATAAAACTATATACAAAAATGCACAAAAATAATTGATATTTGTATGAAAATAAATATACAAAATACACATAAAATTAGGTAAATTTGTATTGAAATACATATACAAAATACACATAAAATAATGTAAATTTGAATGAAAATACATAAACAAATACACTTAAAATAACGTAAATTTGAATAAAAAAATATATAGAAAACACAAATAGAATAATGTAAAATCGTATCAAAATAAATACACAGAATATTAATAAAATAATGTAAATTTGTATGAAAATAAAGATGCAAAATACCCATAAAATAACGCTTTTTTTTATAGAAATATATTTATACAAAAATACACATAAAAAAATTAATTTGTATTAAAATAAATATACAAAATACACATACAATAAGGTAAATCTGTATTGAAATAGATATGCAAAATACACATCACTAATGTAAATTTGTATCAAAATATATATACGAATACTCATAAAATAGAGTAAATTTCTATGAAAATAAAATAATGTAAATTTGTATGAAAATAAAGATGCAAAATTCCCATAAAATAGCGCATTTCTTATAAAAATATATATACCAAAATACACATAAAATATTTAAATTTGTATTGAAATAAATATACAAAATGCACATACAATAAGGTAAATTTATATTGAATTTTCATTTTTTTAGGTGTATTTGATATATATATTTTTATACTTATTTACATAATTTTATATGTATTTTCAATATATATTTTCATAGAAATTTATTCTATATGTATATGTATAGAAAATACACATGAAATAATCTAAATTCGTATCGAAAAAAATGAACAAAATACCGATAAAATAATGTAATTTTGAATGAAAATATATATAGAAAATACACATAAAAGAACGTATATACAAATAAATATATATACATAAAATAATTTGAATTTGAATGAAAATAGATATAAAAATAAACATAAAATAAGGCAAATTTGTAATGAAATATATATACAAAATACACATAAAATAATGAAGATTTTTTTCAAATTATATATACGAATACACTTAAAATAACGAAGATTTCTATAGAAATATATATACAAAATACACATGAAATGATGTAAATACGTATAAAAATATATATACAAAATACACATTAAATAATGTAAATTCGTGACAAAATAAATAAGGAAAATATCAATAAGAGAATGTGTATTTGTATGAAAATACATGTATAAAATACACATAAAATAACGTAAATTTGTATAAAACTATATATAAAAATACACAAAAACAAATTAAATTTGTATGAAAATAAATATACAAAATACACATAAAATTAGGTAAATTTGTATTGAAATACATATACAAAATACACATAAAATAATGTAAATTTGAATGAAAATATATAAACAAATACACTTAAATTAACGTAAATTTGTATAAAATATATATACAAAATACTCATTAAATAATGTAAATATGTATAAAAAATATATATACAAAACAAAAATAGAATAATGTAAAATCGTATCAAAAAAAAAAAACACAGAATGTTAATAAAATAATGTAAATTTGTATGAAAATAAAGATGCAAAATACCCATAAAATAACGCATTTTTTTATAAAAATATATTTACAAAAATACACATAAAAAATTAATTTGTATTAAAATAAATATACAAAATACACATACAATAAGGTAAATCTGTATTGAAATAGATATGCAAAATACACATCAATAATTTTTATACAAATTTACGTTATTATATGTGTATTTGTATAGGTATTTTGATACAAATTTACATTATTTTATGTATTTTGTATATATATTTCAATTCAAATTTAGCTTATTTTATGTGTATTTTGTATATCTATTTATTTTAATACAAAATAAAATATTTTATGTTTTTTCGTATATATATTTATATAAAAAATTTACATTATTTTATTAATATTTTCTGTATTTATTTTGATACGATTTTATATTATTTTATTTGTGTTTTGTATATATTTTTTTATACATATTTACATTATTTAATATTTTTTTTTGTATTTATATTTGATACAAATTTACGTTATTTTAAGTCTATATGTTTATATATTTTCATTCAAATTTACATTATTTTATGTGTATTTTGTATATATATTTCAATACAAATTTACCTATTTTTTTATGTTTTTTGTATATTTATTTTCATACAAGTTTTTTATTATTTTTGTGTATTTTTGTATATAGTTTTATACAAATTTAGGTTATTTTATGTGTATTTTGTATATCTATTTTCATACAAATACACATTCTTTTCATGATATTTTGTTTATTTATTTTGACACGAATTAACATTATTTAATGTGTATTTTGTATATATATTTTTATACGTATTTACATTATTTCAAGTGTATTTTGTATATATATTTCTATAGAAATCTGCGTTATTTTATGTGTATTCGTATATATATTTTGAAACAAATTTACATTGTTTTATGTGTATTTTGCATATTTTTTTAATACAAATTTACTTTATTGTATGTGCATTTTGTATATTAATTTTAATACAAATTTGATTAATCTATGTGTATTTTTGTATATGTATTTTTATAAAAATATGCTTTATTTTATTGGTATTTTGCATCTTTATTTTCATACAAATTTACATTATTATATTGATATTCTGTGTATTTATTTTGATATGATTTTACATTATTCTATGTGTATTTTGTATATATATATTTTGTATAAAATGTATTTGTTTTCATTTCATACAAATCTACATTATTTTATGTATTTTTTGTACATGTATTTAAATACAAATTTAACTAGTTATATGTGTATTTTGTATATCTATTTTGTATGTATATTTTCATTGAAATTTACTCTATTTTATGAGTATTCGTATATATATTTTGATACAAATTTACATTATTAATGTGTATTTTGCATATCTATTTCAATACAAATCTACTTTATTGTACGTTCATTTTGTATATTTATTTTAATACAAATTTAATTATTTGATGTCTTTTTGTATATATATATATATATATATATATATATATATATATATATATATATATATATATATATATATATATATATATATATATATATATATATATATATATATATATATATATATATATATATATATATTATATATATTTATTTATATATATATTTTTTATATATATATTTACATTATTTAATGTTTTTTTTTTATAGATATATATATATATATATATATATATATATATATATATATATATATATATATATATATATATATATATATATATATATATATATATATATATATATATATATTTATTTATATATTTATATATATATTCATTTTGTATATATATCTTATCCAAATTTACATTATTTAATGTGTATTTGTTTATATATTTTCATACATATTTACATTATTTAATGTGTTTTTTGAATATATATTTTTCTACGTATTTAAATTATTTTATGTGAATTTTGTATATACATTTTCATACAAAAATTACGTTATTTTATTGTGTGTATAAGTATATATTTTGATACAAATTTTATACAAATTCATGTTATTTAATGTGTATTTGTATATATATTTTCATACAAATTTATATTATTTTATGTGTATTTTTTCATATATTTCATTACAAATTTACCTTATTTTATGTTTATTTTGTATATTTATTTCATTCAATTTCAAATTATTTTATGTGTATATTTGTATTTGTATTTAGGTTATTTTATGTGTATTTTGTATATATATTTTCATCCAAAATTACATTATTATATTGGTATTTTCTTAATTTAACTCGATACGAATTTAGATTATTTCATAGGTATTTTGTATACATATTTTTATACTCATTTACATTATCTAATGTGTGTTTTGTATATATATTTTTATGCAAATTTATCTTATGTTCATTTTTGTACATATATTTTTATAGAAATCTGCTTTATTTTATGTATATAGTTTTATATAAATTTACGTTATTTTATGTGCATTTTTTATATTTATATTTATACAAATACACATTCTTTTATTGCTATATTGTTTATTTATATTTATACGAATTTACATTATTTTATGTGTATTTTGTATACATTTTTTTATACGTATTTACTTAATTTTATGTGTATTGTTTTAGAAATCTACGTTATTTTATGTGTATTCGCATATATTTTGAAACAAATTTACATTATTTTATATGTATTTTGCATATCTATTTCAATACAAATTTACCTTATTGTATGTGCATTTTGTATATTTATTTTGATACAAATTCAAATATTTTATGTGTATTTTGGTATCAATAATTTTATAAAAAATGCGTTATTTTATAGGTATTTTGCATCTTAATTTTCATACAAATTTACATTATTTTATTAATATTCTGTGTATATATTTTCATACGATTTTACATTATTCTATTTGTGTTTTGTATATATTTTTTTATACTTATTTACATTATTTAATGTGTATTTTGTATATATATTTCATACAAATTTACGTTATTATATGTGTATTTGTTTATATATTTTCTTTCAAATTTACATTATTTCATGTGTATTTTGTATATGTATTTCAATAGAAATTAACCTAATTTTATGTGTATTTTGTATATTTCTTTTCATACAAATTTAAATTATTTTGTGTATTTTGTATATAGTTTTATACAAATTTAGGTTATTTTATGTACGCATTTACATTATTTAATGTGTGTTTTGTATATATATTTTTATCCAAAGTTAATTTATTTTACTGTACGTTTTGTACCTCTTTTTATAGAAATTAGCGTTATTTTATATGTATTTGTATATGTTTTCTCATACAAATTTACATTATTTTATTGCTATTTTGTTTATTTAGTTTGATACGAATTACATGATTATATGTGTATTTTGTACATATTTTTATACGTATTTACATTACTTAATGTGTATTTTGTTTATATATTTTTAAACAAATTTACGTTATTATATGTATTTTTATAAATATTTTGATACAAATTTACATTATTTTATGTATTTTGTATATACATTTCAATTCAAATTTAGCTTATTTTATCTGTATTTTGTATATCTATTTTCATACGAATTTAATTACTTCTGTGTATTTTTGTATATAGTTTTATACAAATTTACGTTATTTTATGTGTATTTTGTATATTTATATTTATACAAATACACATTATTTTATTGGTATTTTGTTTTTTTATTTTGATACGAATTTACATTATTTTATGTGTATTTTGTATACATTTTTTTATACGTATTTACTTCATTTTACGTGTATTTTGTATATATATTTTATACAAATCTACGTTATTTTATGTGTATTCGTATATATATTTTGAAACAAATTTACATTGTTTTATATGTATTTTGCATATCTATTTCAATACAGATTTACCTTATTGTATGTGCATTTTGTATATTTATTTTAATACAAATAATTTTTTTTATGTGTATTTTTGTATATATATTTAAAAAAAAGCGTTATTTTATGGGTATTTTGCTTCTTTATTTTCATACAAATTTACATTATTTTATTAATATTCTGTGTATTTATTTTGATACGATTTTACATTATTCTATTTGTGTTTTGTATATATTTTTTTATACAAATTTACGTTATTTTAAGTGTATTTGTTTATGTATTTTCATTCAAATTTACAGTATTTTATGTGTATTTTGTATATGTATTTCAATACAAATTTACCTAATTTTATGTGTATTTTGTATATTTATTTTCATACAAATTTAAATTATTTTTGTGTATTTTTGTATATAGTTTTAAACAAATTTATGGTATCTTATGTGTATTTTGTATATTTGCTTTCATACAAATACACATTCTTTTATTGACATTTTGTTTATTTATTTTGACGCGAATTTACATTATTTAATGTGTATTTTGTATATATATTTTTATACGTATTTACATCCTTTCATGTGTATTTTGTATATTTATAAAAAATGCGTTATTTTATGGGTATTTTGCATCTCTATTTTCATACAAATTTACATTATTTTATTTACATTCTGAGTATTTATTTTAATACGATTTTACTATATTCTATTTGTGTTTTGTATATATATTTTTTATACATATTTACATTATTTAATGAGTATTTTTTATATATATTTTATACAAATTTATGTTAATTTAAGTGTATTTGTTTATATATATTCATTCAAATTTACATTATTTTATGTGTATTTTGTATATGTATTTCTTTACAAATTTACCTAATTTTATGTGTATTTTGTATATTTATTTTCATACAAATTTAACCTATTTTTGTGTATTTTTATATATAGTTTTATACAAATTTACGTTATTTTATGTGTATTTTGTATATGTATTTTCATACAAATACTCATTCTTTTATTGATATTTTAACTATTTATTTTGACACGAGTTTACATTATTTAATGTGTATTTTGTATATATATTTTTATACGTATTTACAACATTTCATGTGTATTTTGTATATATATTTCTATAGAAATCTACGTTATTTTATGTGTATTCGTATATATATTTTGAAACAAATCTACATTATTTTATGTGTATTTTGTATATATATTTCATTATAAATTTGCCTTATTTTAAGTTTATTTTTATATCTATTTACATTCAAATTCAAATCATTTTATGTGTATATATTTATTTGTATTTACGTTATTTTATGTGTATTTTCTGTATATATTTTCATTCAAAATTACATTATTTTATCGGTATTTTGTTCATTTATTTCGATACGAATTTAGATTATTTCATGTGTATTTTCTATACATATACATATAGAGTAAATTTCTTTGAAAATATATATTCAAAATACCTATAAAATTATGTAAATAAGTATAAAAATATATATATCAAATACACCTAGAAAAAATTAAAATTCGTATCAAAATAAATAAATAAAATTCCGATAAAAGAACGTAAATTCGAATTAAAATAAATAAACAAAATACCAATAAAAGAATGTGTATTTGGATAAATATAAATATACAAAATACACATACAAAATAAACATAAAATAAGGTAGATTTGTAATAAAATATATGTACAAAATACACATAAAATAATGTAAATTTATATGAAAATATATATACAAATACACATAAAATACCATGAATTTGTATAAAAATATATATTCAAAATAAATATTAAATAATGGAAAAGCGTATAAAAAAATATATACAAAGTACATATAAAATAATGTAAATTCGTATTAATATAAATCAACAAAACACCAATAAAATAATATATATTTGAATGAAAATAAATTTACAAAATACACATAACATAACTAAAATTTGTATTAAAATATATACAAAAATACATAGAAATAATTTAAGTTTGTATGAAAATAGATATACAAAATACACATAAAACTAGGTAAATTTCTTTTGAAATGTATATACAAAATACCCATAAAATATTGTAAATTTGTGTCAAAATATATAAACAAATACACATAAAATAACGTAAATTTGTATGAAAAATATATACAAAATACACATAGAATAATGTCAATTCCTATCAAAATGAATGAGCAGAATATCAATAAAATAATGTAAGTTTGTATGAAAATAAAGATGCAAAATACCCAAAAAATAAAGAATATGTTTATAAAAATACAGATACAAAAATACACATCGAATAATTAAATTTGTATTAAAATTAATATACAAAATGCATATATAATAAGGTAAATTTGTATTGAAAAAATATGCAACATACACGTTTACTCATACAAATTTATTTTATTTTATTGGTATTTTGTTTATTTATTTTGATACGAATTACATGATTATATGTGTATTTTGTACATATTTTTTTATACGTATTTACATTATTTAATGTGTATTTTGTTTATATATTTTCATACAAATTTACGTTATTATATGTGTATTTGTATAAATATTTTGATAGAAATTTACTTTATTTCATGTATTTTGTATATATATTTCAATTCAAATTTAGCTTATCTCGTGTGTATTTTGTATATATTTTCATACAAATTTAATTACTTCTGTGTATTTTTGTATATAGTTTTATATAAATTTACGTTATTTTATGTGTATTTTGTATATTTATATTCATACAAATACACATTCTTTTATTGGTATTTTGTTTATTTATATTGATACGAATTTACATTATTTTATGATATATATTTTATCCAAATTTACATTATTTTATGTGTATTTGTTTATATATTTTCATACATATTTACATTATTTTATGTGTTTTTTGTATATATATTTTTCTACGTATTTAAATTATTTTATGTGTATTTTGTATATACATTTTCATAAAATTTACGTTATTTTATTGTGTGTATAAGTATATATTTTGATACAAATTTTATACAAATTCATGTTATTTAATGTGTATTTGTATATATATTTTCATACAAATTTATATTATTTTATGTGTATTTTTTCATATATTTCATTACAAATTTACCTTATTTTATGTTTATTTTGTATATTTATTTCATTCAATTTTAAATTATTTTATGTGTATATTTGTATTTGTATTTAGGTTATTTTATGTGTATTTTGTATATATATTTTCATCCAAAATTACATTATTTTATTGGTATTTCATAGGTATTTTGTATACATATTTTTATACTCATTTACATTATCTAATGTGTGTTTTGTATATATATTTTTATGCAAATTTATTTAATGTTCATTTTTGTACATATATTTTTATAGAAATT
The DNA here is from genome assembly GCF_024679095.1 of Eriocheir sinensis. Lineage (NCBI taxonomy): Eukaryota > Metazoa > Arthropoda > Malacostraca > Decapoda > Varunidae > Eriocheir > Eriocheir sinensis. The sequence continues at coordinate 1,888,505 of NW_026111405.1, read as the reverse complement.
TGCGTTATTTTATGTATATAGTTTTATATAAATTTACGTTATTTTATGTGCATTTTGTATATTTATATTTAAACAAATACACATTCTTTTATTGGTATATTGTTTATTTACATTTATACGAATTTACATTATTTTATGTGTATTTTGTATACATTTTTTTATACGTATTTACTTAATTTTATATGTATTTTGTATATGTATTTTTATAGAAATCTACGTTATTTTATGTGTATTCGTATATATATTTTGAAACAAATTTACATTATTTTATATGTATTTTGCATATCTATTTCAATACAAATTTACCTTATTGTATGTGCATTTTGTATATTTATTTTAATACAAGTACAAATATTTTATGTGCATTTTGGTATCAATAATTTTATAAAAAATGCGTTATTTTATAGGTATTTTGCATCTTAATTTTCATTTTATATGTACTTTGTATATATATTTTTATACGCTTTTACATTATTTAATATTTATTTTGAATATATATTTTTATACAGATTCATGGTATTTTATGTGTATTTTTATATATATTTTCATATAAATTTACATTATTTTATGTGTATTTTGTACATATATTTTATTACAAATCTACCTTATTTTATGTTTATTTTGTATGTGTATTTAGTATATTTATATTTATCCAAATACACATTCTTTTGTTGGTATTTTGTTTATTTATTTTAATTCGAATTTACATTATTTTATGTGTATTTTGTATACATTTTTTTTATACGTATTTACTTAATTTTATGTGTATTTTGTATATAATATTTTTATAGAAATCTACGTTTTTTTATTTGTATTCGTATATATATTTTGAAACAAACTTACATTGTTTTATATGTATTTTTGCATATCTCTTTCAATACAAATTTACCTTATTGTATGTGCATTTTGTATATTTATTTTAATACAAATTTAAATATATTATGTGTATTTTGGTATATATATTTTTATAAGAAATGCGCTATTTTATGGGAATTTTGCATTTTTATTTTCAAACAAATTTACATTATTTTATTAATATTCGGTGTATTTATTTTGATACGATGTTACATTATTCTATTTGTTTTTTGTATATACTTTTTTATACATATTTACATTATTTAATGTGTATCTTGCATATATATTTTATACAAATTTATTATCTATTATCTATTTTCATACAAATACACATTCTTTTCATGATATTTTGTTTATTTATTTTCATACGAATTTACATTATTTGATATGTATTTTGTATATATATTTTTATACGTATTTACATAATTTGATATGTATTTTGTATATGTATTTCTATAGAAATCTACTTTATTTTATGTGTATTCGTATATATATTTTGAAAAAAATTGACATTTTTTTATATGTATTTTGAATATCTCTTTCAATACAAATTTACCTTACTGTATATGCAATTTGTAAATATATTTCAATACAAAATTAAAAATTTTATATTTATTTTGGTAAATATATTATTATAAAAAATGCTAAAATATATTGTAATTATTCAACTTTATTTTCATACAAATTTACATTATTTTATTGATATTCTGTGTATTTATTTTGATACGATTTTACATTATTCTATTTGTTTTTTGTATATATATTTTTTATACACATTTACATTATTTAATGTGTATCTTGCATATATATTTTATACAAATTTACGTTATTTTAAGTGTATTTGTTTATATATTTTCATTCAAATTTACATTATTTGATGTGTATTTTGTATATGTATTTCAATAAAAATTTACCTAATTTTATGTGTATTTTGTATATTTCTTTTCAAACAAATTAAAATTATTTTTGTGTATTTTTGTATATAGTTTTATACAAATTTAGGTTATTTTATGTACGCATTTACATTATTTAGTGTGTGTTTTGTATATATATTTTTTTGCAAATTTACTTTATTTTATGTGCATTTTTGTACATATATTTTTATAGAAATTTGCGTTATTTGTATATGTTTTCTCATACAAATTTACAATAATTTATTGCTATTTTGTTTATTTATTTTGATACGAATTACATGATTATATGTGTATTTTGTACATATTTTTTTTAAATATTTACATTACTTAATGTGTATTTTGTTTATATATTTTTAAACAAATCTACGTTATTATATGTATTTGTATAAATATTTTGATACAGATTTACATTATTTTATGTATTTTGTATGTACATTTCAAATCAAATTTAGCTCATTTTAGCTGTATTTTGTATATATATTTTTATGCAAATTTAATTACTTCTGTGTATTTTTGTATATAGTTTTATACACATTTACGATTTTTTATGTGTATTTTGTATATATATATATATATATATATATATATATATATATATATATATATATATATATATATATATATATATATATATATATATATATATATATATATATATATATATATATATATATATATATAAAAATACACATTCTTTTAGTGGTATTTTGTTTATTTATTTTGATACGATTTTTATGTATTTTTTGTATTCATTTTTTTATACGTATTTACTTCATTTTATGTGTATATATTTTTATAGAGATCTACGTTATTTTATGTGTATTCGTATATATATTTTGAAACAAATTTACATTGTTTTATATATATTTTGCATATCTATTTCAATACAAATTTACCTTATAGTATGTGCATTTTTTATATTTATTTTAATACAAATTTTAATATTTGATGTGTATTTTGGTATATATATTTTTATAAAAAATGCGTTATTTTATGGCTATTTTGCATCTTTATTTTCATACAAATTTACATTATTTTATTAATATTCTGTGTATTTATTGTTGATACGATTTTACATTATTCTATTTGTGTTTTGTATATATTTTTTTATACATATTTACATTATTTAATGTGTATTTTGTATATATATTTGATACAAATTTACGTTATTTTAAGTGTACATGTTTATATATTTTCATTCAAATTTCCATTATTTTATGTGTATTTTGTATATGTATTTCAATACAAATTTACCTAATTTTATGCGTATTTTGTATATTTATTTTCATACAAATTTAAATTATTTTTGTGTATTTTTAAATATAGTTTTATACAAACTTAGGTTATTTTATGAGTATTTTGTATATCTATTTTCATACAAATACACATTCTTTTATTGATATTTTGTTTATTTATTTTGACGAGAATTTAAATTATTTAATGTGTATTTTGTATATATATATATATATATATATATTTTTATACGTATTTACATAATTTCATGTGTATTTTGTATATATATTCCTATAGAAATGTACGTTATTTTATGTGTATTCGTATATATATTTTTAAACAAATTTACACTTTTATGTGCATTTTGTATAATTTTTCAATACAAATTTACCTTATTGTACGTTCATTTTGTATATTAATTTTAATACACATTTAATTATTCTATGTGTTTTTTTGTATAAGTATTTTTTAAAAAAATATGCTTTATTTTATGGGTATTTTGCATCTTTATTTTCATACAAAATTACATTATTTTATTGATATTATGTGTATTTATTTTGATACGATTTTACATTATTCTATTTATATTTTGTATATCTATTTTATACAAATGTACGTTATTTTATGTGAATTTGTTTTCATTTCATACAAATTTACATTATTTTATGTGTATTTTGTACATGTATTTAAATACAAATTTAACTAATTATATGTGTATTTTGTATATCTATTTTCATACAAATTGAAATTTATTTTTTTGTTTTTTTGTATATATTTTTATTCAAATTTTCGTAATTTTATGTGTATTTTGTATATTTATTTTCCTACAAATATACGTTCTTTTCTCGGAATTTTGTTTATTTCTTTTGATACGAATTTTATTTTTTTTAGGTGTATTTGATATATATATATATATTTTTATACTTATTTACATAATTTTATATGTATTTTGAATATATATTATCATAGAAATTTACTCTATATGTTTATACAAAAAAACACAAAAATAATTTAAATTTGCATGAAAATAAATATACAAAATACACTTAAAATTAGGTAAGTTTGTATTTAAATACATATACAAAATACACTTAAAATAATGTAAATTTGAATGAAATTAAATAAACAAATACACTTAAAATAACGTTAATTTGTATAAAATATATATAAAAAATACACATTAAATAATGAAAATATGTATAAAAAAATATATACCAAACACAAATAGTATAATATAAAATCGTATCAAAATATATACACAGAATATTAATAAAATAATGTACATTTGTATGAAAACTAAGATGCAAAATACCTATAAAATATCGCATTTTTTATAAAATTATATATACCAAAATACACATAAAATATTTGAATTTGTATTAAAATAAATATACAAAATGCAAACACAATAAGGTAAATTTAAATTTAAAATATTTTTGTGTATTTTTGTATATAGTTTGATACAAATTTAGGTTATTTTATGTGTATTTTGTATATCTATTTTCATACAAATACACATTCTTTTATTGATATTTTGTTTATTTATTTTGACGCGAATTTACATTATTTAATGTGTATTTTGTATATATATTTTTATACGTATTTACATCATTTCATGTGTATTTTGTATAGTTTTAAACAAATTTATATTATTTAATGTGTATTTTGTATATATATATTTATACAAATACACATTCTTTTATTGGTATTTTGTTTATTTATTTTGATACAAATTTACATTATTTTTTGTGTATTTTGTATACATTTTTTATACGTATTTACTTAATTTTATGTGTATTTTGTATATATATTTTTATAGAAATCTACCTTATTTCATGTGTATTCGTATATATATTTTGAAACAAATTTACATTGTTTATATGTATTTTGCATATCTATTTTTGTGTATTCTGTATTTATTTTTGTTATACATAGAATAATGTAAAATCGTATCAAAATAAGTACACAGAATATCAATAAAATAATTTAAATTTGTATGAAAATAAAGATGCAAAATACCCATAAGATAAAGCATATTTTTTTTTAAAAATACATATACAAAAATACACATAGAATAATTAAATTTGTATTAAAATTAATATACAAAATGCACACATACAATAAGGTAAATTTGTATTGAAAAAAAAACGCACAATACAAATAAAGCATTGTAAATTTGTTTCAAAATATATATACGAATACACATAAAATAACGTAGATTTCTATAGAAATATATATACAAAATACACATGAAATTATGTAAATACGTATAAAAATATATATATAAAATACATATTAAGTAATGTAAATTCGTGTCAAAATAAATAAACAAAATATCATGAAAAGGATGTGTATTTGAATGAAAATAAATAATAGATAATAAATTTGTATGAAATATATATGCAAGATATACATTAAATAATGTAAATATGTATAAAAAAATATATATACAAAAAACAAATAGAATAATGTAAGATCGTATCAAAATAAATACACCGAATATTAATAAAATAATGTAAATTTGTTTGAAAATAAAGATGCAAAATTCACATCAAATAGCGCATTTCTTATAAAAATATATATACCAAAATACACATAAAATATTTAAATTTGTATTGAAATAAATATACAAAATGCACATACAATAAGGTAAACTTCTATTGAAAGAGATATGCAAAAATACATATAAAACAATGTAAATTTGTTTCAAAATATATATACGAATACACATAAAATAACGTATATATCTATAAAAATATATATATACAAAATACACATAAAATTAGGTAAATACGTATAAAAAAATGTAAACAAAATACACATAAAATAATATAAATTCGAAACAAAATAAATAAACAAAATACCAATAAAAGAATGTGTATTTGTATAAATGTAAATGTACAAAATACACATACAAAATAAACCAATAAAATAATATATATTTGAATGAAAATAGATTTACAAAATACACATAACATAACTAAAATTTGTATTGAAATATATACAAAAATACACAAAAATAATTTGAGTTTGTATGAAAATAGATATTCAAAATAAATATTAAATAATGTAAATAAAATAATATATATTTGAAAATAGATTTACAAAATACACATAACATAACTAAAATTTGGAAAAAATATATACAAAAATACACAAAATAATTTGTTGTATGAAAATAGATATTCAAAATACACATAAAACTAGGTAAATTTCTTTTGAAATATATATACAAAATACCCATAAAATATTGTAAATTTGTGTCTAAATATATAAACAAATACACATAAAATAACGTAAATTTGTTTGAAAAATATATACAAAATACACATAGAATAATGTCAAATCGTATCAAAATGAATGAGCAGAATATCAATAAAATAACGTAAATGTGTATGAAAATAAAGATGCAAAATACCCATAAAATAAAGCATATTTTTAAAAAAATACATACACAAAAATTCACATAGAATAATTAAATTTATATTAAAATAAATATACAAAATGCATATACAGTAAGGTAAATTTGTATTGAAAAAATATGCAAAATAGACATAAAAGCGTAAATTTGTTTAAAAATCTATATACGAATACACATAATATAACGTAGATTTCTATAGAAATATATATACAAAATACACATGAAATGATGTAAATACGTATAAAAATATATATACAAAATACACATTAAATAATTTAAATTATCGTCAAAATAAATAAACAAAATATCAATAAAAGAATGTGTATTTGTATGAAAATAGATATACAAAATACTCATAAAATAACCTAAGTTTGTATAAAACTATATACAAAAATACACCAAAATAATTTAAATTTGTATGAAAATAAATATTCAAAATACACATAAAATTATTTTGTATATCTATTTTATACAAATGTACGTTATTTTATGTGAATTTGTTTTCATTTCATACAAATTTACATTATTTTATGTGTATTTTGTACATGTAATTAAATACAAATTTAACAAATTATAGTTGTATTTTGTATATCTATTTTCATACAAACTGAAATTTATTTTTTTGTTTTTTTGTATATATTTTTATTCAAATTTTCGTAATCTTATAAAAATATATATACCAAAATACACATAAAATTTTTAAATTTGCATTGAAATAAATATACAAAATGCACATACAATAAGGTAAATTTGTATTGAAACATATATGCAAAAATACATATAAAACAATGTAAATTTGTTTCAAAATATATATACGAATACAAATAAAAAAACGTAGATTTCTATAAATATATATATACAAAATACACATAAAATTAAGTAAATACGTATAAAAAAATGTATACAAAATACACATAAAATAATGTAAATTCGAATTAAAATAAATAAACAAAATACCAATAAAAGAATGTGTATTTGGATAAATATAAATATACAAAATACACATACAAAATAAACATAAAATAAGGTAGATTTGTAATAAAATATATGTACAAAATACACATAAAATAATGTAAATTTATATGAAAATATATATACAAATACACATAAAATACCATGAATTTGTATAAAAATATATATTCAAAATAAATATTAAATAATGGAAAAGCGTATAAAAATATATATACAAAGTACATATAAAATAATGTAAATTCGTATCAATATAAATCAACAAAACACCAATAAAATAATATATATTTGAATGAAAATAAATTTACAAAATACACATAATATAACTAAAATTTGTATTAAAATATATACAAAAATACATAGAAATAATTTGAGTTTGTATGAAAATAGATATGCAAAATACATATAAAACTAGGTAAATTTCTTTTGAAATGTATATACAAAATACCCATAAAATATTGTAAATTTGTGTCAAAATATATAAACAAATACACATAAAATAACGTAAATTTGTATGAAAAATATATACAAAATACACATAGAATAATGTCAATTCCTATCAAAATGAATGAGCAGAATATCAATAAAATAATGTAAATTTGTATGAAAATAAAGATGGAAAATACCCAAAAAATAAAGAATATGTTTATAAAAATACAGATACAAAAATACACATCGAATAATTAAATTTGTATTAAAATTAATATACAAAATGCGTATATAATAAGGTAAATTTGTATTGAAAAAATATGCAACATACACGTTTGCTCATAGAAATTTATATTATTTTATTAGTATTTTTTTTATTTATTTTGATACGAATTACATGATTATATGTGTATTTTGTACATATTTTTTTATACGTATTTACATTATTTAATGTGTATTTTGTTTATATATTTTCATACAAATTTACGTTATTATATGTGTATTTGTATATTTTGATACAAATTTACTTTATTTCATGTATTTTGTATATATATTTCAATTCAAATTTAGCTTATTTCGTGTGTATTTTGTATATATTTTCATACAAATTTAATTACTTCTGTGTATTTTTGTATATAGTTTTATATAAATTTACGTTATTTTATGTGAATTTTGTATATCTATTTCAATACAAATTTACCTTATTGTATGTGTTTTTTGTATATTTATTTTAATACAAATTTAATTTTTTGATGTGTATTTTGGTATATATATTTTTATAAATAAAAATATGCGTTATTTTATGGGTATTTTGCTTCTTTATTTTCATACAAATTTACATTATTTTATTAATATTCTGTGTATTTATTTTGATACGATTTTACATTATTCTATTTGTGTTTTGTACATATTTTTTTTATACAAATTTACGTTATTTTAAGTGTATTTGTTTATGTATTTTCATTCAAATTTACATTATTTTATGTGTATTTTGTGTATGTATTTCAATACAAATTTACCTAATTTTATGTGTATTTTGTACATTTATTTTCATACAAATTTAAAATAGTTTTGTGTATTTTTGTATAGAGTTTGATACAAATTTAGGTTATTTTATGTGTATTTTGTATATCTATTTTCATACAAATACACATTCTTTTATTGATATTTTGTTTATTTATTTTGACGCGAATTTACATTATTTAATGTGTATTTTGTATATATATTTTTATACGTATTTACATCATTTCATATGTATTTTGTATAGTTTTAAACAAATTTATATTATTTAATGTGTATTTTGTATATATATATTTATACAAATACACATTCTTTTATTGTTTTTTTTTTTTTATACAAATTTACATTATTTTATGTGTATTTTGTATACATTTTTTATACGTATTTACTTAATTTTATGTGTATTTTGCATATATATTTTTATAGAAATATACCTTATTTCATGTGTTTTCGTATATATATTTTGAAACAAATTTACGTTGTTTATATGTATTTTGCATATCTATTTTTGTGTATTCTGTATTTATTTTTGTTATACATAGAATAATGTAAAATCGTATCAAAATAGGTACACAGAATATCAATAAAATAATTTAAATTTGTATGAAATAAAGATGCAAAATACCCATAAGATAAAGCATATTTTTTTTTTAAATTACATATACAAAAATAAACATAGAATAATTAAATTTGTATTAAAATTAATATACAAAATGCACACATACAATAAGGTAAATTTGTACGGAAAAAAACGCAAAATACAAATAAAACTGTAAATTTGTTTCAAAATATATATACGAATACACATAAAATAACGTAGATTTCTATAGAAATATATATACAAAATACACATGAAATTATGTAAATACGTATAAAAATATATATATAAAATACATATTAAGTAATGTAAATTTGTGACAAAATAAATAAACAAAATATCATGAAAAGAATGTGTATTTGTATGAAAATAAATAATAGATAATAAATTTGTATGTAATATATATGCAAGATACACATTAAATAATGTAAATATGTATAAAAAAATATATACAAAAAACAAATAGAATAATGTAAAATCGTATCAAAATAAATACACCGAATATTAATAAAATAATGTAAATTTGTATGAAAATAAAGATGCAAAATTCCCATCAAATAGCGCATTTCTTATAAAAATATATATACCAAAATACACATAAAATATTTAAATTTGTAATTAAATAAATATACAAAATGCACATACAATAAGGTAAACTTCTGTTGAAAGAGATATGCAAAAATACATATAAAAAATTGTAAATTTGTTTCAAAATATATATACGAATACATATAAAATAACGTAGATTTCTATAAAAATATATATACAAAATACACATAAAATTAGGTAAATACGTATAAAAAAATGTAAACAAAATACACATAAAATAATATAAATTCGAAACAAAATAAATAAACAAAATACCAATAAAAGAATGTGTATTTGTTCTGTGTGTTTTTGTATATAGTTTTATACAAATTTACGATACAAATACAAATACAAAAATACACATTAAATAATTTAAAATTGAATGAAATAAATATACAAAATAAACATAAAATAAGGTAAATTTGTAATAAAATATATGTAAGAATACACATGAAATAATATAAATTTGTATGAAAATATATATACAAATACACATAAAATAACATAAATTTGTATAAAATTTGTTTCAAAATATATACGAATACACACAATAAAATAACGTAAATTTCTATGAAAATGTATATATAAAATACACTTAAAATAATTTAAATACGTAGAAAAATATATATACAAAATACACATAAAATAATGTAAATTCGGAAAAAATTAAATACACGAAATTCCAATAAAAGAATGTATATTTGTAGGAAAATATATATACAAAAAACAAATAAAATAACTAAAATTTGTAAAAAAATATATACAAAAATACACAAAAAAAATTTAAGTTTGTTTGAAAATAGATATGCAAAATACACATAACTTTAGGCCAATTTGTATTTTGTATATCTATTTTTATACGTATTTACTTAATTTTTGTGTATTTTGTATATATATTTTTATAGAAATCTACGTTATTTTAAGTGTATTCGTATATATATTTTGAAACAAATTTACATTGTTTTATATGTATTTTTGCATATCTCTTTCAATACAAGTTTACCTTATTGTATGTGCATTTTGTATATTTACTTCAATACAAATTTTAATATTTTATGTTTATTTTGGTATATATATTTTTATAAGAAATGCGCTATTTGATAGGAATTTTGCATCTTTATTTTCACACAAATTTACATTATTTTATTAATATTCGGTGTATTTATTTTGATACGATTTCAAATTATTCTATTTGTTTTTTGTATATATATTTTTTTTATACATATTTACATTATTTAATGTGTATCTTGCATATATATTTCATACAAATTTATTATCTATTATTTATTTTTATACAAATAAATTCTTTTCATGATATTTAGTTTATTTATTTTGACACGAATTTACCTAGATATGTATTTTGTATATATATTTTTATACGTATTTACATAATTTCATGTGTATTTTGTATATATATTTCTATAGAAATCTACGTTATTTTATGTGTATTCGTATATATATTTTGAAACAAATTTACTTTGTTTTATATGTATTTTTGAATATCTCTTTCAATACATATTTACCTTACTGTATATGCATTTTGTATATTTATTTCAATACAAATTTAAATATTTTATGTGTATTTTGGTATATATATTTAAAAAAAAAATGCGCTATTTTATAGAATTTTGCATCTTTCTTTTCATACAAATTTACATTATCTTATTGATATTCTGTGTATTTATATTGATAGGATTTTACATTATTCTATTTCTTTTTTGTATATATTTTTTATACACATTTACATTATTTAATGTGTATCTTGCATATATATTTTATACAAATTTACGTTATTTTAAGTGTATTTGTTTATATATTTTCATTCAAATTTACATTATTCTATGTGTATTTTGTATATATATTTCAATACAAATTTACCTAATTTTATGTGTATTTTGTATATTTCTTTTCATACAAATTTTAAATATTTTTGTGTATTTTTGTATATAGTTTTATACAAATTTAGGTTATTTTATGTACGCATTTACTTTATTTAATGTGTGTTTTGTATATATATTTTTATGCAAATTTACTTTATTTTATGTGCATTTTTGTACATATATTTTTTTTGAAATTTGCGTTAATTTATGTGTATTTGAATATGTTTTCTCATACAAATTTACATTATTTTATTGCTATTTTATTTATTTGTTTTGATACGAATGAAAATAGATATACAAAATATACATAAAATAAACTAAATTTGTATTGAAATATATATACAAAATACATAAAATAATGTAAATTTGTATCAAAATAAATAAACAAAATACCAATAAAAGAATGTGTATTTGCATAAATATAAATATACAAAATACACATAAAATAACGTAAATTTGTATAAAACTATACAAAAATACACAGAAGTTATTAAATTCGTATGAAAATAGATATACAAAATACAGATAAAATAAGCTAAATTTGAATTGAAATGTATATACAAAATACATAAAATAATGTAAATTTGTATCAAAATATTTATAAAAATACATATAATAACGTAAATTTGTTTAAAAATATATAAACAAAATACACATTAAGTAATGTAAATACGTATAAAAAATATGTACAAAATACACTTATAATCATGTAATTCGTATCAAACTAAATAAACAAAATATCAATAAAATAATGTAAATATGTATGAGAAAACATATACAAATACATATAAAATAACGCTAATTTCCATAAAAATATATGTCCAAAAATGAACGTAAAATAAAGTAACTTTGGATAAAAATATATATACAAAACACACATTAAATAATGTAAATGCGTACATAAAATAACCTAAATTTGTATAAAGCTATATACAAAAATACCTAAAAATAATTTAAATTTGTATGAAAAGAAATATACAAAATACACATAAAATTAGGTTAATTTCCATTGAAATACATATGCAAAATACATATAAAATAATTTAAATTTGAAAGAAAATATATAAACAAATACACATATAATAACGTAAATTTGTATGAAATATATATTCAAAATACACATTAAATAATGTAAATATGTATAAAAAAATATATACAAAACACAAATAGTATAATGTAAAACCGTATCAAAATATATACACAGAATATTAATAAAATAATGTAAATTTGTATGAAAATTAAGATGCAAAATACCTATAAAATAACGCATTTTTTATAAAATTATTGATACCAAAATACACATAAAATATTTGAATTTCTATTAAAATAAATATACAAAATGCACATACAATAAGGTTAATTTGTATTAAAATAGATATGCAAAATACATATAAAATAATGTAAATTTGTTTCAAAATATATACGAATACACATAAAATAACGTAGATTTCTATAAAAATACATATACAAAATACACATAATATTAAGTAAATACGTATAAAAAAATGTATACAAAATACACATAAAATAAAGTAAATTCGTATAAATGTAAATAAACAATATACCAATAAAAGAATGTGTATTTGTATAAATATAAATATACAAAATGCACATAAAATAACGTAAATTTATATAAATCTATATACATAAAATAACGCAAATTTCTATAAAAATATATGTACAAAAATGAACATAAAATAAATTTGCATAAAAATATATATACAAAACACACTTTAGATAATGTAAATGAGTATAAAAATATGTATACAAAATACCTATGAAATAATCTAAACTCGTATCGAATTAAATTAAGAAAATATCAATAAAATAATGTAATTTTGGATGAAAATATATATACAAAATACACATAAAATAACCTAAATACAAATACAAATATACACATAAAATAATTTAAAATTGAATGAAATAAATATACAAAATAAACATAAAATAAGGTAAATTTGTAATGAAATATATGAAAAAATACACATAAAATAATATAAGTTTGTATGAAAATATATATACAATACACATTAAATAACATGAATTTGTATAAAATTTGTATCAAAATATATACTTATACACACAATAAAATAACGTAATTTTTTTATGAAAATGTATATACAAAATACACATAAAATAATTTAAATACGTAGAAAAATATATAAAAAATACACATAGAATAATGTAAATATGTATGAAAATATATAAACAAATACACATAAAATAATGTAAATTTGGATAAAATATATATACAAAATGAACATTAAATAATGTAAATATGTATAAAAAAATATACAAAATACACATAGAATAATGTTAAATCGTATCAAAATAAATAAAGAGAATATCAATAAAATAATGTAAATTTGTATGAAAATAAAGATGCAAAATATCCATATAATAACGCATATTTGCATAAAAATATATATACAAAAATACATATAAAATAGTTAAGTTTGTATTAAAATAAATATACAAAATGCACGTACAATAAAGTAAATTGGTATTGAAATAGATATGCAAAATACACATCAATAATGTAAATTTGTATCAAAATATATATACGAATACTCATAAAATAGAGTAAATTTCTATGAAAATATACATACAAAATAGATATACAAAATACACATATAACTAGTTAAATTTGTATTTAAATACATGTACAAAAAAACACATAAAATAATGTAGATTTGTATGAAATGAAAACAAATACATTTTATATAAAATATATATACAAAATACACATAGAATAATGTAAAATCATATCAAAATAAATACACAGAATATCAATAAAATAATGTAAATTTGTATGAAAATAAAGATGCAAAATACCCATAAAATGAAGCATATTTTCATAAAAATACATATACAAAAATACACATAGATTAATCAAATTTGTATTAAAATTAATATACAAAATGCACATACAATAAGGTAAATTTGTATTGAAAAAATATGCAAAATACACATAAAATAATGTAAATTTGTTTCAAAATATATATACGAATACACATAAAATAACGCAGATTTCTATAGAAATATATATACAAAATACACTTGAAATAATGAAAATACGTATAAAAATATATATAAAAAATACACATTAAATAATGTTAATTCGTGTCAAAATAAATAAACAAAATATCATGAAAAGAATGTGTATTTGTATGAAAATAGATATACAAAATACACATAAAATAACCTAAATTTGTATAAAGCTATATAGAAAAATACACAAAAATAATTTAAACTTGTATGAAAATAAATATACAAAAAACATATAAAATAGGTAAATTTGTATTGAAATACATATACAAAATACACATAAAATAATGTAAATTTGAATGAAAATATATAAACATATAGACTTAAAATAACGTAAATTTGTATCAAATATATATACAAAAAAAACATTAAATAATGTAAATATGTATAAAAAAATATATACAAAACACAAATAAAATAATGTAAAATCGTATCAAAATAAATACAGAAAATATTAATAAAATAATGTAAATTTGTATGAAAATTAAGATGCAAAATACCCATAAAATAACGCATTTTTTATAAAAATATATACGAAAAAACATAAAATATTTGATTTTGTATTAAAATAAATAGATATACAAAATACACATAAAATAAGCTAAATTTGAATTGAAATATATATACAAAATACATAAAATAATGTAAATTTGTATCAAAATACCTATACAAATACACATATAATAACGTAAATTTGTATAAAATATATAAACAAAATACACATTAAATAATGTAAATACGTATAAAAAATGTTAAAAATACACAAATAATCATGTAATTCGTATCAAAATAAATAGACAAAATACCAATAAAATAATGTAAATTTCTATGAGAAAACATATACAAAATACACATAAATAACGCAAATATCAATAAAAATATATATAATATAATATATTTTTATACATATTTAAAATATTTAATGTATATTTTGTATATATATATTTATCAAATTTACGTGATTTTATATGTATTTGTTTATATTTCATACAAATTTACATTATTTTATATGAGTTTTGTATATGTATTTCAATACAAATTTGCCTAACTTTATGTGTATTTTGCATATCTATTTTCAAACAAATTTAAATTATTTTTGTATATTTGTATATATTTTATACAAATTTTAGTTATTTTATTTGTTTTTGTATATATATTTTCCTACAAATATACATTCTTTTATTGGAATTTTGTGTATTTAATTTTACAATTTACATTATTTTATGTGTATTTTGTATATATATTTTCTACGTATTTAAACTATTTTATGTGTATTTTATATATACATTTTCATAAAATTTACGTTATTTTATTGTGTGTATTCGTATATATTTTGAAACATTTTATACAAATTCATGTTATTTTATGTGTATTTGTATATATATTTTCATACAAATTTATATTATTTTATGTGTATTCTTACATATATTTTATTACAAATTTACCTTATTTTATGTTTATTTTGTATATTTATTTCATTCAATTTTAAATTATTTAATGTGTATATTTGTATTTGTATTTAGGTTATTTTATGTGTTTTCTATATATATTTTCATCCAAAATTACATTATTTTATTGTTATTTTCTTAATTTAACTCGATACGAATTTAGATTATTTCATAGGTATTTTGAATACATATTTTATACTCATTTACATTATCTAATGTGTGTTTGTATATATTTTTATGAAACTAATTTTATGTGCATTTTTGTACATATATTTTTATAGAAACTTAAAACGTTATTTTATGTGTATTTTGTATATGTTTTCTCATACAAATTTACATTATTTAATTAGTTTTTTGTTTATTTATTTTGATACGAACGACTTGATTATTGGTGTATTTTGTAAATATTTTTTTTATACGTATTTACATTACTTAATGTGTATTTTGTTTATATATTTTTTTTACAAATCTACGTTATTATATGTGTATTTGTTAAAAATATTTTGAAACGAATTTACTTTATTTTATGTATTTTGTATATATATTTCAATTCAAATTTAGCTTATTTTGTGATTATTTTGTATATCTATTTCCATACAAATTTAATTACTTCTGTGTATTTTTGTATATAGTTTTATACAAATTTACGTTATTTTATGTGCATTTTGTATATTTATATTTATACTAATACACATTCTCTTATTGGTATTTTGTTTATTTATATTTATACGAATTTACATTATTTTATGTGTATTTTGTATATATTTTTGATTCGTATTTACTTAATTTTATTTGTATTTTGTATATATATATTTATAGAAATCTACGTTATTTTATGTGTATTCGTATATATATTTTGAAACAAATTTACATTGTTTTATATGTTTTTTGCATATCTATTTCAATACAAATTTACCTTATTGTATGTGCATTTTGTATATTTATTTTAATACAAATTCAAATATTTTATGTGTATTTTGGTATATATAATTTTATAAAAAATGCGTTATTTTATAGGTATTTTGCATCTTAGTTTTCATACAAATGTACGTTATTTTATTAATATTCTGTGTATATATTTTGATACGATTTTATATTATACTATTTGTGTTTTGTATATATTTTTTTATACATATTTTAATTATTTAATGTGTATTTTTTATATATATTTTATACAAATTAACGTCATTTTAAGTGTATTTGTTTATATAATTTCATTCAAATTTACATTATTTTAAGTGTATTTTGTATATGTATTTCAATACAAATTTACCTAATTTTATGTGTATTTTGTATATTTATTTTCATACAAATTTAAATTATTTTTGTGTTTTTTTGTATATACATATAGAGTAAATTTCTATGAAAATATATATTCAAAATACATATAAAATTATATAAATAAGTATAAAAATATATATCAAATACACCTAAAAAAATGAAAATTCGTATCAAAATAAATAAACAAAATTCCGATAAAAGAACGTATATTTGTAGGAAAATAAATATACAAAATACACATAAAATTACGAAAATTTGAATAAAAGTATATACAAAAAAACAAAAAAATAAATTTCAATTTGTATGAAAACAGATATACAAAATACACATATAATTAGTTAAATTTGTATTTAAATACATGTACAAAATACACATAAAATAATGTAAATTTGTATGAAATGAAAACAAATTCACATAAAATAACGTACATTTGTATAAAATAGATATACAAAATATACATAGAATAATGTAAAATCGTATCAAAATAAATACACAGAATATCAATAAAATAATGTAATTTTGTATGAAAATAAAGATGCAAAATACCCATAAAATAAAGCATATTTTTAAAAAAATACATATACAAGAATACACATAGAATAATTAAATTTGTATTAAAATTAATATACAAAATGCACGTACAATAAGGGAAATTTGTATTGAAAAAATATACAAAATGCACATAAAACAATGTATATTTGTTTCAAAATATATATACGAATACACATAAAATAACGTATATTTCTATAGAAATATATATACAAAATACACATGAAATGACGTAATACGTATAAAAATATATATACACAATACACATTAAATAATGTAAATTTGCATCAAAATAAATAAACAAAATATCAATAAAAGAATGTGTATTTGTATGAAAATAGATATACAAAATACACATAAAAAATTGTAAATTTGTATAAAACTCTATTCAAAAAATACACAAAAATAATTTAAATTTGTATAAAAATATATATACAAAATACACATAAAACTAGTTAAATTTCTATTGAAATACATATACAAAATACACATAAAATAATATAAATTTGAATGAAAATATATAAACAAATACACTTAAAATAATGTAAATTTTTATGAAATATATATAGAAAATACACATTAAATAATGTAAATATGTATAAAAAAATATGTACAAAACTCAAATAGAATAATGTAAAATAGTATCAAAATAAATACACAGAATATTAATAAAATAATGTAAATTTGTATGAAAATAAAGATGCAAAATACCCATAAAACAACGCATTTTTTATGAAAATATATGTACCAAAATACACATAAAATAAAATATTTAAATTTGTATTACAATAAATATACAAAATGCACATACAATAAGGTAAATTTGTATTGAAATAGATATGCAAAATACACATAAAACAATGTAAATTTGTTTCAAAATATATATACGAATACACATAAAATAACGTAGATTTCTATAAAAATATATATACAAAATACACATAAAATGAAGTAAATACGTATAAGAAAATGTAAACAAAATACACATAAAATAATTTAAATTCGTATCAAATAAATAAACTAAATGCCAATAAAAGAATGTTTACTTGTATAAATATAAATATACAAAATACACATAAAATAACGTAAAATTGTATAAAACTATATACAAAAATAAACAAAAATAATTAAATTTGTATGAAAATAGATATACAAAAGACACATAAAATAAGCTAAATTTGAATTGAAATAAATATAGAAAATACATAAAATAATGTAAATTTGTATCAAAATATATATTCAAATACACATATAATAACGTAAATTTGTATAAATAATGTAAATACGTATAAAAGATATGTACGTAATGTAGAAATTTATAAAATTAAAGATGCAAAATACCCATAAAATAACTCATATTTAAAAAAAAAATATATACAAAAATACACATAAAATAATTGAATTTGTATTAAAATAAATATACAAAATACACATACAATAAGGTAGATTTTTATTGAAATAGATATGCAAAAAACACATAAAATAATGAAATTTTTTATCAAAATATATACGAATACACACAATAAAATTACGTAATTTTTTATGAAAATATATATACAAAATACACTTAAAATAATGTAAATACATAGAAAAATATATATACAAAATACACATAAAATAATGTAAATTCGTATCAAAATAAATAAACAAAATTTCCTCTAAAAGAATGTATATTTGTAGGAAAATATATATACAAAATACAAATAAAATAACAAAAATTTGTATAAAAATATATACAAAAAACACAAAAATAATTTAAATTTGTTTGAAAATAGATATGCAAAATACACATGAAATTAGGCAAATTTTTATTGAAATACATATACAAAATACACATAAAATAATGTAAATTTGTATGAAAATATATAAACAAATACTCATAAGATAACGTAAATTTCCATAAAATATATATACAAAATATACATTAAATAATGTAAATATGTCTAAAAATATATATACAAAATACACAGAATAACGTAAAATCGTATCAAAATAAATAAACAGACTATCAATAAAATAATGTAAATTTGTATGAAAATAAAGATGCAAAATACCCATATAATAACGCATATTTGTTTAAAAATATATATACAAAAATACACATAAAATAATTAAATCTGTATCAAAATAAATATACAAAAGGCACATACAATAAAGAAAATTTGTATTGAAATAGATATGCGATATACACATAAATAATGTAAATTTGTATCAAAATATATATACGAATACACATAAAATAGAGTAAATTTCTATGAAAATATATATTCAAAATACATATAAAATTATGTAAATAAGTATAAAAATATATATATCACATACATCTAAAATAATGAAAATTCGTATCAAAATAAATAAACAAAATTCCGATAAAAGAACGTATATTTGTAGGAAAATAAATATACAAAATACACATAAAATTACGATAATTTGAATAAAAGATACACAAAATTAATTTCGATTTGTATGAAAATAGATATACATAATACATATATAATTAGTTAAATTTGCATTTAAATACAAGTACAAAATACACATGAAATAATGTAAATTTGTATGAAATGAAAACAAATTCACATAAAATAACGTTCATTTGTATGAAATATATATACAAAATATACATAGAATAATGTAAAATCGTATCAAAATAAATACACAGAATATCAATAAAATAAAGTAAATTTGTATGAAAATAAAGATACAAAATACTCATAAAATAAAGCATTTTTTTATGAAAATACATATACAAAAATACACATAGAATAATTAAATTTGTATTATTTTATATGTACTTTGTATATATATTTTTATACGCATTTACATTATTTAACATTTATTTTGAATATATAATTTTATACAAATTCATGGTATTTTATGTGTATTTGTATATATATTTTCATATAAATTTACATTATTTTATGTATTTTATACATATTTCATTACAAATTTACCTTATTTAATGTTTATTTTATATGTGTATTTTGTACATTTATATTTATACAAATACACATTCTTTTATTGGTATTTTGTTGATTTATTTTGATTCGAATTTACATTATTTGATGTGTATTTTGTTTACATTTTTTTATACGTATTTACTTAATTTTATGTGTATTTTCTATATATATTTTTATAGAAATCTACGTTGTTTTATGTGTATTCGTATATATATTTTGAAACAAATTTATATTGTTTTATATGTATTTTTGCATATCTCTTTCAATAGAAGTTTACCTTATTGTATGTGCATTTTGTATATTTATTTCAATACAAATTTAAATATTTTATGTGTATTTTGGTATTTATATTTTTATAAGAAATGCGCTATTTGATGAGAATTTTGCATCTTTATTTTCATTCAAATTTACATTATTTTATTAATATTCGGTGTATTTAATTTGATACGATTTTACATTATTCTATTTGTTTTTTGTATACATTTTTTTTTATACATATTTACATTATTTAATGTGTATCTTGCATATATATTTCATACAAATTTATTATCTATTATTTATTTTCATACAAATACACATTCTTTTCATGATATTTTGTTTATATATTTTGACACGAAATTACATTACTTAATATGTATTTTGTATATATATTTTTATACGTATTTACATAATTTCATGTGTATTTTGTATATATTTCTATAGAAATCTACGTTATTTTATGTGTATTCGTATATATATTTTGAAACAAATTTACATTGTTTTATATGTATTTTTGAATATCTCTTTCAATAAAAGTTTACCTTACTGTATATGCATTTTGTATATTTATTTCAATACGTTTAAATATTCAATGTGTATTTTGGTATATATATTTTAGAAAAAATGCGCTATTTTATGGGAATTTTGCATCTTTCTTTTCATACAAATTTACATTATTTTGTTGATATTCTCTGTATTTATTTTGATACGATTTTACATTATTCTATTTCTTTTTTGTATATATTTTTTTATACACATTTACATTATTTAATGTGTATCTTGCATATATATTTTATACAAATTTACGTTATTTAAGTGTATTTGTTTATATATTTTCATTCAAATTTACATTATTTTATGTGTATTTTGTATATGTATTTCAATACAAATTTATCTAATTTTATGTGTATTTTGTATATTTCTCTTCATACAAATTTTATTTATTTTTGAGTATTTTTGTATATAGTTTTATACAAATTTAGGTTATTTTATGTACGCATTTACATTATTTAATGTGTGTTTTGTATATATATTTTAATGCAAATTTACTTTATTTTATGAGCATTTTTGTAAGTTTGTATTGAAATAGATATGCAAAATACATATAAAACAATGTAAATTTGTTTCAAAATATATATACGAATACACATAAAATAACGTAGATTTCTATAAAAAATATATACAAAATACACATAAAATGAAATAAACACGTATAAAAAAATAAATACAAAATACACATAAAATAATGTAAAATCGTATCAAAAAAATAAACAAAATACCAATAAAAGAATGAGTATTTGTATAAATATAAATATACAAAATACACATAAAATATCGTAAATTTGTATAAAATAATATACAAAAATACACAGAAGTAATTAAATTTGTATGAAAATAGATATACAAAATACAGATAAAATAAGCTAAATTTGAATTGAAATGTATATAAAAAATACATAAAATAATGTAAATTTGTATCAAAATATTTATACAAATACATATCATAACGTAGATTTGTTTATAAATATATTATTAAAATACATATTAAGTAATGTAAATACGTATAAAAAATATGTACAAAATACATATATAATTATGTAATTCGTATCAAAATAAATAAACAAAATAGCAATAAAATAATGTAAATTTGTATGAGAAAACATATACAAATACACATAAAATAATGCAAATTTCTATAAAAATATATGTAAAAAAATGCACATAAAATAAAGTAAATTTGCATAAAAATATGTATCGAAAACACTTTAAATAATGTAAATGCGTACATAGAATAACCTAAATTTGTATAAAACTATATACAAAAATACACAAAAATAATTAAAATTTGTATGAAAAGAAATATACAAAATACACATAAAATTAGGTAAATTTGTATTGAAATACATATACAAAATACACATAAAATAATGTAAATTTGAATGAAAATATAAAATAACATAAATTTGTATAAAATATATATGCAAGATACACATTAAATAATGTAAATGTGTATAAAAAAATATATACAAAAAACAAATAGAATAATGTAAAATCGTATCAAAATAAATACACAGAATATCAAAAAAATAATGTAAATTTGTATAAAAATAAAGATGGAAAATTCCCATAAAATAGCGCATTTTTTATAAAAATATATATACCAAAATACACATAAAATATTTAAATTTGTATTGAAATAAATATACAAAATGCACATATAGTAAGGTAAATTTGTATTGAAAGAGATATTCAAAAATACATATAAAACAATGTAAATTTCTTTCAAAAGAAAACACATAAAATAACGTAGATTTCTATAAAAATATATATACAAAATACACATAAAATTAAGTAAATACGTATAAAAAATCTATACAAAATACACATAAAATAATGTAAATTCGAATCAAAATAAATAAAAACAAATAAAAGAATGCGTATTTGTATAAATATCAATATACAAAATACACATAAAATAACGTAAATTTGTATAAAACTATATACAAAAATACACAAAAGTAATTAAATTTGTATGAAAATAGATATAAAAAATACACATAAAATAAGCTAAATTTGAATGGAAATATATATATATATATATATATATATATATATATATATATATATATATATATATATATATATATATATATATATATATATATATATATATATATATATATATATATATATATATATATATATATATATATATATATATATATATATATATATATATATATATATATATATATATATATATATATATATATATATATATATATATATATATATATATATATATATATATATATATATATATATATATATATATATATATATATATATATAAATATATATATATATAATAAGAATGAATGTATTTGTATAAATATAAATATACAAAATACACATAAAATAACGTAAATTTATATAAAACTATATACAAAAATCCACAGAAGTAATTAAATTTGTATGAAAATAGATATACAAAAAACATAATATAAGCTAAATTTGAATTGAAATGTATATACAACCTACATAAAATAATGTAAATTTGTATCAAAATATTTATACAAATTTGTCTAGAAATATATAAACAAAATACACATTAAATAATGTAAATACGTATAAAAAAATAGGTACAAAATATACAAAAAATTATGTAATTCGTATCAAAATAGATAAACAAAATACCAATAAAATAATGTAAATTTGTATGGGAAAACATATACAAAATACACAAAAAAATAACGCAAATATCAATAACAATATATGTACAAAAATGCACATTAAATAAAGTAAATTTGCATAAAAAATAGATATAGAAAACACATATTAAATAATGTAAATGCGTATAAAAATATGTATACAAAATACCTATGAAATAATCCAAATTCGTATCGAATTAAATTAACAAAATACCAATAAAATAATGTGATTTTGGATGAAAATATATAGAGAAAATACACATAAAATAACCTAATTAAAATACAAATATACACATAAAATAATTTCAAATTGAATGAAATAAATATACAAAATAAACATAAAATAAGGTAAATTTGCAATGAAATATATGTAAAAATGCACATAAAATAATGTAAATTTGTATGAAAATATATTTACAAATACATATAAAATAGCATGAATTTGTATAAAATTTAGGTCAAATTATATACGAATACACACAATAAAATGATGTAAATTTTTATGAAAATAGATATACAAAATACACATAAAATAATGTAAATACGTAGAAAAATATATATACAAAATACACATAAAATAATGTAAATTCGTATCAAAATAAATAAACAAAATTCCAATGAAAGAATGTACATTTGTAGGAAAATATATATACAAAATACAAATAAAATAACTAAAATTTGTATAAAAATATATACAATAATACACAAAAATAGTTTAAATTTGTTTGAAAATAGATATGCAAAATACACATAAAATTAGGCAAATTTGTGTTGAAATACATATACAAAACACACACAAAATAATGTAAATTCGTATGAAAATATATAAACAAATACACTTAAAATAACGTAAATTTGGATAAAATTTATATACAAAATATACATTAAATAACTTAAATATGTATATTAAAATATATATACAAAATACACAGAAAAATGTTAAATCGTATCAAAATAAATAAACAGAATATCAATAAAATAATGTAAGTATGTATGAAAATAAAGATGCAAAATACCCATATCATAACGAATATTTGTATAAAAATATATATACAAAAATACATATAAAATAATTAAATTTGTATTAAAATAAATACACAAAATGCACATACAATAAAGAAACTTTGCATTGAAATAGATATGCGAAATACACATAAATAATGTAAATTTGTATCATAATATATATACGAATACACATAAAATAGAGTAAATTTCTATGAAAATATATATTCAAAATACATATAAAATTATGTAAATAAGTAAAAAAAAATATATATATCAAATACACCTAAAATAATGAAAATTTGTATATTAATTTTAATACAAATTTAATTATTCTATGTGTATTTTTGTATATGTAATTTTATAAAAATATGCTTTAATTTATGGGTATTTTGCATCTTTATTTTCATACAAATTTACATTATTTTATTGATATTCTGTGAATTTATTTTGATACGATTTTACATTATTCTATGTATATTTTGTATATATATTTTATACAAATGTACGTTATTTTATGTGAATTTGTTTTCATTTCATACAAATTTACATCATCTTATGTGTATTTTGTACATGTATTTAAATACAAATTCAACTAATTATATGTGTATTTTGTATATCTATTTTCATAGAAATTGAAATTAATTTTGTGTATTTTTGTATATATTTTTATACAAATTTTCGTAATTTTATGTGTATTTTGTATATTTATTTTCCTAAATATATACGTTCTTTTATCGGAATTTTGTTTATTTATTTTGATACGAATTTACGTTATTTTATATATATATATATATATATATATATATATATATATATATATATATATATATATATATATATATATATATATATATATATATATATATATATTTATACTTATTTACATAGTTTTATATGTATTTTGAATATATATTTTCATAGAAATTTAACGTATTTTATGTGTACTCGTATTTATAGTTTGATACAAGTTTACATTATTTTATGTGTATTTTGCATATCTATTTCAATACTAATTTACTTTTTTGTATGTGCATTTTGTTTATTTATTTTAATACAAATATAATTATTTTATGTGTGTTTTATGGGTATTTTGCATCTTGATTTTCATACAAATTTACATTGTTTGATTGATATTCTGTTTATTTATATATATACTATTTTACATTTTTCTGTGTATTTTCTATATATTTTTTTATACATATTTACATGATTTATTTTATATTTTGTATATATATTTGTTTAAAATTTATGTTTTTTTATGTGTATTTTTTATATATTTTCATACAAATTTACATTTTTATGTGTATTTTATATGTATTTTAATACAAATTTGCCTAATTTTATGTGTATTTTGCATATCTATTTTCAAACAAATTTAAATTATTTTGCTAATTTTGTATATAATGTTATACAAATTTTATTATTTTATTTGTATATATATATATATATATATATATATATATATATATATATATATATATATATATATATATATATATATATATATATATATATATATATATATATATATATATATATATATATATATATATATATATATATATATATATATATATATATATATATATATATATATATATATATATATATACATTCTTTTATTATTGGAATTTGTTTATTTATTTTGATACGAATCTACATTATTTTATGTTTATTTTGTATATATATTTTTTTACGTATTTACATTATTTTATGTGTATTTTGTTTAATTATTTTCATAAAAATTTACGTTATTTTATTGTGTGTATTCGTATCTATTTTGATACAAATTTACATTATTTTATGTGTATTTTGCATATGTATTTCAATACAAATTTACCGTATAGTATGTGTAGTTTGTAATTTTATTTTAATACAAATTTAATTATTTTATGTGTATTTTTGTATATATTTTTTATTAAATATGAGTTATTTTATGTGTGTTTTGTATATATATTTTCATACAGATTTAATTATTTTTGTTAATATTTGTATATAGTTTTATACAATTTTACGCTATTTTATGTGTATTTTGTATATTTATATTTACACAAATACTCATTCTTTTATTGGTATTTTGTTTATTTATTTTGATACGAATTTACATTATTTTATATGAATTTTGTATACATTTTCTTATACGTATTTACTTCATTTTATGTGTATTTTGTAAATATATTTTTATAGAAATCTACGTTATTTTATGTGTATTCGTATATATATATTGAAACAAATTTACATTGTTTTATATGCATTTTGCATATCTATTTCAATACAAATTTACCTTATTGTATGAGCATTTTGTATATTTATTGTAATGCAAATTTAAATATTTTATGTGTATTTTGGTATATATATTTTTATAAAAATTGCGTTATTTTATGGGTATTTTGCATCTTTATTTTCATACAAATTTACATTATTTGATTAACATTCTGTGTATTAATTTTGATACGATTTTACATTATTCTATTTGTGTTTTGTATATATTTTTTTATACATATTTACATTATTTAATGAGTATTTTGTATATATATTTTATACAAATTTACGTTAATTCAAGTGTATTTGTTTATATATTTTCATTCAAATTTACAATATTTTATGTGTATTTTGTATATGTATTTCAATACAAATTTTTCGAAATTTATGTGTATTTTGTATATTTATTTTCATACAAATTTAAATTATTTTTGTGTATTTTTGTATATAGTTTTATACAAATTTACGTTATTTTATGTGTATTTTGTATATGTATTTTCATACAAATACACATTCTTTTATTGATATTTTTTTTGCATTATTTAATATGTATTTTGTATATATATTTTTATACGTATTTACATAATTTCATGTATTTTGTATATATATTTCTATAGAAATCTACGTTATTTTAAGTGTATTCGTATATATATTTTGAAACAAATCTACATTATTTTATGTGTATTTTGTATATATATTTTCATTCAAATTCAAATTATTTTGTGTATATATTTATTTGTATTTACGTTATTTTATATGTATTTTCTATATATATTTTCATTCAAAATTACATTATTTTAACGGTATTTTCTTCATTCATTTCGATACGAATTTAGATTATTTCATGTGTATTTTCTATACATATTTTTATACGCATTTACATTATTTAATATGTGTTTTGTATATATATTTTTTATACAATTTTACTTCATTTTGTGTACATTTGTGTTGTTGTTTTTATACAAATTTTCATTATTTTAAGTGTATTTTGTACTTTTTTTATTGTAAATTTGCCTTCTTTGATGTGTATTTTGTTTATTTATTTTCATACAAATTTAAAGTGTTTGATGTGCTTTTTTGTACTTATATTTTTATAGAAATTTGCGTTATTTTATGTGTATTTTGTAGATATTTTTTCATACAAATTTACAATTTTTTATTATTATTTTGTTTATGTATTTTGATACGAATTTACATTATTATATGTGTATTTTGTATATATTTTGAATACGTATTTTCATAATTTAATTTGTATTTTGTTTATATATTTTAAAACAAATTTACGTTATTTTATGCGTATTTGTTTAATTATTTTGATACAAATAAACATTATTTTATGTATTTTTTATATATATTTCAATAGAAATTTATTTTATTTTATATATATTTTGTATATCTATTTTCATACAAATTTAAATTACTTTTGTGTATTTTTGTATAGAGTTTTATACAAATTTACGTTATTTTATGTGTATTTTGTATATTTATTTTCATACAAATTCACATTCTTCTATTGGTATTTTGTTTATTTATTTTGGTACGAATTTACATTATTTTATGTGTATTTTGTATATATATTTTTATACGTATTTACATCATTTTATGTGTATTTTTTATATATATTTTTCTAGAAATTTACGTTTTTTATGTTTATTCGTATATATATTTTGCAACAAATTTACATTGTTTAATGTGTGTTTTGTTTATCTATTACAATACAAATTTACCATATTGTATGTGTATTTTGTATATTTATTTTAATACAAATTTAATTATTTGATGTGTTTTTTTGTATATATTTTTTTTTATAAAAATATGCTTTTTTTATGATTATTTTGCATCTTTATTTTCTTACAATTTTACATTATTTTATTGATATTCTGTGTATTTATTTTGATACGATTTAACATTGTTCTATGTGTATTTTGTATATATTTTATTTTACATATTTATATTATTTAATGTGCATTTTCTATATATATTTTATACTTATATACTTTACTTTAAGTCTATTTGTTTATATATTTTTATACAAATTTACATTATTTTATGTGTATTTTTTATATGTATTTCAATACAAATTTATCTGATTTTATGTGTATTTTGTATTTGTATTTTCATACAAATTGAAATTATTTTTGTGTATTTTTGTATGTATTTTTATACAAATGTTAGTTATTTTATATATTATTTTGTATATTTATTTTCCTACATATATACATTCTTTTATTGAAATTTAGTTTATTGAATTTCATACGAGTTTATATTATTTTAGGTGTATTTTGTATATATATTTTTATTCGTATTTACATCATTTTATGTGTATTTTTTTATATAAATTTTCATTGAAATTTACGCTATTTATTGTGTGTTCGTATACATATTTTAATACAAATCTACATTATTTAATGTGTATTTAGCATATCTATTTCAATACAAATTTATCTTATTGTATGTGCATTTTGTAAATGTATTTTAATACAAAAATTTTTTTATTTTATGTGTATTTTTGTATATATATTTTTATACAAATATGCATTATGTTACGGGTATTTTGCATCTTTATTTTCATAGAAATTTATACTATTTTATTGATATTCTGTTCACTTATTTTGATACGATTTTTCATTATTCTATGCGCATTTTGTATATATATTTTTATACACTTTTCCATTATTTAATGTGTATTTTGTATACATATTTTATTCAAATTTACGTTATTTTTTGTGTATTTGTTGATATATTTTGACACAAATTTACAATATTTTATGGGTATTTTGTATATATATTTCAAAAGAAAATTACCCGTTTTATGTGTCATAGACTTCACAACTAGTTGACGGGAAATCTCTTCAGTCTTGGCGCGCTGGCTTCGCGTAAGGGGCCGATTGTTATGGCGACTTTCACTGCGACAACTCAAACACACACTTTTTTTTTTTTTTTTTTTTACATTGCAGCCTATTGCGCCGGTAGGCTTCTTCCAGGTGGATCCTGATGGTCGGTCCAAGGCTTCTTTTCCGGTAGGTCCTGATGGTCGGCCCAGCCCGTTCTGGCGCAGGCGAGTGTTTATAGTGGCGCCATCTTGCATTGGCTCATCCTGCCCTCCCAGAGCTCATCTTTGATCCTAGAATCTAGAGTCCGGGTTGATAGGTGGTCTTCTGGACAGCATGTGGGTAGTTTTAAGCCACTCGGCGGCGGCTGAAAAATCCCAGCTTGGTGGCACCGGGCGGGGATTGAACTCGCGTCCTCCTGAACACGAGGCCGTTACTTTGACGACTCAGCCACCGCGTTCTTACTCCGAATTTAAGTGGAAACAGGACGAAATCTTCAAGTTTTAGTGCATACAAGCAGGCAGGAGTGTCTCTAGAGTGATTTGGTCGAGGATTCAAGGTAACTTATATAAAATAGCACCATGCGTGCACTTTGAAAACGTTGGGTAAAAAATGGCAAATTTGCGTAACTTTAGGTTGAAATCTTTACGTAAAATGAATGATAACTGTAGGATAGTGAAGTCCACAGTTTTACGTATTAGGAAACAAGAAATGTACGTTTAGTTAGTGCCTACATGGCAACTCAGCTCAGTTCCCGCGTCGCCTGCATTTGCTGAAGCTCGTCGGGTTCTTCCCCGGGGACGTGCAGGCCGACCTGGACCGGGCCAAGGCAGAAGAGAAGGAGGACGACGAGGTGATCTTGGCCCAGCTTGCCAGGGAGCTGGCCGACGACCAGCCGGACCCGCCGACGGACGAGTTGCTCCTCGCCGCGGTCGGCAACTACGCCGGCTACCTGGCCAGGAAGGTCCAGGCCAACTCCTCTGTGGCCGAGTGCTGCAAGCAGGAGCTTGCCCAGCAGGAGGAGATGAAGATTACCGTGGAGCTCGAGAGGGGCGACCCGCCCTCTGTGATGTTCGACGCCCTGGTCGAGCTGGTCGACAGGGGAGAGCTGGAGACGGGCCGGGCGGTCCTGAAGCGGCCATCTCTCCCAATGGCCCACATGGCGTCCTTCGGGATGTCGCTGTGGGACTCCCTGATGTGCAGGGAGGACAAGAAGGAGCGCAGGTTGAGGTTCCTCTCCCTTGCCATGCGCCACAGGGACGGGTTCAGGCACCTCCTGGAGTTCCTGGCGGCCTCAGACCCGACCTTGCAAGGGTACAGGTGCCAGGAGGGGCACAACCTGGCCAACACCATCTTGCCGCACATCAGCAGGTCCCTCTTCAACTGTTTCGGTGCTAATTTCTCCAAGGACGTGACCTCAGAAGCGAGGAAGAACAAGGCCTTGAAGCAGCCGACCGGCAGGAAGAGGAGCAGTATCGAGGAGGGCAGGAAGGAGACGGCGAGGAACAGGGACGTGTACAAGTCCAGGAAACTGACCGGGGCCCACAAGTCATAGGCCAAAAGGCTAAAGTGATTGTTCAGGGACGAGGCCAGATAGCCGGCAAGACGTGCTGCGGCAATAGTGACATCGAATTCAACCAAAATAAGTTGTGATTGTATATAGAAAAATGAATATTTTGCTTTTGTTGAGTAAAATTAAGATGTTTCTGCATGCTTTCCTCAAGTATTAAGTTTCTAATGTGAAAATTAAGTGATTTATTAGATGTTAAAAACTTACGTAAAAAATTGCACTAAATAAAAAAAAATAAGTAGCTATTTCGGGCAAAAACTTATAAGATATGCTAAATATTGCTATTGATTCTGAAAATATAAGTGATTATCTCTGCATTTGGTGATGTTTGTGCATCTAGCGTAAAATCTGAGGATTTTATAGCCTTTTTAAGTTTTGTTATACTTATATAAAAAACAATTAATCGGGATTTTATTAGGGAACGACTTTGAATTTTTTGATACCGCTGCTCATGGAGACTCATATATGCCTAAGGGAGGTGCCTGTTTTAGTTTCAGGTCGCTAGCTGCTTTGGTTTTGAAAATATTTAAATTTTAAATTTTTGAAAATCGGCCCCCTGCGAATCGGCCCCGCGCCCCGTTTCCCGTCAAGAGATTGTGAAGTCTATGTATGTGTATTTTGTATATCTATTTTCATTTATATTCAAATTATTTCTGGGTATTTTTGTATATATTTTAATACAAATTTTATTTATGTTATGTGTATTTTGTAAATTTATTTTCACTCAAATATATATTATTTTATTGGTATTTTGTTGATTTATTTTGATACGAATTTACATTATTTTATATGTACTTTGTATATATATTTTTTTTTACGCATATACATTATTTAATATTTATTTTGAAAATATATTTTTATACAAATTCATGTTATTTTATGTGTATTTGTATATATATTTTCATACAAATTTACAATATTTTTATGTGTATTTTGTACATATATTTCATTACAAATTTAAATTATTTTATGTTTATTTTGTATATTAATTTCATTCAATTTTAAATTATTTTATGTGTATATTTGTATTTGTATTTAGATTATTTTATATGTATTTTCTATATATATTTTCATCCAAAAATACATAATTTTATTGGTATTTTGTTAAATTAATTCGATACGAATTTAGATTAATTGATAGGTATTTTGTATACATATTATTTACGCATTTACATTATTTAATGTGTGTTTTGTATATATATATTTATGCATATTTACTTTATTTGATGTGCATTTTTGTACATATATTTTTAAAGAAATCTGCGTTATTTTATGTGTATTTTGTATATGTTTTCTCATACAAAATTACATTATTTCATTGGTATTTTGTTTATTTCTTTTGATACGAATTATATTATTATATGTTTATTTTGTACATATTTTTTATACGTATTTACATTATTTAATGAGTATTTTGTTTATATATTTTTAAAAAAAATTTACGTTATTATATGTGTATTTGTATAAATATTTTGATACAAATTTACATTATTTTATGTATTTTGTATATATATTTCAATTAAAATTTAGCTTATTTTATGTGTTTTTTGTATATCTATTTTCATATGTACAAATACAAATACAAATACACACATAAAATAATTTAAGATTGAATGAAATAAATATACAAAATAATCATAAAATAAAGTAAATTTGTAATGAAAAATATGTAAGGATACACATAAAATAATATAAATTTGTATGAAAATATATATATAAATACACATTAAATAACATGAATTTGTATAAATTTGTATCAAAAATACACACAATAATGTAAAATTTTATTAAAATATATATACAATACACACATAAATAATGTAAATTAGAAAAAATATATATACAAAATACACATAAAATAAATGTAAGTATCAAAATAAATAAAAACTCCAATAAAAGAATGTATATTTGTGGAAAATATATACAAAATACAAATAAATAACTAGAATTTGTATAAAATAAATACAAAATACACAAAATAATTTAAATTTTTGAAAAAATAGATATGCAAAATACATAATTTAAATAATAGGCAAATTTGAAAATATATATATAAAATACATAAAATAATGAAAATTTGTATGAAATATATAAAAAATGCACATAAAATAACGTAAATTTGAATAAAATATATATACAAAATACACATAAAATAATGTACATTTGTATAAAATATATACAAAATACATAGAATAATGTAATATCGTATCAAAATAAATACACAGAATATCAACAAAATAATGTAAATTTTATGCAAATAAAGATGCAAAATACCAATCAAATAAATAAAATTTTTATACAAATACATATACAAAAACACACATTCAATAATTAAATTTGTATTAAAATTAATATACAAAATGCACATACAATAAGGTAGATTTTTATTAAAAAAAATATGCAAAATACACATAAAACAATGTAAATTTGTTTCAAAATATATGTACGAATACACATAAAATAACGCAGATTTCTATAGAAATATATATACAAAATATACTTGAGATGCTGTAAATACGTATATAAATATATACACAAAATAGACATTAAATAATGTAAATTCGTGTCAAAATAAATAAACAAAATATCAATAAAAGAATGTGTATTTGTATGAAAATATATATACAAAATACACAGAAAATAATCAAAATTTGTTAAAAACTATTTACATAAATACACAAAAATAATAAAAATTTGAATAAAAATAAATATACAAAATACACATAAAATTAGGTAAATTTGTATTGAAACACAGTTACAAAATACACATAAAATAATGTAAATTTGAATGAAAATATTTGAACAAATACACTTAAAATAACGTAAATTTGAATACAAAATACACATTAATGTAAAATGTATAAAAATATATACACCAAATAAATAATGTAAAATAAAATAAATACACAAATATTAATAAAATAATGTAAATTTGTGAAAATAAAACAAAATACCCATAAAATAATTTTTTATAACAATGTACCAAAATACATATAAATAAATTTGTATTTTGTATAAATATTTAAATGCACATTTAATAAGGTAAATTTTTATAAATAGATATACAAAAATACACAAAATTTTATGTATTTTGTATAAATATATATACAAATACACATAAAATAATTTTATATTGCTATTTTGTTTATTTATATTTATACATATGAATTTACATTATTTATATGTATTTTGTATACATTTTTTATACGTATTTACATTAATTTATGTATTTTATATATATTTATTTTATACAAATTTACATTATTTTATATGTATTCGTATATATATTTCAATACAAATTTACCTTATTGTATGTGCATTTTGTATATTTATTTTAATACAAATTCAAATATTTTATGTGTATTTTGGTATATAAAATTTTATAAAAAAAATGCGTTATTTTATAGGTATTTTGTATCCTAATTTTCATACAAATTTACATTATTTTATTCTATTTGTATTTTTTATATATTTTTTTATACATATTTACATTATTTAATGTGTATTTTGTATATATATTTCATACAAATTTACGTTATTTTAAGATTATTTGTTTATATATTTCCATTCAAATTTACATTATTTTAAGTGTATTTTGTATATGTATCTCAATACAAATTATATCATTTCATGTGTATTTTGTATATATATATATATATATATATATATATATATATATATATATATATATATATATATATATATATATATATATATATATATATATGTCTATATATATAAACGCTATTTTATGTGTATTTTTATATATATTTTGAAAAAAATTTAGGTTGTTTTATGTGTATTTTGCATATTTTTCAATACAAATTTACCTTATTCTATATGCATTTGTCAAATCAAAATAAACAAAAAACCAATAAAATAATGTAAATTTATATGAGAAAACATATACAAAATACACATAAAATAATGCAAATTTCTATAAAAATATATGTACAAAAATGCACATAAAATTAATTTGCATTAAAAAATATATACAAAACACATATTACATAATGTAAATGAGTATAAAAATATGTATACAAAATACCTATGAAATAATCTAAATTCGTATCGAGTTAAATTAAGAAAATACCAATAAGATAATGTAATTTTGGATGAAAATATACATAGAAAATACACATAAAATAACCTAAATACAAATACAAATATACACATTAAATAATTTAAAATTGAATGAAATAAATATACAAAATAAACATAAAATAAGGTAAATTTGTAATGAAATATATGTAAAAATACACATAAAATGATGTGAATTTTGTATACATTTTTTTATACGTATTTACTTAATTATATGTGTAATTTGTATATATATTTAATTTTAGAAATCTACGCTATTTTATGAGTATTCCTTTATATATTTTGAAACAAATTTACATTGTTTTATATGTATTTTGCGTATCTATTTCAATACAAATCTACCTTATTTTATGTGCATTTTGTATATTTATTTTAATACAAAATCAAATATTTTATGTGTTTTCGTATATATATTTTTTTAAAAAATGCGTTATTTTATGGGTATTTTGCATCTTAATTTTCATACAAATTTACATTATTTCTTTAATATTTTGTGTATTTATTTTGATACGATTTTACATTATTCTATTTGTGTTTTGTATATATTTTTTTTATACATATTTACATTATTTAATGTGTATTTTTTATATATATTTGATACAAATTTACGTTATTTTAAGTGTATATGCTTATATATTTTCATTCAAATTTACATTGTTTTATGTGTATTTTGTATATGTATTTCAATACAAATTTACCTAATTTTATGTGTATTTTGTATATTTATTTTCATACAAGTTTAAATTATTTTTGTGTATTTTTGTATATAGTTTTATACAAAGTTAGGTTATTTTATGTGTATTTTGTATATCTATTTTCATACAAATACACATTCTTTTCATGATATTTTACATTATTTAATGTGTATTTTGTATATATATTTATATACGTATTTACATCATTTCATGTGTATTTTGTATATGTATTTCTATAGAAATCTACGTTATTTTATGTGTATTCGTATATATATTTTGAAACAAATTTACATTGTTTTATGTGTTTTTTGCATATTTTTTCAATACAAATCTACCATATTGTATGTGCATTTTGTATATTAATTTTAATACAAATTTGATTATTCTATGTGTATTTTTGTATATGTATTTTTATAAAAATATGCTTTATTTTATGGGTATTTTGCATCTTTATTTTCATACAAATTTACATTATTTTATTGACATTCTGTGTATTTATTTTGAAATGATTTTACATTATTCTATGTGTATTGTGTATATATATTTTATATAAAAAGTACGTTATTTTATGTGAATTTGTTTTCATTTCATACAAATTTACATTATTTTATGTGTTTTTTGTACATGTATTTAAATACAAATTTAACTAGTTATATGTGTATTTTGTATATCTATTTTGTATGTATATTTTCATAGAAATTTACTCTATTTTATGAGTATTCGTATATATATTTTGATACAAATTTACATTATTGATGTGTATATTGCATATCTATTTCTATACAAATTTACTTTATTGTATGTGCATTTTGTATATTTATTTTATTAAAAATTTAATTATTTTATAAGTATTTTTGTATATATATTTTAATGCAAATATGCGTTATTACATGGATATTTTGCATCTTTATTTTCATACAAATTTACATTATTTTATTGATATTCTGTTTATTTATTTTGATACGATTTAACATTATTCTATCTGTATTTTGTATATATTTTTTTTACACATATTTACATTATTTAATGTTTATTTTGTATATATATTTTATCCAAATTTACTTTATTTTATGTGTATTTGTTTATATATTTTCATACAAATTTACAATATTTTATGTGTATTTTGTATATATATTTTTCTACGTATTTAAATTATTTTATGTGTATTTTGTATATACATTTTCATAAAAAAATTACGTCATTTTATTGTGTGTATTCGTATATATTTTGATACAAATTTCATACAAATTTATGTTATTTAATGTGTATATGTATATATATTTTCAGAAAAATTTATATCATTTTATCTGTATTTTTACATATATTTCATTACAAATTTATCTTATTTTATGTTTATTTTGTATATTTATTTCATTCAATTTTAAATTATTTTATGTGTATATTTGTATTTGTATTTAGGTTATTTTATGTGTATTTGCTATATATATTTTCATCCAAAATTACATTATTTTATTGCTATTTTCTTAATTTAATTTGATACGAATTTAGATTATATCATAGGTATTTTGTATACATATTTTTATACTCATTTACATTATCTAATGTGTGTTTTGTATATATATTTTTATGAAAATTTATTTTATGTGCATTTTTGTACCTACATTTTTATAGAAATTTGCGTTATTTTATGTGTATTTTGTATATGTTTTCTCATACAAATTTATATTATTTTATTTGTATTTTGTTTATTTATTTTGATACGAATTACATGATTATATGTGTATTTTGTACATATTTTTTATACGTATTTACATTATGTAATGTGTATTTTATTTATATATTTTTATACAAATTTACGTTATTAAATGTGTATTTGAATAAATATTTTGATACAAATTTACTTTATTTTATGTATTTTGTATATATATTTCAATTTAAATTTAGCTTATTTTGTGTGTATTTTGTATATCTATTTTCATTCAAATTTAAATACTTCTGTGTATTTTTGTATATAGTTTTATATAAATTTACGTTATTTTATGTGTATTTTGTATATTTATATTTATACAAATACACATTTTTTATTTATATTTTGTTTATTTATTTTGACACGAATTTACATTATTTTATGTGTATTTTGTATACATTTTTTTATACGTATTTAATTAATTTTATGTGTATTTTGTATATATATTTTTATAGAAATCTACGTTATTTTATGTGTATTCGTATATATATTTTGAAACAAATTTACATTGTTTTATATGTATTTTGCATATCTATTTCAATACAAATTTACTTTATTGTATGTGTATTTTGTATATTTATTTTTATAAAATAAGGCGTTATTTATTGGGTATTTTGCTTCTTTATTTTCATACAAATTTACATTATTTTATTAATATTCTTTGTATTTATTTTGGTACGATTTTACATTATTCTATTTCTGTTTTGTGTATATTTTTTATACATATTTACATTATCTAATTTGTATTTTGTATATATATTTTATACAAATTTACGCTATTTTAAGTGTCTTTATTTATGTATTTTTATTCAAATTTACATTATTTTATGTGTATTTTGTAGATGTATCTCAATACAAATTTACCTAATTTTATATGTATTTTGTATATTTATTTTCATACAAATTTTAATAATTTTTTTGTATTTTTATATATATTTTTATACAATTTTATATTATTTTATGTGTATTTTGTATATCTATTCTCATAAAAATACACATTCTTTTATTGATATTTTGTTTATTTATTTTGACGCGAATTTACATTATTTAATGTGTATTTTGTATATATATTTTTTATACGTATTTACATCATTTCATGTATATTTTGTATACATATTTTCAAAGAAATCTACGTTATTTTATGTGTATTCGTATATATATTTTGAAACAAATTTACACTGTTTTAAGTGTATTTTGCATATTTTTTCAATACAAATTTACCTTATTGTATCTGCATTTTGTATATTAATTTTAATACAAATTTAATTATTCTATGTGTATTTTTGTATATGTATTTTTATAAAAATATGGTTTATTTTATAGTTATTTTGCAAAATTTATATTATTTTATTGATATTCTGTGTATTTATTTTGATGCGATTTTACATTATTTTATGTGTATTTTGTATATATATTTTATACAAATGTACGTTATTTTATGTGTGTTTGTTTTCATTTCATACAAATTTACATTATTTTATGTGTATTTTGTACATGTATTTAAATACAAATTTAACTAATTATATGTGTATTTTGTATATCTATTTTCATACAAATTGAAATTATTGCTCTGTTTTTTTTGTATATATTTTTATACAAATTTTCGTCATTTTATGTGTATTTTCTATATTTATTTTCCTACACATATACGTTCTTTTATCGGAGTTTTGTTTATTTATTTTGATAGGAATTTACATTATTTTACTTGTATTTGGTATATATATTTTTATACTTTTTTACATCATTTTATATGTATTTTGTATGTATATTTTCATACAAATTTACTCTATTTTATATGTATTCGTATATATATTTTGATACAAATTTACATTATTTATGTGTATTTTGCATATCTATTTCAATACAAATTTACTTTATTGTATGTGCATTTTGAATATTAATACAAATTAAATTGTTTGATATGTATTTTTGTATATATATTTTTATGCAAATATGCGTTATTATATGGATATTTTGCGTCTTTATTTTCATACAAATTTACATTATTTTATTGATATTCTGTTTATTTATTTTGATACGATTTAACATTATTCTATGTGTATTTTGTATATATTTTTTTATAAATATTTACATTATTTAATGTTTATTTTGTATATATATTTTATCCAAATTTACGTTATTTTATGTTTATTTGTTTATATATTTTTAAAATTTTTTTTATTATTTTATGTGTATTTTGTATATGTATTTCAATACAAATTTACCTAATTTTATGTGTATTTTGCATATATATTTTCCAACAAATTTAAATTATATTTTGTGTATTTTTGTATATATTTTTAACCAAATTTTATATATTTTATTTGTATTTTGTATAAATATTTTCCTACAAATATACATTCTTTTATTGGAATATTGTTTATTTATTTTGATACGAGTTTACATTATTTTATGTGTATTTTGTATATCTATTTTTCTACGTATTTAAATTATTTTGTGTATTTTGTATATACATTTTCATAAAAATTTACGTTATTTTATTGTGTGTATTCGTATATATTTTGATACAAATTTTATACCAATTCATGTTATTTTATGTGTTTGAATATATATTTTCATACAAATTTATATTATTTGATGTGTATTTTTACATATATTTCTTTACAAATTTACCTTATTTTATGTTTATTTTGTATATTTATTTCATTCAATTTTAAATTATTTTATATGTATATTTGTATTTGTATTTAGGTTATTTTATGTGTATTTTCTATATATATTTTCATCCAAAATTACATTATTTTTTTGGTATTTTCTTAATTTAATTCGATACGAATTTAGATTATTTCATAGGTATCATGTATAATTTTTTTTTATACGCATTTACATTATGTAATATGTGTTTTGTATATATTTTTTAATGCAAATTTATTTGATGTGCATTTTTGTACATATATTTTTTATAGAAATCTGCGTTATTTTATGTGTATTTTGTATATGTTTTCTCATAAAAATATACATTATTTTATTGGTATATTGTTTATTTATTTTGATACGAATTACATGATTATATGTGTATTTTGTACATATTTTTTTATACGTATTTACATTATTTAATGTGTATTTTGTTTATATATTTTTATATAAAATTTACGTAATTATATGTGTATTTGTAAAAATATTTTGATACAAATTTACCTTATTTTATGTATTTTGTATATATATTTCAATTCAAATTAAGCTTATTTTGTGTGTATTTTGTATATCTATTTTCATACAAATTTAATTACTTCTGTGTATTTTTGTATATAGTTTTATATAAATTTACGTTATTTTATGTACATTTTGTATATTTATATTTATACAAATACACATTCTTTTATTGGTATTTTGTTTATTTATATTTATACGAATTTACATTATTTTATGTGTATTTTGTATACATTTTTTTATACGTATTTACTTAATTTTATGTGTATTTTGTATATGTATTTTTATAAAAGTCTACGTTATTTTATGTGTATTCGTATATATATTTTGAAACAAATTTACATTATTTTATATGTATTTTGCATATGAATTTCAATACAAATTTACCTTATTGTATGTGCATTTTGTATATTTATTTTAATACAAATTCAAATATTTTATGTGTATTTTGGTATCTATAATTTTATAAAAAATGCGTTATTTTATAGGTATTTTGTATCTTAATTTTCATACAAATTTACATTATTTTATTAATATTCTGTGTATATATTTTGATACGGTTTTACATTATTATTTTTGTGTTTTGTATATATTTTTTTATACATATTTACATTATTTAATGTGTATTTTGTATATATATTTCATACAAATTTACGTTATTTTATGTGTATTTGTTTATATATTTTCATTCAAATTTACATTATTTTATGTGTATTTTGTATATGTATTTCAATACAAATTTACCTAATTTTATGTGTATTTTGTATATTTCTTTTCATACAAATTTAAATTATATTTGTGTATTTTTGTATATAGTTTTATACAAATTTAGGTTATTTTATTTACGCATTTACATTATTTAATGTGTGTTTTGTATATATATTTTTATGCAAATTTACTTTATTTTATGTGTATTTTTGTACATATATTTTTATAGAAATTTGCGTTATTTTATATGTATTTGTATATGTTTTCTCATACAAATTTACATTATTTCATTGCTATTTTGTTTATTTAGTTTGATACGAATTACATGATTATATGTGTTTTTTTTACATATTTTTTATACGTATTTACATTACTTAATGTGTATTTTGTTTATATATTTTTAAACAAATTTACGTTATTTTATGTATTTGTATAAATATTTTGACACAAATTTACATTATTTTATGTATTTTGTATACTCGTATACATTTCAATTCAAATTTAGCTTATTTTATCTGTTTTTTGTATATCTATTTTCATACGAATTTAATTACTTCTGTGTATTTTTGTATATAGTTTTATACAAATTTACGTTATTTTATGTGTATTTTGTATATTTATATATATACAATTAAACATTCTTTTATTGGTATTTTGTTTATTTATTTTGATACGAATTTACATTATTTTATGGTTATTTTGTATACATTTTCTTATACGTATTTACTTCATTTTATGTGTATTTTGTAAATATATATATTTTTTTAAATTTACGTTATTTTATGTGTATTCGTATATATATTCTGAAACAAATTTACATTGTTTTAAATGTATTTTGCATATCTATTTCAATACAAATTTACCTTATTGTATGTGCATTTTGTATATTTATTGTAATACAAATTTAGATATTTTGTGTATTTTGGTATATATATTTTTATAAAAAATGTGTTATTTAATGGGTATTTTGCATCCTTATTTTCATACAAATTTATATTGTTTTATTAATATTCTGTGTATTTATTTTGATACGATTTTACATTATTGTATTTGTGTTTTGTATATATTTTTTTATACATATTTACATTATTTAATGTGCATTTTGTATATTT
This sequence comes from Eriocheir sinensis, assembly GCF_024679095.1. Lineage (NCBI taxonomy): Eukaryota > Metazoa > Arthropoda > Malacostraca > Decapoda > Varunidae > Eriocheir > Eriocheir sinensis. The sequence continues at coordinate 1,844,679 of NW_026111405.1, read as the reverse complement.
TAAAACAAATTTACGTTATTTTATGCGCATCTGTTAAAATATTTTGATACAAATTTACATTATTTTATGTATTTTGTATATATATTTCAATACAAATTTATTTTATTTTATGTATATTTTGTATATCTATTTTCATACAAATTTAAATTACTTTTGTGTATTTTTGTATATAGTTTTATACAAATTTACGTTATTTTATGCTTATTTTGTTTATTTATTTTCATACAAATTCACATTCTTCTATTGGTATTTTGTTTATTTATTTTGCTACGAATTTACATTATTTAATGTGTATTTTGTATATATATTCTTATACGTATTTACATCATTTTATGTGTATTTTTTATTTGTATTTTTATAGAAATCTACGTTTTTTTATGTGTATTCGTATATATATTTTGAAACAAATTTACATTGATTGATGTGTGTTTTGCATATCTATTTCAATACAAATTTATCATATTGTATGTGCTTTTTGTATATTTATTTTAATACAAATTTAATTATTTGATGTGTTTTTTTGTATATATGTTTTTATAAAAATTTGTTTTTTTTAATGGGTATTTTGCATCTTTATTTTCATACAAATTTACATTATTTGATTGATATTCTGTGTATTTATTTTGATACGATTTTACATTGCTCTATGTGTATTTTGTATATATTTTATTTTACATATTTACATTTTTTAATGTACATTTTCTATATATATTTTATACAAACATACGTTACTTTATGTCTATTTGTTTATATATTTTCATACAAATCTACATTATTTTATGTGTATTTTGTATATGTATTTCAATACAAATTTACCTAATTTTATGTGGATTTTGTATATCTATTTTCATACAAATTGAAAATATTTTGTTTTTTTGTATGTATTTTAATACAAATTTTAGGTTTTTTATAAATTATTTTGTATATTGATTTTCCTACATATATACAATCTTTTATTGAAAGTTAGTTTATTGAATTTGATACGAATTTACCTCATTTTAGGTGTATTTTGTATATATATTTTTATTCGTATTTACATCATTTTATGTGTATTTTTTTATATATATTTTCATAGAAATTTACGCTATTTTATGTGTTTTCGTATACATATTTTAATACAAATTTACATTTTTTGATATGTATTTTGCATATCTATTTCAATACAAATTTATCTTATTGTATGTGCATTTTGTATATGTATTTTAATACAAATTTTATTATTTTATGTGTATTTTTGTATATATATTTTTATACAAATATGCGTTATTTTATGGGTATTTTGCATCTTTATTTTCATAGAAATTTATATTATTTTATTGATATTCTGTTCATTTATTTTGATTCGATTTTACATTATTCTATGCGTATTTTGTATACATATTTTTATACACTTTTCCATTATTTAATGAGTATTTTGTATTTACATTTTATACAAATTTACGTTATTTTTTGTGTATTTGTTGATATATTTTGACACAAATTTACAATATTTTATGAGTATTTTGTATTTATATTTCAAAAGAAATTTACCCCAGTTTTATGTGTATTTTGTATATCTATTTTCATATAAATTTAAATTATTTCTGGGTATTTTTGTATATATTTTAATACAAATTTTACTTATGTTATGTGTATTTTGTAAATTTATTTTCATTCAAATATATATTATTTTATTGGTATTTTGTTGATTTATTTTGATACGAATTTACATTATTTTATATGTACTTTGTATATATATTTTTATACGCATTTACATTATTTAATGTTTATTTTGAAAATATATTTTTATACAAATTCATGTTATTTTATGTGTATTTGTATATATATTTTCATACAAATTTACATTATTTTATGTGTATTTTGTACATATATTTCATTACAAATTTACCTTATTTTATGTTTATTTTGTATTAATTTCATTCAATTTTAAATTATTTTATGTGTATATTTGTATTTGTATTTAGGTTATTTTATGTGTATTTTCTATATATATTTTCATCCAAAATTACATTATTTTATTGGTATTTCGTTAATATAATTCGATACGAATTTAGATTAATTGATAGATATTTTGTATACATATTATATACGCATTTACATTATTTAATGTGTGTTTTGTAAATATATTTTTATGCAAATTTACTTTATTTTATGTGCATTTTTGTACATATGTTTATAAAGAAATTTGCGTTATTTTATGTGTATTTTGCTTATGTTTTCTCATACAAAATTACATTATTTCATTGGTATTTTGTTTATTTATTTTGATACGAATTATATTATTATATGTGTATTTTGTACATATTTTTTATACGTATTTACATTATTTAATGAGTATTTTGTTTATATATTTTTATAAAAATTTACGTTATTATATGTGTATTTGTATAAATATTTTGATACAAATTTATATTATTTTATATATTTTGAATATATATTTAAATTCAAATTTAGCTTATTTTATGTGTATTTTGTATATCTATTTTCATACAAATTTAGTTACTTTTGTGTATTTTTGTATATAGTTTTATACAAATTAACGTTATTTTATGTGTATTTTGTATATTTATATTTATATAAATACACATTCTTTTATTGGTGTTTCGTTTATTTATTTTGATACGAATTTACTTTATTTTATGTGTATTTTGTATACATAAAATAACGTAAATTTGTGTGAAATATATATACAAAATGCACATTGAATAATGTAAATATATATAAAAAAAATATATACAAAACACAAATAGAATAATGTAAAATCGTATCAAAATAAATACACAGAATATTAATAAAATAATGTAAATTTGTATGAAAATTAAGATGCAAAATACCCATAAAATAACGTATTTTTTATTAAAATATATTACCAAAATACACATAAAATATTTGAATTTGTATTAAAATATATATACACAATGAACATACAATAAGGTAAATTTGTATTGAAATACATATGCAAAATACATATAAAACAATATAAATATGTTTCAGAATATATATACGAATACACATAAAATAACGTAGATTTCTATAAAAATATATATACAAAATACACATAAAATGATGGAAATACATATAAAAAAATGTATACAAAATACACATAAAATGATGTAAATTCGTATCAAAATAAATCAACAAAATACAAATAAAAGAATGTGTATTTGTATAAACATAAATATACAAAATACACATAAAATAACGTAAATTCATATAAAACTATATACAAAATACACATAAAATAACGTAAATTCATATAAAACTATATACAAAAATACACAAAAGCAATAAAATTTGTATGAAAATAGATATACCAAATACACACAAAATAGGCTAAATTTGAATTGAAATATATATACAAAATACATAAAATAATGTAAATTTGTATCAAAATATTTAAACAAATACACATATAATAACGTAAACTTGTATAAAAATATACAAACAAAATACACATTAAATAATGTAAATACGTATAAAAAATATGTACAAAATACACATATAATCATGTAATTCGTATCAAAATAAATAAACAAAATACCAATAAATTAATGTAAATTTGTATGAGAAAAAATCTACAAAATACACAAAAAATAAAGCAAATTTCTATAAAAATATATGTACAAAAATGCACATAAAATAAAGTAAATTTGCATAAAAATATATATCCAAAACACACATTAAATAATGTAAATGCATATAAAAATATGTATACAAAATACCTATGAAATAATCTAAATTCGTATCTAATTAAATTAACAAAATACCAATAAAATAATGTAATTTTCGATGAAATTGTATATAGAAAATACACATAAAATAACCTAAATACAAATACAAATATACTCATCAAATAATTTAAAATTGAATGAAATAAATATACAAAATAAACATAAAATAAGATAGATTTGTAATGAAATATATACAAAAATACACATAAAATAATATAAATTTGTATGAAAATACTAATTTTAATACAAATTTAATTATTGAATGTGTATTTTTGTATATGTATTTTTATAAAAATATGCTTTATTTTATGGGTATTTTGCATCTTTATTTTCAAAAAAATTTCATTATTTTATTGATATTCTGTATATTCATTCTGATACGATTTTACATTATTCTATGTGTATTTTGTATATATATTTTATACAAATGTTCGTTATTTTATGTGTATTTGTTTTCATTTCATACAAATTTACATTATTTTATGTGTATTTTGTACATGTATTTAAAGTGAAATTTAACTAATTATATGTGTATTTTGTATATATATTTTCATACAAATTGAAATTTTTTTTTGTATATATTTTTATACAAATAATCTTTATTTTATGTGTATTTTGTATATTTATTTTCCTACAAATATACGTTCTTTTATCGGAATTTTGTTTATTTATTTTGATACGAATTTACATTATTTTAGGTGTATTTGGTATATATATTTTTATACTATTTACATCATTTTATATGTATTTTGTATGTATATTTTCATAGAAATTTACTCTATTTTATGTGTATTCGTATATATATTTTGATACAAATTTACATTATTGATGTGTATTTTGTATATCTATTTCAATACAAATTTACTTTACTGTATGTGCATTTTGAATATTTATTTCAATACAAATTTAATTATTTCATGTGTATTTTTGCATATATATTTTTATGCATATATGCGTTATTATATGGGTATTTTGCATCTTTATTTTCATACAAATTTACATTATTTTATTGATATTCTGTTTATTTATTTTGATACGATTTAACATTATTCTATGCGTATTTTGTATATATATTTTTATACATATTTACATTATTTAATGTATATTTTGTATATATTTTTTCCAAATTTACGTTATTTTATGTGTATTAGTTTATATATTTTCATACAAATTTACATTATTTTATGTGTATTTTGGGTATGTATTTCAATGCATATTTGTCTAACTTTATGTGTATTTTCCATATCTATTTTCAAATAACTTTAAATTATTTTTGTGTATTTTTGTATTTATTTTTATACAAATTTTAGTTATTTTTTTTGTAATTTGTATATATATTTTCCTACAAATATACATTCTTTTATTGGAATTTTGTTTATTTATTTTGATACGAGTTTACATTATTTTATGTGTATTTTGTAAATATATTTTTCTACGTATTTACATTATTTAATGTGTATGTTGTATATATATTTTAATAAAAATTTACATTATTTTATTGTGTGTATTCGTATTTATTTTGATACAAATTTTATACAAATTCATGTTATTTTATGTGTATTTGTATATATATTTTCATACAAATTTATATTATTTTATGTATATCTTTACATATTTTTCATTACAAATTTACTTTATTTTATGATTATTTTGTATTTTTATTTCATTCAATCTTAAATTATTTTATGTGTATATTTGTATTTGTATTTAGGTAGTTTTATGTTTATTTTCTATATATATTTTCATCCAAAATTACATTATTTTATTGGAATTTTCTTAATTTTTTTCATAGGTATTTTGTATACATATTTCTATACTCATTTATATTATCTAATGTGTGTTTTGTATATATATTTTTCATGGAAATTTACTTTATTTTATGTGCATTTTTGTACATATATTTTTATAGAAATTTGCGTTATTTTATGAGTATTTTGTATGTTTTCTCATATAAATTTACATTATTTTATTGGTATTTTATTCATTTATTTTAATACGAATTAAATGATTATAAGTATATTTTGTACATATTTTTTATACGTATTTACATTATTTTATGTGTATTTTGTTTATATATTTTACAAATTTACGTTATTATATGTGTATTTGTATAAATTTTTGATACAAATTTACAATGTTTTATGTATTTTCTATATATATATATATATATATATAAATATATATATATAAATATATATATATATATATATATATATATATATATATATATATATATATATATATATATATATATATATATATATATATATCAATTCAAATTTAGCTTATTTTATGTGTATTTTGTATATCTATTTTCACACAAATTTAATTACTTTTGTGTATTTTTGCATATAGTTTTATATAAATTTACGTTATTTTATGTGTATTTTGTATATTTATATTTATACAAATACACATTCATTTATTAGTATTTTGTTTATTTATTTTGATACGAGTTTACATTATTTTATGTGTATTTTGTATACCTTTTTTTATACGTATTTACTTCATTTTAGGTGTATTTTGTATATATATTTCCATAGAAATCTACGTTATTTTATGTGTATTCGTATATATAATTTGAAACAAATTTACATTGTTTTATATGTATTTTGCATATCTATTTCAATACAAATTTACCTTATTATATGTGCATTTTGTATATTTATTTTAATACAAATTCAAATATTTTATGTGTGTCTTGGTATATATATTTAAAAAAAAAATCGTTATTTTATGGGTATTTTGCATCTTAATTATCATACAAATTTACAATATTTTATTAATATTCTGTGTTTTTATTTTGATACGATTTTACATTATTCTATTTGTGTTTTGTATATATTTTTTTATACATATTTACATTATTTAATGTGTATTTTGTATATATATTTTATACAAATTTACGTTATTTTAAGTGTATTTGTTTATATATTTTCATTCAAATTTACATTATTTTATGTGTATTTGTAAATGTATTTCAATACAAATTTACCTAATTTTATGTGTATTTTGTATATTTATTTTCATGAAAATTTAAATTATTTTTTGTGTATTTTTGTAAATAGTTTTATACAAATTTAGGTGATTTTATGTGTATATTGTATATCTATTTTCATACAAATACACATTCTTTTATTGATATTTTGTTTATTTATTTTGACGCGAATTTACATTATTTAATGTGTATTTTATATATATATATATATATATATATATATATATATATATATATATATATATATATATATATATATATATATATATATATATATATATATATATATATATATATATATATATATATATATATATATATATATATATATATATATATATATATATATTTATACGTGTTTACATCATTTCATGTGTATTTTGTATATACATTTCTATGGAAATCTACGTTGATTTATGAGTATTCGTATATAGATTTTGAAACAAATTTACACTGTTTTATGTGTATTTTGCATATTTTTTCAATACAAATTTACCTTATTGTATATGCATTTTGTATATTAATTTTAATACAAATTTAATTATTCTATGTGTATTTTTGTTTATGTATTTTTATAAAAATATGCTTTATTTTAAGGGTATTTAGCATCTTTATTTTCATACAAATTTACATTATTTTATTGATATTCTCTGTATTGATTTTGATACGATTTTACATTATTCTATGTGTATTTTGTATATATATTTTATACAAATGTACGTTACTTTATGTGTGTTTGTTTTCATTTCATACAAATTTACATTATTTTATTTGTATTTTGTATATGTATTTAAATACAAATTTAACTAATTATATGTGTATTTTGTATATCTATTTTCATACAAATTGTAGTTATTTTTGTGTATTTTTGTATATATTTTTATATAAATTTTCGTTATTTTATGTTTATTTTGAATATTTATTTTCCTACAAATATACGTTCTTTTATCGGAATTTTGTTCATTTATTTTGACACGAATTTACATTATTTGAGGTATATTTGGTATATATATATTTTTATACTTATTTACATAATTTTATATGTATTTTGTATGAGTATTTTCATAGAAATTTACTCTATTTTATGAGTATTCGTATATATATTTTGATATAAATTTACATTATTGATGTGAATTTTCCATATCTATTTCAATACAAATTTACTTTATTGTATGTGCATTTTAAATATTTATTTTAATAAAAATTTAATTATTTTATATGTATTTTTGTATATATATTTTTATGCAAATATGCGTTATTATATGAGTATTTTACATCTTTATTTTCATACAAATTTACATTATTTTATTGATATTCTGTTCATTTATTTTGATACGATTTAACATTATTCTATGTGTATTTTGTATATATATGTTTATACATAATTACATCATTTAATGTATATTTTGTATATATATTTTATCCAAATTTACGTTATTTTATGTGTATATGTTTATATATTTTCATTCAAATTTACATTGTTTTATGTGTGTTTTGTATATGTATTTCAATACAAATTTGCCTAATTTTATGTGTATTTTGCATATCTATTTTCAAACAAATTTAAATTATTTATGTGTATTTTTGTATATATATTTTTATACAAATTTTAGTTACTTTATTTGTATTTTGTATATATATTTTCCTACAAATATATTTTCTTTTATTGGAATTTTGTTGATTTATTTTGATACGAGTTTACATTACTTTATGTGTATTTTGTATATACATTTTTCTACTTATTTACATTATTTTATATGTATTTTGTATATATATTTTCATAAAAATTTACGTTATTTTGTTGTGTGTATTCGTATATATTTTGATACAAATTTTATACAAATTCATGTTATTTTATGTGTATTTGAATATATATTTCATATAAATTTATATTATTTTATGTGTATTTTTACATATATTTCATTACAAATTTACTTTATTTTATGTTTATTTTATATATTCATTTCATGCAATTTTAAATTATTTTATGTGTATATTTGTATTTGTATTTAGGTTATTTTATGTGTATTTTTTATATATATTTTCATAAAAAATTACATTATTTTATTGGTATTTTTTTAATTTAACTCGATACGAATTTAGATTATTTCAAAGGTATTTTGTATAAATGTTTTTATACGCATTTACATTATTTAATGTGTGTTTTGTATATATATTTTTATGCAAATTTACTTTATTTTATGTGCATTTTTGAGCATATATTTTTAAAGAAATTAGCGTTATTTTATGTGTATTTTGTATATGTTTTCTCATACAAATTTACATTATATTAGTGGTATTTTGTTTATTTATTTTGATATGAATTACATGATTATATGTGTATTTTGTACATATTTTTTTAAACGTATTTACATTATTTAATGTGTATTTTGTTTATGTGTTTTTGTACAAAATTACGTTATTATATGTGTATTTGTATAAATATTTCGATACAAATTTACATTATTTGATGTAAATTTGATGTAAATATTTCAATTCAAATTTAGCTTATTTTATGTGTATTTTGTATATCTATTTTCATACAAATTTAATTACTTATGTGTATTTTTGTATATAGTTTTATAATTTATTTTCGTTATTTTATGTGTATTTTGAATATTTATATTGGTATTTTGTTTATTTATTTTGATACGAGTTTACATTATTTTATGTGTATTTTGTATACATTTTTTTATACGTATTTACTTTATTTGATGTGTATTTTGTATATATATTTTTATAGAAATCTTCGTTAGTTTATGTGTATTCGTATATATATTTTGAAACAAACTTACATTGTTTTATATGTATTTTGCATATCTTTTTCAATACAAATTTACCTTATCGTGTGTGCATTTTGTATATTTATTTTAATAAAATACAAATATTTTATGTGTGTTTTGGTATATATATTTTTATAAAAAATGCGCTATTTTATGGGTATTTTCCATCTTAGTTTTCATACAAATTTACATTATTTTATTTATACTCTGTGTATTTATTTTGATACGATTTTACATTATTTTATTTGTGTTTTGTATATATTTTTGTATACATACTTACATTATTTAATGTGTATTTTTTATATATATTTTATACAAATTTACGTTATTTTAGGTGAATTTGTTGACATATTTTCATTCAAATTTAATTATTATTGTATATGTATTTAGTATATGTATTTCAATACAAATTTACCTAATTTTATGTGTATTTTGTATACTTATTTAAAATTTAAATTATTTTTGTTTATTTTTGTATATAGTTTTATTCAAATTTAGGTTATTTTATGTGTATTTTGTATATTTATCTTTATAAAAATACACATTCTTTTATTGATATTTTGTTTATTTATTTTGACACGAACTTACATTATTTAATGTGTATTTTGTATATATATATATATATATATATATATATATATATATATATATATATATATATATATATATATATATATATATATATATATATATATATATATATATATATATATATATATATATATATATATATATATATATATATATATATATATATATATATATATATATATATATATATATATATATATATATATATATATATATATATATATATATATATATATATATATCTATAGAAATCTAGGTTATTTTATGTGTAATCGTATATATATTTTGAAACAAATTTACATTGTATTTTTTTAAATATTTTTATATAAATTTTCGTTACTTTATGGATATTTTGTATATATATTTTCCTACAAATATACGCTTTTTTTCGGAATTTTGTTTATTTATTTTGATACGAATTTACATTATTTGAGGTATATTTGGAATATATATTTTTATACTTATTTACATCATTTTTTATATATTTTCTATGTATGTTTTCATAGAAATTTACTCTATTTTATGAATATTCGTATATATATTTTGATACAAATTTACATTATTGATGTGTATTTTGCATATCTATTTCAATACAAATTTACGTTATTGTATGTGCATTTTGTATATTTATTTTAGTACAAAATTAATTATTTTGTATATATTTTTGTATATATATTTTTATACAAATGTGCGTTATTATATGGGTATTTTGCATCTATTTTCATATAAATTTACATAATTTTATTGAAATTCTGTTTATTTATTTGGATATGATTTAACATTATTCTATATGTATTTTTTATATACAAATTTACATTATGTTATTAATATTCTCTGTATTTATTTTCATACTATTTTACATAATTCTACTTGTGTTTTGTATATATTTTTTTTATACATATTTACATTATTTAATATGTATTATATATATATATATATATATATATATATATATATATATATATATATATATATATATATATATATATATATAAATATATATATATATATATATATATATATATATATATATATATATATATATATATATATATATATATATATATATATATATATATATATATATATATATATATATATATATATATATATATATATATTATATTTATTACATAATTTTATGTATTTATATATTTATTTTCATAATTTTTTTTTTTTTGTGTGTATTTTTGCATGTAGTTTTATACAAATTTACGTTATTTTATGGGTATTTTGTATATATATTTTCATACAAATACCCATTCTTTTATTGATATTTTGTTTATTTATTTTGACACGAATTTACATTATTTAATGTGTATTTTGTATTTATATTTTTATACGTATTTACATCCCATGTGTATTTTGTATACATATTTCTATAGAAATCTAAGTTATTTTATGTGTATTCGTATATATATATATATATATATATATATATATATATATATATATATATATATATATATATATATCTATATATATATATATATATATATATATATATATATATATATATATATATATATATATATATATATATATATATATATATGTGTATTTTAAATTTTTTCAATACAAATTTACCTTATCGTATGTGCATTTTTTATATTAATTTTAATACAAATTTAATTATTCTATGTGTATTTTTGTATATATATTTTTATAAAAATATGCTTTATTTTATATGTATTTTGCGTGTATTTTGTATATCTATTTTCATACAAATTTAATTACTTTCGTGTATTTTTGTATATATTTTAATATAAAATAACGTAAATTTTTATGAAAATATATATACAAAATACACATAAAATAATATAAATACGTAGAAAAATATATATACAAAATACACATAAAATAATGTAAATTCGTATCAAAATAAATAAAGAATATTCCACTAAAAGAATGTATATTTGTAGGAAAATATATATACAAAATACAAATAAAATAAATAATTTTTGTATAAAATTTGTATAAAAATATATACAAAATACACAAGAATAGTTTAAATTTGTTTGAAAATAGATATGCAAAATACACATAAAATTAGGCAGATTTGTATTGAAATACATATAAAAAATACAAATAAAATAATATAAATTTGTATGAAAATATATAAACAAATACACATAAAATAAAGTAAATTTCCATAAAATATATATACATAATATACATTAAATAACGTAAATATGTATGAAATATATATACAAAGTACACATAGAATATTGTAAAATCGTATCAAAATAAATAAACAGAATATCAATAAAAGAATGTAAATTTGTATACGAAAATAAAGATGCAAAATACCGATAAAATAAAGCATATCTTAATAAAAATACATATACAATAATACACATTAAAAAACTAAATTTGTATTAAAATTAATATACAAAATGCACATACAATAAGGTAAATTTGTATTGAAAAAATATGCAAAATACACATAAAACTGTAAATTTGTTTCAAATATATATACGAATACACATAAAATAACGTAGATTTCTATAGAAATATATGTACAAAATACACATGAAATGATGTAAATACGTATAAAAATATATATACAAAATACACATTAAATAATGTAAATTCGCTTAAAAATAAATAAACAAAATATCAATAAAAGAACGTGTATTTGTTTGAAAATAGATATACAAAATACACATAAAATAACCTAAATTTGTATAAATCTATATACATAAATACACAAAAATAATTTAAATTTGTATGAAAATAAATATACAAAATACACAAAATTAGGTAAATTTGTATTTAAATACATATACAAGATACACTTAAAATAATGTAAATTTGAATGAAAATATATAAAAAAATACACTTAAAATGATGTAAATTTGTAAAAAATATATATACAAAATACATATTAAATAATGTAAATACGTATACAAAAATATATACAAAACACAAATAGAAAAATGTAAAATCGTTTAAAAATAAATTCACAGAATATTAATAAAATAATGTAAATTTGTATGAAAATTAAGATGCAACATACCATTAAAATAACGCATTTTTTTTATAAAAATATATATTACAAAATACACATAAAATATTTGAATTTGTATTAAAATAAATATACAAAATGCACATACAATAAGGTAAATTTGTATTGAAATAGATATGCAAAATACATATAAAAAATGTTAATTTGTTTCAAAAAATATATACGAATACACATAAAATAACGTAGATTTCTATAAAAATATATATACAAAATACACATAAAATTAAGTAAATACGTATAAAAAAATGTATACGAAATACACATAAAATAATGTAAATTCGAATCAAAAGAAATAAACAAAATACCAATAAAAGAAAGTGTATTTGTATAAATATAAATATAGAAAATACACATACAAAATAAACATAAAATAAGGTAAATTTGTAATGAAATATATGTACAAAATACACATAAGATAATGTAAATTTATATGAAAATATATATACAAATACACATAAAATACCATGAATTTGTATAAAAATATATATTCAAAATATATATTAAATAATGTAAATGCGTATAAAAATATATATACAAAGTACATATAAAATAATGTAAATTCGTATCAATATAAATCAACAACATACACAGAAGTAATTAAATTTGTATGAAAATAGATATACAAAATACAGATAAAATAAGCTAAATTTGAATTGAAATGTATATACAAAATACATAAAATAATGTAAATTTGTATCAAAATATTTATACAAATACATATAATAAAAATATATAAATAAAATACACATTAAATAATGTAAATACGTATAAAAAATATGTACAAAATACACATATAATCAAGTAATTCGTATGAAATTAAATAAACAAAATAGCAATAAAATAATGTAGATTTGTCTGACAAAACATATACAAATACACATAAAATAACGCAAATTTCTATAAAAATATATGTACAAAAATGCACATAAAATAAATTAAATTTCCATACAAATATATATACAAAACTCTCATTAAATAATGTAAATGCGTACATAAAATAACCTAAATTTGTATAAAACTATATACAAAAATACACAAAAATAATTTAAATTTGTATGAAAAGAAATATACAAAATACACATAAAATAAGGTAGATTTGTATTGAGATACATATACAAAATACACATAAAATAATGTAAATTTGAATGAAAATATATAAACAAATACACTTAAAATAACGTAAATTTGTATAAAATATATATGCAAGATACACATTAAATCATGTAAATGTGTATAAAAAAATATTTACAAAAAACAAAAAGGATAATGTAAAATCGTATCAAAATAAATACACAGAATATCAATAAAATAATGTAAATTTGAATGAAAATAAAGATGCAAAATTCCCATAAAATAGCGCATTTTTTTAGAAAAATATATATACCAAAATACACATAAAATACTTAAATTTGTATTGAAATAAATATACAAAATGCATATACAGTAAGGTAAATTTGTATTGAAAGAGATATTCAAAAATACATATAAAACAATGTAAATTTGTTTCAAAATATATATACGAATACACATAAAATAACGTAGATTTTTTAGAAATATATATACAAAATACATATGAAATTATGTTAATACGTATAAAAAAATATATTCCAAATACATATTAAATAATGTAAATTCGTGTCAAAATAAATAAACAAAATATCATGAAAAGAATATGAATTTGTATGAAAATAGATAATAGATAATAAATTTGTATAAAATATATGTGCAAGAACACATTAAATATTGTAAATATGTATAAAAAAAGTATATACAAAAAACAAATAGAATAATGTAAAATCTTATCAAAATAAATACACCGAATATTCATAAAATAATGTAAATTTGTATGAAAATAAAGATGCAAAATTCCCATAAAATAGCGCATTTCTTATAAAAATATATGTACCAAAATACACATAAAATATTTAAATTTGTATTGAAATAAATATACAAAATACACATACAATAAGGTAAATTTGTATTGAAAGAGATATGCAAAATACATATAAAAGAATGTAAATTTGTTTCAAAATATATATACGAATACACATAAAATATCGTAGATTTCTATAAAAATATATGTACAAAATACACATAAAATAGTGAATATTTATATGAAAATATATATACAAATACACATAAAATACCATGAATTTGTATAAAAATATATATTCAAAATAAATATTAAATAATGTAAATGCGTATAAAATATATATACAAAGTACATATAAAATAATGTAAATTCGTATCAATATAAATCAACAAAATACCAATAAAATAATATATATAAGAATGAAAATAAACTTACTAAATACACATAACATAACAAAAATTTATATTAAAATATATACAAAAATACATAGAAATAATTTAAGTTTGTTTGAAAATAGTTATTCAAAATACACATAAAACTAGGTAAATTTCTTTTGAAATATATATACAAAATACCCATAAAATATTGTAAATTAGTGTCAAAATATATAAACAAATACACATAAAATAACGTAAATTTGTATGAAAATATATACAAAATACACATAGAATAATGTCAAATCGTATCAAAATGAATGAGCAGAATATAAAAAAATAATGTAAATTTGTGAAAATAAAGATGCAAAATACCCATAAAATAAAGCTTATTTTCATAAAAATACATATACAAAAATACACATAGAATAATTAAATTTGTATTAAAATTAATATTCAAAATGCATATACAATAAGGTAAATTTGTATTGAAAAAAAATTGCAACATACTCATAAAAGTGAAAATTTGTTTGAAAATCTATATACGAATACACATAAAATAACTTAGATTTCTATAGAAATATATATAAAAATACACATGAAATGATGTAAATATGTATAAAAATATATATAAAAAATACACATTAAATAATGTAAATTCGCGTCAAAATAAATAAACAAAATATCAACAAAAGAATGTGTATTTGTATGAAAATAGACATACAAAATACACATGAAATAACCTAAATTTGTATAAAACTATATAGAAAAATACACAAAATATTTTAAATTTGTATGAAAATAAATATACAAAATTCACATAAAATTAGGTAAATTTGTATTTAAATACATATACAAAATACACTTAAAATAATGTAAATTTGAATGAAAATATATAAACAAATACACTTAAAATAATGTAAATTTGTATAAAATATATATACAAAATACACATTAAATAATGTAAATATATATAAAAAAAATATATACAAAACACAAATAGAATAATGTAAAATCGTATCAAAATAAATACACAATGTTAATAAAATAATATAAATTTGTTTGAAAATTAACAATCAAAATACCCATAAAATAACGCATTTTTTATAAAAATATATATACCAAAATACACTTCAAATAATTGAGTTTGTATTAAAATATATATACAAAATACACATAAAACTAAGTAAATACGTATAAAAAAATGTATACAAAATACACATAAAATAATGTAAATTCGTATCAAAATAAATAAACAAAATACCAATACAAGAATGTGTATTTGTATAAATATATATATACAAAATACACATTAAATAACGGAAATTTGTATAAAACTATACAGAAAAATACACAAAAGTAATTAAATTTGTATGAAAATTGATATACAAAATGCACATAAATAAGATAAATTTGAATTGAAATATATATACAGATTACATAAAATAATGTAAATTTGTATCAAAATATTTATAAAAATACACATATAATAAAATTTGTATAAAAATATATAAACAAAATATTCATTAAATAATGTAAATACGTATAAAAAAATTGTACAAAATACACATATAATAACGTAATTCGTATCAAAATAAATAAACACAATACCACTAAAATAATGTAAATTTGTATGAGAAAACATATACAAAATACACATAAAATAAAGCAAATTTCTATAAAAATATATATACAAAAATGCACATAAAATAAAGTAAATTTGCATAAAAATATAAATACAAAACACACATTAAATAATGTACATGCGTAAAAAAATATGTATACAAAATAGCAATGAAAAAATCTAAATTCGCATGGAATTAAATTAAAAAAATACCAAAAAAATAATTGAATTTTGCATGAAAATATATATAGAAAATACACATAAAATAACCTAAATACAAATACAAATATACACATAAAATAATTTAAAATTGAATGAAATAAATATATGCATTTTTTATATTAATTTTAATACAAATTTAATTATTCGATGTGTATTTTTGTATAAGTATTTTTATAAAAATAAGCTTTATTTTATGGGTATTTTGCATCTTTATTCTCATACAAAATTACATTATTTTATTGATATTCTGCTCATTCATTTTGATATTATTTTACATTATTCTATGTGTATTTTGTATATATATTTTATACAAATTTCCGTTATTTTATGTGTATTTGTTTATATATTTTGACACAAATTTACAATATTTTATGGGTATTTTGTATATATATTTCAAAATAAATTTACCTAGTTTTATGTGTATTTTGAATATCTATTTTCATACAAACTCAAATTATTTTTATGTATTTTTATATATATTTCAATACAAATTTTAGTTATGTTATGTGTATTTTGTAAATCTATTTTCATTCAAATATATATTATTTTATTGGTATTTTGTTAATTTATATTGATACGAATTTACATTATTTTATATGTACTTTGTATATATATTTTTATACGCATTTACATTATTTAATATTTATTTTGAATATATAATTTTATACAAATTCATGGTATTTTATGTGTATTTGTATATATATTTTCATATAAATTTACATTATTTTATGTGTATTTTGTACATATATTACATTAAAAATTTACCTTATTTTATGTTTACTTTGTATGTGTATTTTGTACATTTATATTTATACCAATACACATTCTTTTATTGGTATTTTGTATATTTATTTTGTTTCGAATTTACATTATTTTATGTGTATTTTGTTTACATTTTTTTATACGTATTTACTTAATTTTATGTGTATTTTGTATATATATTTTTTATAGAAATCTACGTTATTTTATGTGTATTCGTATATATATTTTGAAACAATTTTACATTGTTTTATATGTATTTTTGCATATCTCTTTCAATTGAAGTTTACCTTATTGTATGTGCATTTTGTATATTTATTTCAATACAAATTTAAATATTTTATGTGTATTTTGGTATATATATTTTTATAAGAATAAACAAAATATCAATAAAATAATGTAAATTTGTATGAGAAAACATATACAAATACATATAAAATAACGCTAATTTCTATAAAAATATATGTCCAAAAATGAACATAAAATAAAGTAACTTTGGATAAAAATATATATACAAAACACACATTAAATAATGTAAATGCGTACGTAAAATAGCCTAAATTTGTATAAAACTATATACAAAAATACACAAAAATAATTTAAATTTGTGTGAAAAGAAATATACAAAATACACATAAAATTAGGTTAATTTCTATTGAAATACATATACAAAATACACATAAAATAATGTAAATTTGAGAGAAAATATATAAACAAATACACATATAATAACGTAAATTTGTATGAAATATATATACAAAATACTCATTAAATAATGAAAATATGTATAAAAAAATATATACAAAACACAAATAGAATAATGTAAAATTGTATCAAAATATATACACAGAATATTAATAAAATAATGTAAATTTGTATGAAAATTAAGATGCAACATACCATTAAAATAACGCATTTTTTTTATAAAAATACATATTACAAAATACACATAAAATATTTGAATTTGTATTAAAATAAATATACAAAATGCACATACAATAAGGTAAATTTGTATTGAAATAGATATGCAAAATACATATAAAAAATGTTAATTTGTTTCAAAAAATATATACGAATACACATAAAATAACGTAGATTTCTATAAAAATATATATACAAAATACACATAAAATTAAGTAAATACGTATAAAAAAATGTATACGAAATACACATAAAATAATGTAAATTCGAATCAAAAGAAATAAACAAAATACCAATAAAAGAAAGTGTATTTGAATAAATATAAATATAGAAAATACACATACAAAATAAACATAAAATAAGGTAAATTTGTAATGAAATATATGTACAAAATACACATAAGATAATGTAAATTTATGAAAATATATATACAAATACACATAAAATACCATGAATTTGTATAAAAATATATATTCAAAATATATATTAAATAATGTAAATGCGTATAAAAATATATATACAAAGTACATATAAAATAATGTAAATTCGTATCAATATAAATCAACAACATACACAGAAGTAATTAAATTTGTATGAAAATAGATATACAAAATACAGATAAAATAAGCTAAATTTGAATTGAAATGTATATACAAAATACATAAAATAATGTAAATTTGTATCAAAATATTTATACAAATACATATAATAAAAATATATAAATAAAATACACATTAAATAATGTAAATACGTATAAAAAATATGTACAAAATACACATATAATCAAGTAATTCGTATGAAATTAAATAAACAAAATAGCAATAAAATAATGTAGATTTGTCTGACAAAACATATACAAATACACATAAAATAACGCAAATTTCTATAAAAATATATGTACAAAAATGCACATAAAATAAATTAAATTTCCATACAAATATATATACAAAACTCTCATTAAATAATGTAAATGCGTACATAAAATAACCTAAATTTGTATAAAACTATATACAAAAATACACAAAAATAATTTAAATTTGTATGAAAAGAAATATACAAAATACACATAAAATAAGGTAGATTTGTATTGAGATACATATACAAAATACACATAAAATAATGTAAATTTGAATGAAAATATATAAACAAATACACTTAAAATAACGTAAATTTGTATAAAATATATATGCAAGATACACATTAAATCATGTAAATGTGTATAAAAAAATATTTACAAAAAACAAAAAGGATAATGTAAAATCGTATCAAAATAAATACACAGAATATCAATAAAATAATGTAAATTTGAATGAAAATAAAGATGCAAAATTCCCATAAAATAGCGCATTTTTTTAGAAAAATATATATACCAAAATACACATAAAATACTTAAATTTGTATTGAAATAAATATACAAAATGCATATACAGTAAGGTAAATTTGTATTGAAAGAGATATTCAAAAATACATATAAAACAATGTAAATTTGTTTCAAAATATATATACGAATACACATAAAATAACGTAGATTTTTATAGAAATATATATACAAAATACATATGAAATTATGTAAATACGTATAAAAATATATATACAAAATACATATTAAATAATGTAAATTCGTGTCAAAATAAATAAACAAAATATCATGAAAAGAATGTGTATTTGTATGAAAATAGATAATAGATAATAAATTTGTATAAAATATATATGCAAGATAATGTAAATATGTATAAAAAAGTATATACAAAAAACAAATAGAATAATGTAAAATCGTATCAAAATAAATACACCGAATATTAATAAAATAATGTAAATTTGTATGAAAATAAAGATGCAAAATTCCCATAAAATAGCGCATTTCTTATAAAAATATATATACCAAAATACACATAAAATATTTAAATTTGTATTGAAATAAATATACAAAATACACATACAATAAGGTAAATTTGTATTGAAAGAGATATGCAAAATACATATAAAAGAATGTAAATTTGTTTCAAAATATATATACGAATACACATAAAATATCGTAGATTTCTATAAAAATATATGTACAAAATACACATAAAATAATGAATATTTATATGAAAATATATATACAAATACACATAAAATACCATGAATTTGTATAAAAATATATATTCAAAATAAATATTAAATAATGTAAATGCGTATAAAATATATATACAAAGTACATATAAAATAATGTAAATTCGTATCAATATAAATCAACAAAATACCAATAAAATAATATATATAAGAATGAAAATAAACTTACTAAATACACATAACATAACTAAAATGTATATTAAAATATATACAAAAATACATAGAAATAATTTAAGTTTGTTTGAAAATAGTTATACAAAATACACATAAAACTAGGTAAATTTCTTTTGAAATATATATACAAAATACCCATAAAATATTGTAAATTAGTGTCAAAATATATAAACAAATACACATAAAATAACGTAAATTTGTATGAAAAATATATACAAAATACACATAGAATAATGTCAAATCGTATCAAAATGAATGAGCAGAATATAAAAAAAATAATGTAAATTTGTATGAAAATAAAGATGCAAAATACCCATAAAATAAAGCTTATTTTCATAAAAATACATATACAAAAATACACATAGAATAATTAAATTTGTATTAAAATTAATATTCAAAATGCATATACAATAAGGTAAATTTGTATTGAAAAAAAATTGCAACATACTCATAAAAGTGTAAATTTGTTTGAAAATCTATATACGAATACACATAAAATAACTTAGATTTCTATAGAAATATATATAAAAAATACACATGAAATGATGTAAATATGTATAAAAATATATATAAAAAATACACATTAAATAATGTAAATTCGCGTCAAAATAAATAAACAAAATATCAACAAAAGAATGTGTATTTGTATGAAAATAGACATACAAAATACACATGAAATAACCTAAATTTGTATAAAACTATATACAAAAATACACAAAAATATTTTAAATTTGTATGAAAATAAATATACAAAATTCACATAAAATTAGGTAAATTTGTATTTAAATACATATACAAAATACACTTAAAATAATGTAAATTTGAATGAAAATATATAAACAAATACACTTAAAATAATGTAAATTTGTATAAAATATATATACAAAATACACATTAAATAATGTAGATATATTTAAAAAATATATACAAAACACAAATAGAATAATGTAAAATCGTATCAAAATAAATACACAATGTTAATAAAATAATATAAATTTGTTTGAAAATTAACAATCAAAATACCCATAAAATAACGCATTTTTTATAAAAATATATATACCAAAATACACTTCAAATAATTGAGTTTGTATTAAAATATATATACAAAATACACATAAAACTAAGTAAATACGTATAAAAAAATGTATACAAAATACACATAAAATAATGTAAATTCGTATCAAAATAAATAAACAAAATACCAATAAAAGAATGTGTATTTGTATAAATATATATATACAAAATACACATTAAATATCGGAAATTTGTATAAAACTATACAGAAAAATACACAAAAGTAATTAAATTTGTATGAAAATGGATATACAAAATACACACAAAATAAGATAAATTTGAATTGAAATATATATACAGATTACATAAAATAATGTAAATTTGTATCAAAATATTTATAAAAATACACATATAATAAAATTTGTATAAAAATATATAAACAAAATATTCATTAAATAATGTAAATACGTATAAAAAAATTGTACAAAATACACATATAATAACGTAATTCGTATCAAAATAAATAAACACAATACCACTAAAATAATGTAAATTTGTATGAGAAAACATATACAAAATACACATAAAATAAAGCAAATTTCTATAAAAATATATATACAAAAATGCACATAAAATAAAGTAAATTTGCATAAAAATATATATACAAAACACACATTAAATAATGTACATGCGTAAAAAAATATGTATACAAAATAGCAATGAAATAATCTAAATTCGCATCGAATTAAATTAAAAAAATACCAAAAAAATAATTGAATTTTGCATGAAAATATATATAGAAAATACACATAAAATAACCTAAATACAAATACAAATATACACATAAAATAATTTAAAATTGAATGAAATAAATATATGCATTTTTTATATTAATTTTAATACAAATTTAATTATTCGATGTGTATTTTTGTATAAGTATTTTTATAAAAATAAGCTTTATTTTATGGGTATTTTGCATCTTTATTCTCATACAAAATTACATTATTTTATTGATATTCTGCTCATTCATTTTGATATTATTTTACATTATTCTATGTGTATTTTGTATATATATTTTATACAAATTTCCGTTATTTTATGTGTATTTGTTTATATATTTTGACACAAATTTACAATATTTTATGGGTATTTTGTATATATATTTCAAAATAAATTTACCTAGTTTTATGTGTATTTTGAATATCTATTTTCATACAAACTCAAATTATTTTTATGTATTTTTATATATATTTCAGTACAAATTTCGTTTATTTTATGTGTATTTTGTAAATCTATTTTCATTCAAATATATATTATTTTATTGGTATTTTGTTAATTTATATTGATACGAATTTACATTATTTTATATGTACTTTGTATATATATTTTTATACGCATTTACATTATTTAATATTTATTTTGAATATATAATTTTATACAAATTCATGGTATTTTATGTGTATTTGTATATATATTTTCATATAAATTTACATTATTTTATGTGTATTTTGTACATATATTACATTAAAAATTTACCTTATTTTATGTTTACTTTGTATGTGTATTTTGTACATTTATATTTATACCAATACACATTCTTTTATTGGTATTTTGTATATTTATTTTGTTTCGAGTTTACATTATTTTATGTGTATTTTGTTTACATTTTTTTATACGTATTTACTTAATTTTATGTGTATTTTGTATATATATTTTTTATAGAAATCTGCGTTATTTTATGTGTATTCGTATATATATTTTGAAACAATTTTACATTGTTTTATATGTATTTTTGCATATCTCTTTCAATTGAAGTTTACCTTATTGTATGTGCATTTTGTATATTTATTTCAATACAAATTTAAATATTTTATGTGTATTTTGGTATATATATTTTTATAAGAATAAACAAAATATCAATAAAATAATGTAAATTTGTATGAGAAAACATATACAAATACATATAAAATAACGCTAATTTCTATAAAAATATATGTCCAAAAATAAACATAAAATAAAGTAACTTTGGATAAAAATATATATACAAAACACACATTAAATAATGTAAATGCGTACGTAAAATAGCCTAAATTTGTATAAAACTATATACAAAAATACACAAAAATAATTTAAATTTGTGTGAAAAGAAATATACAAAATACACATAAAATTAGGTTAATTTCTATTGAAATACATATACAAAATACACATAAAATAATGTAAATTTGAGAGAAAATATATAAACAAATACACATATAATAACGTAAATTTGTATGAAATATATATACAAAATACTCATTAAATAATGAAAGTATGTATAAAAAAATATATACAAAACACAAATAGAATAATGTAAAATTGTATCAAAATATATACACAGAATATTAATAAAATAATGTAAATTTGTATGAAAATTAAGATGCAAAATACCTATAATATTTTTTATAAAATTATTGATACCAAAATACACATAAAATATTTGAACTTGTATTAAAATAAATATACAAAATGCACATACAATAAGGTAAATTTGTATTGAAACAGATATGCAAAATACATATAAAATAATGTAAATTTGTTTCAAAATATATATACGAATATACATTAAATAACGTAGATTTCTATAAAAATACATATACAAAATACACATAAAATTAAGTAAATACGTATAAAAAAATGTATACAAAATACACATAAAATAATGTAAATTCGTATAAATGTAAATAAACAATATACCAATAAAAGAATGTGTATTTGTATAAATATAAATATACAAAATGCACATAAAATAACGTAAATTTATAAAACTATATACATAAAATAACGCAAATTTCTATAAAAATATATGTACAAAAATGAACATTAAATAAATTTGCATAAAAATATATATACAAAACACACATTAGATAATGTAAATGAGTATAAAGATATGTATACAAAATACCTATGAAATAATTTAAATTCGTTTCGAATTAAATTAAGAAATACCAATAAAATAATGTAATTTTGGATGAAAATATATATACAAAATACACATAAAATAACCTAAATACAAATACAAATATGCACATAAAATAATTTAAAATTGAATGAAATAAATATACAAAATAAACATAAAATAAGGTAAATTTGTAATGAAATATATGAAAAAATACACATAAAATAATATAAATTTGTATGAAAATATATATACAAATACACATTAAATAACATGAATTTGTATAAAATTTGTATCAAAATATATACTTATACACACAATAAAATAACGTAATTTTTTTATGAAAATGTATATACAAAATAGACATAAAATAATTTAAATACGTAGAAAAATATATATACAAAAATCACATAAAATAATGTAAATATGTATGAAAATATATAAACAAATACACATAAAATAATGTAAACTTGGATAAAATATATATACAAAATGAACATTAAATAATGTAAATATGTATAAAAAAAATATATACAAAAAACACATTGAATAATGTTAAATCGTATTAAAATAAATAAAGAGAATATCAATAAAATAATGTAAATTTGTATGAAAATAAAGATGCAAAATATCCATATAATAACGCATATTTGTATAAAAATATATATACAAAAATACATATAAAATAATTAAATTTGTATTAAAATAAATATACAAAATGCACGTACAATAAAGTAAATTTGTATTGAAATAGATATGCAAAATACACATTAATAATGTAAATTTGTATCAAAATATATATACGAATACTCATAAAATAGAGTAAATTTCTATGAAAATATACATACAAAATAGATATACAAAATACACATATAACTAGTTAAATTTGTATTTAAATACATGTACAAAAAACACATAACAGAATGTAGATTTGTATGAAATGAAAACAAATACATTTTAGATAAAATATATATACAAAATACACATAGAATAATGTAAAAACATATCAAAATAAATACACAGAATATCAATAAAATAATGTAAATTTGTATGAAAATAAAGATGCAAAATACCCATAAAATAAAGCATATTTTTATAAAAATACATATACAAAAATACACATAGATTAATCAAATTTGTATTAAAATTAATATACAAAATGCACATACAATAAGGTAAATTTGTATTGAAAAAATATGCAAAATACACATAAAACAATGTAAATTTGTTTCAAAATATATATACGAATACATATAAAATAACGCAGATTTCTATAGAAATATATATACAGAATACACTTGAAATAATGTAAATACGTATAAAAATATATATACAAAATACACATAAAATAATGTTAATTCGTGTCAAAATAAATAAACAAAATATCATGAAAAGAATGTGTATTTGTATGAAAATAGATATACAAAATACACATAAAATAACCTAAATTTGTATAAAACTATATACAAAAATACACAAAAATAATTTAAACTTGTTTGAAAATAAATATACAAAAAACATATAAAAATAGGTAAATTTGTATTGAAATACATATACAAAATACACTGAAAATAATGTAAATTTGAATGAAAATATATAAACATATAGACTTAAAATTACGTAAATTTGTATCAAATATATATACAAAAAAACATTAAATAATGTAAATATGTATAAAAAAATATATACAAAACACAAATAAAATAATGTAAAATCGTGTCAAAATAAATACAGAAAATATTAATAAAATAATGTAAATTTGTATGAAAATTAAGATGCAAAATACCCATAAAATAACGCATTTTTTATAAAAATATATATACGAAAAAACATAAAATATTTGATTTTGTATTAAAATAAATAGATATACAAAATACACATAAAATAAGCTAAATTTGAATTGAAATATATATACAAAATACATAAAATAATGTAAATTTGTATCAAAATACCTATACAAATACACATATAATAACGTAAATTTGTATAAAAATATATAAACAAAATACACATTAAATAATGTAAATACGTATAAAAAAATAAAAAATACACAAATAATCATGTAATTCGTATCAAAATAAATAGACAAAATACCAATAAAATAATGTAAATTTCTATGAGAAAACATATACAAAATACACATAAATAACGCAAATATCAATAAAATATATATAATATAATATATTTTTATACATATTTAAAATATTTAATGTATATTTGTATATAGATATATATATATATATATATATATATATATATATATATATATATATATATATATATATATATATATATATATATATATATATATATATATATATATATATATATATATATATATATATTTTAAATACAAATTTACGTGATTTTATATGTATTTGTTTATATATTTTCATACAAATTTACATTATTTTATGTGAGTTTTGTATATGTATTTCAATACAAATTTGCCTTACTTTATGTGTATTTTGCATATCTATTTTCAAACAAATTTATATTATTTTTGTGTATTTTTGTATATATTTTTATACAAAATTTTAGTTATTTTATTTGTTTTTTATATATATATTTTCTTACAAATATACATTCTTTTATTGGAATTTTGTGTATTTAATTTTTACAATTTACATTATTTATGTGTATTTGTATATATATATTTATTTATATATATATATATATATATATATATATATATATATATATATATATATATATATATATATATATATATATATATATATATATATATATATATATATATATATATATATATATATATATATATATATATATATACATTCTTTTATTAATTTTGTGTATTTAATTTTTTACAAATTTACATTATTTTATGTGTATTTTGTATATTAAACTAAACTATTTTATGTGTTTAAATACAAATTTAAATGCATTATTGTATATGCATTTTGTATATATTTTAATACAAATTTATTATTCTATGTGTTTTTTCTATATATTTTTATAAAATATGCTTTATTTTATGTGTATTTTGAATATCTATTTTCATACAAACTCAAATTATTTTATGTATTTTGTATATTTCAATACAAATTTTAGTTAGGTTATGTGTATTTTGTAAATCTATTTTCATTCAAATATATATTATTTTATTGGTATTTTGCTCATTTATATTGATACGAATTTACATTATTTTATATGTACTTTGTATATATATTTTTATACGCATTTACATTATTTAATATTTATTTTGAATATATAATTTTATACAAATTCATGGTATTTTATGTGTATTTGTATATATATTTTCATATAAATTTACATTATTTTATGTGTATTTTGTTCATATATTTCATTACAAATTTACATTATTTTATGTTTATTTTGTATGTGTATTTTGTACATTTATATTTATACAAATACACATTTTTTTATTGGTATTTTGTATATTTATTTTGTTTCGAATTTACATTATTTTATGTGTATTTTGTTTACATTTTTTTATACAAATTTACTTAATTTTATGTGTATTTTGTATATATATTTTTATAGAAATCTACGTTATTTGATTTGCATTCGTACATATATTTTGAAACAAATTTACATTGTTTTATATGTACAATAAGGTAAATTTGTATTGAAATAGATATGCAAAATACATATAAAGCAATGTAAATTTGTTTCAAAATATGTATACGAATACACATAAAATAACGTAGATTTCTATAAAAATATATATACAAAATACACATAAAATGAAGTAAATACGTATAAAAAAATGTATACAAAATACACATAGAATAATGTAAATTCGTATCAAAATAAATAAACAAAATACAAATAAAAGAATGTGTATTTGTATAAATATAAATATACAAAATACACATAAAATAACGTAAATTTATATAAAACTATTTACAAAAATACACAGAAGTAATTAAATTTGTATGAAAATATATACAAAATACACACAAAATAAGCTAAATTTGAATTGAAATATATATACAAAATACATGAAATAAAGTAAATTTGTATCAAAATATTTATACAAATACACATATAATAACGTAAATTTGTATGAAAATATATAAACAAAATACACATTAAATAATTTAAATACGTATAAAAAAATGTGTACAAAATACACATATAATCATGTAATTCGTATCAAAATATATAAACAAAATACCAATAAAATAAAATAAATTTGTATGAGTAAACGTGTATAAATATAAATGTACAAAATACACATACAAAATAAACATAAAATAAGGTAAATTTGTAATTAAATATATGTAGAAAATACACATAAAATAATGTAAATTTATATGAAAATATATATACAAATACACATAAAATTCCATGAATTTGTATAAAATTATACATTCAAAATAAATATTAAACAATGTAAATGCGTATAAAAATATATATAAAAAGTACATATAAAATAATGTAAATTCGTATCAATATAAATCATCAAAATACCAATAAAATAATATATATTTGAATGAAAATAGATTTACAAAATACACATAACATAACTAAAATTTGTATTGAAATATATACAAAAATACATATAAATAATTTGATTTTGTATGAAAATAGATATTCAAAATACACATAAAACTAGGTAAATTTCTTTTGAAATATATATACAAAATACCCATAAAATATTGTAAATTTGTGTCAAAATATATAAACAAATACACATAAAATAACGTAAATTTGTATGAAAAATATATACAAAATACACATAGAATAATGTCAAATCGTATCAAAATGAATGTGCAGAATATCAATAAAATAACGTAAATTTGTATGAAAATAAAGATGCAAAATACACATAAAATAAAGCATATTTTTATAAAAATACATATACAAAAATACACATAGAATAATTAAATTTGTATTAAAATTAATATACAAAATGCTTATACAATAAGGTAAATTTGTATTGAAAAAATATGCAAAATACACATAAAAGTGTAAATTTGTTTAAAAATCTATATACGAATACACATGATATAACGTAGATTTCTATAGAAATATATATACAAAATACACATGAAATGATGTAAATACGTATAAAAATATATATATACAAAATACACATTAAATAATTTAAATTCTCGTCAAAATAAATAAACAAAATATCAATAAAAGAATGTGTATTTGTATGAAAATAGATATACAAAATACTCATAAAATAACCTAAGTTTGTATAAAACTATATACAAAAATACACAAAAGTAGTTTAAATTTGTATGAAAATAATTATACAAAATACACATAAAATTAGGTAAATTTGTATTGAAATACATATACAAAATACACATAAAATAATGAAAATTTGATTGAAAATATATAAACATATACACTTAAAATAACGTAAATTTGTATCAAATATATATACAAAATACACTTTAAATAATGTAAATATGTATAAAAAAATATATACAAAACACAAATAGAATAATGTAAAATCGTATCAACAATAAATACACAGAATATTAATAAAATAATGTAAATTTGTATGAAAATAAAGATGCAAAATAGCCATAAAATAACGCATTTTTTATAAAAATATATATAGCAAAATACACATAAAATATCAAAATTTGTATTAAAATAAATATAAAAAATGCACATACTATAAGGTAAATTTGTATTGAAATAGATATGCAAAATACATATCAAACAATGTAAATTTGTTTCAAAATATATATACGAATACACATAAAATAACGTAGATTTCTATAAAAATATATACAAAATACACATAAAATGAAGTAAATACGTATAAAAAAATGAATACAAAAAATACATAAAAATAGTATCAAAATAAATAAACAAAATACCAGTAAAAGAATGTGTATTTGTAAAAATATATATATACAAAATACACATAAAATATCGTAAATTTGTATAAAACTATATACAAAAATACACAGAAGTAATTAAATTTGTATGAAAATATATATACAAAATACAGCTAAATTAAGCTAAATTTCAATTGAAATGTACATACAAAATACATAAAATAATGTAAATCTGTATCAAAATATTTATACAAATACATATAATAACGTAGATTTGTTTAAAAATATATAAACAAAATACACATTAAGTAATGTAAATACGTATAAAAAAATATATACAAAATGCACATATTATTATGTAATTCGTATCAAAATAAATAAACAAAATACCAATAAAATAATGTAAATTTGTATGAGAAAACATATACAAATAACGCAAATTTCTATAAAAATATATGTACAAAAATGCACATAAAATAAAGTAAATTTGCAAAAAAATATATATACATAACACACACTAAATAATGTAAAAGCGTACATAAAATAACCTAAATTTTTATAAAATTCTATACAAAAATACACAATAATAATTTAAATTTGTTTGAAAAGAGATATACAAAATACACATAAAATTAGGTAAATTTGTATTGAAATACATATACAAAATACACATCAAATAATGTAAATTTGAATGAAAATATATAAACAAATACACTGAAAATACCGTAAATTTGTATTAAATATATATGCAAGATACACATTAAATAATGTAAATGTGGATAAAAAAATATATATACAAAAAACAAATAGAATAATGTAAAATCGAATCAAAATAAATACACAGAATATCTATAAAATAATGTAAATTTGTATGAAAATAAAGATGTAAAATTCCAAAAATTATCGCATTTTTTATAAAAATATATTAAACAAAATACACATAAAATATTTAAATTTGTATTGAAATAAATATACAAAATGCATATACAGTAAGGTAAATTTGTATTAAAAGAGATATTCAAAAATACATATAAAACAATGTAAATTTGTTTCAAAATATATATACGAATACACATAAAATAAAGTAGATTTCTCTAGAAATATATATATACAAAATACATATGAAATTATGTAAATACGTATAAAAATATATATACAAAATACATATCAAATAATGTAAATTCGTGTCAAAATAAATAAACAAAATATAATGAAAAAAATGTGTATTTGTATAAAAATAGATAATAGATAATAAATTTGTATAAAATATATATGTAAGATACTCATTAAATAATGTAAATATGTATAAAAAAGTATATACAAAAAACAAATAGAATAATGTAAATTCGTACCAAAATAAATACACCGAATATTAATAAAATAATGTAAATTTGTATGAAAATAAAGATGCAAAATTCCCATAAAATAGCGCATTTCTTATAAAAATATATATACCAAAATACACATAAAATATTTAAATTTGTATTGAAATAAATATACAAAATGCACATACAATAAGGTAAATTTGTATTGAAAGAGATATGCAAAAATACATATAAAACAATGTAAATTTGTTTCAAAATATATATACGAATACAAATAAAAAAACGTAGATTTCTATAAAAATATATATACAAAATACACATAAAATTAAGTAAATACGTATAAAACAATGTATACAAAATACACATAAAATAATGTAGATTCGATTTAAAATAAATAAACAAAATACCAATAAAAGAATGTGTATTTGGATAAATATAAATATACAAAATACATATACAAAATAAACATAAAATAAGGTAGATTTGTAGTAAAATATATGTACAAAATACACATAAAATAATGTAGATTTATATGAAAATATATATACAAATACACATAAAATACCATGAATTTATATAAAAATATATATTCAAAATAAATATTAAATAATGTAAAAGCGTATAAAAATATATATACAAAGTACATATAAAATGAAAATTAAGATGCAAAATACCTATAAAATAACGCATTTTTTATAAAATTATTGATACCAAAATACACATAAAATATTTGAGCTTGTATTAAAATAAATATACAAAATGCACATACAATAAGGTAAATTTGTATTGAAATAGATATGGAAAATACATATAAAATAATGTAAATTTGGTTCAAAATATATATACGAATACACATAAAATAACGTAGATTTCTATAAAAATACATATACAAAATACTCATAAAATTAAGTAAATACGTTTAAAAAAATGTATACAAAATACACATACAATAATGTAAATTCGTATAAATGTAAATAAACAATATACCAATAAAAGAATGTGTATTTGTATAAATATAAGTATACAAAATGCACATAAAATAACGTAAATTTATATAAAACTATATACATAAAATAACGCAAATTCCTATAAAAATATATGTACAAAAATGAACATTAGATAAATTTGCATAAAAATATATATACAAAACACTCATTAGATAATATAAATGAGTATAAAAATATGTATACAAAATACCTATGAAATAATCTAAATTCGTATCGAATTAAATTAAGAAATACCAATAAAATAATGTAATTTTGGATGAAAATATATATACAAAATACACATAAAATAACCTAAATACAAATACAAATATAAACATAAAATAATTTAAAATTGAATGAAATAAATATACTAAATAAACATAAAATAAGGTAAATTTGTAATGAAATATATGAAAAAATACACATAAAATAATATAAATTTGTATGAAAATATATATACAAATACACATTAAATAACATGAATTTGTATAAAATTTGTATCAAAATATATACTTACACACAATAAAATAACGTAATTTTTTATGAAAATGTATATACAAAATACACATAAAATAATTTAAATACGTAGAAAAATATATATACAAAAAACACCTAAAATAATGTAAATATGTATGAAAATATATAAACAAATACACATAAAATAATATAAATTTGGATAAAAAATATATACAAAATGAACATTAAATAATGTAAATATGTATAAAAAAAATATATATACAAAAAACACATAGAATAATGTTAAATCGAATCAAAAAAAAAAAAAGAGAATATCAATAAAATAATGTAAATTTGTATGAAAATAAAGATGCAAAATATCCATATAATAACGCATATTTGCATAAAAATATATATACAAAAATACATTTAAAATAATTAAATTTGTATTAAAATAAATATACAAAATGCACGTACAATATAGTAAATTTGTATTCAAATAGATTTGCAAAATACACATCAATAATGTAAATTTGTATCAAAATATATATACGAATACTCATAAAATAGAGTAAATTTCTATGAAAATATAAATACAAAATAGATATACAAAATACACATATAACTAGTTAAATTTGTATTTAAATACATGTACAAAAAATACATAAAATAATGTAGATTTTCATGAAATGAAAACAAATACATTTTATATAAAATATATATACAAAATACACATAGAATAATGTAGAATCATATTAAAATAAATACACAGAATATCAATAAAATAATGTAAATTTGTATGAAAATAAAGATGCAAAATACCCATAAAATAAAGCATATTTTTATAAATATACATATACAAAAATACACATAGATTAATCAAATTTGTATTAAAATTAATATACAAAATGCATATACAATAAGGTAAATTTGTATTGAAAAAATATGCAAAATACACATAAAACAATGTAAATTTGTTTCAAAATATATATACGAATACACATAAAATAACGAAGATTTCTATAGAAATATATATACAAAATAATCTTGAAATAATGTAAATACGTATAAAAATATATATACAAAATACATATTAAATAATGTTCATTCGTGTCAAAATAAATAAACAAAATATCATGAAAAGAATGTGTATTTGTATGAAAATAGATATACAAAATACACATAAAATAACCTAAATTTTTGTAAAACTATATACAAAAATACAAAAAATAATTTAAACTTGTATGAAAATAAATATACAAAAAACATATAAAATTAGGTAAATTTGTATTGAAATACATATACAAAATACACATAAAATAATGTCAATTTGTATGAAAATATATAAACATCTAGACTTAAAATAATGTAAATTTGTATCAAATATTTATACAAAAAACACATTAAATAATGTAAATATGTATAAAAAAATATATACAAAACACAAATAAAATAATGTAAAATCGTATCAAAATAAATACAGAAAATATTAATAAAATAATGTAAATTTGTATGAAAATTAAGATGCAAAATACCCATAAAATAACGCATTTTTTATAAAAATATATATACGAAAAAAGATAAAATATTTGATTTTCTATTAAAATAAAGATATACAAAATACACATAAAATAAGCTAAATTTTAATTGAAATATATATACAAAATACATAAAATAATGTAAATTTGTATCAAAATACTTATACAAATACACATATAATAACGTAAATTTGTATAAAAATATATAAACAAAATACACATTAAATAATGTAAATACGTATAAAAAAATGTACAAAATACAGAAATAATCATGTAATTCGTATCAAAATAAATAGACAAAATACCAATAAAATAATGTAAATTTCTATGCGAAAACATATACAAAATACACATAATTAAAGCAAATATCAATAAAAATATATATAATATAATATATTTTTATACATATTTAAAATATTTAATGTATATTTTGTATATATATTTTATCCAAAGTTACGTTATTTTATATGTATTTGTTTATATATTTTCATACATATTTAAATTATTTAATGTGTTTTGTATATATTTGATACATATTTACGTTATTTTAATTATTTATGTGTATTTGTTTATATATTTTGACACAAATTTACAATATTTTATGTATTTTGTATATATATTTCAAAAGAAATTTACCTAGTTTATGTGTATTTTGAATATCTATTTTCATACAAACTCAAATTATTTTATGTATTTTGTATATATTTCAATTCAAATTTTAGTTATGTTATGTGTATTTTGTAAATCTATTTTCATTCAAATATATATTATTTATTGGTATTTTGTTGATTTATATTGATACAATTTACATTATTTTATATATTCTTGTATATATATATATATATATATATATATATATATATATATATATATATATATATATATATATATATATATATATATATATATTTATATACATATTTATTATTGTATATTTATTTTCATATAATTTTATTATTTTACATATATTCATTACAAATTTACCTTATTTATGTTTATGTGTATTTTGTACATTTATATTTAAACCAATACACATTCTTTTATTGGTATTTTGTTTATTTATTTTGTTTCAATTTACATTATTTTATGTGTATTTATTTACATTTTTACTTAATTTTATGTGTATTTTGTATATATATTTTTATAGAAATATACGTTATTATATGTGTATTCGTATATATATTTTGAAACAATTTTACATTGTTTTATATGTATTTTTGCATATCTCTTTTAATAGAAGTTTACCTTATTGTATGTGCATTTTGTATATTTATTTCAATACAAATTTAAATATTTTATATGTATTTTGGTATATATATTTTTATAAGAATAAACAAAATATCAATAAAATAATGTAAATTTGGATGAGAAAACATATACAAATACATATAAAATAACGCTAATTTCTATAAAAATATATGTCCAAAAATGAACATAAAATAAAGTAACTTAGGATAAAAATATATACAAAACACACATTAAATAATGTAAATGCGTACGTAAAATAAGCTAAATTTGTATAAAACTATATACAAAAATACACAAAAATAATTTAAATTTGTCTGAAAAGAAATATACAAAATACATATAAAATTAGGTTAATTTGTATTGAAATACATATACAAAATACACATAAAATAATGTAAATTTGAAAGAAAATATATAAACAAATACACATATAATAACGTAAATTTGTATGAAATATATATACAAAATACACATTAAATAATGTAAATATGTATAAAAAAATATATACAAAACACAAATAGAATAATGTAAAATCGTATCAAAATATATACACAGAATATTAATAAAATAATGTAAATTTGTATGAAAATTAAGATGCAAAATACCTATAAAATAACGTATTTTTTATAAAATTATTGATACCAAAATACACATAAAATATTTGAACTTGTATTAAAATAAATATACAAAATGCACATACAATAAGGTAAATTTGTATTGAAATAGATATGCAAAATACATATAAAACAATGTAAATTTGTTTCAAAATATACATACGAATACACATAAAATAACGTAGATTTCTATAAAAATATATACAAAATACACATAAAATGAAGTAAATACGTATAAGAAAATGTATACAAAATACACATAAAATAATGTAAATTCGTATCAAAATAAATAAACTAAATGCCAATAAAAGAATGTTTACTTGTAAAAATATAAATATACAAAATACACATAAAATAACGTAAAATTGTATAAAACTATATACAAAAATAAACATAAGTAATTAAATTTGTATGAAAATAGATATACAAAAGACACATAAAATAAGCTGAATTTGAATTGAAATAAATATAGAAAATACATAAAATAATGTAAATTTGTATCAAAATATATATTCAAATACACATATAAAAACGTAAATTTGTATAAAAATATATAAACAAAATACACATTAAATAATGTAAATACGTATAAAAGATATGTACGTAATGTAAAAATTTATAAAATTAAAGATGCAAAATACCCATAAAATATCTTATATTTAAAAAAAAATATATACAAAAATACACATAAAATAATTAAATTTGTATTAAAATAAATATACAAAATACACATACAATAAGGTAGATTTTTATTGAAATAGATATGCAAAAAACACATAAAATAATGAAATTTTTTATCAAAATATATACGAATACACACAATAAAATTACGTAAATTTTTATGAAAATATATATACAAAATACACATAAAATAATGTAAATACATAGAAAAATATATATACAAAATACACATAAAATAATGTAAATTCGTATCAAAATAAATAAACAAAATTTC
Organism: Eriocheir sinensis; assembly: GCF_024679095.1. Lineage (NCBI taxonomy): Eukaryota > Metazoa > Arthropoda > Malacostraca > Decapoda > Varunidae > Eriocheir > Eriocheir sinensis. The sequence goes on along the minus strand of NW_026111405.1, from coordinate 1,806,617 downwards.
CTCTAAAAGAATGTATATGTGTAGGAAAATATATATACAAAATACAAATAAAATAAAAAAAAATTGTATAAAAATAATACAAAAATACACAAAAATAATTTAAATTTGTTTGAAAATAGATATGCAAAATACAAATGAAATTAGGCAAATTTTTATTGAAATACATATACAAAATACACATAAAATAATGTAAATTTGTATGAAAATATATAAACAAATACACATAAGATAACGTAAATTTCCATAAAATATATGTACAAAATATACATTAAATAATGTAAATATGTCTAAAAATATATATACAAAATACACAGAATAACGTAAAATCGTATCAAAATAAATAAACAGACAATCAATAAAATAATGTAAATTTGTATGAAAATAAAGATGCAAAATACCCATATAATAACGCATATTTGTTTAAAAATATATATACAAAAATACACATAAAATAATTAAATTTGCATCAAAATAAATATACAAAAGGCACATACAATAAAGAAAATTTGTATTGAAATAGATATGCGAAATACACATAAATAATGTAAATTTGTATCAAAATATATATACGAATACACATAAAATAGAGTAAAATTTTATGAAAATATACATTCAAAATACATGTAAAATTATGTAAATAAGTATAAAAATATATATATCAAATACACCTAAAATAATGAAAACTCGTATCAAAATAAATAAACAAAATTCCGATAAAAGAACGTATATTTGTAGGAAAATAAATATACAAAATTCACTTGAAATTACGAAAATTTGAATAAAAATATATACTAAAATACACAAAATTAATTTCAATTTGTATGAAAATAGATATACATAATACACATATAATTAGTTAAATTTGTATTTAAATACATGTACAAAATACACATAAAATAATGTAAATTTGTATGAAATGAAAATAAATTCACATAAAATAACGTTCATTTGTATGAAATATATATACAAAATATACATAGAATAATGTAAAATCGTATCAAAATAAATACACAGAATATCAATTAAATAATGTAAATTTGAATGAAAATAAAGATGCAAAATACCCATAAAATAAAGCATTTTTTTATGAAAATACATATACAAAAAAACACATAGAATAATTAAATTTGTATTAAAATTTATATACAAAATGCACGTACAATAAGGTAAATTTATATTGAAAAAATATGCAAAATGCACATAAAACAATGTATATATGTTTCAAAATATATATATACGAATACACAAAAAATAACATATATTTCTATTGAAATATATATACAAAATACACATGAAATGACGTAAATACGTATAAAAATATATATACACAATACACAGTAAATAATGTGAATTCGCGTCAAAATAAATAAACAAAATATCAATAAAAAATGTGTATTTGTATGAAAATAGATATACAAAATACACATAAAATTTTTAAAATTTATATAAAACTCTTTTTATAAAAATATATATACCAAAATAATAAAATTTTTAAATTTGTATTACAATAAATATACAAAATGCACATACAATAAGGTAGATTTATATTGAAATAGATATGCTAAATACATATAAAACAATGTAAATTTGCTTCAAAATATACATACCAATACACATAAAATAACGTAGATTACTATAAAAATATATATACAAAATACACATTAAATGAAGTAAATACGTATAAGAAAATGTATACAAAGTACACATAAAATAATTAAATTTGTATTAAAATAAATACAGAAAATACACATACAATAAGGTAAATCTATATTGAAATAGATATGCAAAATAAACATAAAATAATGTAAATTTGTATCAAATCATATACGAATACACAATAAAATAGCTTAAATTTTTATGAAAATATATATAAAAAATACACATAAAATAATATAAATACGTAGAAAAATATATATACAAAATACACATAAAATTATGTAAATTCTTATGAAAATAAATGAACAAAAGTCCACTAAAAGAATGTATATTTGTAGGAAAATATAAATACAAAAAACAAATAAAATAACTAAAATTTGTATAAAAATATATAAAAAATACATAAAAATAATTTAAATTTGTTTGAAAATAGATATGCAGAATACACATAAAATTAGGCAAATTTGTATTGAAATACATATACAAAACTCACATAATATATAAAATATTTATATTTATATAAAATATATATACAAAATATACATTAAATAATGTAAATGTGTATAAAAATATATATACAAAATACACATAGAATAATGTAAAATCGTATCAAAATAAATAAACAGAATATCAATAAAATAATGTAAATAACGTAGATTTCTATAAAAATATATATACAAAATACACATAAAATGAAGTAAATACGTATAAAAAAATGAATACAAAAAATACATAAAAATCGTATCAAAATAAATAAACAAAATACCAGTAAAAGAATGTGTATTTGTAAAAATATAAATATACAAAATACACAAAATATCGTAAATTTGTATAAAACTATATACAAAAATACACAGAAGTAATTAAATTTGTATGAAAATATATATACAAAATACAGCTAAAATAAGCTAAATTTGAATTGAAATGTACATACAAAATACATAAAATAATGTAAATCTGTATCAAAATATTTATTGAAATACATATAATAACGTAGATTTGTTTAAAAATATATAAACAAAATACACATTAAGTAATGTAAATACGTATAAAAAATCTGTACAAAATACACATATAATCATGTAATTCGTATCAAAATAAATAAACAAAATAGCAATAAAATAATGTAAATTTGTATGAGAAAACATACAAATAACGCAAATTTCTATAAAAATATATGTACAAAAATGCACATAAAATAAAGTAAATTTGCAAAAAAATATATATACAAAACACACACTAAATAATGTAAATGCGTACATAAAATAACCTAAATTTGTATAAAACTATATACAAAAATACACAAAAATAATTTAAATTTGTTTGAAAAGAAATATACAAAATACACATAAAATTAGGTAAATTTGTATTGAAATACATATACAAAATACACATCAAATAATGTAAATTTGAATGAAAATATAAAAAGAAATACACTTAAAATAACGTAAATTTGTATAAAATATATATGCAAGATACACATTAAATAATGTAAATGTGTATAAAAAATATATATACAAAAAACAAATAGAATAATGTAAAATCGTATCAAAATAAATACACAGAATATCAATAAAATGATGTAAATTTGTATGAAAATAAAGATACAAAATACCCAAAAATTATCGCATTTTTATAAAATATATTAAACAAAATACACATAAAATATTTAAATTTGTATTGAAATAAATATACAAAATGCATATACAGTAAGGTAAATTTGTATTGAAAGAGATATTCAAAAATACATATAAAACAATGTAAATTTTTTTCAAAATATATATACGAATACACATAAAATAAAGTATATTTCTATAGAAATATATATACAAAATACATATGAAATTATGTAAATACGTATAAAAATATATATACAAAATACTTATCAAATAATGTAAATTCGTGTCAAAATAAATAAACAAAATATCATGAAAAGAATGTGCATTTGTATGAAAATAGATAATAGATAATAAATTTGTATAAAATATATATGCAAGATACACATTAAATAATGTAAATATGTATAAAAAAGTATATACAAAAAACAAATAGAATAATGTAACATCGTATCAAAATAAATACACCGAATGTTAATAAAATAATGTAAATTTGAATGAAAATAAAGATGCAAAATTCCCATAAAATAGCGCATTTCTTATAAAAATATATATACCAGAATACACATAAAATATTTAAATTTGCATTGAAATAAATATTCAAAATGCACATAAAATAAGGTAAATTTGTATTGAAAGAGATATGCAGAAATACATATACAACAATGTAAATTTGTTTCAAAATATATATACGAATACAAATAAAAAAACGTAGATTTCTAAAAAAATATATATACAAAAAACACATAAAATTAAGTAAAGACGTATAAAAAATTGTATACAAAATACATATAAAATAATGTAATTTCGAATTAAAATAAATGTAAATTTGAATGAAAATATAAAAACAAATACACTTAAAATAACGTAAATTTGTATAAAATATATATGCAAGATACACATTAAATAATGTAAATGTGTATAAAAAAATATATACAAAAAACAAATAGAATAATGTAAAATCGTATCAAACTAAATACACAGAATATCAATAAAATAATGTAAATTTGTATGAAAATAAAGATGCAAAATTCCCAAAAATTATCGCATTTTTTATAAATATATATATACCAAAATACACATAAAATATTTAAATTTGTATTGAAATAAATATACAAAATGCATATACAGTAAGGTAAATTTGTATTAAAAGAGATATTCAAAAATACATATAAAACAATGTAAATTTGTTTGAAAATATATATACGAATACACATAAAATAAAGTAGATTTCTATAGAAATATATATACAAAATACATATGAAATTATGTAAATACGTATAAAAATATATATACAAAATACATATCAAATAATGTAAATTCGTGTCAAAATAAATAAACAAAATATCATGAAAAGAATGTGTATTTGTATAAAAATAGATAATAGATCATAAATTTGTATAAAATATATATGCAAGATACTCATTAAATAATGTAAATATGTATAAAAAAGTATATACAAAAAACAAATAGAATAATGTAAACTCGTATCAAAATAAATACACCGAATATTAATAAAATAATGTAAATTTGTATGAAAATAAAGATGCAAAATTCCCATAAAATAGCGCATTTCTTATAAAAATATATATACCAAAATACACATAAAATATTTAAATTTGTATTGAAATAAATATACAAAATGCACATACAATAAGGTAAATTTGGATTGAAAGAGATATGCAAAAATACATATAAAACAATGTAAATTTGTTTCAAAATATATATACGAATACAAATAAAAAAACGTAGATTTCTATAAAAATATATATACAAAATACACATTAAATTAAGTAAATACGTATAAAAAAATGTATACAAAATACACATAAAATAATGAAAATTCGAATTAAAATAAATAAACAAAATACCAATAAAAGAATGTGTATTTGGATAAATATAAATATACAAAATACACATACAAAATAAACATAAAATAAGGTAGATTTGTAAAAAAATATATGTACAAAATACACATAAAATAATGTAAATTTATATAAAAATATATATACAAATACACATAAAATACCATGAATTTGTATAAAAATATATTCAAAATAAATATTAAATAATGTAAAAGCGTATAAAAATATATATACAAAGTACATATAAAATAATGTAAATTCGTATCAATATAAATCAACAAAACACCAATAAAATAATATATATTTGAATGAAAATAAATTTACAAAATACACATAACATAACTAAAATTTGTATTAAAATATATACAAAAATACATAGAAATAATTTGAGTTTGTATGAAAATAGATATACAAAATACACATAAAACTAGGTAAATTTCTTTTGAAATGTATATACAAAATACCCATAAAATATTGTAAATTTGTGTCAAAATAACGTAAATTTGTATGAAAAATATATACAAAATACACATAGAATAATGTCAATTCGTATCAAAATGAATGAGCAGAATATCAATAAAATAATGTAAATTTGTATGAAAATAAAGATGCAAAATACCCAAAAAATAAAGCATATGTTTATAAAAATACAGATACAAAAATACACATCGAATAATTAAATTTGTATTAAAATTAATATACAAAATGCGTATATAATAAGGCAAATTTGTATTGAAAAAATATGCAACATACACGTTTACTCATACAAATTTATATTATTTTATTGGTATTTTGTTTATTTATTTTGATACGAATTACATGATTATATGTATATTTAGTACATATTTTTATACGTATTTACATTATTTAATGTGTATTTTGTTATATATTTTCATACAAATTTACGTTATTATATGTGTATTTGTATAAATATTTTGATACAAATTTACTTTATTTCATGTATTTTGTATATATATTTCAATTCAAATTTAGCTTATTTTGTGTGTATTTTGTATATATTTTCATACAAATTTAATTACTTCTGAGTATTTATGTATATAGTTTTATATAAATTTACGTTATTTTATGTGTATTTTATATTATATTTATACAAATACACATTCTTTATTGGTATTTTGTTTATTTATTTTGATACAATTTACATTATTTTGCGTTTTTTATACATTTTTTATACGTATTTACTTCATTTATGTATTTAGTATATATATTTTATAGAAATCTACGTTATGTGTATGTGTATATATATATTTTGAAACAAATTTACATTGTTTTATATGTATTTTGCATATCTATTTCAATAGAAATTTACCTTATTGTATGTGTTTTTGTATATTTATTTTAATACAAATCTATTTTTTTTATGTCTATTTTGTATATATATATTTTATAAAAATATGCGTTATGTTATGTGTATTTTGCTTCTTTATTTTCATACAAATTTACATTATTTTATTAATATTCTGTGCATTTATTTTGATACGATTTTACATTATTCTATGTGTATTTTGTATATATTATTTTTATACATATTTACATTCTTTATAAAATTATTGATACCAGAATACACATAAAATATTTCAATTTGTATTAAAATAAATATACAAAATGCACATACAATAAGGTAAATTTGTATTGAAATAGATATGCAAAATACATATAAAATAATGTAAATTTGTTTCAAAAAATATATACGAATACACATAAAATAACGTAGATTTCTATAAAAATACATATACAAAATACACATAACATTAAGAAAATACGTATAAAAAAATGTATACAAAATACACATAAAATAATGTAAATTCGTATAAATGTAAATAAACAATATACCAATAAAAGAATGTGTATTTGTATAAATATAAATATACGAAATGCACATAAAATAACGTAAATTTATATAAAACTATATACATAAAATAACGCAAATTTCTATAAAAATATATGTACAAAAATGAAAAAATTAATTTGCATAAAAATATATATACAAAACACACATTAGATAATGGAAATGAGTATAAAAATATGTATAGAAAATACCTATGAAATAATCTAAATTCGTATCGAATTAAATTAAGAAAAACCAATAAAATAATGTAATTTTGGATGAAAATATATATACAAAATACACATAAAATAAACTAAATACAAATATACACATAAAATATTGTATTTTGTATATACATTTCAATTCAAATTTAGCTTATTTTATCTGTATTTTGTATATCTATTTTCATACGAATTTAATTACTTCTGTGTATTTTTGTATAGATTTATACAAATTTACGTTATTTTATGTGTATTTTGTATATTTATATATATACAAATACACATTTTTTTATTGGTATTTTGTTTATTTATTTTGATACGAATTTACATTATCTTATGTGTATTTTGTATACATTTTCTTATACGAATCTTCGTTATTTTATGTGTATTCGTATATATATTTTGTATATTTATTTTAATACAAATTAATTTTTTCATGTGTATTTTGCTATATATATTTTTATAAAAAATGCGTTATTTAATGGGTATTTTGCATCTTTATTTTCATACAAATTTACATTGTTTTATTATAAAATAATATAAATTTGTATGAAAATATATATTAAAATACACAAAATAACATGAATTTGTATAAAATTTCTTTCAAAATATATACGAATACACACAATAAAATAACGTAAATTTTTATGAAAATGTATATATAAAATACACATAAAATAGTTTAAATACGTAGAAAAATATATATACAAAATACACATAAAATAATGTAAATTCGTAAAAAATTAAATACACAAAATTCCAATAAAAGAATGTATATTTGTAGGAAAATATATATACAAAAAACAAATTAAATAACTAAAAATTGTATAAAAATATATACAAAAATACACAAAAATAATTTAAATTTGTTTGAAAATAGATATGCAAAATACACATAAAGTTAGGCAAATTTGTATTGAAATACAAATACAAAACTCACATAAAATAATGTAAATTTGTATGAAAATATATAAACAAATACATATAAAATTACATAAATTTGGATAAAATATATATATACAAAATATACATTAAATATTTTAAATATGTATAAAAATATATTATATTATATATATTTTTATTGATATTTGCGTTATTTATGTGTATTTTGTATATGTTTTCTCATAGAAATTTACATTATTTTATTGGTATTTTGTCTATTTATTTTGATACGAATTACATGATTATTTGTGTATTTTTTACATTTTTTTATACGTATTTACATTATTTAATGTGTATTTTGTTATTATTATATGTGTTTTTGTATAGGTATTTTGATAAAAATTTACATTATTTTATGTATTTTGTATATATATTTCAATTCAAATTTAGCTTATTTTATGTGTATTTTGTATATCTATTTATTTTAATTCAAAATCAAATATTTTATGTTTTTTCGTATAAATATTTTTATAAAAAATGCGTTATTTTATGGGTATTTTGCATCTTAATTTTCATACAAATTTACATTATTTTATTAATATTTTCTGTATTTATTTTGATACGATTTTACATTATTTTATTTGTGTTTTGTATATATATTTTTATACATATTTACATTATTTAATGTTTTTTTTTGTATATATATTTGATACAAATTTACCTATTTTTATATGTTTTTTGTATATTTATTTTCATACAAGTTTAAATTATTTTTGTGTATTTTTGCATATAGTTTTATTCAAATTTAGGTTATTTTATGTGTATTTTGTATATCTATTTTCATACAAATACACATTCTTTTCATGATATTTTGTTTACGTATTTATTTTGACACGAATTAACATTATTTAATGTGCATTTTTTATATATATTTTTATACGTATTTACATTATTTCAAGTGTATTTTGTATATATATTTCTATAGAAATCTGCTTTATTTTATGTGTATTCGTATATATATTTTGAGACAAATTTACATTATTTTATGTGTATTTTGCATATTTTTTCAATACAAATTTACCTTATTGTATGTGCATTTTGTATATTAATATTAATACAAATTTGATTAATCTATGTGTATTTTTGTATATGTATTTTTATAAAAATATGCTTTATTTTATGGGTATTTTGCATCTTTATTTTCATACAAATTTACATTATTTTATTGATATTCTGTGTATTTATTTTAATATGATTTTACATTATTCTATGTGTATTTTGTATATATATTTTATATAAAATGTATTTGTTTTCATTTCATACAAATCTACATTATTTTATGTGTTTTTTGTACATGTATTTAAATACAAATTTAACTAGTTATATGTGTATTTTGTATATCTATTTTGTATGTATATTTTATAGAAATTTACTCTATTTTATAGTATTCGTATATATATTTTGATACAAATTTACATTATTTTATGTTTTTTATATATATTTTTCTGCGTATTTAAATTATTTTATGTGTATTTTGTATATACATTTTCATAAAAAAATTACGTTATTTTATTGTGTGTATAAGTATATATTTTGATACAAATTTTACACAAATTCATGTTATTTAATGTGTATTTGAATATATATTTTCATAAAAATTTATATTATTTTATGTGTATTTTTTTTTATATATTTCATTACAAATTTACCTTATTTTATGTTTATTTTGTATATATATTTAATTCAATTTTAAATTATTTTATGTGTATATTTGTATTTGTATTTAGGTTATTTTATGTGTATTTTGTATATATATTTTCATCCAAAATTACATTGTTTTATTGGTATTTCTTAATTTAATTCGATACAATTTAGATTATTTCATAGAATTTTGTATACATACTTTTTTACATTTAAAAAGTGTGTTTGTATATATATTTTTTATGCAAATTTATTTTATATTCATTTTGTACATATATTTTTATAGAAATTTGCGTTATTTATGTATATAGATTTATATAAATTTACGTTATTTTATGTGCATTTTATATATATATATATACATACATTCTATTTATTATATTGTTTATTTACATCTATACGAGTTTACATTATTTTATGTGTATTTTGTATACATTTTTTTATTCGTATTTACTTAATATTATGTGTATTTTGTATATGTATTTTTATAGAAATCTACGTTATTTTATGTGTATTCGTATATATATTTTGAAACAAATTTACATTATTTTATATGTATTTTGCATAGACTTCACAACTAGTTGACGGGAAATCTCTTCAGTCTTGGCGCGCTGGCTTCGCGTAAGGGGCCGATTGTTATGGCGACTTTCAATGCGACAACTCAAACACACTCTGCGTTCTTACTCCGAATTTAAGTGGAAACAGGACGAAATCTTCAAGTTTTAGTGCATACAAGCAGGCAGGAGTGTCTCTAGAGTGATTTGGTCGAGGATTCAAGGTAACTTATATAAAATAGCACCATGCGTGCACTTTGAAAACGTTGTGTAAAAAATGGCAAATTTGCGTAACTTTAGGTTGAAATCTTTACGTAAAATGAATGATAACTGTAGGATAGTGAAGTCCACAGTTTTACGTATTAGGAAACAAGAAATGTACGTTTAGTTAGTGCCTACATGGCAACTCAGCTCAGTTCCGCGTCGCCTAACTCGCCTTAGGCACGCAGTCAGCTGGGCACTTCCCTCTGTAAAGGATTATCGCTGTCCTGCCTCTGTTTACTCTCCAAGTAAAGGACCTACAGTTATTCATCGTCTCTGTACCCTTCCCCACAACTGCAAGTATCCAGAGGACGATACAAGAAGACACAGAAGGCAGTGGATCGAGTGGAAGTGACGGAGGAGACAAGATATGAGGACGCCGCGACCCCGTGGAGTAAACTGTGGAGGAGCCGTACTACGCCATCAGTGCAGTGACTCAGTGTTGTGTGCAGTGCAGTGGTGTGATCAGAGCAGTGAGGAAGTGAGGGGCATCTTCACTACGTACTACGGGGTCGAGTATGTGTGAAATGGGAAGGCCAACTCTGACCCGACTGACAACTCTTTCGTCAAGCGCCGCACCATGTGCGGCGACAACTACTGGTCGAGCGTGCAGAACTTCATGTTGTGCTACAGGTTGTCCCAGCGCCTGCAGTTGCTGAAGCTCGTCGGGTTCTTCCCCGGGGACGTGCAGGCCGACCTGGACCGGGCCAAGGCAGAGGAGGAGGACGACGAGGTGATCTTGGCCCAGCTTGCCAGGGAGCTGGCCGACGACCAGCCGGACCCGCCGACGGACGAGTTGCTCCTCGCCGCGGTCGGCAACTACGCCGGCTACCTGGCCAGGAAGGTCCAGGCCAACTCCTCTGTGGCCGAGTGCTGCAAGCAGGGCTTGCCCAGCAGGAGGAGATGAAGATTACCGTGGAGCTCGAGAGGGGCGACCCGCCCTCTGTGATGTTCGACGCCCTGGTCGAGCTGGTCGACAGGGGAGAGCTGGAGACGGGCCGGGCGGTCCTGAAGCGGCCATCTCTCCCAATGGCCCACATGGCGTCCTTCGGGATGTCGCTGTGGGACTCCCTGATGTGCAGGGAGGACAAGAAGGAGCGCAGGTTGAGGTTCCTCCCCTTGCCATGCGCCACAGGGACGGGTTCAGGCACCTCCTGGAGTTCCTGGCGGCCTCAGACCCGACCTTGCAGGGGTACAGGTGCCAGGAGGGGCACAACCTGGCCAACACCATCTTGCCGCACATCAGCAGGTCCCTCTTCAACTGTTTCGGTGCTAATTTCTCCAAGGACGTGACCTCAGAAGCGAGGAAGAACAAGGCCTTGAAGCAGCCGACCGGCAGGAAGAGGAGCAGTATCGAGGAGGGCAGGAAGGAGACGGCGAGGAACAGGGACGTGTACAAGTCCAGGAAACAGACCGGGGCCCACAAGTCATAGGCCAAAAGGCTAAAGTGATTGTTCAGGGACGAGGGCCAGATAGCCGGCAAGACGTGCTGCGGCAATAGTGACATCTGAATTCAACCAAAATAAGTTGTGATTGTATATAGAAAAATGAATATTTTGCTTTTGTTGAGTAAAATTAAGATGTTTCTGCATGCTTTCCTCAAGTATTAAGTTTCTAATGTGAAAATTAAGTGATTTATTAGATGTTAAAACTTACGTAAAAATTGCACTAAATAAAAAAAAAATAAGTAGCTATTTCGGGCAAAAACTTATAAGATATGCTAAATATTGCTATTGATTCTGAAAATATAAGTGATTATCTCTGCATTTGGTGATGTTTGTGCATCTAGCGTAAAATCTGAGGATTTTATAGCCTTTTTAAGTTTTGTTATACTTATATAAAAAACAATTAATCGGGATTTTATTAGGGAACGACTTTGAATTTTTTGATACCGCTGCTCATGGAGACTCATATATGCCTAAGGGAGGTGCCTGTTTCAGTTTCAGGTCGCTAGCTGCTTTGGTTTTGAAAATATTTAAATTTTAAATTTTTGAAAATCGGCCCCCTGCGAATCGGCCCCGCGCCCCGTTTCCCGTCAAGAGATTGTGAAGTCTATGGTATTTTGCATATCTATTTCAATACAAATTTACCTTATTGTATGTGCATTTTGTATATTTATTTTAATACAAATTCAAATATTTTATGTGTATTTTGGTATCAATAATTTTATAAAAAATGCGTTATTTTATAGGTATTTTGCATCTTAATTTTCATACAAATCTACATTATTGTATTTATATTCTGTGTATATATTTTGATACGATTTTACATAATACTATTTGTGTTTTGTATATATTTTTTTTATACATATTTACATTATTTAATGTGTATTTTGAATAAATATTTCATACAAATTTACGTTATTATATGTTTATTTGTTTATATATTTTCTTTCAAATTTACATTATTTTATATGTATTTTGTATATTTATTTCAATACAAATTAACTTAATTTTATGTGTATTTTGTATATTTCTTTTCATACAAATTTAAATTATTTTTGTGTATTTTTGTATATAGTTTTATACAAATTTAGGTTTTTTTATGTACGCATTTACATTATTTAATGAGTGTTTTGTATATAAATTTTTATCCAAAGTTACTTTATTTTACGTTCATTTTTGGACATATATTTTTATGGAAATTAGCGTTATTTTATATGTATTTGTATATGTTTTCTCATACAAATTTACATTATTTTATTGATATTTTGTTTATTTAGTTTGATACGAATTACATGATTATATGTGTATTTTGTACATATTTTTTATACGTATTTACATTACTTAATGTGTATTTTGTTTATATATTTTTAAACAAATTTACGATATTATATGTATTTTTATAAATATTTTGATACAAATTTACATTATTTTATGTATTTTGTATATACAATTCAATTCAAATTTAGCTTATTTTATCTGTATTTTGTATATCTGTTTTCATACGAATTTAATAACTTCTGTGTATTTTTGTATATAGTTTTATACAAATTTACGTAATTTTATGTGTATTTTGTATATTTATATTTATACAAATACACATTCTTTTATTGGTATTTTGTTTATTTATTTTGAAACGAATTTACATTATTTTATATGTATTTTGTTTACATTTTCTTATACGTATTTATTTCATTTTATGTGTATTTTGTATATATTTTTTTATACAAATCTACGTTATTTTATGTGTATTCGTATATATATTTTGAAACAAATTTACATTGTTTTATATGTATTTGGCATATCTATTTCAATACAGATTTACCTTATTGTATGTGTATTTTGTATATTTATTTTAATACAAACTAATTTTTTCATGTGTATTTTGGTATATATATTTTTATAAAAAAATGCGTTATTTAATGGGTATTTTGCATCTTTATTTTCATAGAAATTTACATTGTTTTATTAATATTCTGTGTATTTATTTTGATACGATTTTACACTATTTTATTTGTGTTTTGTATATATTTTTTTATACATATTTACATTATTTAATGAGTATTTGTATATTTTAAAACAAATTTACGTTATTTAATGCGCATCTGTTAAAATATTTTGATACAAATTTACATTCTTTTATGTATTTTGTATATATATTTAATACAAATTTAGTTTATTTTATGTATATTTTGTATATCTATTTTCATTTGTATCAAAATAAATAAACAAAATAGCAATAAAATAATGTAAATTTGTATGAGAAAACATATACAAATACACATAAATTAACGCAAATTTCTAAAAAAATATATGTACAGAAATGCACATAAAATAAAGTAAATTTGCATAAAAAAATATATATACAAAACACACATTAAATAAAGTAAATGAGTACATAAAATAACCTAAATTTCTATAAAACTATATATAAAAATACACAAAAATATATATATACAAAACACACATTAAATAAAGTAAATGCGTACATAAAATAACCTAAATTTGTATAAAACTATATATAAAAATACACAAAAATATTTAAAATTTGTATGAAAAGAAATATACGAAATACACATAAAATTAGGTAAATTTGTATTGAAATACATATACAAAATACACATAGAATAATGTAAATTTGAATGAAAATATATAAAGAAATACACTTAAAATAACGTAAATTTGTATAAAATATATATGCAAGATACACATTAAATAATGTAAATGTGTATAAAAAAATATATACAAAAAAGAAATAGAATAATATAAAATCCTATCAATATAAATACACAGAATATCAATAAAATAATGTAAATTTGTATGAAAAGAAAGATGCAAAATTCCCATAAAATAGCGCATTTTTTATCAAAATATATATACCAAAATACACATAAAATATTTAAATTTGTATTGAAATAAATATACAAAATGCATATACAGTAAGGTAAATATGTATTGAAAGAGATATTAAAAAATACATATAAAACAAAGTAAATTTGTTTCAAAATATATATACGAATACACATAAAATAACGTAGATTTCTATAGAAATATATATACAAAATACACATGAAATTATGTAAATACGTATAAAAATATATATACAAAATACATATCTAGGTAAATTCGTGTCAAAATAAATAAACAAAATATCATGAAAAGAATGTGTATTTGTATGAAAATAAATAATAGATAATAAATTTGTATGAAATATATATGCAAGATACACATTAAATAATGAAAATATGTATAAAAAAAATATATACAAAAAACAAATAGAATAATGTGAAATCGTATCAAAATAAATACACCGAATATTAATAAAATAATGTAAATTTGTATGAAAATAAAGATGCAAAATCCCATCAAATAGCGCATTTCTTATAAAAATATATATACCAAAATACACATAAAATATTTAAATTTGTATTGAAGTAAATATACAAAATGCACATACAATAAGGTAAACTTTTATTGAAAGAGATATGCAAAAATACATATAAAACAATGTAAATTTGTCTCAAAATATATATACGAATACACATAAAATAACGTAGATTTCAATAAAAATATATATACAAAATACACATAAATTAAGTAAATACGTATAAAAATAGATATACAAAATACAAATTGGCCTAACTTTATGTGTATTTTCCATATCTATTTTCAAACAAACAAATTATTTTTGTGTATTTTTGTATATATTTTTATACAAATTTTAGTTATTTTATTTGTTTTTGTATATATATTTTCCTACAAATATACATTCTTTTATTGGAATTTCGTGTATTTAATTTTTTACGAATTTACATTATTTTATATGTAATTTGTATATATATTTTTCTACGTATTTAAATTATTTTATGTGTATTTTATATATACATTTTCATAAAAATTTACGTTATTTTATTGTGTGTATTCGTATATATTTTGAAACAAATTTTATACAAATTTATGTTATTTTATGTGTATTTGTATATATATTTTCATACAAATTTATATTATTTCATGTGTATTCTTTCATATATTTTATTACAAATTTACCTTATTTTATGTTTATTTTGTATATTTATTTCATTCAATTTTAAATTATTTAATGTGTATATTTGTATTTGTATTTGTATCGTAAATTTGTATAAAACTATATACAAAAATACACAGAACAAATACACATTCTTTTATTGGTATTTTGTTTATTTATTTTGTTTCGAATTTATATTATTTTATGTGTATTTTGTTTACATTTTTTTATACGTATTTACCTAATTTTATGTGTATTTTGTATATATATTTTATAGAAATCTACGTTATTTTATGTGTATTCGTATATATATTTTGAAACAAATTTACAATTTTTTATATGTATTTTTGCATATCTCTTTCAACAGAAGTTTACCTTATTGTATGTGCATTTTGTATATTTATTTCATTACAAATTTAAATATTTTATGTGTATTTTGGTATATATATTTTTATAAGAAATGCGCTATTTGATGGGAATTTTGCATCTTTATTTTCATACAAATTTACATTATTTTATTAATATTCGGTGTATTTATTTTGATACGATTTTACATTATTCTATTTGTTTTTTTTATATATTTTTTTTTTTTATACATATTTACATTATTTAATGTGTATCTTGCATATATATTATATATAAATTTATTATCTATTATTTATTTTCATACAAATACACATTCTTTTCATGATATTTTGTTTATTTATTTTGTCACGAATTTACATTACTTAATATGTATTTTATATATATATTTTTATACGTATTTACATAATTTCATGTGTATTTTGTATATATATTTCTATAGAAATCTACGTTATTTTATGTGTATTCGTATATATATTTTGAAACAAATTAACACTGTTTTATTTGTATTTTGCGTTTTTTTTCAATACAAATTTACCTTATTGTATGTGTGCATTTTGTATATTAATTTTAATACAAATTTAATTATTCTATGTGCATTTTTGTATATGTATTTAAAAAAAAATATGCTTTATCTTATGGGTATTTTGCATCTTTATTTTCATACAAATTTAAATTATTTTATTGATATTCTGTGTACCTATTTTGATACGATTTTACATTATTCTATGTATAACAAAAATAAATACAGAATACACAAAAATAGATATGCAAAATACATATAAACAATGTAAATTTGTTTCAAAATATATATACGAATACACATGAAATAAGGTAGATTTCTATAAAAAATATATATGCAAAATACACATAAAATTAAGTAAATACGTATAAAAATGTATACAAAATATACATAAAATAATGTAAATTAGTATCAAAATAAATAAACAAAATACCAATAAAAGAATGTGTATTTCTATATATATATATATATATATATATATATATATATATATATATATATATATATATATATATATATATATATATATATATATATATATATATATATATACAAAATACACATTAAATAATATAAATTTGTTTAAAACTATACAAAATACACATGAAATGATGTAAATACGTATAAAAATATATATACAAAATACACATTAAATAATGTAAATTCGCGTCAAAATAAATAAACAAAATATCAATAAAAGAATGTGTATTTGTATGAAAATAGATATACAAAATACACATAAAATAACCTAAATTTGTATCAAACTATATACAAAAATACACAAAACTATTTTAAATTTGTATGAAAATAAATGTACAAAATACACATAAAATTAGGTAAATTTGTATTGAAATACATACACAAAATACACATAAAATAATGTAAATTTGAATGAAAATACATAAACAAATACACTTAAAATAACGTAAATTTGTATAAAAAAATATGTACAAAACACAAATAGAATAATGTAAAATCGTATCAAAATAAATACACAGAATATTAATAAAATAATGTAAATTTGTATGAAAATAAAGAAGCAAAATACCCATAAAATAACGCATTTTTTTTATTTATAAAAATATATATACCAAAATACACATCAAAAAATTAAATTTGTATTAAAATAAATATACAAAAAACACATACAATAAGGTAAATTTGTATTGAAATAGATATGCAAAATACATATAAAACAATGTAAATTTGTTTCAAAATGTATATACGAATACACATAAAATAACGTAGATTTCTATAAAAATATATATACAAAATACACATAAAATGAAGTAAATACATATAAAAAAATGTATACAAAATAAACATAAAATAATGTAAATTCGTATCAAAATAAATAAACAAAATACCAATAAAAGAATGTGTATTTGTATGATTATAAATATACAAAATAGACATAAAATAACGTAAATTTATATAAAACTATATACAAAAATACACAGAAGTAATTAAATTTGTATGAAAATATATACAAAACACACACGAAATAAGCTAAATTTGAATTGAAATATATATACAAAATACATGAAATAAAGTAAATTTGTATCAAAATATTTATACAAATACACATATAATAACGTAAATTTGTATGAAAATATATAAACAAAATACACATTAAATAATGTAAATACGTATAAAAAAATATGTACAAAATACACATGTAATTCGTATCAAAATAAATAAACAAAATACCAAAAAAATAATATAAATTTTTATGAGTAAACGTGTATGTTGCATATTTTTTCAATACAAATTTGCCTTATTATATACGCATTTTGTATATTAATTTTAATACAAATTTAATTATTCGATGTGTATTTTTGTATCTGTATTTTTATAAACATATTCTTTATTTTTTGGGTATTTTGCATCTTTATTTTCATAAAAATTTACATTATTTTATTGATATTCTGCTCATTCATTTTGATACGAATTGACATTATTCTATGTGTATTTTGTATATATTTTTCATACAAATTTACGTTATTTTATGTGTATTTGTTTATATATTTTGACACAAATTTACAATATTTTATGGGTATTTTGTATATACATTTCAAAAGAAATTTACCTAGTTTTATGTGTATTTTGTATATCTATTTTCATACAAACTCAAATTATTTCTATGTATTTTTGTATATATTTTAATAGAAATTTTAGTTATGTTATGTGTATTTTGTAAATTTATTTTCATTCAAATATATATTATTTTATTGGTGTTTTGTTGATTTATATTGATACGAATTTACATTATTTTTTATCTACTTTGTATATATATTTTTATACGCTTTTCCATTATTTAATATTTATTTTGAATATATATTTTTATACAAATTCATGGTATTTTATGTGTATTTGTATATATATTTTTATATAAATTTACATTATTTTATGTGTATTTTGTACATATATTTTTTTACAAATCTATCTTATTTTATGTTTATTTTGTATGTGTATTTTGTATATTTATATTTATCCAAATACACATTCTTTTATTGGTATTTTGTTTATTTATTTTAATTCGAATTTACATTATTTTATGTGTATTTTGTATATATTTTTTTATACGTATTTACTTAATTTTATGTGTATTTTGTATATATATATTTATAGAAATCTACGTTTTTTTATTTGTATTCGTATATATATTTTGAAACAAATTTACATTGTCTTATATGTATTTTTGCATATCTCTTTCAATACAAATTTACCTTATTGTATGTGCATTTTGTATATTTATTTCAATGCAAATTTAAGTATTTTATGTGTATTTTGGTATATATATTTTTATAAGATTACGAAAATTTTAATAAAAATATATACAAAAAAACAAAAAAATAAATTTCAGTTTGTATGAAAATAGATATACAAAATACACATATAATTAGTTAAATTTGTATTTAAATACATGTACAAAATACACATAAAATAATGTAAATTTGTATAAAATGAAAACAAATTCACATAAAATTCGCGTCAAAATAAATAAACAAAATATCAATAAAAGAATGTGTATTTGTATGAAAATAGATATATAAAATACACATAAAATAACCTGAATTTGTATCAAACTATATACAAAAATACACAAAAATATTTTAAATTTGTATGAAAATAAATATACAAAATACACATAAAATTAGGTAAATTTGTATGGAAATACATACACAAAATACACATAAAATAATGTAAATTTGAATGAAAATACATAAACAAATACACTTAAAATAACGTAAATTTGTATAAAAAATATGTACAAAACACAAATAGAATAATGTAAAATCGTATCAAAATAAATACACAGAATATTAATAAAATAATGTAAATTTGTATGAAAATAAAGAAGCAAAATACCCATAAAATAACGCATTTTTTTCTTTATAAAAATATATATATAAAAATACACATCAAAAAATTAAATTTGTATTAAAATAAATATACAAAAAACACATTCAATAAGGTAAATTTGTATTGAAATAGATATGCAAAATACATGTAAAACAATGTAAATTTGTTTCAAAATATATATACGAATACACATAAAATAACGTAGATTTCTATAAAAATATATATTCAAAATACACATAAATGAAGTAAATACGTTTAAAAAAATGTATACAAAAAACACATAAAATAATGTAAATTCGTATCAAAATAAATAAACAAAATACCAATAAAAGAATGTGTATTTGTATAAATATAAATATACAAAATACACATAAAATAACGTAAATTTATATAAAACTATATACAAAAATACACAGAAGTAATTAAATTTGTATGAAAATATATACAAAATACACACAAAATAAGCTAAATTTGAATTGAAATATATATACAAAATACATGAAATAAAGTAAATTTGCATCAAAATATTTATACAAATACACATATAATAATGTAAATTTGTAATAAAATATATAAACAAAATACACATTAAATAATGTAAATACGTATAAAAAATATGTAGAAAATACACATATAATCATGTAATTCGTATCAAAATAAATAAACAAAATACCAATAAAATAATATAAATTTGTATGAGTAACCGTGTATGCTGCATATTTTTTCAATACAAATTTACCTTATTATATACGCATTTTGTATATTAATTTTAATACAAATTTAATTATTCGATGTGTATTTTTGTATCTGTATTTTTATAAACATATGCTTTATTTTTTGGGTATTTTGCATCTTTATTTTCATACAAATTTACATTATTTTATTGATATTCTGCTCATTCATTTTGATACGAATTGACATTATTCTAAGTGTATTTTGTATATATTTTTCATACAAATTTACGTTGTTTTATGTGTATTTGTTTATATATTTTGACACAAATTTACAATATTTTTTGGGTATTTTGTATATACATTTCAAAAGAAATTTACCTAGTTTTATGTGTATTTTGTATTTTCATACAAACTAAAATTATTTTTATGTATTTTTGTATATATTTTAATACAAATTTTAGTTATGTTAAGTGTATTTTGTAAATTTATTTTCATTCAAATATATATTATTTTATTAGTGTTTTGTTGATTTATATTGATACGAATTTAAATTATTTTATATGTACTTTGTATATATATTTTTATACTCTTTTACATTATTTAATATTTATTTTGAATATATATTTTTATACAAATTTACATTATTTTATGTGTATTTTGTACATATATTTCATTACAAATCTACCTTATTTTATGTTTATTTTGTACACATATTTTTACAAATCTACCTTATTTTATGTTTATTTTGTATGTGTATTTTGTATATTTATATTTATCCAAATACACATTCTTTTATTGGTATTTTGTTTATTTATTTTAATTCGAATTTACATTATTTTATGTGTATTTTGTAAACATTTTTTTAAAGGTATTTACTTAATTTTATGTATTTTGTATATATATTTTTATAGAAATCTACGTTTTTTTATTTGTATTCGTATATATATTTTGAAACAAATTTACATTGTTTTATATGTATTTTTGCATATCTCTTTCAATACAAATTTACCTTATTGTATGTGCATTTTGTATATTTATTTCAATGCAAATTTAAATATTTTATGTGTATTTTGGTATATATATTTTTATAAGATTACGAAAATTTTAATAAAAATATATACAAAAAAACAAAACAAAAAAATTCAATTTGTATGAAAATAGATATACAAAATACACATATAATTAGTTAAATTTGTATTTAAATAGATGTACAAAAATCACATAAAATAATGTAAATTTGTATGAAATGAAAACAAATTCACATAAAATTCGCGTCAAAATAAATAAACAAAATATCAATAAAAGAATGTGTATTTGTATGAAAATAGATATACAAAATATACATAAAATAAACTAAATTTGTATCAAACTATATACAAAAATACACAAAAGTATTTTAAATTTGTATGAAAATAAATATACAAAATACACATAAAATTAGGTAAATTTGTATGGAAATACATACACAAAATACACATAAAATATTGTAAATTTGAATGAAATACATAAACAAATACACTTAAAATAACGTAAATTTGTATAAAAAAATATGTACAAAACGCAAATAGAATAATGTAAAATCGTATCAAAATAAATACAGAGAATATTAATAAAATAATGTAAATTTGTATGAAAATAAAGAAGCAAAATACCCATAAAATAACGCATTCTTTTTATTTATAAAAATATATATACCAAAATACACATCAAAAAATTAAATTTGTATTAAAATAAATATACAAAAAACACATACAATAAGGTAAATTTGTATTGAAATAGATATGCAAAATACATATAAAACAATGTAAATTTGTTTCAAAATATATATACGAATACACATAAAATAACGTAGATTTCTATAAAAATATATATACAAAATACACATAAAATGAAGTAAATACGTATAAAAAAATGTATACAAAAAACACATAAAATAATGTAAATTCGTATCAAAATAAATAAACAAAATACCAATAAAAGAATGTGTATTTGTATAAATATAAATATACAAAATACACATAAAATAACGTAAATTTATATAAAACTATATACAAAAATACACAGAAGTAATTAAATTTGTATGAAAATATATACAAATACACACAAAATAAGCTAAATTTGAATTGAAATATATATACAAAATACATGAAATAAAGTAAATTTGCATCAAAATATTTATACAAATACACATATAATAATGTAAATTTGTAATAAAATATATAAACAAAATACACATTAAATAATGTAAATACGTATAAAAAATATGTAGAAAATACACATATAATCATGTAATTCGTATCAAAATAAATAAACAAAATACCAATAAAATAATATAAATTTGTATGAGTAACCGTGTATGTTGCATATTTTTTCAATACAAATTTACCTTATTATATAAGCATTTTGTATATTAATTTTAATACAAATTTAATCATTCAATGTGTATTTTTGTATCTGTATTTTTATAAACATATGCTTTATTTTTTGGGTATTTTGCATCTTAATTTTCATACAAATTTACATTATTTTATTGATATTCTGCTCATTCATTTTGATACGAATTGACATTATTCTATGTGTATTTTGTATTTATTTTTCATACAAATTTACGTTATTTTATGTGTATTTGTTTATATATTTTGACACAAATTTACAATATTTTATGGGTATTTTGTATATACATTTCAAAAGAAATTTACCTAGTTTTATGTGTATTTTGTATATTTATTTTCATACAAACTCAAATTATTTCTATGTATTTTTGTATATATTTTAATACAAATTTTAGTTATGTTATGTGTATTTTGTAAATTTATTTTCATTCAAATATATATTATTTTATTGGTGTTTTGTTGATTTATATTGATACGAATTTACATTATTTTATATGTACTTTGTATATATATTTTTATACGCTTTTACATTATTTAATATTTATTTTGAATATATATTTTTATACAAATTTATGGTATTTTATGTGTATTTGTATATATATTTTTATATAAATTTACATTATTTTATGTGTATTTTGTACACATATTTTTTTACAAATCTACCTTATTTTATGTTTATTTTGTATGTGTATTTTGTATATTTATATTTATCCAAATACACATTCTTTTATTGGTATTTTGTTTATTTATTTTAATTCGAATTTACATTATTTTATGTGTATTTTGTAAACATTTTTTTAAAGGTATTTACTTAATTTTATGTATTTTGTATATATATTTTTATAGAAATCTACGTTTTTTTATTTGTATTCGTATATATATTTTGAAACAAATTTACATTGTTTAATATGTATTTTTGCATATCTCTTTCAAAACAAATATTTTGTATGTGCATTTTGTATATTTATTTCAATGCAAATTTAAATATTTTATGTGTATTTTGGTATATATATTTTTATAAGATTACGAAAATTTTAATAAAAATATATACAAAAAAACAAAACAAAAAAATTCAATTTGTATGAAAATAGATATACAAAATACACATATAATTAGTTAAATTTGTATTTAAATAGATGTACAAAAATCACATAAAATAATGTAAATTTGTATGAAATGAAAACAAATTCACATAAAATTCGCGTCAAAATAAATAAACAAAATATCAATAAAAGAATGTGTATTTGTATGAAAATAGATATACAAAATATACATAAAATAAACTAAATTTGTATCAAACTATATACAAAAATACACAAAAGTATTTTAAATTTGTATGAAAATAAATATACAAAATACACATAAAATTAGGTAAATTTGTATGGAAATACATACACAAAATACACATAAAATATTGTAAATTTGAATGAAATACATAAACAAATACACTTAAAATAACGTAAATTTGTATAAAAAAATATGTACAAAACGCAAATAGAATAATGTAAAATCGTATCAAAATAAATACAGAGAATATTAATAAAATAATGTAAATTTGTATGAAAATAAAGAAGCAAAATACCCATAAAATAACGCATTCTTTTTATTTATAAAATATATATACCAAAATACACATCAAAAATTAAATTTGTATTAAAATAAATATACAAAAAACACATACAATAAGGTAAATTTGTATTGAAATAGATATGCAAAATACATATAAAACAATGTAAATTTGTTTCAAAATATATATACGAATACACATAAAATAACGTAGATTTCTATAAAAATATATATACAAAATACACATAAAATGAAGTAAATACGTATAAAAAAATGTATGTAAATTCTTATCAAAATAAATAAACAAAATACCAATAAAAGAATTTGTATTTGTATAAATATAAATATACAAAATACACATAAAATAACGTAAATTTATATAAAACTATATACAAAAATACACAGAAGTAATTAAATTTGTAAGAAAATATATACAAAATACACACAAAATAAACTAAATTTGAATTGAAATATATATACAAAATACATGAAATAAAGTAAATTTGTATCAAAATATTTATACAAATACACATATAATAACGTAAATTTGTATGAAAATATATAAACAAAATACACATTAAATAATGTAAATACGTATAAAAAATATGTACAAAATACATATATAATCATGTAATTCGTATCAAAATAAATAAACAAAATACCAATAAAATAATATAAATTTGTATGAGTAAACGTGTATGTTGCATATTTTTTCAATACAAATTTACCTTATTATATACGCATTTTGTATATTAATTTTAATACAAATTTAATTATTCGATGTTTATTTTTGTATCTGTATTTTTATAAACATATGCTTTATTTTTTTGGTATTTTGCATCTTTATTTTCATACAGATTTACATTATTTTATTGATATTCTGCTCATTCATTTTGGTACGAATTGACATTATTCTATGTGTATTTTGTATATATTTTTCATACAAATTTACGTTATTTTATGTGTATTTGTTTATATATTTTGACACAAATTTACAATATTTTATGGGTATTTTGTATATACATTTCAAAAGAAATTTACCAAGTTTTATGTGTATTTTGAATATTTATTTTCATACAAACTCAAATTATTTCTATGTATTCTTGTATATATTTTAATACAAATTTTAGTTATGTTATGTGTATTTTGTAAATTTATTTTCATTCAAATATATATTATTTTATTGGTGTTTTGTTGATTTATATTGATACGAATTTACATTATTTTATATGTACTTTGTATATATATTTATATACGCTTTTACATTATTTAATATTTATTTTGAATATATATTTTTATACAAATTCATGGTATTTTAGGTGTATTTGTATATATATTTTTGTATAAATTTACATTATTTTATGTGTATTTTGTACATATATTTTTTTACAAATCTAACTTATTTTATGTTTATTTTGTATGTGTATTTTGTATATTTATATTTATCCAAATACACATTCTTTTATTGGTATTTTGTTTATTTATTTTAATTCGAATTTACATTATTTTATGTGTATTTTGTATACATTTTTTATACGTATTTACTTAATTTTATGTGTATTTTGTATATATATTTTTATAGAAATCTACGTTTTTTTATTTGTATTCGTATATATATATTGAAACAAATTTATATTGTTTTATATGTATTTTTTGCATATCTCTTTCAATACAAATTTACCTTATTGTATGTGCATTTTGTATATTTATTTCAATGCAAATTTAAATATTTTATGTGTATTTTGGTATATATATTTTTATAAGATTACGAAAATTTTAATAAAAATATATACAAAAAAACAAAAAAATAAATTTCAATTTGTATGAAAATAGATATGCAAAATACACATATAATTAGTTAAAGTTGTATTTAAATACATGTACAAAATACACATAAAATAATGTAAATTTGTATGAAATGAAAACAAATTCACATAAAATTCGCGTCAAAATAAATAAACAAAATATCAATAAAAGAATGTGTATTTGTATGAAAATAGATATACAAAATACACATAAAATAACCTAAATTTGTATCAAACTATATACTAAAATACACAAAAATATTTTAAATTTGTTTGAAAATAAATATACAAAATACACATAAAATTAGGTAAATTTGTATGGAAATACATACACAAAATACACATAAAATATTGTAAATTTGAATGAAATACATAAACAAATACACTTAAAATAACGTAAATTTGTATAAAAAAATATGTACAAAACACAAATAGAATAATGTAAAATCGTATCAAAATAAATACAGAGAATATTAATAAAATAATGTAAATTTGTATGAAAATAAAGAAGCAAAATACCCATAAAATAACGCATTTTTTTATTTATAAAAATATATATACCAAAATACACATCAAAAAATTAAATTTGTATTAAAATAAATATACAAAAAACACATACAATAAGGTAAATTTGTATTGAAATAGATATGCAAAATACATATAAAAAAATGTAAATTTGTTTCAAAATATATATACGAATACACATAAAATAACGTAGATTTCTATAAAAATATATATACAAAATACACATAAAATGAAGTAAATACGTATAAAAAAATGTATACAAAAAACACATAAAATAATGTAAATTCGTATCAAAATAAATAAACAAAATACCAATAAAAGAATGTGTATTTGTATAAATATAAATATACAAAATACACATAAAATAACGTAAATTTATATAAAACTATATACAAAAATACACAGAAGTAATTAAATTTGTAAGAAAATATATACAAAATACACACAAAATAAACTAAATTTGAATTGAAATATATATACAAAATACATGAAATAAAGTAAATTTGTATCAAAATATTTATACAAATACACATATAATAACGTAAATTTGTATGAAAATATATAAACAAAATACACATTAAATAATGTAAATACGTATAAAAAATATGTACAAAATACATATATAATCATGTAATTCGTATCAAAATAAATAAACAAAATACCAATAAAATAATATAAATTTGTATGAGTAAACGTGTATGTTGCATATTTTTTCAATACAAATTTACCTTATTATATACGCATTTTGTATATTAATTTTAATACAAATTTAATTATTCGATGTTTATTTTTGAATCTGTATTTTTTTAAACATATGCTTTATTTTTTGGGTATTTTGCATCTTTATTTTCATACAAATTTACATTATTTTATTGATATTCTGCTCATTCATTTTGATACGAATTGACATTATTCTATGTGTATTTTGTATATATTTTTCATACAAATTTACGTTATTTTATGTGTATTTGTTTATATATTTTGACACAAATTTACAATATTTTATGGGTATTTTGTATATACATTTCAAAAGAAATTTACCAAGTTTTATGTGTATTTTGTATATTTATTTTCATACAAACTCAAATTATTTCTATGTATTTTTGTATATATTTTAATACAAATTTTAGTTATGTTATGTGTATTTTGTAAATTTATTTTCATTCAAATATATATTATTTTATTGGTGTTTTGTTGATTTATATTGATACGAATTTACATTATTTTATATGTACTTTGTATATATATTTATATACGCTTTTACATTATTTAATATCTATTTTGAATATATATTTTTATACAAATTCATGGTATTTTATGTGTATTTGTATATATATTTTTGTATAAATTTACATTATTTTATGTGTATTTTGTACATATATTTTTTTACAAATCTACCTTATTTTATGTTTATTTTGTATGTGTATTTTGTATATTTATATTTATCCAAATACACATTCTTTTATTGGTATTTTGTTTATTTATTTTAATTCGAATTTACATTATTTTATGTGTATTTTGTATACATTTTTTTATACGTATTTTCTTAATTTTATGTGTATTTTGTATATATATTTTTATAGAAATCTACGTTTTTTTATTTGTATTCGTATATATATTTTGAAACAAATTTATATTGTTTTATATGTATTTTTGCATATCTCTTTCAATACAAATTTACCTTATTGTATGTGCATTTTGTACATTTATTTCAATGCAAATTTAAATATTTTATGTGTATTTTGGTATATATATTTTTATAAGATTACGAAAATTTTAATAAAAATATATACAAAAAAACAAAAAAATAAATTTCAATTTGTATGAAAATAGATATACAAAATACACATATAATTAGTTAAAGTTGTATTTAAATACATGTACAAAATACATAAAATAATGTAAATTTGTATGAAATGAAAACAAATTCACATAAAATTCGCGTCAAAATAAATAAACAAAATATCAATAAAAGAATGTGTATTTGTATGAAAATAGATATACAAAATACACATAAAATAACCTAAATTTGTATCAAACTATATACTAAAATACACAAAAATATTTTAAATTTGTTTGAAAATAAATATACAAAATACACATAAAATTAGGTAAATTTGTATTAAAATACATACACAAAATACACATAAAATAATGTAAATTTGAATGAAAATACATAAACAAATACACTTAAAATAACGTAAATTTGTATAAAAAAAATATGTACAAAACACAAATAGAATAATGTAAAATCGTATCAAAATAAATACAGAGAATATTAATAAAATAATGTAAATTTGTATAAAAATAAAGAAGCAAAATACCCATAAAATAACGCATTTTTTTATTTATAAAAATATATATACCAAAATACACATCAAAAAATTAAATTTGTATTAAAATAAATATACAAAAAACACATACAATAAGGTAAATTTGTATTGAAATATATATGCAAAATACATATAAAACAATGTAAATTTGTTTCAAAATATATATACGAATACACATATAATAACGTTGATTTCTATAAAAATATATATACAAAAAACACATAAAATGAAGTAAATACGTATAAAAAAATGTATAAAAAATACACATAAAATAATGTAAATTCGTATCAAAATAAATAAACAAAATAGCAATAAAAGAATGTGTATTTGTATAAATATAAATATACAAAAAACACATAAAATAACGTAAATTTATATAAAACTATATACAAAAATACACAGAAGTAATTAAATTTGTATGAAAATATACAAAATACACACAAAATAAGCTAAATTTGAATTGAAATATATATACAAAATACGTGAAATAAAGTAAATTTGTATCAAAATATTTACACAAATACACATTTAATAACGTAAATTTGTATGAAAATATATAAACAAAATACACATTAAATAATGTAAATACGTATAAAAAAATATGTACAAAATACACATATAATCATGTAATTCTTATCAAAATAAATAAACAAAATACCAATAAAATAATATAAATTTGTATGAGTAAATGTGTATGTTGCATATTTTTTCAATACAAATTTACCTTATTATATACGCATTTTGTATATTAATTTTAATATATGTGTATTTGAATATATATTTTGATACAAATTTACATTATTTTAAGTATTTTCTATATTTATTTCAATTCAAATTTAGCTTATTTTATGTGTCTTTTGTATAACTATTTGCATACAAATTTAATTATTTTTGTTTTTTTTTGTATAAAGTTTTATACAATTTTACGTTATTTTATGTGTATTTTGTATATTTATATTTATACAGGTAAACATTCTTTTATTGCCATTTAGTTTATTTATTTTGATACGAATTTACATTATTTTATGTGTATTTTGTATACATTTTCTTATACGTATTTACTTCATTTTATGTGTATTTTGTATATATATTTTTATAGAAATCTACGTTATTTTATGTGTATTCGTATATATATTTTGAGACAAATTTACATTGTTTTATGTGTATTTTGCATATCTATTTCAATACAAATTTGCCTTATTGTATGTGCATTTTGTATATTTATTGTAATACAAATTTAGATATTTTATGTGTATTTTGTTATATATATTTTCATAAAAAATGCGTTGTTTTATGGGTATTTTGCATCCTTATTTTCATACAAATTTACATTATTTTATTAATATTCTGTGTATTTATTTTGATACTATTTTACATTATTCTATTTGTGTTTTGTATATATTTTTTTTTACATATTTACATTATTTAATGAGTATTTTCTATATATATTTCATACAAATTTACGTTATTTTAAGTGTATTTGTTTATATATTTTCATTCAAATTTACATTATTTTATGTGTATTTTGTATATGTATTTCAATAGAAATTTAACTAGTTTTATGTGTATTTTGTATATATATTTTTATACAAATTTAAATTATTTTTGTGTATATTTTTAAAAGAGTTTTATACAAATTTACAATATTTTATGTGTATTTTGTATATTTATTTTCATACAAATACACATTCTTTTATTGATATTTTGTTTATTTATTCTGATGCGAATTTACATTATTTAATGTGTATTGTGTATATATATTTTTATACGTATTTACGTCATTTCATGTGTATTTTGTATATATATTTCTATAGAAATAGACGTTATTTTATGTGTATTCGTATATATATTTTGAAACAAATATACATTGTTTTATGTGCATTTTGTATATTTTTTCAATACAAATTTCCCTTATTGTACGTGCATTTTGTATATTAATTTTAATACAAATTTAATTATTCTATGTGTATTCTTGTATATGTATTTAAAAAAAAAAAAGCTTTATTTTATGGGTATTTTGCATCTTTATTTTCATACAAAATTACATTATTTTATTGATATTCTGTGTATTTATTTTGATACGATTTTACATTATTCTATGTATATTTTGTATATCTATTTTATACAAATGTACGTTATTTTATGTGAATTTGTTTTCATTTCATACAAATTTACATTATTTTATGTGTATTTTGTACATGTATTTAAATACAAATTTAACTAATTATATGTGTATTTTGTATATCTATTTTCATACAAATTGAAATCTATTTTTTTGTTGTTTTGTATATACTTTTATTCAAATTTTCGTAATTTTATGTGGATTTTGTATATTTATTTTCCTACAAATATACGTTCTTTTATCGGAATTTTGTTTATTTATTTTGATACGAATTTTCATTTTTTTAGGTGTATTTGATATATATATTTTATACTTATTTACATAATTTTATATGTATTTTGAATATATATTTTCATAGAAATTTACTCTATATGTATATACAAAAAAACACAAAAATAATTTAAATTTGTATGAAAATAAATATACAAAATACACATAAAATTAAGTAAATTTGTATTGAAATACATATTCAAAATACACTTAAAATAATGTAAATTTGAATGAAATTATATAAACAAATACACTTAAAATGACGTTAATTTGTATAAAATATATATAAAAAATACACATTAAATAATGAAAATATGTATAAAAAATATATACAAAACACAAATAGTATAATATAAAATCGTATCAAAATATATACACAGAATATTAATAAAATAATGTACATTTGTATGAAAACTAAGATGCAAAATACCTATAAAATAACGCATTTTTTATAAAATTATATATACCAAAATACACATAAAATATTTGAATTTGTATTAAAATAAATATACAAAATGCACATACAATAAGGTAAATTTGTATTGAAAAAGATATGCAAAAAACATATAAAACAATGTAAATTTGTTTCAAAATATATATACGAATACACATAAAATAACGTAGATTTCTATAAATATATATACAAAATACAAATAAAATTAAGTAAATACGAATCAAAAATGTATACAAAATACACATAAAATAATGTAAATTCGTATAAATATAAATAAACAAAATACCAAGAAGAGAATGTGTATTTGTATAAATATAAATATAC
Source organism: Eriocheir sinensis (assembly GCF_024679095.1). Lineage (NCBI taxonomy): Eukaryota > Metazoa > Arthropoda > Malacostraca > Decapoda > Varunidae > Eriocheir > Eriocheir sinensis. Next base: position 1,773,828 of record NW_026111405.1, on the reverse strand, counting down.
AAAATGCACATAAAATAACGTAAATTTGTATAAAACTATATACAAAAATACACAGAAGTAATTAAATTTGTATGAAAATAGATATACAAAATACACACAAAATAAGCTAAATTTGAATTGAAATATATATACAAAATACATAAAATAAAGTAAATTCGTTTCAAAATATTTTTAAAAAATAAAAATATAATAAATTAAATTTTTAAAAAAAATATATAAAAAAAATAAAAATTAATTAATTTAAATAATTATAAAAAAATATTTAAAAAATACACAAATAATCAAGTCATTCGTATCAAAATAAATAAACAAAAAACTAATTAAATAATGTAAATTTGTATGAGAAAACATATACAAAATACACATAAAATAACGTTTTAAGTTTCTATAAAAATATATGTACAAAAATGCACATAAAATTAGTTTGCATAAAAAATATATACAAAACACACATTAGATAATGTAAATGAGTATAAAAATATGTATACAAAATACCTATGAAATAATCTAAATTCGTATCGAGTTAAATTAAGATAATAACAATAAAATAATGTAATTTTGGATGAAAATATATATAGAAAACACACATAAAATAACCTAAATACAAATACAAATATACACATTAAATAATTTAAAATTGAATGAAATAAATATACAAAATAAACATAAAATAAGGTAAATTTGAAATAAAATATATGTAAGAATACACATAAAATAATATAAATTTGTATGAAAATATATATACAAATACACATAAAATAACATGAATTTGTATAAAATGTTTCAAAATATATACGAATACACACAATAAAATAACGTAAATTTTATGAAAATGTATATATAAAATACACATAAAATAGTTTAAATACGTAGAAAATATATATACAAATACACATAAAATAATGTAAATTGTAAAATATTAAATACACAAAATTCCAATAAAAGAATGTATATTTGTAGGAAAATATATATACAAAAAACAAATAAAATAAGTAAAATTTGTATAAAAATATATACAAAAATACACAAAAATAATTTAAATTTGTTTGAAAATAGATATGCAAAATACACATTAAGTTAGGCAAATTTGTATTGAAATACATATACAAAACTCACATAAAATAATGTAAATTTGTATGAAAATATATAAACAAATACATATAAAATCACGTAAATTTGGATAAAATATATATATACAAAAAATACATTAAATATTTTAAATATGTATAAAAATATACTATATTATATATATTTTTATTGATATTTGCGTTATTTATGTGTATTTTGTATATGTTTTCTCATAGAAATTTACATTATTTTATTGGTATTTTGTCTATTTATTTTGATACGAATTACATGATTATTTGTGTATTTTTTACATTTTTTTATACGTATTTACATCATTTAATGTGTATTTTGTTTATATATTTTTATACAAATTTACGTTATTATATGAGTATTTGTATAGGTATTTTGATACAAATTTACATTATTTTATGTATTTTGTATATATATTTCAATTCAAATTTAGCTTATTTTATGTGCATTTTGTATATCTATTTATTTTAATTCATAATCAAATATATTTTTTTTTTCGTATATATATTTTTATAAAAAATGCGTTATTTTATGGGTATTTTGCATCTTAATTTTCATACAAATTTACATTATTTTATTAATATTTTCTGTATTTATTTTGATACGATTTTACATTATTTTATTTGTGTTTTGTATACATTTTTTTATACATATTTACATTATTTAATGTTTTTTTTGTATATATATTTGATACAAATTTACGTAATTTTAAGTCTATATGATTATATATTTTCATTCAAATTTACATTATTTTCAGGGTATTTTGTATAAGTATTTCAATACAAATTTACCTATTTTTATATGTTTTTTGTATATTTATTTTCATACAATTTTAAATTATTTTTTGTGTATTTTTATATATGGTTTTTACAAATTTAGGTTATTTTATGTGTATTTTGTATATCTATTTTCATACAAATACACATTCTTTTCATGATATTTTGTTTATTTATTTTGACACGAATTAACATTATTTAATGTGTATTTTGTATATATATTTTTATACGTATTTACATTATTTCAAGTGTATTTTGTATATATATTTCTATAGAAATCTACATTATTTTATGTGTATTCGTATATATATTTTGAATCAAATTTACATTGTTTTATGTGTATTTTGCATATTTTTTCAATACAAATTTACCTTATTGTATGTGCATTTTGTATATTAATTTTATTACAAATTTGATTAATCTATGTGTATTTTTGTATTTGTATTTTTATAAAAATATGCTTTATTTTATGGGTATTTTGCATCTTTATTTTCATACAAACTTACATTATTTTATTGATATTCTGTGTATTTATTTTGATATGTTTTTACATTATTCTATGTGTATTTTGTATATATATTTTATATAAAATGTATTTGTTTTTATTTCATACAAATCTACATTATTTTATGTGTTTTTTGTACACTTATTTAAATACAAATTTAACTAGTTATATGTGTATTTTGTATATCTATTTTGTATGTATATTTTCATAGAAATTTACTCAATTTTATGAGTATTCGTATATATATTTTGATACAAATTTACAGTATTAATGTGTATTTTGCATATCTATTTCAATACAAATTTACTTTATTGTAACTGCATTTTGTATATTTATTTTAATACAAATTTAATTATTTTATATGTATTTTTGTATATATATTTTTATGCAAATATGCGTTATTATATGGATATTTTGCATCTTTATTTTCATGCAAATTTACATTATTTTATTGATATTCTCTTTATTTATTTTGATACGATTTAACATTATTCTATGTGTTTTTTGTATATATATCTTTTATACATATTTACATTATTTAATGTTCATTTTGTATATATATTTTATCCAAATTTACATTATTTTATGTGTATTTGTTTATATATTTTCATACATATTTACATTATTTTATGTGTTTTTTGTATATATATTTTTCTACGTATTTGAATTATTTTATGTGTATTTTGTATATACATTTTCATAAAAAAATTACGTTATTTTATTGTGTGTATAAGTATATATTTTGATACAAATTTTATACAAATGCATGTTATTTAATGTGTATTTGTATATATATTTTCATACAAATTTATATTATTTTATGTGTATTTTTTCATATATTTCATTACAAATTTACCTTATTTTATGTTTATTTTGTATATTTATTTCATTCAATTTTAAATTATTTTATGTGTATATTTGTATTTGTATTTAGGTTATTTTATGTGTGTTTTGTATATATATTTTCATCCAAAATTACATTATTTTATTGGTATTTCTTAATTTAATTCGATACGAATTTAGATTATTTCATAGGTATTTTGTATACATATTTTTATACCCATTTACATTATCTAATGTGTGTTTTGTATATATATTTTTATGCAAATTTATTTAATGTTCATTTTTGTACATATATTTTTATAGAAATTTGCGTTATTTGATGTATATAGTTTTATATAAATTTACGTTATTTTATGTGCATTTTGTATATTTATATTTATACAAATACACATTCTTTTAATGGTATATTGCTTATTTACATTTATACGAATTTACATTATTTTATGTGTATTTTGTATACATTTTTTATTCGTATTTACTTAATTTTATGTGTATTTTGTATATGTATTTTTATAGAAATCTACGTTATTTTATGTGTACTCGTATATATATTTTGAAACAAATATACATTATTTTATATGTATTTTGCATATCTATTTCAATACAAATTTACCTTATTGTATGTGCATTTTGTATATTTATTTTAATACAAGTTCAAATATTTTATGTGTATTTTGGTATCAATAATTTTATAAAAAATACGTTATTTTATAGGTATTTTGCATCTTAATTTTCATACAAATTTACATTATTTTATTAATATTCTGTTTATATATTTTGATACGATTTTACATTATTCTATTTGTGTTTTGTATATATTTTTTTATACATATTTACATTATTTAATGCGTATTTTGTATATATATTTCATACAAATTTACGTTATTATATGTGTATTTGTTTATATATTTTCTTTCAAATTTACATTATTTTATGTGTATTTTGTATATGTATTTCAATACAAATTAACCTAATTTTATATGTATTTTGTATATTTCTTTTCAGACAAATTTAAATTATTTTTGTGTATTTTTGTATATAGTTTTATACAAATTTAGGTTATTTTACGTACGCGTTTAAATTATTTAATGTGTGTTTTGTATATATATTTTTATCCAAAGTTACTTTATTTGATGTTCATTTTTGGACATATATTTTTATAGATATTAGCGTTATTTTATATGTATTTGTATATGTTTTCTCATACAAATTTACATTATTTTATTGATATTTGGTTTATTCATATAAAAATATATATACCAAAATACACATAAAATATTTAAATTTGTATTGAAATAAATATACAAAATGCACATACAATAAGGTAAACTTCTATTGAAAGAGATATGCAAAAATACATATAAAACAATGTAAAATTGTTTCAAAATATATATACGAATACACATAAAATAACGTATATTTCTATAAAAATATATATACAAAATACACATAAAATTAGGTAAATACGTATAAAAAAATGTAAACAAAATACACATAGAATAATATAAATTCGAAACAAAATAAATAAACAAAATACCAATAAAAGAATGTGTATTTGTATAAATATAAATGTACAAAATACATATACAAAATAAACATAAAATAAGGTAAATTTTTTATGAAATATATGTACAAAATTCACATAAAATAATGTAAATTTATATGAAAATATGTATACAAATACACATAAAATACCATGAATTTGTATAAAATTATATATTCAAAATAAATATTAAATAATGTTAATGCGTATAAAAATATATATAAAAAGTACATATAAAATAATGTAAATTCGTATCAATATAAATCATCAAAATACCAAATAATATATATTTGAATGAAAATAGATTTACAAAATACATATAACATAACTAAAATTTGTATTGAAATATATACAAAAATACATAAAAATAATTTGAGTTTGTATGAAAATAGATATTCAAAATACACATAAAACTATGTATATTTCTTCTGAAATATATATACAAAATACCCATAAAATATTGTAAATTTGTGTCAAAATATATAAACAAATACACATAAAATAACGTAAATTTGTTTGAAAAATATATACAAAATACACATAGAATAATGTCAAATCGTATCAAAATGAATGAGCAGAATATCAATAAAATAACGTAAATTTGTATGAAAATAAAGATGCAAAATACCCATAAAATAAAGCATATTTTTATAAAAATACATATACAAAAATTCACATAGAATAATTAAATTTGTATTAAAATTAATATACAAAATGCATATACAATAAGGTAAATTTGTATTGAAAAAATATGCAAAATACACATAAAAGTGTAAATTTGTTTAAAAATCTATATACGAATACACATAATATAACGTAGATTTCTATAGAAATATATATACAAAATACACATGAAATGATGTAAATACGTATAAAAATATATATACAAAATACACATTAAATAATTTAAATTCTCGTCAAAATAAATAAACAAAATATCAATAAAAGAATGTGTATTTGTATGAAAATAGATATACAAAATACTCATAAAATAACCTAAGTTTGTATAAAACTATATACAAAAATACACAAAAATAATTTAAATTTGTATGAAAATAAATATACAAAATACATAAAATTATTTTGTATATCTATTTTATACAAATGTACGTTATTTTATGTGAATTTGTTTTCATTTCATACAAATTTACATTATTTTATGTGTATTTTGTACATGTAATTAAATACAAATTTAACTAATTATAGTTGTATTTTGTATATCTATTTTCATACAAATTGAATTTTTTTTTTGTATATATTTTATTCAAATTTTCGTAATCTTATAAAAATATATATACCAAAATACACATAAAATTTTTAAATTTGCATTGAAATAAATATTCAAAATGCACAAACAATAAGGTAAATTTGTCTTGAAAGAGATATGCAAAAATACATATAAAACAATGTAAATTTGTTTCAAAATATATATTCGAATACAAATAAAAAAACGTAGATTTCTATAAATATATATATACAAAATACACATAAAATTAAGTAAATACGTATAAAAAAATGTATACAAAATACACATAAAATAATGTAAATTCGAATTAAAATAAATAAACAAAATACCAATAAAAGAATGTGTATTTGGATAAATATAAATATACAAAATACACATACAAAATAAACATAAAATAAGGTAGATTTGTAATAAAATATATGTACAAAATACACATAAAATAATGTAAATTTATATGAAGATATATATACAAATACACATAAAATACCATGAATTTGTATAAAAAAATATATTCAAAATAAATATTAAATAATAGAAAAGCGTACAAAAATATATATACAAAGTACATATAAAATAACGTAAATTCGTATCAATATAAATCAACAAAACTCCCATAAAATAATATTTATTTGAATGAAAATAAATTTACAAAATACACATAACATAACTAAAATTTGTATTAAAATATATACAAAAATACATAGAAATAATTTGAGTTTGTTTGAAAATAGATATACAAAATACACATAAAACTAGGTAAATTTCTTTTGAAATGTATATATAGAAAATACCCATAAAATATTGTAAATTTGTGTCAAAATATATAAACAAATACACATAAAATAACGTAAATTTGTATGAAAAATATATACAAAATTCACATAGAATAATGTCAATTCCTATCAAAATGAATGAGCAGAATATCAATAAAATAATGTAAATTTGTATGAAAATAAAGATGCAAAATACCCAAAAAATAAAGAATATGTTTATAAAAATACATATACAAAAATACACATCGAATAATTAAATTTGTATTAAAATTAATTTACAAAATGAGTATATAATAAGGTAAATTTGTATTGAAAAAATATGCAACATACACGTTTACTCATACAAATTTATATTATTTTATTGGTATTTTGTTTATTTATTTTGATACGAATTACATGATTATATGTGTATTTTGTACATATTTTTTTTATACGTATTTACATTATTTAATGTGTACTTTGTTTATATATTTTCATACAAATTTACGTTATTATATGTGTATTTGTATAAATATTTTGATACAAACTTACTTTATTTCATGTATTTTGTATATATATATTTCAATTCAAATTTAGCTTATTTCGTGTGTATTTTGTATATATTTTCATACAAATTTAATTACTTCTCAGTATTTTTGTATATAGTTTTATATAAATTTACGTTATTTTATGTGTATTTTGTATATTTATATTCATACAAATACATATTCTTTTATTGATATTTTGTTTATTTATTTTGATACGAATTTACATTATTTTATGTGTATTTCGTATACATTTTTTTATACGTATTTACTTCATTTTATGTGTATTTTGTATATATATATTTTTATAGAAATCTACGTTATTTTATGTGTATTCGTATATATATTTTGAAACAAATTTACATTGTTTTATATGTATTTTGCATATCTATTTCAATACAAATTTACCTTATTGTAAGTGTTTTTTGTATATTTATTTTAATAGAAATTTAATTTTTTATGTGTATTTTGGTATATATTTTTTTATAAATAAAAAAATGCCTTATTTTATGGGTATTTTGCTTCTTTATTTTCATACAAATTTACATTATTTTATTAATATTCTGTGTATTTATTTTGATACGACTTTACATTATTCTATTTGTGTTTTGTTCATATTTTTTTTATACAAATTTACGTTATTTTAAGTGTATTTGTTTATGTATTTTCATTCAAATTTACATTATTTTATGTGTATTTTGTGTATGTATTTCAATACAAATTTACCTAATTTTATGTGTATTTTGTACATATATTTTCATACAAATTTAAAATAGTTTTGTGTATTTTTTTATATAGTTTGATACAAATTTAGGTTATTTTATGTTTATTTTGTATATCTATTTTCATACAAATACACATTCTTTTATTGATATTTTGTTTATTTATTTTGACGCGAATTTACATTATTTAATGTGTATTTTGTATATATATTTTTATACGTATTTACATCATTTCATGTGTATTTTGTATAGTTTTAAACAAATTTATATAATTTAATGTGTATTTTGTATATATATATTTATGCAAATACACATTCTTTTATTGGTATTTTGTTCATTTATTTTGATACTAATTTACATTATTTTATGTGTATTTTCTATACATTTTTTATACGTATTTACTTAATTTTATGTGTATTTTGCATATATATTTTTATAGAAATCTACCTTATTTCATGTGTATTCGTATATATATTTTGAAACAAATTTACATTGTTTATATGTATTTTGCATATCTATTTTTGTGTATTCTGTATTTATTTTTGTTATACATAGAATAATGTAAAATCGTATCAAAATAGGTACACAGAATATCAATAAAATAATTTAAATTTGTATGAAAATAAAGATGCAAAATACCCTTAAGATAAAGCATATTTTTTTTAAAAAAAATACATATACAAAAATACACATAGAATAATTAAATTTGTATTAAAATTAATATACAAAATGCACACATACAATAAGGTAAATTTGTATTGAAAAAAAACGCAAAATACAAATAAAACAGTGTAAATTTGTTTCAAAATATATATACGAATACACATAAAATAACGTAGATTTCTAGAAATATATATACAAAATACACATGAAATTATGTATATACGTATAAAAATATATATATAAAATACATATTAAGTAATGTAAATTCGTGAAAAAATAAATAAACAAAATATCATGAAAATAATGTGTATTTGTATGAAAATAAATAATAGATAATAAATTTGTATGTAATATATATGCAACATACACATTAAATAATGTAAATATGTATAAAAAAAAATATATACAAAAAACAAATAGAATAATATAAAATCGTATCAAAATAAATACACCGAATATTAATAAAATAATGTAAATTTGTATGAAAATAAAGATGCAAAATTCCCATCAAATAGCGCATTTCTTATAAAAATATATATACCAAAATACACATAAAATATTTAAATTTGTAATGAAATAAATATACAAAATGCACATACAATAAGGTAAACTTCTGTTGAAAGAGATATGCAAAAATACATATAAAAAATTGTAAATTTGTTTCAAAATATATATACGAATACACATAAAATAACGTAGATTTCTATAAAAATATATATACAAAATACACATAAAATTAGGTAAATACGTATAAAAAAATGTAAACAAAATACACATAAAATAATATAAATTCGAAACAAAATAAATAAACAAAATACCAATAAAAGAATGTGTATTTGTTCTGTGTATTTTTGTATATAGTTTTATACAAATTTACGATACAAATACAAATACAAAAATACACATTAAATAATTTAAAATTGAATTAAATAAATATACAAAATAAACATAAAATAAGGTAAATTTGTAATAAAATATATGTAAGAATACACATGAAATAATATAAATTTGTATGAAAATATATATACAAATACATATAAAATAACATAAATTTGTATAAATATTGTTTCAAAATATATACGAATACACACAATAAAATAACGTAAATTTTTATGAAAATGTATATATAAAATACACATCAAATAATTTAAATACGTAGAAAAATATATATACAAAATACACATAAAATAATGTAAATTCGTAAAAAATTAAATACACGAAATTCCAATAAAAGAATGTATATTTGTAGGAAAATATATATACAAAAAACAAATAAAATAACTAAAAAAAAATTTGTATAAAAAATATATACAAAAATACACAAAAATAATTTAAGTTTGTTTGAAAATAGATATGCAAAATACACATAAAGTTAGGCCAATTTGTATTTTGTATATCTATTTTTATACGTATTTACTTAGTTTATGTGTATTTTGTATATATATTTTTTATAGAAATCTACGTTATTTTATGTGTATTCGTTTATATATTTTGAAACAAATTTACATTGTTTTATATGTATTTTTGCATATCTCTTTCAATACAAGTTTACCTTATTGTATGTGCATTTTGTATATTTACTTCAATACAAATTTAAATATTTTATGTGTGTTTTGGTATATATATTTTTATAAGAAATGCGCTATTTGATGGGAATTTTGCATCTTTATTTTCATACAAATTTACATTATTTTATTAATATTCGGTGTATTTATTTTGATACGATTTCAAATTATTCTATTTGTTTTTTGTATATATATTTTTTTTATACATATTTAAATTATTTAATGTGTATCTTGCATATATATTTCATACAAGTTATTATCTATTATTTATTTTCATACAAATACACATTCTTTTCATGATATTTTGTTTATTTATTTTGACACGAATTTACCTAGATATGTATTTTGTATATATATTTTTATACGTATTTACATAATTTCATGTGTATTTTGTATATATATTTCTATAGAAATCTACGTTATTTTATGTGTATTCGTATATATATATTTTGAAACAAATTTACTTTGTTTTATATGTATTTTTGAATATCTCTTTCAATACATATTTACCTTACTGTATATGCATTTTGTATATTTATTTCAATACAAATTTATATATTTTATGTGTATTTTGGTATATATATTTAAAAAAAAATGCGCTATTTTATGGGAATTTTGCATCTTTCTTTTCATACAAATTTACATTATTTTATTGATATTCTGTGTATTTATATTGATAGGATTTTACATAATTCTATTTCTTTTTTGTATATATTTTTTTATACACATTTACATTATTTAATGTGTATCTTGCATATATATTTTATACAAATTTACGTTATTTTAAGTATTTGTTTATATATTTTCATTCAAATTTACATTATTCTATGTGTATTTTGTAGATGTATTTCAATACAAATTTACCTAATTTTATGTGTATTTTGTATATTTCTTTCTATACAAATTTTAAATATTTTTGTGTATTTTTGTATATAGTTTTATACAAATTTAGGTTATTTTATGTACGCATTTATATGTATACGCATTGTATATATATTTTTATGCAAATTTACTTTATTTTATGTGCATTTTTGTACATATATTTTTTTAGAAATTTGCGTTATTTTATGTGTATTTGTATATGTTTTCTCATACAAATTTACATTATTTTATTGCTATTTTTTTATTTATTTTGATACGAATGAAAATAGATATACAAAATATACATAAAATAAACTAAATTTGTATTGAAATATATATACAAAATACATAAAATAATGTAAATTTGTATCAAAATATTTTAACAGATGCGCATAAAATAACGTAAATTTGTTTTAAAATATACAAAATACACATTAAATAATGTAAATATGTATACAAAATATATACAAAACACGAATAGAATAATGTAAAATCGTATCAAAATAAATACACAGAATATTAATAAAACAATGTAAATTTGTATGAAAATAAAGATGCAAAATACCCTTAAATAACGCATTTTTTATAAAAATATATATACAAAAATACACATGAAAAAATTAATTTGTATTAAAATAAATATACAAAATACACATACAATAAGGTAAATCTGTATTGAAATAGATATGCAAAATACATATAAAACAATGTAAATTTTTTCCAAAATATATATACGAATACACATAAAATAACGTCGATTTGTATAAAAATATATATACAAAATTCACATAAAATGAAGTAAATACGTATAAGAAAATGTATACAAAATACACATAAAATAATGTAAATTCGTTTCAAAATAAATAAACAAAATACCAATAAAAGAATGTGTATTTGTATAAATATAAATATACAAAATACACATAAAATAACGTAAATTTGTATAAAACTATATACAAAAATACACAGAAGTTATTAAATTCGTATGAAAATAGATATACAAAATACAGATAAAATAAGCTAAATTTGAATTGAAATGTATATACAAAATACATAAAATAATGTAAATTTGTATCAAAATATTTATAAAAATACATATAATAACGTAAATTTGTTTAAAAATATATAAACAAAATACACATTAAGTAATGTAAATACGTATAAAAAGTATGTACAAAATACAGATATAATCATGTAACTCGTATCTAACTAAATAAACAAAATATCAATAAAATAATGTAAATTTGTATGAGAAAACATATACAAATACATATAAAATAACGCTAATTTCCATAAAAATATATGTCCAAAAATGAACGTAAAATAAAGTAACTTTGAATAAAAATATATATACAAAACACACATTAAATAATGTAAATGCGTACATAAAATAACCTAAATTTGTATAAAACTATATACAAAAATACACAAAAATAATTTAAATTTGTATGAAAAGAAATATACAAAATACACATAAAATTAGGTTAATTTGTATTGAAATACATATACAAAATACATATAAAATAATGTAAATTTGAAAGAAAATATATAAGCAAATCCACATATAATAACGTAAATTTGTATGAAATATATATTCAAAATACTCATTAAATAATGTAAATATGTATAAAAAAATATATACAAAACACAAATAGTATAATGTAAAACCGTATCAAAATATATACACAGAATATTTATAAAATAATGTAAATTTGTATGAAAATTAAGATGCAAAATACCTATAAAATAATGCATTTTTTATAAAATTATTGATACCAAAATACACATAAAATATTTGAATTTGTATTAAAATAAATATACAAAATGCACATACAATAAGGTTAATTTGTATTGAAATAGATATGCAAAATACATATAAAATAATGTAAATTTGTTTCAAAATATATATACGAATACACAAAAAAAAACGTAGATTTCTATAAAAATACATATACAAAATACACATAATATTAAGTAAATACGCATACAAAAATGTATACAAAATACACATAAAATAATGTAAATTGGTATAAATGTAAATAAACAATATACCAATAAAAGAATGTGTATTTGTATAAATATAAATATACAAAATGCACATAAAATAACGTAAATTTATATAAATCTATATACATAAAATAACGCAAATTTCTATAAAAATATATGTACAAAAATGAACATAAAATAAATTTGCATAAAAATATATTTACAAAACACACATTAGATAATGTAAATGAGTATAAAAATATGTATACAAAATACCTATGAAATAATCTAAATTCGTATCGAATTAAATTAAGAAATACCAATAAAATAAGGTAAATTTGTAATGAAATATATGAAAAAATACACATAAAATAATATAAATTTGTATGAAAATATATATACAAATACACATAAAATAATTTAAATACGTAGAAAAATATATATACAAAAAACACATAAAATAATGTAAATTTGTATGAAAATATATAAATACACATAAAATAAAGTAAATTTGGATAAAATATATATACAAAATGAACATTAAATAATGTAAATATGTATAAAAAATATATACAAAATACACATAGAATAATGTTAAATCGTATCAAAATAAATAAAGAGAATATCAATAAAATAATGTAAATTTGTATGAAAATAAAGATGCAAAATATCCATATAATAACGCATATTTGCATAAAAATATATATACAAAAATACATATAAAATAGTTAAATTTGTATTAAAATAAATATACAAAATGCACGTACAATAAAATAAATTGGTATTGAAATAGATATGCAAAATACACATCAATAATGTAAATTTGTATCAAAATATATATACGAATACTCATAAAATAGAGTAAATTTCTATAAAAATATACATACAAAATAGATATACAAAATACACATATAACTAGTTAAATTTGTATTTAAATACATGTACAAAAAACACATAAAATAATGTAGATTTGTATGAAATGAAAACAAATACATTTTATATAAAATATATATACAAAATACACATAGAATAATGTAAAATCATATTAAAATAAATACACAGAATATCAATAAAATAATGTAAATTTGTATGAAAATAAAGATGGAAAATACCCATAAAATAAAGCATATTTTTATAAAAATTAATATACAAAAATACACATAGATTAATCAAATTTGTATTAAAATTAATATACTAAATGCACATACAATAAAGTAAATTTGTATTGAAAAAATATGCAAAATACACATAAAACTATGTAAATTTGTCTCAAAATATATATACGAATACACATAAAATAACGCAGATTTCTATAGAAATATACATACAAAATACACTTGAAATAATGTAAATACGTATAAAAATATATATAAAAAATACACATTAAATAATGTTAATTCGTGTCAAAATAAATAAACAAAATATCATGAAAAGAATGTGTATTTGTATGAAAATAGATATACAAAATACACATAAAATAACCTAAATTTGTATAAAACTATATACAAAAATACACAAAAATAATTTAAACTTGTATGAAAATAAATATACAAAAAACATATGAAAATAGGTAAATTTGTATTGAAATACATATACAAAATACACATAAAATAATGTAAATTTGAATGAAAATATATAAACATATAGACTTAAAAAAACGTAAATTTGTATCAAATATATATACAAAAAAAAACATTAAATAATGTAAATATGTATAAAAAAATATATATAAAACACAAATAAAATAATGTAAAATCGTATCAAAATAAATACAGAAAATATTAATAAAATAATGTAAATTTGTATGAAAATTAAGATGCAAAATACCCATAAAATAACGCATTTTTTATAAAAATATATATACGAAAAAACATAAAATATTTGATTTTGTATTAAAATAAATAGATATACAAAATACACATAAAATAAGCTAAATTTGAATTGAAATATATATACAAAATACATAAAATAATGTAAATTTGTATCAAAATACCTATACAAATACACATATAATAACGTAAATTTGTATAAAAATATATAAACAAAATACACATTAAATAATGTAAATACGTATAAAAAAATGTAAAAAATACACAAATAATCATGTAACTCGTATCAAAATAAATAGACAAAATACTAATAAAATAATGTAAATTTCTAAGAGTAAACATATACAAAATACACATAAATAACGCAAATATCAATAAAAATATATATAATATAATATGTTTTTATACATATTTAAAATATTTAATGTATATTTTGTATATATATATTTTATCCAAATTTACGTGATTTTATATGTATTTGTTTATATATTTTCATACAAATTTACATTATTTTGTGTGAGTTTTGTATATGTATTTCAATACAAATTTGCCTAACTTTATGTGTATTTTGCATATCTATTTTCAAACAAATTTAAATTATTTTTGTGTATTTTTGTATATATTTTTATACAAATTTTAGTTATTTTATTTGTTTTTTGAATATATATTTTCCTACAAATATACACTCTTTTATTGGAATTTTGTGTATTTAATTTTTTACGAATTTACATTATTTTATGTGTATTTTGTATATATTTTTCTACGTATTTAAACAATTTTATGTGTATTTTATATATACATTTTCATAAAAATTTACGTTATTTTATTGTGTGTATTCGTATATATTTTGAAACAAATTTTATACAAATTCATGTTATTTTATGTGTATTTTTATATATATTTTCATACAAATTTTTATTATTTTATAATAAAACAATGTAAATTTGTATGAAAATAAAGATGCAAAATACCCATTAAATAACGCAATTTTTATAAAAAATATATATACCAAAATACACATGAAAAAATTAATTTGTATTAAAATAAATATACAAAATACACATACAATAAGGTAAATCTGTATTGAAATAGATATGCAAAATACATATAAAACAATGTAAATTAGTTTCAAAATATATATACGAATACACATAAAATAACGTAGATTTGTATAAAAATATATATACAAAATACACATAAAATGAAGTAAATACGTATAAGAAAATGTATACAAAATACACATAAAATAATGTAAATTCGTATCAAAATAAATAAACAAAATACCAATAAAAGAATGTGTATTTGTATAAATATAAATATACAAAATACACATAAAATAACGTAAATTTGTATAAAACTATACAAAAATACACAGAAGTAGTTAAATTCGTATGAAAATAGATATACAAATTACAGATAAAATAAGCTAAATTTGAATTGAAATGTATATACAAAATACAGTATTTTATGTGTAGATTTGTATTTAGGTTATTTTATGTGTATTTTGTATATATATTTTCATCCAAAATTACATTATTTTATTGGTATTTTCTTAATTTAAAGTTTTATATAAATTTACGTTATTTTATGTGCATTTTGTATATTTATATTTATACAAATACACATTCTTTTATTGGTATATTGTTTATTTACATTTATACGAATTTACATTATTTTATGTGTATTTTGTATACATTTTTTTATACGTATTTACTTAATGTTATGTGTATTTTGTATATGTATTTTTATAGAAATCTACGTTATTTTATGTGTATTCGTATATATATTTTGAAACAAATTTACATTATTTTATATGTATTTTGCTTATCTGTTTCAATACAAATTTACCTTATTGTATGTGCATTTTGTATATTTATTTTAATACAAATTGAAATATTTTATGTGTATTTTGGTATCAATAATTTTTTAAAAAAACGTAAATTTGTATAAAAATAAAGAAGCAAAATACCCATAAAATAACGCATTTTTTTATTTATAAAAATATATATACCAAAATACACATCAAAAAATTAAATTTGTATTAAAATAAATATACAAAAAACACATACAATAAGGTAAATTTGTATTGAAATAGATATGCAAAATACATATAAAACAATGTAAATTTGTTTAAAAATATATATACGAATACATATAAAATAACGTAGATTTCAATAAAAATATATATATACAAAATACACATAAAATGAAGTAAATACGTATAAAAAAATGTATACAAAATACACATAAAATAATGTAAATTCGTATCAAAATAAATAAACAAAATACCAATAAAAGAATGTGTATTTGTATAAATATAAATATACAAAATACACATTAAATAACGTAAATTTATATAAAACTATATACAAAAATACACAGTAATTAAATTTGTATAAAAATATATACAAAATACACACAAAAAAAACTAAATTTGAATTGAAATATATATACAAAATACATGAAATAAAGTAAATTTGTATCAAAATATTTATAGAAATACACATATAATAACGTAAATTTGTATGAAAATATATAAACAAAATACACATTAAATAATGTAAATACGTATAAAGAAATATGTACAAAATACACATATAATCATGTAATTCGTATCAAAATAAATAAACAAAATACCAATAAAATAATATAAATTTGTATGAGTAAACGTGTATGTTGCATATTTTTTCAATACAAATTTACCTTTTTATATACGCATTTTGTATATCAATTTTAATATATGTGTATTTGAATATATATTTTGATACAAATTTACATTATTTTATGTATTTTCTATATTTATTTCAATTCAAATTTAGCTTATTTTATGTGTCTTTTGTATATCTATTTTCATACAAATTTAATTATTTTTGTTTATTTTTGTATATAGTTTTATACAATTTTACGTTATTTTATGTGTATTTTGTATATTTATATTTATACAAGTAAACATTCTTTTATTGGCATTTAGTTTATTTATTTTGATACGAATTTACATTATTTTATGTGTATTTTGTATACATTTTCTTATACGTATTTACTTTATTTTATGTGTATTTTGTATATCTATTTCCATACAAATTTACCTTATTGTATGTGCATTTTGTATATTTATTGTAATACAAATTTAAATATTTTAAGTGTATTTTGGTATATATATTTTCATAAAAAATCCGTTGTTTTATGGGTATTTTGCATCTTTATTTTCATACAAATTTACATTATTTTATTAATATTCTGTGTATTTATTTTGATACTATTTTACATTATTCTATTTGTGTTTTGTATATATTTTTTTTATGCATATTTACATTATTTAATGTGTATTTTCTATATACATTTCATACAAATTTACGTTATTTTAAGTGTATTTGTTTATATATTTTCATTCGAATTTACATTATTTTATGTGTATTTTGTATATGTATTTCAATAGAAATTTAACTAGTTTTATGTGTATTTTGTATATATATTTTTATACAAATTTAAATTATTTTTGTGTATTTTTTTAATAGAGTTTTATACAAATTTACAATATTTTATGTGTATTTTGTATATTTATTTACACACAAATACACATTCTTTTATTGATATTTTGTTTATTTATTTTGATGCGAATTTACATTATTTAATGTGTATTGTGTATATATATTTTTATACGTATTTACGTCATCCTTATTGTATGTGTGCATTTTGTATATTAATTTTAATACAAATTTAATTATTCTATGTGTATTTTTGTATATGTATTTAAAAAAAAAAATGCTTTATCTTATGGGTATTTTGCATCTTTATTTTCATACAAATTTAAATTATTTTATTGATATTCTGTGTACTTATTTTGATACGATTTTACATTATTCTATGTATAACAAAAATAAATACAGAATACACAAAAATAGATATGCAAAATACATATAAACAATGTAAATTTGTTTCAAAATATATATACGAATACACATGAAATAAGGTAGATTTCTATAAAAATATATATACAAAATACACATAAAATTAAGTAAATACGTATAAAAAATGTATACAAAATACACATAAAATAATGTAAATTAGTATCAAAATAAATAAACAAAATACCAATAAAAGAATGTGTATTTGTATAAATATATATATATACAAAATACACATTGAATAATATAAATTTGTTTAAAACTATACAAAATACACATGAAATGATGTAAATACGTATAAAAATATATACAAAATACACATTAAATAATGTAAATTCGCGTCAAAATAAATAAACAAAATATCAATAAAAGAATGTGTATTTGTATGAAAATAGATATACAAAATACACATAAAATAACCTAAATTTCTATCAAACTATATACAAAAATACACAAAAATATTTTAAATTTGTATGAAAATAAATATACAAAATACACATGAAATTAGGTAAATTTGTATTGAAATACATACACAAAATACACATAAAATAATGTAAATTTGAATGAAAATACATTATCAAATACACTTAAAATAACGTAAATTTGTATAAAAAAATATGTACAAAACACAAATAGAATAATGCAAAATCGTATAAAAATAAATACACAGAATATTATTAAAATAATGTAAATTTGTATGAAAATATTTATACAAATACACATATAATAACGTAAATTTGTATGAAAATATATAAACAAAATACACATTAAATAATGTAAATACGTATAAAAAAATATGTACAAAATACACATATAATCATGTAATTCGTATCAAAATAAATAAACAAAATACCAATAAATAATATAAATTTGTATGAGTAAACGTGTATGTTGCATATTTTTTCAATACAAATTTACCTTATTATATACGCATTTTGTATATTAATTTTAATACAAATTTAATTATTCGATGTATTTTGTATCTGTATTTTATAAACATATGCTTTATTTTTAGTTCATTTTGCATCTTTATTTTCATACAAATTTACATTATTTTATTGATATTCTGCTCATTCATTTTGATACGAATTGACATTATTCTATGTGTATTTTGTATATATTTTTCATACAAATTTACGTTATTTTATGTGTATTTGTTTACATATTTTGACACAAATTTATAATATTTTATGGGTATTTTGTATATACATTTCAAAAGAAATTTACCTAGTTTTATGTGTATTTTGTATATCTATTTTCATACAAACTCAAATTATTTCTATGTATTTTTGTATATATTTTAATACAAATTTTAGTTATGTTATGTGTATTTTGTAAATTTATTTTCATTCAAATATATATTATTTTATTGGTGTTTTGTTGATTTATATTGATACGAATTTACATTATTTTATATGTACTTTGTATATATATATTTATACGCTTTTACATTATTTAATATTTATTTTGAATATATATTTTTATACAAATTCATGGTATTTTATGTGTATTTGTATATATATTTTCAAATAAATTTACATTATTTTATGTGTATTTTGTACATATATTTTATTACAAATCTACCTTATTTTATGTTTATTTTGTATGTGTATTTTGTATACAAATTTACCTTATTATATACGCATTTTGTATATTAATTTTAAGACAAATTTTAATTTTAATACAAAGTTTTATGTGTATTTTGTATATCTATTTTCATACAAACTCAAATTATTTCTACGTATTTTTGTATATATCTTAATACAAATTTTAGTTATGTTATTTGTATTTTGTAAATTTATTTTCATTCAAATTATAATATTTTATTATATGTATTTTGTATATATATTTCTATAGAAATCTACTTTATTTTATGTTTATTCGTATATATATTTTGAAACAGATTTACATTGTTTTACATGTATTTTTGAATATCTCTTTCAATACAAATTTACCTTACTGTATATGCATTTTGTATATTTATTTCAATACAAATTTAAATATTTTATGTGTATTTTGGTAAATATATTTTTATAAAAAATGCGATAATTTTTGGGAATTTTGCATCTTTATTTTCATACAAATTTACATTATTTTATTGATATTCTGTGTATTTATTTTGATACGATTTTACATTATTCTATTTGTTTTTTGTATATAATTTTTTATACACATTTACATTATTTAATGTGTATCTTGCATATATATTTTATACAAATTTACGTTATTTTAAGTGTATTTGTTTATATATTTTCATTCAAATTTACATTATTTGATGTGTATTTTGTATATGTATTTCAATACAAATTTACCTAATTTTATGTGTATTTTGTATATTTCTTTTCAAACGAATTTAAATTATTTTTGTGTATTTTTGTATATAGTTTTATACAAATTTAGGTTATTTTATGTACGCATTTACATTATTTAGTGTGTGTTTTGTATATATATTTTTATGCAAATTTACTTTATTTTATGTGCATTTTTGTACATATATTTTTATAGAAATTTGCGTTATTTGTATATGTTTTCTCATTCAAATGTACATTATTTTATTGCTATTTTGTTTATTTATTTTGATACGAGTTACATGATTATATGTGTATTTTGTACATATTTTTTATACGTATTTACATTACTTAATGTGTATTTTGTTTATATATTTTTAAACAAATCTACGTTATTATATGTATTTGTATAAATATTTTGATACAGATTTACATTATTTTATGTATTTTGTATGTACATTTCTATTTAAATTTAGCTTATTTTAGCTGTATTTTGTATATATAATTTAATACAAATTTAATTACTTCTGTGTATTTTTGTATATAGTTTTATACAAATTTACGATATTTTTTGTGTATTTTGTATATTTATATTTATACAAATACACATTCTTTTACTGGTATTTTGTTTATTTATTTTGATACGATTTTTATGTGTATTTTGTATTCATTTTTGTATACGTATTTACTTCATTTTATGTGTTTTTTTGTATATATTTTATGTGTATTCGTATATATATTTTGAAACAAATTTACATTCTTTTATAATTATTTTTGAATATCTCTTTCAATACAAATTTACCTCTCCATATATACCAAAATACACATAAAAAAATTAAATTTGTATTAAAATAAATATTTAAAAAACACATACAATAAGGTAAATTTGTATTGAAATAGATATGCAAAATACATATAAAACAATGTAAATTTGTTTCAAAATATATATACGAATACACATAAAATAACGTAGATTTCTATAAATATATATATACAAAATACACATAAAATGAAGCAAATACGTATAAAAAAATGTAAACAAAATACACATAAAATAATGTAAATTCGCATCAAAATAAATATACAAAATACCAATAAATGAATGTGTATTTGTATAAATATAACTATACAAAATACATATAAAATAACGTAAATTTATATAAAACTATATACAAAAATACACAGAAGTATTTTAATTTGTATGAAAATAGATATACAAAATAAGGTAAATTCGTTTCATATTCAATAAACAAAATTCAGATTTTATAAAAATAATATAAAATCAGATTATCAGATTTTGTATATCTATTTTCATACAAACTCAAATTATTTCTATGTATTTTTGTATATATTTTAATACAAATTTTAGTTATGTTATGTGTATTTTGTAAATTTATTTTCATTCATATATATATTATTTTATTGGTGTTTTGTTGATTTATATTGATACGAATTTACATTATTTTATATGTACTTTGAATATATATTTTTATACGCTTGTACATTATTTAATATTTATTTTGAATATATATTTTTATACAAACTCATGGTATTGTATGTGTATTTGTATATATATTTTCATATAAATTTACATTATTTTATGTGTATTTTGTACATATATTTTATTTCAAATCTACCTTATTTTATGTTTATTTTGTATATGTATTTTGTATATTTATATTTATCCAAATACACATTCTTTTATTGGAATTTTGTTTATTTATTTTAATTCGAATTTACATTATTTTATGTGTATTTTGTATACATTTTTTTATACGTATTTACTCAATTTTATGTGTATTTTGTATATATATTTTTATAGAAATCTACGTTTTTTTATTTGTATTCGTATATATATTTTGAAACAAATTTACATTGTTTTATATGTATTTTTGCATATCTCTTTCAATACAAATTTACCTTATTGTATGTGCATTTTGTATATTTATTTCAATGCAAATTTAAATATTTTATGTGTATTTTGGTATATATATTTTTATAAGATTACGAAAATTTGAATAAAAATATATACAAAAAAACAAAAAAATAAATTTCAATTTGTATGAAAATAGATATACAAAATACACATTTAATTAGTTAAATTTGTATTTAAATATATGTACAAAGTACACATAAAATAATGTAAATTTGTATGAAATGAAAACAAATTCACATAAAATTCGCGTCAAAATAAATAAACAAAATATCAATTAAAGAATGTGTATTTGTAGGAAAATAGATATACAAAATACACATAAAATAACCTAAATTTGTATCAAACTATATACAAAAAAAAAAAAAAAAAAAATTTGTATGAAAATAAATATACAAAATACACATAAAATTAGGTAAATTTGTATTGAAATACATACACAAAATACACATAAAATAATGTAAATTTGAATGAAAATACATAAACAAATACACTTAAAATAACGTAAATTTGTATAAAAAAATATGTACAAAACACAAATAGAATAATGTAAAATCGTATCAAAATAAATACACAGAATATTAATAAAATAATGTAAATTTGTATGAAAATAAAGAAGCAGAATACCCATAAAATAACGCATTTTTTTTATTTATAAAAATATATATACCAAAATACACATCAAAAAATTATTTTTGTATTAAAATAAATATACAAAAAACACATACAATAAGGTAAATTTCTATTGAAATAGATATGCAAAATACATATAAAACAATGTAAATTTGTTTCAAAATATATATACGAATACACATAAAATAACGTAGATTTCTATAAAAATATATATACAAAATACACATAAAATGAAGTAAATACATATAAAAAAATGTATACAAAAAACATAAAATAATGTAAACTCGTATCAAAATAAATAAACAAAATACCAATAAAAGAATGTGTATTTGTATAAATATAAATATACAAAATACACATAAAATAACGTAAATTTATATAAAACTATATACAAAAATACACAGAAGTAATTAAATTTGTATGAAAATATATACAAAATACACACAAAATAAGCTAAATTTGAATTGAAATATATATACAAAATACATGAAATAAAGTAAATTTGTATAAAAATATTTATACAAATATACATATAATAACGTAAATTTGTATGAAAATATATAAACAAAATACACATTAAATAATATAAATACGTATAAAAAATATGTACAAAATACACATATAATCATGTAATTCGTATCAAAATAAATAAACAAAATACCAATAAAATAATATAAATTTGTATGAGTAAACGTGTATGTTGCATATTTTTTCAATACAAATTTACCTTATTATATACGCATTTTGTATATTAATTTTAATATATGTGTATTTGAATATATATTTTGATACAAATTTACATTATTTTATGTATTTTCTATATTTATTTCAATTCAAATTTAGCTTATTTTATGTGTCTTTTGTATATCTATTTTCATACAAATTTAATTATTTTTGTTTATTTTTGTATATAGTTTTATACAATTTTACGTTATTTTATGTGTATTTTCTATATTTATATTTATACATGTAAACATTCTTTTATTGGCATTTAGTTTATTTATTTTGATACGAGTTTACATTAATTTATGTGTATTTTGTATACATTTTCTTATACGTATTTACTTCATTTTATGTGTATTTTGTATATATATTTTTATAGAAATCTACGTTATTTTATGTGTATTCGTATATATATTTTGAAACAAATTTACATTGTTTTATGTGTATTTTGCATATCTATTTCAATACAAATTTACCTTATTGTATGTGCATTTTGTATATTTATTGTAATACAAATTTAAATATTTTATGTGTATTTTGGTATATATATTTTCATAAAAAATGCGTTGTTTTATGGGTATTTTGCATCTTTATTTTCATACAAAATTACATTATTTTATTGATATTCTGTGTATTTATTTTGATACGATTTTACATTATTCTATGTATATTTTGTATATATATTTTATACAAATGTACGTTATTTTATGTGAATTTTTTTCATTTCATACAAATTTACACTATTTTATGTGTATTTTGTACATGTATTTAAATACAAATTTAACTAATTATATGTGTATTTTGTATATCTATTTTCATACAAATTGAAATTTATTTATTTTTTTTTTGTATATATTTCTATTCAAATTTTCGTAATTTTATGTGTATTTTGTATATTTATTTTCCTACAAATATACGTTCTTTTATCGGAATTTTGTTTATTTATTTTGATACGAATTTTCATTTTTTTAGGTGTATTTGATATATATATTTTTATACTTATTTACATAATTTTATATGTATTTTGAATATATATTTTCATAGAAATTTACTCTATATGTATATACAAAAAAACACAAATAATTTAAATTTGTATGAAAATAAATATACAAAATACACATAAAATTAGGTAAATTTGTATTGAAATACATATACAAAATACACTTAAAATAATGTAAATTTGAATGAAATTATATAAACAAATACACTTAAAATGACGTTAATTTGTATAAAATATATAAAAAATACTCATTAAATAGTGAAAATATGTATAAAAAAATATATACAAAACACAAATAGTATAATATAAAATCGTATCAAAATATATACACAGAATATTAATAAAATAATGTACATATGTATGAAAACTAAGATGCAAAATACCTATAAAATAACGCATTTTATTTTATAAAATTATATATACCAAAATACACATAAAATATTTGAATTTGTATTAAAATAAATATACAAAATGCACATACAATAAGGTAAATTTGTATTGAAATAGATATGCAAAAAACATATAAAACAATGTAAATTTGTTTCAAAATATATATACGAATACACATAAAATAACGTAGATTTCTATAAATATATATATACAAAATACAAATAAAATTAAGTAAATACGAATCAAAAATGTATACAAAATACACATAAAATAATGTAAATTCGTATAAATATAAATAAACAAAATACCAATAAGAGAATGTTCATTTGTATAAATATAAATATACAAAATGCACATAAAATAACGTAAATTTGTATAAAACTATATAAAAAAATACACAGAAGTAATTAAATTTGCATGAAAATAGATATACAAAATACACACAAAATAAGCTAAATTTGAATTGAAATATATATACAAAATACATAAAATAAAGTAAATTCGTTTCAAAATATTTTAAACAAATACACATATAATAACGTAAATTTGTAAAAAAAATATATAAACAAAATACACATTAAGTAATGTAAATACGTATAAAAAAATATTTACAAAATACACCAATAATCAAGTCATTCGTATCAAAATAAATAAACAAAAACTAATTAAATAATGTAAATTTGTATGAGAAAACATATACAAAATACACATAAAATAACGTTTTAAGTTTCTATAAAAATATATGTACAAAAATGCACATAAAATTAGTTTGCATAAAAAATATATACAAAACACACATTAGATAATGTAAATGAGTATAAAAATATGTATACAAAATACCTATGAAATAATCTAAATTCGTATCGAGTTAAATTAAGAAAATAACAATAAAATAATGTAATTTTGGATGAAAATATATAGAAAACACACATAAAATAACCTAAATACAAATACAAATATACACATTAAATAATTTAAAATTGAATGAAATAAATATACAAAATAAACATAAAATAAGGTAAATTTGTAATAAAATATATGTAAGAATACACATAAAATAATATAAATTTGAATGAAAATATATATACAAATACACATAAAATAACATGAATTTGTATAAAATGTTTCAAAATATATACGAATACACACAATAAAATAACGTAAATTTTTATGAAAATGTATATATAAAATACACATAAAATAGTTTAAATACGTAGAAAAATATATACACAAAATTCCAATAAAAGAATGTATATTTGTAGGAAAATATATATACAAAAAACAAATAAAATAACTAAAATTTGTATAAAAATATATACAAAAATACGCAAAAATAATTTAAATTTGTTTGAAAATAGATATGCAAAATACTCATAAAGTTAGGCAAATTTGTATTGAAATACATATACAAAACTCACATAAAATAATGTAAATTTGTATGAAAATATATAAACAAATACATATAAAATCACGTAAATTTGGATAAAATATATATATACAAAATATACATTAAATATTTTAAATATGTATAAAAATATATTATATTATATATATTTTTATTGATATTTGCGTTATTTATGTGTATTTTGTATATGTTTTCTCATAGAAATTTACATTATTTTATTGGTATTTTGTCTATTTATTTTGATACGAATTACATGATTATTTGTGTATTTTTTACATTTTTTTATACGTATTTACATTATTTAATGAATATTTTGTTTATATGTTTTTATACAAATTTATGTTATTATATGTGTATTTGTATAGGTATTTTAATACAAATTTACATTATTTTAGGTATTTTGTATATATATTTCAATTCAAATTTAGCCTATTTTATGTGTATTTTGTATATCTATTTATTTTAATACAAAATCAAATATTTTATGTTTTTTCGTATATATATTTTTATAAAAAATGCGTTATTTTATGGGTATTTTGCATCTTAATTTTCATACAAATTTACATTATTTTATTAATATATTCTGTATTTATTTTGATACGATTTTACATTATTTTATTTGTGTTTTGTATATATTTTTTTATACATATTTATATTATTTAATGTTTTTTTGTATATATATTTGATACAAATTTACGTTATTTTAAGTCTATATGTTTATATATTTTCATTCAAATTTACATTATTTTATGCGTATTTTGTATATGTATTTCAATACAAATTTACCTATTTGTATATGTTTTTTGTATATTTATTTTCATACAAGTTTAAATTATTTTTGTGTATTTTTGTATATAGTTTTATACAAATTTAGGTTATTTTATGTGTATTTTGTATATCTATTTTCATACAAATACAGATTCTTTTCATGATATTTTGTTTATTTATTTTGACACGAATTAACATTATTTAATGTGTATTTTGTATATATATTTTTATACGTATTTACATTATTTCAAGTGTATTTTGTATATATATTTCTATAGAAATCTGCGTTATTTTATGTGTATTCGAATATATATTTTGAAACAAATTTACATTGTTTTATGTGTATTTTGCATATTTTTTCAATACAAATTTACCTTATTGTATGTGCATTTTGTATATTAATTTTAATACAAATTTGATTAATCTATGTGTATTTTTGTATATGTATTTTATAAAAATATGTAATTAGTTAAATTTGTATTTAAATACATGTACAAAATACACATAAAATAATGTAAATTTGTATGAAATGAAAACAAATTCACATAAAATAACGTACATTTGTATAAAATAGATATACAAAATAATTTTATGTGTATTTTGTATATTTATTTTCATACAAATTTAAATTGTTTTTGTGTATTTTTGTATATAGTTTTATACAAACTTAGGTTATTTTATGAGTATTTTGTATATCTATTTTCATACAAATACACATTCTTTTATTGATATTTTGTTTATTTATTTTGACGAGAATTTAAATTATTTAATGTGTATTTTGTATATATATTTTTATACGTATTTACATCATTTCATGTGTATTTTGTATATATATTTCTATAGAAATCTACGTTATATTATGTGTATTCGTATATAGATTTTTAAACAAATTTACACTTTTATGTGTATTTTGCATATTTTTTCAATACAAATTTACCTTATTGTATATGCATTTTGTATATTAATTTTAATACAAATTTAATTATTCTATGTATTTTTGTATATGTATTTTTATAAAAATATGCTTTATTTTATGGGTATTTTGCATCTTTATTTTCATACAAATTTACGTTATTTTATTGATATTCTGCTCATTCATTTTGATACGATTTGACAATATTCTATGTGTATTTTGTATATATTTTTCAAACAAATTTACGTTATTTTATGTGTATTTGTTTATATATTCTGACACAAATTTACAATATTTTATGGGTATTTTGTATATATATTTCAAAAGAAATTTACCTAGTTTTATGTGTATTTTGAATATTTATTTTCATACAAACTCAAATTATTTTTATGTATTTTTGTATATATTTCAATACAAATTTTAGTTATGTTATGTGTATTTTGTAAATCTATTTTCATTCAAATATATATTATTTTATTGGTATTTTGTTGATTTATATTGATACGAATTTACATTATTTTATATGTACTTTTTATAGATATTTTTATACGCATTTACATTATTTAATATTTATTTTGAATATATAATTTTATACAAATTCATGGTATTTTATGTGTATTTGTATATATATTTTCATATAAATTTACATTATTTTATGTGTATTTTGTACATATATTTCATTACAAATTTACCTTATTTTATGTTTATTTTGTATGTGTATTTTGTACATTTATATTTATATAAATACACATTCTTTTATTGGTATTTTGTTTATTTATTTTGTTTCGAATTTATATTATTTTATGTGTATTTTGTTTACATTTTTTCATACGTATTAACATAATTTTATGTGTATTTTGTATATATATTTTTATAGAAATCTACGTTATTTTATGTGTATTCGTATATATATTTTGAAACAAATTTACTTTGTTTTTATATGTATTTTTGCATATCTCTTTCAATAGAAGTTTACCTTATTGTGTGTGCATTTTGTATATTTATTTCAATACAAATTTAAATATTTTATGTGTATTTTGGTATATATATTTTTATAAGAAATGCGCTATTTGATGGGAATTTTGCATCTTTATTTTCATTCAAATTTACATTATTTTATTAATATTCGGTGTATTTATTTTGATACGATCTTACATTATTCTATTTGTTTTTTGTATATATTTTTTTTTATACATATTTACCTTATTTAATGTATATCTTGCATATATATTTCATACAAATTTATTTTCTATTATTTATTTTCATACAAATACACATTCTTTTCATGATATTTTGTTTATTTATTTTGACACGAATTTACATTACTTAATATGTATTTTATATATATACATATATATATATATATATATATATATATATATATATATATATATATATATATATATATATATATATATATATATATATATATATATATATATATATATATATATTTTTTATTTTTTTTTTAATTTTTTTTATTTTTTTATAAGTATTTACATAATTTCAAGTGTATTTTGTATATATATTTCTATAGAAATCTACGTTATTTTATGTGTATTCGTATATATATTTTGAAACAAATTTACAATGTTTTATTTGTATTTTGCGTTTTTTTTCAATACAAGTTTACCTTATTGTATGTGTGCATTTTGTATATTAATTTTAATACAAATTTAATTATTCTATGTGTATTTTTGTATATGTATTTAAAAAAAAAAATATGCTTTATCTTATGGGTATTTTGCATCTTTGTTTTCATACAAATTTAAATTATTTTATTGATATTCTGTGTACTTATTTTGATACGATTTTACATTATTCTATGTATAACAAAAATAAATACAGAATACACAAAAATAGATATGCAACATACATATAAACAATGTAAATTTGTTTCAAAATATATATACGAATACACATGACATGGGTATTTTGAATCTTAATTTTCAAACAAATTTATATTATTTTATTAATATTTTCTGTATTTATTTTGATACGATTTTACATTATTTTATTTGTGTTTTGTATATATTTTTTTATACATATTTACATTATTTAATGTGTTTTTTGTATATATATTTGATAAAAATTTACGTTATTTTAAGTCTATATGTTTATATATTTTCATTCAAATTTACATTATTTTATGTGTATTTTGTATATGTATTTCAATACAAATTTACCTAATTTTATGTTTTTTGTATATTTATTTTCATACAAGTTTAAATTATTTTTGTTTATTTTTGTATATAGTTTTATACAAATTTAGGTTATTTTATGTGTATTTTGTAAATCTATTTTCATACAAATACACATTCTTTTCATGATATTTTTTTTATTTATTTTGACACGAATTAACATTATTTAATGTGTATTTTGTATATATATTTTTATACGTATTTACATTATTTCAAGTGTATTTTGTATATATATTTCTATAGAAATCTACGTTATTTTATATGTATTCGTATATATATTTTGAAACAAATCTACTTTGTTTTATGTGTATTTTGCATATTTTTTCAATACAAATTTACATTATTGTATGTGCATTTTGTATATTAATTTTAATACAAATTTGATTAATCTATGTGTATTTTTGTGTATGTATTTTTATAAAAATATGCTTTATTTTATGGGTATTTTGCATCTTTATTTTCATACAAATTTACATTATTTTATTGATATTCTGTGTATTTATTTGGTATGATTTTACATTATTCTATGTGTATTTTGTATATACATTTTATATAAAATGTATTTGTTTTCATTTCATACAAATCTACATTATTTTATGTGTTTTTTGTACATGTATTTAAATACAAATTTAACTAGTTATATGTGTATTTTGTATATCTATTTTGTATGTATATTTTCATAGAAATTTACTCTATTTTATGAGTATTCGTATATATATTTTGATACAAATTTAGATTATTGATGTTTATTTTGCATATCTATTTCAATACAAATTTTCTTTATTGTACGTGCATTTTGTATATTTATTTTAATACAAATTTAATTATTTTATATGTATTTTTGTATATATTTTTATGCAAATATGCGTTATTATATGGATATTTTGCAGCTTTATTTTCATACAAATTTACATTATTTTATTGATATTCTCTTTATTTATTTTGATACGATTTAACATTATTCTATGTGTATTTTGTATATATTTTTTATACATATTTACATTATTTAAGGTTTATTTTGTATATATATTTTATCCAAATTTACATTATTTTATGTGTATTTGTTTATATATTTTTATACAAATTTACATTATTTTATGTGTATTTTGTATATACATTTTCATAAAAAAAATTACGTTATTTTATTGTGTGTATTCGTATATATTTTGATACAAATTTTATACAAATTCATGTTATTTAATGTGTATTTGTATATATATTTTCATACAAATTTATATTATTTTATGTGTATTTTTTCATATATTTCATTACAAATTTACCTTATTTTATGTTTATTTTGTATATTTATTTATTTCAATTTTAAATTAATTTATGTGTATATTTGTATTTGTATTTAGGTTATTTTATGTGTATTTTGTGTATATATTTTCATCCAAAATTACATTATTATATTGGTATTTTCTTAATTTAATTCGATACGAATTTAGATTATTTCATAGGTATTTTGTATACATATTTTTATACTCATTTACATTATCTAATGTGTGTTTTGTATATATATTTTTATGCAAATTTATTTTATGTTCATTTTTGTACATATATTTTTATAGAAATTTGCGTTATTTTATGTATAGTTTTTTTATAAATTTACGTTATTTTATGTGCATTTTGTATATTTATATTTATACAAATACACATTCTTTTATTGCTATATTGTTGATTTATATTTATACGAATTTACATTATTTTATGTGTATTTTGTATACATTTTTTTATACGTATTTTCTTAATTTTATGTGTATTTTGTATATGTATTTTTATAGAAATCTACGTTATTTTATGTGTATTCGCATATTCATTTTGAAACAAATTTACATTATTTTATATGTATTTTGCATATCTATATCAATACAAATTTACCTTATTGTATGTGCATTTTGTATATTTATTTTGATACAACTTCAAATATTTTATGTGTATTTTGGTATCAATAATTTTATAAAAAATGAGTTATTTTATAGGTATTTTGCATCTTAATTTTCATACAAATTTACATTATTTTATTAATAATCTGTGTATATATTTTGATACGATTTTACATTATTCTATTTGTGTTTTGTATATATTTTTTATACATATTTACATTATTTAATGTGTATTTTGTATATATATTTCATACAAATTTATGTTATTATATGTGTATTTGTTTATATATTTTCTTTCAAATTTACATTATTTTATGTGTATTTTGTATATGTATTTCAATAGATATTAACCTAATTTTATGTGTATTTTGTATATTTCTTTTCATACAAATTTAAATTATTTTTGTGTATTTTTGTATATAGTTTTATACAAATTTAGGTTATTTTATGTACGCATTTACATTATTTAATGTGTGTTTTGTATATATATTTTTATCCAAAGTTAATTTATTTTACGTTCATTTTTGGACATATATTTTTTATAGAAATTAGCGTTATTTTATATGTATTTGTATATGTATTTGTATTTGTATACGTTATTATATGTATTTTTATAAATATTTTGATACAAATTTACATTATTTTATGTATTTTGTATATACATTTCAATTCAAATTTAGCTTATTTTATCTGTATTTTGTATATCTATTTTCATACGAATTTAATTACTTTTGTGTATTTTTGTATATAGTTTTATACAAATTTACGTTATTTTATGTGTATTTTGTATATTTATATTTATACAAATACACATTCTTTTATTGGTATTTTGTTTATTTATTTTGATACGAATTTACATTATTTTATGTGT
This sequence comes from Eriocheir sinensis, assembly GCF_024679095.1. Lineage (NCBI taxonomy): Eukaryota > Metazoa > Arthropoda > Malacostraca > Decapoda > Varunidae > Eriocheir > Eriocheir sinensis. The sequence continues at coordinate 1,739,978 of NW_026111405.1, read as the reverse complement.
ATTTTGTATACATTTTTTTATACGTATTTACTTCATTTTACGTGTATTTTGTATATATATTTATATACAAATCTACATTATTTTATGTGTATTCGTATATATATTTTGAAACAAATTTACATTGTTTTATATGTATTTTGCATATCTATTTCAATACAGATTTACCTTATTGTTTGTGTATTTTGTATATTTATTTTAATACAAATAAACTTTTTTATGTGTATTTTGTATATATTAAAAAAAAGCGTTATTTTATGGTTATTTTGCTTCTTTATTTTCATACAAATTTACATTATTTTATTAATATTCTGTGTATTTATTTTGATACAATTTTACAGTATTCAATTTGTGTTTTGTATATATTTTTTTATACAAATTTACGTTATTTTAAGTGTATTTGTTTATGTATTTTCATTCAAATTTACAGTATTTTATGTGTATTTTGTATATTTATTTTCATACAAATTTAAATTATTTTTGTGTATTTTTGTATATAGTTTTATACAAATTATTGTTATCTTATGTGTATTTTGTATATTTATTTTCATACAAATACACATTCTTTTATTGACATTTTGTTTATTTATTTTGACGCGAATTTACATTATTTAATGTGTATTTTGTATATATATTTTTATACGTATTTACATCCTTTCATGTGTATATTGTATATTTATAAAAAATGCGTTATTTTATGGGTATTTTGCATCTTTATTTTCATACAAATTTACATTATTTTATTTACATTCTGTGTATTTATTTTAATACCATTTTACATTTTTCTATTTGTGTTTTGTATATATATTTTTTATACATATTTACATTATTTAATGAGTATTTTTTATATATATTTTATACAAATTTATGTTAATTTAAGTGTATTTGTTTATATATTTTCATTCAAATTTACATTATTTTATGTGTATTTTGTATATGTATTTCTTTACAAATTTACCTAATTTTATGTGTATTTTGTATATTTATTTTCATACAAATTTAACTTATTTTTGTGTATTTTTATATATAGTTTTATACAAATTTACGTTATTTTATGTGTATTTTGTATATGTATTTTCATACAAATACTCATTCTTTTATTGATATTTTAATTATTTATTTTGACACGAATTTACATTATTTAATGTGTATTTTGTATATATATTTTTATACGTATTTACAACATATCATGTGTATTTTGTATATATATTTCTATAGAAATCTACGTTATTTTATGTGTATTCGTATATATATTTTGAAACAAATCTACATTATTTTATGTGTATTTTGTATATATATTTCATTATAAATTTGCCTTATTTTAAGTTTGTTTTTATATCTATTTTCATTCAAATTCAAATCATTTTATGTTTATATATTTATTTGTATTTACGTTATTTTATGTGTATTTTCTATATATATTTTCATTCAAAATTACATTATTTTATCGGTATTTTTTTCATTTATTTCGATACGAATTTAGATTATTTCATGTGTATTTTCTATACATACACATACAGAGTAAATTTCTATGAAAATATATATTCAAAATACATATAAAATTATGTAAATAAGTATAAAAATATATATATCAAATACACCTAAAAAAAATGAAAATTCGTATCAAAATAAATAAATAAAATTCCGATAAAAGAACGTATATTTGTAGGAAAATAAATATACAAAATACACATAAAGAATAAAATATATACAAAACAATTTGTATGAAAATAGATATACAAAATACACATATAATTAGTTAAATTTGTATTTAAAAATGAAAACAAATTCACATAAAATAACGTACATTGGTATAAAATATATATACAAAATATACATAGAATAATGTAATGTCGTATCATAATAAATACACAGAATGTAAATAAAATAATGTAAATTTGTATGAAAATAAAGATGCAAAATACCCATAAAATAACGCATTTTTTATAAAAATACATATACAAAAATACACATAGAATAGCTAAATTTGTATTAAAATTAATATACAAAATGCATGTACAATAAGGTAAATTTGTATTGAAAAAATATGCAAAATGCACATAAAACAATGTATATTTGTTTCAAAATATATATACGAATACACATAAAATAACGTATATTTCTATAGAAATATATATACAAAATACAAATGAAATGACGTAAATACGTATAAAAATATATATACACAATACACATTAAATAATATAAATTCGCATCAAAATAAATAAACAAAATATCAATAAAAGAATGTGTATTTGTATGAAAATAGATATACAAAATACACATAAAATATTGTAAATTTGTATAAAACTATACAAAAATACACAAAAAATAATTTAAATTTGTATAAAATATATATACAAAATACACATGAAATTAGGTAAATTTCTGTTGAAATACATATACAAAATACACATAAAATAATGTAAATTTGAATAAAAATATATAAACAAATACACTTAAAATAACGAAAATTTGTATGAAATATATAGAGAAAATACACATTAAATAATGTAAATATGTATAAAAAAAATATATACAAAACACAAATAGAATAATGTAAAAGAGTATCAAAATAAATACACAGAATATTAATAAAATAATGTAAATTTGTATGAAAATAAAGATGCAAAATACCCATAAAACAACGCATTTTTTATGAAAATATATATACCAAAATGCACATAAAATATTTAAATTTGTATTACTATAAATATACAAAATGCACATATAATAAGGTAAATTTGTATTGAAATAGATATGCAAAATACATATAAAACAATGTAAATTTGTTTCAAAATATACATACGAATACACATAAAATAACGTTGATTTCTATAAAATATATATACAAAATACACATAAAATGAAGTAAATACGTATAAGAAAATGTATATAAAATACACGTAAAATAATGTAAATTCGTATCAAAATAAATAAACTAAATGCCAATAAAAAAATGTTTACTTGTATAAATATAAATATACAAAATACACATAAAATAACGTAAAATTGTATAAAACTATATGCAAAAATAAACAAAAATAATTAAATTTGTATGAAAATAGATATACAAAAGACACATAAAATAAGCTAAATTTGAATTGAAATAAATATAGAAAATACATAAAATAATGTAAATTTGTATCAAAATATATATTCAAATACACATATAATAACGTAAATTTGTATAAAAATATAAAAACAAAATACACATTAAATAATGTAAATACGTATAAAAGATATGTACGTAATGTAAAAAAATTTAAAATTAAAGATGCAAAATACCCATAAAATATCTCATATTTAAAAAAAAATATTTACAAAAATACACATAAAATAATTAAATTTGTATTAAAATAAATATACAAAATACACATACAATAAGGTAGATTTTAATTGAAATAGATATGCAAAAAACACATAAAATAATGAAATTTTTTTATCAAAATATATACGAATACACACAATAAAATTACGTAAATTTTTATGAAAATATATATACAAAATACACATAAAATAATGTAAATACATAGAAAAATATATATACAAAATACACAAAAAATAATGTAAATTCGTATCAAAATAAATAAACAAAATTTCCTCTAAAAGAATGTATATGTGTAGGAAAATATATATACAAAATACAAATAAAACAAAAAAAATTTGTATAAAAATAATACAAAAATACACAAAAATAATTTAAATTTGTTTGAAAATAGATATGCAAAATACAAATGAAATTAGGCTAATTTTTATTGAAATACATATACAAAATACACATAAAATAATGTAAATTTGTATGAAAATATATAAACAAATACACATAAGATAACGTAAATTTCCATAAAATATATGTACAAAATATACATTAAATAATGTAAATATGTCTAAAAATTTATATACAAAATACACAGAATAACGTAAAATCGTATCAAAATAAATAAACAGACAATCAATAGAATAATATAAATTTGTATGAAAATAAAGCTGCAAAATATCCATATAATAACGCATATTTGTTTAAAAATATATATACAAAAATACACATAAAATAATTAAATTTGCATCAAATAAATATACAAAAGGCACATACAATAAAGAAAATTTGTATTGAAATAGATATGCGAAATACACATAAATAATGTAAATTTGTATCAAAATATATATACGAATACACATAAAATAGAGTAAATTTCTATGAAAATATATATTCAAAATACATATAAAATTATGTAAATAAGTATAAAAATATATATATCAAATACACCTAAAATAATGAAAACTCGTATCAAAATAAATAAACAAAATTCCGATAAAAGAACGTATATTTGTAGGAAAATTAATATACAAAATTCATATAAAATTACGAAAATTTGAATAAAAATATATACTAAAATACACAAAATTAATTTTAATTTGTATGAAAATAGATATACATAATACACATATAATTAGTTAAATTTGTATTTAAATACATGTACAAAATACACATAAAATAATGTAAATTTGTATGAAATGAAAACAAATTCACATAAAATAACGTTCATTTGTATGAAATATATATACAAAATATACATAGAATAATGTAAAATCGTATCAAAATAAATACACAGAATATCAATAAAATAATGTAAATTTGTATGAAAATGAAGATGCAAAAAGACCCATAAAATAAAGCATTTTTTTATGAAAATACATATACAAAAATACACATAGAATAATTAAATTTGTATTAAAATTAATATACAAAATGCACGTACAATAAGGTAAATTTATATTGAAAAAATATGCAAAATGCACATAAAACAATGTATATTTGTTTCAAAATATATATACGAATACACATAAAATAACATATATTGCTATAGAAATATATATACAAAATACACATGAAATGACGTAAATACGTATAAAAATATATATACACAATACACATTAAATAATGTGAATTCGCGTCAAAATAAATAAACAAAATATCAATAAAAATGTGTATTTGTATGAAAATAGATATACAAAATACATAAAATATTTTAGATATATATAAAACTCTTTTTATAAAAATATATATACCAAAATAGTAAAATTTTTAAATTTGTATTACAATAAATATACAAAATGCACATACAATAAGGTAGATTTATATTGAAATAGATATGCTAAATACATATAAAACAATGTAAATTTGCTTCAAAATATATATACCAATACACATAAAATAACGTAGATTACTATAAAAATATATATACAAAATACACATTAAATGAAGTAAATACGTATAAGAAAATGTATACAATGTACACATAAAATAATTAAATTTGTATTAAAATAAATATACAAAATACACATACAATAAGGTAAATCTATATTGAAATAGATATGCAAAATAAACATAAAATAATGTAAATTTGTATCAAATCATATACGAATACACACAATAAAATAACGTAAATTTTTATGAAAATATATATAAAAAATACTCATAAAATAATGTAAATACGTAGAAAAATATATATACAAAATACACATAAAATTATGTAAATTCTTATGAAAATAAATGAACAAAATTCCACTAAAAGAATGTATATTTGTAGGAAAATATAAATACAAAATACAAATAAAATAACTAAAATTTGTATAAAAATATAAAAATACATAAAAATAATTTAAATTTGTTTGAAAATAGATATGCAAAATACACATAAAATTAGGCAAATCTGTATTGAAATACATATACAAATTACACATAAAATATTGTAAATTTGTATGAAAATATATAAACAAATACACATAAAATAGCGTAAATTTATATAAAATATATATACAAAATATACATTAAATAATGTAAATGTGTATAAAAATATATATATAAAATACACATAGAATAATGTAAAATCGTATCAAAATAAATAAACAGAATATCAATAAAATAATGTAAATTTGTATGAAAATAAAGATGCAAAATACCCATATAATAACGCATATTTTTACAAAAATACACATAAAATAATTAAATTTGTATTAAAATAAATATACAAAATACACATACAATACGGTAAATTTGTATTGAAATAGATATGCAAAATAAACATAAATAATGTAAATTTATATCAAAATATATATACGAATACCCATAAAATAGAGTAAATTTCTATGAAAATATATATTCAAAACACAAATAAAATGATATAAATAAGTATAAAAATATACATATCAAATACACCTAAAATAATGTAAATTCGTATAAAAAAATAAACAAAATTACGATAAAAGATGAAAGATACACATTAAATAATGTAAATATGTATAAAAAAAATATATACAAAAAACAAATAGAATAATGTGAAATGGTATCAAAATAAATACACCGAATATTAATAAAATAATGTAAATTTGTATGAAAATAAAGATGCAAAACTCCCATCAAATAGCGCAATTTTTATAAAAATATATATACCAAAATACACATAAAATATTTAAATTTGTATTGAAATAAATATACAAAATGCACATACAATAAGGTAAATTTGTATTGAAAGAGATATGCAAAAATACATATAAAACAATGTAATTTTTTTTCAAAATATATATACGAATACACATAAAATAACGTAGATATCTTAAAATACATATACAAAATAAAAATAAAATTAATTAAATACGTATAAAATAGATATACAAAATACACATAGAATAATGTAAAATTGTTTAAAAAAAACTGAATATAAATAAAATAATGTAAATTTGTATGAAAATAAAATGCAAAATACCCATAAAATAAAGCATATTTTTTAAAATACATATACAAAATACACATAGCATAATTAAATTTGTATTAAAATTAATATACAAAATGCATATACAATAAGGTAAATTTGTATTGAAAAATATGCAAAATACACAAAAACAGTGTAAATTTATTTCAAAATCTATATACGAATACTCATAAATCAACGTAGATTTCTATAGAAATATATATACAAAATACATATCAAATGATGTAAACACGTATAAAATATATATATATATATATATATATATATATATATATATATATATATATATATATATATATATATATATATATATATATATATATATATATATATATATATATATATATATATATATATATATATATATATGTGTATAAGTATATTTTTTTATACAAATTTTATACAAATTCATGTTATTTAATGTGTATTCGTGTCAAAATAAATTAACAAAATATCATGAAAAGAATGTGTATTTGTATAAAAATAGATAATAGATAATAAATTTGTATAAAATATATATGCAAGATACACATTAAATAATGTAAATATGTATAAAAAAGTATATACAAAAAAACAAATAGAATAATGTAAAATCGTATCAAAATAAATACACCGAATATTAATAAAATAATGTAAATTTGTATGAAAATAAAGATGCAAAATTCCCATAAAATAGCGCATTTCTTATAAAAATATATATACCAAAATACACATAAAATATTTAAACTTGTATTGAAATAAATACACAAAATGCACATACAATAAGGTAAATTTGTATTGAAAGAGATATGCAAAAATACATATAAAACAATGTAAATTTGTTTAAAAATATATATACGAATACAAATAAAAAAACGTAAATTTCTATAAAAATATATATACAAAATACACATAAAATTAAGTAAATACGTATAAAAAAATGTATACAAAATACACATAAAATAATGTAAATTCGATTTAAAATAAATAAACAAAATACCAATAAAAGAATGTGTATTTGGATAAATATAAATATACAAAATACATATACAAAATAAACATAAAATAAGGTAGATTTGTAATAAAATATATGTACAAAATACACATAAAATAATGTAAATTTATATGAAAATATATATACAAATACACATAAAATACCATGAATTTGTATAAAAATATATATTCAAAATAAATATTAAATAATATAAAAGCGTATAAAAATATATATACAAAGTACATATAAAATAATGTAAATTCGTATCAATATAAATCAACAAAACACCAATAAAATAATATATATTTGAATGAAAATAAATTTACAAAATATACATAACATAACTAAAATTTGTATTAAAATATATACAAAAATACATAGAAATAATTTGAGTTTGTATGAAAATAGATATACAAAATACACATAAAACTAGGTAAATTTCTTTTGAAATGTATATACAAAATAGCCATAAAATATTGTAAATTTGTGTCAAAATATATAAACAAATACACATAAAATAACGTAAATTTGTATGAAAAATATATACAAAATACACATAGGATAATTTTCAATTCGTATCAAAATGAATGAGCAGAATATCAATAAAATAATGTATATTTGTATGAAAATAAAGATGCAAAAAAACCACAAAATAAAGCATATGTTTATAAAAATACAGATACAATAATACACATCGAATAATTAAATTTGTATTAAAATTAATAAACAAAATGCGTATATAATAAGGTCAATTTGTATTGAAAAAATATGCAACATACACGTTTACTCATACAAATTTATATTATTTTATTGGTATTTTGTTTATTTATTTTGATACGAATTACATGATTATATGTGTATTTTGTACACATTTTTTTATACGTATTTACATTATTTATTGTGTATTTTGTTTATATATTTTCATACAAATTGTATTTAGTTTTATATAAATTTACGTTATTTTATGTGTATTTTGTATATTTATATTTATACAAATACACATTCTTTTATTGGTATTTTGTTTATTTATTTTGATACGAATTTACATTATGTAATGTGTATTTTGTATACATTTTTTTATACGTATTTACTTCATTTTATGTGTATTTTGTATATATATATTTATAGAAATCTACTTTATTTTATGTGTATTCGTATACATATTTTGCAACAAATTTACATTGCTTTATATGTATTTTGCATATCTATTTCAATACAAATTTACCTTATTGTATGTGTTTTTTATATACTTATTTTAATACAAATCTAATTTTTTTATGTGTATTTTGGTATATATATTTTTATAAATAAAAAAAATGCGTTATTTTATGGGTATTTTGCCTCCTTATTTTCATACAAATTTACATTATTTTATTAATATTCTGTGTATTTATTTTGATACGATTTTACATTATTCTATTTGTGTTTTGTATATATTTTTTTATACAAATTTACGTTATTTTAAGTGTATTTGTTTATGTATTTTCATTCAAATTTACATTATTTTATGTGTATTTTGTATATGTATTTCCATACAAATTTACCTAATTTTATGTGTATTTTGTATATTTATTTTCATACAAATTTAAAATATTTTGTGTATTTTTGTATATAGTTTGATACAAATTTAGGTTATTTTATGTGTATTTTGAATATCTATTAAATATATATACAAAATACATATGAAATTATGTAAATACGTATAAAAATATATCTACAAAATACATATCAAATAATGTAAATTCGTGTCAAAATAAATAAACAAAATATCATGAAAAGAATGTGTATTTGTATGAAAATAGATAATAGATAATAAATTTGTATAAAATATATATGCAAGATACACATTAAATAATGTATATATGTTTAAAAAAAGTTTATACAAAAAACGAATAGAATAATGTAAATTCGTATCAAAATAAATACACCGAATATCAATAAAATAATGTAAATTTGTATGAAAATAAAGATGCAAAATACCCATAAAATAGCGCATTTCTTATAAAAATATATATACCAAAATACACATAATTTTTTTTAATTTGTATTGAAATAAATATACAAAATGCACATACAATAAGGTAAATTTGTATTAAAAGAGATATGCAAAAATACATATAAAACAATGTAAATTTGTTTCAAAATATATATACGAATACAAAAAAAAAAAAACGTAGATTTCTATAAAAATATATATACAAAATACACATAAAATTAAGTAAATACGTATAAAAAAAATGTATTCAAAATACACATAAAATAATGTAACTTCGAATTAAAATAAATAAAGAAATACCAATAAAAGAATGTGTATTTGGATAAATATAAATATACAAAATACACATACAAAATAAACATAAAATAAGGTAGATTTGTAATAAAATATATGTACAAAATACACATAAAATAATGTAAATTTATATGAAAATATATATACAAATACACATAAAATACCATGAATTTGTATAAAAATATGTATTCAAAATAAATATTAAATAATGTAAGAGCGTATAAATATATATATACAAAGTACATATAAAATGAAAATTAGGATGCAAAATACTTATAAAATAACACATTTTTTTTTAAACTATTGATACCAAAATACAAATAAAATATTTGAACTTGTATTAAAATAAATATACAAAATGCACATACAATAAGATAAATTTGTATTGAAATAGATATGCAAAATACATATAAAATAATGTAAATTTGTTTCAAAATATATATACGAATACACATAAAACAACGTAGATTTCTATAAAAATACATATACAAAATACACATAAAATTAAGTAAATACGTATAAAAAAATTTATACAAAATACACATAAAATATTGTAAATTCGTATAAATGTAAATAAACAATATACCAATGAAAGAATGTGTATTTTTATAAATATAAATATACAAAATGCACATAAAATAACGTAAATTTATATAAAACTATATACATAAAATAACGCAAATTTCTAAAAAAATATATGTACAAAAATGAACATTAGATAAATTTGCATAAAAATATATATACAAAACACACATTAGATAATGTAAATGAGTGTAAAAATATGTATACAAAATACCTATGAAATAATCTAAATTCGTATCGACTTAAATTAAGATATACCAATAAAATAATGTAATTTTGGATGAAAATATATATACAAAATACCCATAAAATAACCTAAATACAAATACAAATATACACATCAAATAATTTAAAATTGAATGAAATAAATATACAAAATAAACATAAAATAAGGTAAATTTGTAATGAAATATATGAAAAAATACACATAAAATAATATAAATTTGTATGAAAATATATATACAAATACACATTAAATAACATGAATTTGTATAAAATTTGTATCAAAATATATACTTATACACACAATAAAATAACGTAATTTTTTTATGAAAATGTATATACAAAATACACATAAAATAATTTAAATACGTAGAAAAATATATATACAAAAAACACATAAAATAATGTGAATATGTATGAAAATATATAAACAAATACACATAAAATAATGTAAATTTGGATAAAATATATATACAAAATGAACATATATATATACAAAATGAACATTAAATAATGTAAATATATATATAAAAAAATATATACAAAAAACACATAGAATAATGTTAAATCGTATCAAAATAAATAAAGAGTATATCAATAAAATACTGTAAATTTGTATGAAAATAAAGATGCAAAATATCCTTATAATAACGCATATTTGCATAAAAAACGTGTATGTGTCATATTTTTTCAATACAAATTTACCTTATTATATACGCATTTTGTATATTAATTTTAATATATGTGTATTTGAATATATATTTTGATACAAATTTACATTATTTTATGTATTTTCTATATTTATTTCAATTCAAATTTAGCTTATTTTATGCGTCTTTTGTATATTTATTTTCATACAAATTTAATTATTTTTGTTTATGTTTGTATATAGTTTTATACAATTTTACGTTATTTTATGTGTATTTTGTATATTTATATTTATACAAGTAAACATTCTTTTATTGGCATTTAGTTTATTTATTTTGATACGAATTTACATTATTTTATGTGTATTTTGTATACATTTTCTTATACGTATTTACTTCATTTTATGTGTATTTTGTATATATATTTTTATAGAAATCTACGTTATTTTATGTGTATTCGTATATATATTTTTAAACAAATTTACATTGTTTTATGTGTATTTTGCATATCTATTTCAATACAAATTTACTTTATTGTATGTGCATTTTGTATATTTATTGTAATACAAATTTAAATATTTTATGTGTATTTTGGTATATATATTTTCATAAAAAATGCGTTGTTTTATGGGTATTTTGCATCTTTATTTTCATACAAATTTATTTATTTTGATACTATTTTACATTATTCTATTTGTGTTTTGTATATATTTTTTTTATACATATTTACATTATTTAATGTGTATTTTCTATATATATTTCATACAAATTTACGTTATTTTAAGTGTATTTGTTTATATATTTTCATTCAAATTTACATTATTTTATGTGTATTTTGTATATGTATTTCAATAGAAATTTAACTAGTTTTATGTGTATTTTGTATATATATTTTTATACAAATTTTAATTATTTTTGTGTATTTTTTTAATACAAATTTTATACAAATTTACAATATTTTATGTGTATTATGTATATCTATTTTCATACAAATACACATTCTTTTATTGATATTTTGTTGATTTATTTTGATGCGAATTTACATTATTTAATGTGTATTGTGTATATATATTTTTATACGTATTAACGTCATATCATGTGTATTTTGTATATATATATTTCTATAGAAATATACGTTATTTTATGTGTATTCGTATATATATTTTGAAACAAATATACATTGTTTTATGTGCATTTTGTATATTTTTTCAATACAAATTTCCCTTATTGTACGTGCATTTTGTATATTAATTTTAATACAAATTTAATTATTCTATGTGAATTCTTGTATATGTATTTTTAAAAAAATATGCTTTATTTTATGGGTATTTTGCATCTTTATTTTCATACAAAATTACATTATTTTATTGATATTCTGTGTATTTATTTTGATACGATTTTACATTATTCTATGTATGTTTTGTATATCTATTTTATACAAATGTACGTTATTTTATGTGAATTTGTTTTCATTTCATACAAATTTACATTATTTTATTTGTATTTTGTACATGTATTTAAATACAAATTTAACTAATTATATGTGTATTTTTTATATCTATTTTCATACAAATTGAAATTTATTTTTTTGTTTTTTTGTATATACTTTTATTCAAATTTTCGTAATTTTATGTGTATTTTGTATATTTATTTTCCTACAAATATACGTTCTTTTATCGGAATTTTGTTTATTTATTTTGATACGAATTTTCATTTTTTTAGGTGTATTTGATATATATATTTTTATACTTATTTACATAATTTTATATGTATTTTGAATATATATTTTCATAGAAATTTACTCTCTCTATATATATATATACAAAAAAACACAAAAATAATTTAAATTTGTATGAAAATAAATATACAAAATAGACATAAAATTAGGTAAATTTGTATTGAAATACATATACAAAATACACTTAAAATAATGTAAATTTGAATGAAATTATATAAACAAATACACTTAAAATGACATAAATTTGTATAAAATATATAAAAAATACACATTAAATAATGAAAATATGTATAAAAAAATATATACAAAACATAAATAGTATAATATAAAATCGTATCAAAATATATACACAGAATATTAATAAAATAATGTACATTTGTATGAAAACTAAGATGCAAAATACCTATAAAATAACACATTTGTTTTAAAATTATATATACCAAAAAACACATAAAATATTTGAATTTGTATTAAAATAAATATACAAAATGCACATACAATAAGGTAAATTTGTATTGAAATAGATATGCAAAAAACATATAAAACAATGTAAATTTGTTTCAAAATATATATACGAATACACATAAAATAACGTAGATTTCTATAAATATATATATACAAAATGCAAATAAAATTAAGTAAATACGAATCAAAAATGTATACAAAATACACATAAAATAATGTAAATTCGTATAAATATAAATAAACAAAATACCAATAAGAGAATGTGTATTTGTATAAATATAAATATACAAAATGCACAAAAAATAACGTAAATTTGTATAAAACTATATACAAAAATACACAGAAGTAATTAAATTTGTATGAAAATAGATATACAAAATACACACAAAATAAGCTAAATTTGAATTGAAATATATATACAAAATACATAAAATAAAGTAAATTCGTTTCAAAACATTTTTAACAAATACACATATTATAACGTAAATTTGTAAAAAAAATATATAAACAAAATACACATTAAGTAATGTAAATACGTATAAAAAATATTTACAAAATACACCAATAATTAAGTTATTCGTATCAAAATAAATAAACAAAAACTAATTAAATAATGTAAATTTGTATGAGAAAACATATACAAAATACACATAAAATAACGTTTTAAGTTTCTATAAAAATATATGTACAAAATACACATAAAATAACGTTTGCATAAAAAAATATATACAAAACACATTAGATAATGTAAATGAGTATAAAAATATGTATACAAAATACCTATGAAATAATCTAAATTCGTATCGAGTTAAATTAAGAAAATAACAATAAAATAATGTAATTTTGGATGAAAATATATATAGAAAACACACATAAAATAACCTAAATACAAATACAAATATACACATTAAATAATTTAAAATTGAATGAAATAAATATACAAAATAAACATAAAATAAGGTAAATTTGTAATAAAATATATGTAAGAATACACATAAAATAATATAAATTTGTATGAAAATATATATACAAATACACATATAATAACATGAATTTGTATAAAATGTTTCAAAATATATACGAATACACACAATAAAATAACGTAAATTTTTTATGAAAATGTATATATAAAATACACATAAAATAGTTTAAATACTTATAATTATATATATACAAAATACACATAAACTAATTTAAATTCGTAAAAAATTAAATACACAAAATTCCAATAAAAGAATGTATATTTGTATGAAAATATATATACAAAAAACAAATAAAATAACTAAAATTTGTATAAAAATATATACAAATATACACAAAAATAATTTAAATTTGTTTAAAAATAGATATGCAAAATACACATAAAGTTAGGCAAATTTGTATTGAAATACATATACAAAACACACATAAAATAATGTAAATTTGTATGAAAATATATAAACAAATGCATATAAAATCACGTAAATTTGGATAAAATATATATATACAAAATATACATTAAATATTTTAAATATGTATAAAAATATATTATATTATATATATTTTTATTGATATTTGCGTTATTTATGTGTATTTTATATATGTTTTCTCATAGAAATTTACATTATTTTATTGGTATTTTGTCTATTTATTTTGATACGAATTACATGATTATTTGTGTTTTTTTTACATTTTTTTATACGTATTTACACTATTTAATGTGTATTTTGTTTATATATTTTTATTCAAATTTACGTTATTATATGTGTATTTGTATAGGTATTTTGATACAAATTTACATTATTTTATGTATTTTGTATATATATTTCAATTCAAATTTAGCTTATTTTATGTGTATTTTGTTTATCTATTTATTTTAATACAAAATCAAATATTTTATGTTTTTTCGTATATATTTTTTTATAAAAAATGCGTTATTTTATGGATATTTTGCATCTTAATTTTCATACATATATACATTATTTTATTAATATTTTCTGTATTTATTTTGATACGATTTTACATTATTTTTTTTGTGTTTTGTATATATATTTTTATACATATTTACATTATTTAGTGTTTTTTTTTGTATATATATTTTATACAAATCTACGTTATTTAAAGTCTATATGTTTATATATTTTCATTCAAATTTACATTATTTGATGTGTATTTTGTATATGTGTTTCAATACAAATTTACCTATTTTTATATGTTTTTTGTATATTTATTTTCATACAAGTTTAAATTGTTTTTGTGTATTTTTGTATATAGTTTTATACAAATTTAGGTTATTTTATGTGTATTTTGTATATCTATTTTCATACAAATACACATTCTTTTCATGATATTTTGTTTATTTATTTTGACACGAATTAACATTATTTAATGTGTATTTTGTATATATATTTTTATACGTATTTACATTATTTCAAGTGTATTTTGTATATATATTTCTATAGAAATCTGCGTTATTTTATGTGTATTCGTTTATATATTTTGAAACAAATTTACATTATTTTATGTGTATTTTGCATATTTTTTCAATACAAATTTACCTTATTGTATGTGCATTTTGTATATTAATTTTAATACAAATTTGATTAATCTATGTGTTTTTTTGTATATGTATTTTTATAAAAATACTATGCTTTATTTTATGGGTATTTTGCATCTTTATTTTCATACAAATTTACATTATTTTATTGATATTCTGTGAATTTATTTTGATATGATTTTACATTATTCTATGTGTATTTTGTATATATATTTTATATAAAATGTATTTGTTTTCATTTCATACAAATCTACATTATTTTATGTGTTTTTTGTACATGTATTTAAATACAAATTTAACTAGTTATATGTGTATTTTGTATATCTATTTTGTATGTATATTTTCATAGAAATTTACTCTATTTTATGAGTATTCGTATATATATTTTGATACAAATTTACATTATTGATGTGTATTTTGCATATCTATTTCAATACAAATTTACTTTATTGTACGTGCATTTTGTATATTTATTTTAATACAAACTTAACTATTTTATATGTATTTTTGTATATATATTTTTATGCAAATATGCGTTATTATATGGATATTTTGCATCTTTATTTTCATACAAATTTACATTTTTTTATTGATATTCTCTTTATTTATTTTGATACGATTTAACATTATTCTATGTGTATTTTGTATATTTTTTTTTATACATATTTACACTATTTAATGTTCATTTTGTAAATATATATTATCCCAATTTACATTATTTTATGTGTATTTGTTTATATATTTTCATACAAATTTACATTATTTTATGTGTTTTTTGTATATATATTTTTCTACGTGGTAGTGGTATTTAAAATATTTTATGTGTATTTTGTATATACATTTTCATAAAAAAATTACGTTATTTTATTGTGTGTATAAGTATATATTTTGATACAAATTTTATACAAATTCATGTTATTTAATGTGTATTTGTATATATATTTTCATACAAATTTATATTATTTTATGTGTATTTTTTCATATATTTCATTAAAAATTTACCTTATTTTATGTTTATTTTGTATATTTATTTCATTCTATTTTAAATTATTTTATGTGTATACTTGTATTTGTATTTAGGTTATTTTATGTGTATTTTGTATATATATTTTCATCCAAAATTACATTATTTTATTGATATTTTCTTAATTTAATTCGATACGAATTTAGATTATTTCATATGTATTTTCTATACATATTTTTATACTCATTTACATTATCTAATGTGTGTTTTGTATATATATTTCTATGCAAATTTATTTTATGTTCATTTTTGTACATATATTTTTATAGAAATTTGCGTTATTTTATGTATATAGTTTTATATAAATTTACGTTATTTTATGTGCATTTTGTATATTTATATTTATACAAATACACATTCTTTTATTGGTATATTGTTTATTTACATTTATACGAATTTACATTATTTTATTCGTATTTACTTAATATTATGTGTATTTTGTATATGTATTTTTATAGAAGTCTACGTTATTTTATGTGTATTCGTATACATATTTTGAAACAAATTTACATTATTTTATATGTATTTTGCATATCTATTTCAATACAAATTTACCTTGTTGTATGTGCATTTTGTATATTTATTTTAATACAAGTTCAAATATTTTATGTGTATTTTGGTATCAATAATTTTATAAAAAATGCGTTATTTTATAAGTATTTTGCATCTTAATTTTCATTTTATATGTACTTTGTATATATATTTTTATACGCTTTTACATTATTTAATATTTATTTTGAATATATATTTTTATACAGATTCATGGTATTTTATATGTATTTGTATATATATTTTCATATAAATTTACATTATTTTATGTGTATTTTGTACATATATTTTATTACAAATCTACCTTATTTTATGTTTATTTTGTATGTGTATTTAGTATATTTATATTTATCCAAATACACATTCTTTTATTGGTATTTTGTTTATTTATTTTAATTCGAATTTACATTATTTTATGAGTATTTTGTATATATATTTTTATAGAAATCTACATTTTTTTATTTGTATTCGAATATATATTTTGAAACAAATTTACATTGTTTTATATGTATTTTTGCATATCTCTTTCAATACAAATTTACCTTATTGTATGTGCATTTTGTATATTTATTTCAATACAAATTTAAATATATTATGTGTATTTTGGTATATATATTTTAATAAGAAATGCGCTATTTTATGGGAATTTTGCATAAGGTAAATTTGTAATGAAATATATGTACAAAATACACATAAAATAATGTAAATTTATATGAAAATATATATACAAATACACATAAAATACCATGAATTTGTATAAAATTATATACTCAAAATAAATATTAAATAATGTAAATGCGTATAAAAATATATATACAAAGTACATATAAAATAATGTAAATTCGTATCAATATAAATCAACAAAATACCAATAAAATAATATATATTTGAATGAAAAGAGATTTACAAAATACACATAACCTAACTAAAATTTGTATTGAAATATATACAAAAATACATAAAAATAATTTGAGTTTGAATGAAAATAGATATTCAAAATACACATAAAACTAGGTAAATTTCTTTTGAAATATATATACAAAATACCCATAAAATATTGTAAATTTGTGTCAAAATATATAAACAAATACACATAAAATAACGTAAATTTGTAAGAAAAATATATACAAAATACACATAGAATAATCTCAAATCGTATCAAAATGAATGAGCAGAATATCAATAAAATAACGTAAATTTGTATGAAAATAAAGATGCAAAATACCCATAAAATAAAGCATATTTTTTTTTAAATACATATAGAAAAATACACATAGAATAATTAAATTTGTATTAAAATTAATATACAAAATGCATATACAATAAATTTAAATTTGATTATATTAAATGAAATAAATATACAAAATAAACATAAAATAAGGGAAATTTGTAATAAAATATATGTAAGAATACACATAAAATAATATAAATTTGTATGAAAATATATATACAAATACACATAAAATAACATGAATTTGTATAAAATTTGTTTCAAAATATATACGAATACACACAATAAAATAACGTAAATTTTTATGAAAATGTATATATAAAATACATATAAAATAATTTAAATACGTAGAAAAATATATATACAAAATACACATAAAATAATGTAAATTCGTAAAAAAATAAATACACAAAATTGCAATAAAAGAATGTATATTTGTAGGAAAATATATATACAAAAAACAAATAAAATAACTAAAATTTGTATAAAAATATATACAAAAATACAAAAAAATAATTTAAATTTGTTTGAAAATAGATATGCAAAATACACATAAAGTTAGGCAAATTTGTATTGAAATACATACACAAAACTCACATAAGATAATGTAAATTTGTATGAAAATATATAAACAAATACATATAAAATAACGTAAATTTGGATAAAATATATATACAATATATACACTAAATATTTTAAATATGTATAAAAATATATTATATTATATATATTTTTATTGATATTTCCGTTATTTATGTGTATTTTGTATATGTTTTCTCATAGAAATTTACATTATTTTATTGGTATTTTATCTATTTATTTTGATACGAATTACATGATTTTTTGTGTAATTTGTACATTTTTTTATACGTATTTACATTATTTAATGTGTATTTTGTTTATATATTTTTATACAAATTTACGTTATTATATGTGTATTTGTATAAGTATTTTGATACAAATTTACATTATTTTATGTATATTGTATATATATATTTCAATTCAAATTTAGCTTATTTTATGTGTATTTTGTATATCTATTTATTTTAATACAAAGTCAAATATTTTATGTTTTTTCGTATATATATTTTTATAAAAAATGCATTATTTTATGGGTATTTTGCATCTTAATTTTCATACAAATTTACATTATTTTATTAATATTTTCTGTATTTATTTTGATACGATTTTACATTATTTTATTTGTGTTTTGTATATATTTTTTCATACATATTTACATTATTTAATGTGTTTTTTGTATATATATTTGATACAAATTTACGTTATTTTAAGTCTATATGTTTGTATATTTTCATTCAAATTTACATTATTTTATGTGTATTTACCTAATTTTATATGTTTTTTGTATATATATTTTCATACAAGTATAAATTATTTTTGTGTATTTTTGTATATAGTTTTATACAAATTTAGGTTATTTTATGTGTATTTTGTATATCTATTTTCATACAAATACACATTCTTTTCATGATATTTTGTTTATTTATTTTGACACGAATTAACATTATTTAATGTGTATTTTGTATATATATTTTTATACGTATTTACATTATCTCAAGTGTATTTTGTATATATATTTCAATAGAAATCTGCGTTATCTTATGTGTATTCGTATGTATATTTTGAAACAAATTTACATTGTTTTATGTGTATTTTGCATATTTTTTAAAAACAAATTTACCTTATTGTATGTGCATTTTGTATATTAATTTTAATACAAATTTGATTAATCTATGTGTATTTTTGTATATGTATTTTTATAAAAATATGCTTTATTTTATGGGTATTTTGCATCTTTATTTTCATACAAATTTACATTATTTTATTGATATTCTGTGTATTTATTTTGATATGATTTTACATTATTCTATGTGTATTTTGTATATATATTTTATATAAAATGTAATTGTTTTCATTTCATATAAATCTACATTATTTTATGTGTTTTTTGTACATGTATTTAAATACAAATTTAACTAGTTATATGTGTATTTTGTATATCTATTTTGTATGTATATTTTCATAGAAATTTACTCTATTTTATGAGTTTTCGTATATATATTTTGATACAAATTTACATTATTAATGTGTATTTTGCATATCTATTTCAATACAAATTTACTTTATTGTACGTGCATTTTGTATATCTATTTTAATACAAATTTAATTATTTTATATGTATTTTTGTATATATATTTTTATGCAAATATGCATTATTATATGGATATTTTGCATCTTTATTTTCATTCAAATTTTCATTATTTTATTGATATTCTCTTTATTTATTTTGATACGATTTAATATTATTCTATGTGTTTTTTGTATATATATTTTTTATATATATATTTACATTATTTAATGTTAATTTTGTATATATTTTTTATCCAAATTTACATTATTTTATGTGTATTTGTTTATATATTTTCATACATATTTACACTATTTTATGTGTTTTTTGTATATATATTTTTCTACGTATTTAAATTATTTTATGTGTATTTTGTATTTAAATTTTCATAAAAAAAATTACGTTATTTTATTGTGTGTATAAGGATATATTTTGATACAAATTTTATACAAATTCATGTTATTTAATGTGTATTTGTATATATATTTTCACACAAATTTATATTATTTTATGTGTATTTTTTCATATATTTCATTACAAATTTACCTTATTTTATGTTTATTTTGTATATTTATTTCATTCAATTTTAAATTATTTTATGTGTATATTTGTATTTGTATTTAGGTTATTTTATGTGTATTTTGTATATATATTTTCATCCAAAATTACATTATTTTATT
The DNA here is from genome assembly GCF_024679095.1 of Eriocheir sinensis. Classification (NCBI taxonomy): domain Eukaryota; kingdom Metazoa; phylum Arthropoda; class Malacostraca; order Decapoda; family Varunidae; genus Eriocheir; species Eriocheir sinensis. The sequence continues at coordinate 1,718,119 of NW_026111405.1, read as the reverse complement.
GGTATTTCTTAATTTAATTCGATACGAATTTAGATTATTTCATAGGTATTTTGTATACATATTTTTATACTCATTTACATTATCTAATGTGTGTTTTGTATATATATTTTTATGCAAATTTCTTTAATGTTCATTTTTGTACATATATTTTTATAGAAATTTGCGTTATTTATGTATATAGTTTTATATAAATTTACGTTATTTTATGTGCATTTTGAATATTTATATTTATACAAATACACATTCTTTTATTGGTATATTTTTTATTTACATTTATACGAGTTTACATTATTTTATGTGTATTTTGTATACATTTTTTTATACGTATTTACTTAATTTTATGTGTATTTTGTATATGTATTTTTATAGAAATCTACGTTATTTTATGTGTATTCGTATATATATTTTTAACAAATTTACATTATTTTATATGTATTTTCCATATCTATTTCAATACAAATTTACCTTATTGTATGTGCATTTTGTATATTTATTTTAATACAAGTTCAAATATTTTATGTGTATTTTGGTATCAATAATTTTATAAAAAAATGCGTTATTTTATAGGTATTTTGCATCTTAATTTTCATTTTATATGTACTTTGTATATATATTTTTATACGCTCTTACATTATTTAATATTTATTTTGAATATATATTTTTATACAAATTCATGGTATTTTATGTGTATTTGTATATATATTTTCATATAAATTTACATTATTGTATGTGTATTTTGTACATATATTTTATTACAAATCTACCTTATTTTATGTTTATTTTGTATGTGTATTTTGTATATTTATATTTATCAAAATACACATTCTTTTATTGGTATTTTGTTTATCTATTTTAATTCGAATTTACATTATTTTATGTGTATTTTGAATACATTTTTTTATACGTATTTACTTAATTTTATGTGTATTTTGTATATATATTTTTATAGAAATCTACGTTTTTTTATTTGTATTCGTATATATATTTTGAAACAAATTTACATTGTTTTATATGTATTTTGTATATGTATTTTATAAGAAATGCGCTATTTTATAGAATTTTGCATCTTTATTTTCATACAAATTTACATTATTTTATTAATATTCGGTGTATTTATTTTGATACGATTTTACATTATTCTATTTGTTTTTTGTATATACTTTTTATACATATTTACATTATTTAATGTGTATCATGCATATATATTTTATACAAATTTATTATCTATTATCTATTTTCATACAAATACACATTCTTTTCATGATATTTTGTTTATTTATTTTGACACGAATTTACGTTATTTGATATGTATTTTGTATATATATTTTTATACGTATTTACATAATTTCATATGTATTTTGTATATATATTTAATAGATATTCAAAATACACATAAAATAACCTAAATTTGTATCAAACTATATACAAAAATACACAAAAATATTTTAAATTTGTATGAAAATAAATATACAAAATACACATAAAATTAGGTAAATTTGTATGGAAATACATATACAAAATACACATAAAATAAAGTAAATTTGAATGAAAATACATAAACAAATACACTTAAAATAACGTAAATTTGTATAAAAAAATATATACAAAACACAAATAGAATAATGTAAAATCGTATCAAAATAAATACACAGAATATTAATAAAATAATGTAAATTTGTATGAAAATAAAGAGGCAAAATACCCATAAAATAACGCATTTTTTTTATTTATAAAAATATATATACCAAAATACACATAAAAAAATTAGATTTGAATTAAAATTAATATATAAAAAACACATACAATAAGGTAAATTTGTATTGAAATAGATACGCAAAATACATATAAAGCAATGTAAATTTGTTTCAAAATATGTATACGAATACACATAAAATAACGTAGATTTCTATAAATATATATATACAAAATACACATAAAATGAAGTAAATACGTATAAAAAAATGTATACAAAATACACATAAAATAATGTAAATTCGTATCAAAATAAATAAACAAAATACCAATAAAAGAATGTGTATTTGTATAAATATAAATATACAAAATACACATAAAATAACGTAAATTTATATAAAACTATATACATAAATACACAGAAGTAGTTAAATTTGTATGAAAATATATACAAAATACACACAAAATAAGCTAAATTTGAATTGAAATATATATACAAAATACATGAAATAAAGTAAATTTGTATCAAAATATTTATACAAATTCACATATAATAACGTAAATTTGTATGAAAATATATAAACAAAATACACATTAAATAATGTAAATACGTATAAAAAAATGTGTACAAAATACACATATAATCATGTAATTCGTATCAAAATAAATAAACAAAATACCAATAAAATAATATAAATTTGTTTGAGTAAACGTGTATGTTGCATATTTTTTCAATACAAATTTACCTTATTATATACGCATTTTGTATATTAATTTTAATACAAATTTAATTATTCGATGTGTATTTTTGTATTTGTATTTTTATAAACATATGCTTTATTTTTTGGGTATTTTGCATCTTTATTTTCATACAAATATACATTATTTTATTGATATTCTGCTCATTCATTTTGATACGAATTGACATTATTCTATGTGTATTTTGTATATATTTTTCATACAAATTTACGTTATTTTATGTGTATTTGTTTATATATTTTGACACAAATTTACAATATTTTATGGCTATTTTGTATATACATTTCAAAAGAAATTTACCTAGTTTTATGTGTATTTTGTATATCTATTTTCATACAAACTGAAATTATTTCTAGATATTTTTGTATATATTTTAATACAAATTTTAGTTATGTTATGTGTATTTTGTAAATTTATTTTCATTCAAATATATATTATTTTATTGGTGTTTTGTTGATTTATATTGATACGAATTTACATTATTTTATATATACTTTGTATATATATTTTTATACGCTTGTACATTATTTAATACTTATTTTGAATATATATTTTTATACAAATTCATGGTATTTTATGTGTATTTGTATATATATTTTCATATAAATTTACATTATTTTATGTGTATTTTGTACATATATTTTATTACAAATCTACCTTATTTTATGTTTATTTTGTATGTGTATTTTGTATATTTATATTTATCCAAATACACATTCTTTTATTGGTATTTTGTTTATTTATTTTAATTCGAATTTACGTTCTTTTATCGGAATTTTATTTATTTATTTTGATACGAATTTTCATTTTTTTAGGTGTATTTGATATATATATTTTTATACTTTACATAATTTAATATGTATTTTGAATATATATTTTCATAGAAAATTACTCTATATGTATATGTATAGAAAATACACATGAAATAATCTAAATTCGTATCGAAATAAATGAACAAAATACCGATAAAATAATGTAATTTTGAATTAAAATATATATAGAAAATACACATAAAATAACGTAAATACAAATAAATATATACACATAAAATGATTTGAATTTGAATGAAAATAGATATAAAAATAAACTTAAAATAAGGCAAATTTATAATGAAATATATATACAAAATACACATAAAATAATGTAGATTTGTTTCAAAATATATATACGAATACACATAAAATAACGTAGATTTCTATAGAAATATATATACAAAATACACATGAAATGTTGTAAATACGTATAAAAATATATATACAAAATACACATTAAATAATGTAAATTCGTGTCAAAATAAATAATTAAAATATCAATAAAAGAATGTGTATTTGTATTAAAATAAATATACAAAATACACATACAATAAGGTAAATCTGTATTGAAATAGATATGCAAAATACATATAAAACAATGTAAATTTGTTTCAAAATATATATACGAATACACATACAATAACGTAGATTTGTATAAAAATATATATACAAAATACACATAAAATGAAGTAAATACGTATAAGAAAATGTATATAAAATACACATAAAATAATGTAAATTCGTATCAAAATAAAGAAAAAAAATACCAATAAAAGAATGTGTATTTGTATAAATATAAATATACAAAATACACATAAAATAACGTAAATTTGTATAAAACTATATACAAAAATACACAGAAGTTATTAAATTCGTATGAAAATAGATATACAAAATACAGATAAAATAAGGTAAATTTGAATTGAAATGTATATAGAAAATACATAAAATAATGTAAATTTGTATCAAAATATTTATAAAAATACATATAATAACGTAAATTTGTTTAAAAATATATAAACAAAATACACATTAAGTAATGTAAATACGTATAAAAAATATGTACAAAATACACATATAATCATGTAATTCGTATCAAACTAAATAAACAAAATATCAATAAAATAATGTAAATTTGTATGAGAAAACATATACAAATACATATAAAATAACGCTAATTTCCATAAAAATATATGTCCAAAAATGAACGTAAAATAAAGTAACTTTGGATATAAAAATATATATACAAAACACACATTAAATAATGTAAATGCGTACATAAAATAACCTAAATTTGTATAAATCTATATACAAAAATACACAAAAATAATTTAAATTTGTATAAAAAGAAATATACAAAATACACATAAAACTAGGTTAATTTGTATTGAAATACATATACAAAATACATATAAAATAATGTAAATTTGAAAGAAAATATATAAACAAATACACATATAATAACGTAAATTTGTATGAAATATATAATCAAAATACACATTAAATAATGTAAATATGTATAAAAAAATATATACAAAACACAAATAGAATAATGTAAAATCGTATCAAAATATATACACAGAATATTAATAAAATAATGTAAATTTGTATGAAAATTAAGATGCAAAATACCTATAAAATAACGCATTTTTTATAAAAATATTGATACCAAAATAAACATAAAATATTTGAACTTGTATTAAAATAAATTTACAAAATGCACATACAATAAGGTAAATTTGTATTGAAATAGATATGCAAAATACATATAAAATAATGTAAATTTGTTTCAAAATATATATACGAATACACATAAAATAACGTAGATTTCTATAAAAATACATATACAAAATACACATAATATTAAGTAAATACGTATAAAAAAAATGTATACAAAATGCACATAAAATAATGTAAATTCGTATAAATGTAAATCAACAATATACCAATAAAAGAATGTGTATTTGTAAAATACACATAAAATAACGTAGATTTCTATAAAAATATATACACATAAAATGAAGTAAATACGTATAAAAAAATGAATACAAAAAATACATAAAAATCGTATCAAAATAAATAAACAAAATACCAGTAAAAGAATGTGTATTTGTATAAATATAAATATACAAAATACACATAAAATATCGTAAATTTGTATAAAACTATATACAAAAATACACAGAAGTAATTAAATTTGTATGAAAATATATATACAAAATACAGCTAAAATGAGCTAAATTTGATTTGAAATGTACATACAAAATACATAAAATAATGTAAATCTGTATCAAAATATTTATACAAATACATATAATAACGTAGATTTGTTTAAAAATATATAAACAAAATACACATTAAGTAATGTAAATACGTATAAAAATATGTACAAAATACATATATAATCATGTAATTCGTATCAAAATAAATAAACAAAATAGCAATAAAATAATGTAAATTTATATGAGAAAACATATACAAATAACGCAAATTTCTATAAAAATATATGTACAAAAATGCACATAAAATAAAGTCAATTTACAGAAAAATATATATACAAAACACACTAAATAATGTAAATGCGTACATAAAATAACCTAAATTTGTATAAAACTATATACAAAAATACACAAAAATAATTTAAATTTGTTTGAAAAGAAATATACAAAATACACATAAAATTTGGTAAATTTGTATTGAAATACATATACAAAATACACATCAAATAATGTAAATTTGAATGAAAATATATAAACAAATACACTTAAAATAACGTAAATTTGTATAAAATATATATGCAAGATACACATTAAATAATGTAAATATGTATAAAAAAATATATACAAAAACAAATAGAATAATGTAAAATCGTATCAAAATAAATACACAGAATATCAATAAAATAATGTAATTTTGTATAAAAATAAAGATGCAAAATTCCCAAAAATGATCGCATTTTTTTTTAAATATATTTACCAAAATACACATAAAATATTTAAATTTGTATTGAAATAAATATACAAAATGCATATACAGTAAGGTAAATTTGTATTGAAAGAGATATTCAAAAATACATATAAAACAATGTAAATTTGTTTCAAAATATATATACGAATACACATAAAATAAAGTAGATTTCTATATAAATATATATACAAAATACATATGAAATTATGTAAATACGTATAAAAATATATATACAAAATACATATCAAATAATGTAAATTCGAGTCAAAATAAATAAACAAAATATCATGAAAAGAATGTGTATTCGTATGAAAATAGATAATAGATAATAAATTTGTATAAAATATATATGCAAGATACACATTAAATAATGTAAATATGTATAAAAAAGTATATACAAAAAACAAATAGAATAATGATTCATCGTATAAAAAAATACACCGAATATTAATAAAATAATGTAAATTTGTATGAAAATAAAGATACAAAATTCCCATAAAATAGCGCATTTCTTATAAAAATATATATACCAAAATACACATAAAATATTTAAATTTGCATTGAAATAAATATACAAAATGCACATACAATAAGGTAAATTTGTATTGAAAGAGATATGCAAAAATACATATAAAACAATGTAAATTTGTTTCAAAATATATATACGAATACAACTAAAAAAACGTAGATTTCTATAAAAATATATATACAAAATACACATAAAATTAAGTAAATACGTATAAAAAAATGTATACAAAATACACATAAAATAATGTAATTTCGAATTAAAATAAATGTAAATTTGAATGAAAATATAAAAACAAATACACTTAAAATAATGTAAATATGTATAAAATATATATGCAAGATACACATTAAATAATGTAAATGTATAAAAAAATATATACAAAAAACAAATAGAATAATGTAAAATCGTATCAAAATAAATACACAGAATATCAATAAAATAATGTAAATTTGTATGAAAATAAAGATGCAAAATTCCCAAAAATTATCGCATTTTTTAAAAAATATATATACCAAAATACACATAAAATATTTAAATTTGTATTGAAATAAATATACAAAATGCATATACAGTAAGGTAAATTTGTATTAAAAGAGATATTCAAAATTACATATAAAACAATGTAAATTTGTTTCAAAATATATATACGAATACACATAAAATAAAGTAGATTTCTATAGAAATATATATACAAAATACATATGAAATTATGTAAATACGTATAAAAATATATATACAAAATACATATCAAATAATGTAAATTCGTGTCAAAATAAATAAACAAAATATCATGAAAAGAATGTGTATTTGTATAAAATTGATAATAGATAATAAATTTGAATAAAATATATATGCAAGATACTCATTAAATAATGTAAATATGTATAAAAAAGTATATACAAAAAACAAATAGAATAATGTAACATCGTATCAAAATAAATACACCGAATATTAATAAAATAATGTAAATTTGTATGAAAATAAAGATGCAAAATTCCCATAAAATAGCGCATTTCTTATAAAAATATATATACCAAAATACACATAAAATATTTAAATTTGTTTTGAAATAAATATATAAAATGCACAACAATAAGGTAAATTTGTATTGAAAGAGATATGCAAAAATACATATAAAAGAATGTAAATTTGTTTCAAAATATATATACGAATACAAATAAAAAAACGTAGATTTCTATAAAAATATATATACAAAATACACATAAAATTAAGTAAATACGTATAAAAAATGTATACAAAACACACACAAAATAATGTAAATTCGATTTAAAATAAATGTAAACAAAATATAAAACCAATAAAAAGAATGTAAATTTGGATAAAATATATATACAAAATACATATAAAAAATATATACAAAAAACAAATAAAATAATGTAAATTTATCAAAATAAATACAAAATACACATAAAATAATGTAAATTTATATGAAAATAAAATTCAAAAATTTACGCATTTTATAAAATATATACAAAAAATACACATAAAATATTTAAATTTGTATAAAATATATATTCAAAATAAATATTAAATAATGTAAATTTGTATTAAAATATATATACAAAGTACATATAAAATAATGTAAATTCGTATCAATATATATCAACGAAACACCAATAAAATAATATATATATATGAATGAAATATATTTACAAAATACATATGAAATTATGTAAATTTGTATAAAAATATATATACAAAATACATAGAAATAATTTGAAATTGTATGAAAATAGATATACAAAATACACATGAAAAGAATTTCTATTTGTATAAAAATAGATAATAGATAATAAATTTGTGTAAAATATATAAACAAATACACATAAAATAACGTAAATTTGTATAAAAAGTATATACAAAATACAAATAGAATAATGTCAATTCGCATCAAAATGAATGAGCAGAATATCAATAAAATAATGTATATTTGTATGAAAATAAAGATGCAAAATTCCCAAAAATAAAGCATATGTTTATAAAATATATATACCAAAATACACATAAAATAATTAAATTTGTATTAAATTAAATATACAAAATGCGTATATAATAAGGTAAATTTATATTGAAAGAGATATGCAAAAATACATATAAAACAATGTAAATTTGTTTAAAAATATATAAACGAATACAAATAGAAAAACGTAGATTTCTATAAAAAATATATATACAAAATACACATAAAATTAGGTAAATATGTATTAAAAAAAATGTGTATTTGTAAAAATATAAATATACAAAATACACATAAAATATCGTAAATTTGTACAAAACTATATACAAAACTACACAGAAGTAATTAAATTTGTATGAAAATATATATACAAAATACAGCTAAAATAAGCTAAATTTGAGTTGAAATGTACATACAAAATATATAAAATAATGTAAATCTGTATCAAAATATTTATACAAATACATATAATAACGTAGATTTGTTTAAAAATATATAAATAAAATACACATTAAGTAATGTAAATACGTATAAAAAATATGTACAAAATACATATAACCATGTAATTCGTGTCAAAATAAATAAACAAAATAGTAATAAAATAATGTAAATTTGTATGAAAATATATACAAATAACGCAAATTTCTATAAAAATATATATACATAAATGTAAATTTGTATGAAAATAAAGATGCAAAATAAAATATATATACCAAAATACACATAAAATATTTAAATTTGTATTGAAATAAATATACAAAATGCACATACAATAAGGTAAACTTCTGTTGAAAGAGATAAAAATACATATAAAAAATTTAAATTAGTTTCAAAATATATATACAAAACATATAAAATAACGTAAATACGTATAAAAATGTAAACAAAATACACATAAAATAATATAAATTCGAAACAAAATAAATAAACAAAATACCAATAAAAGAATGTGTATTTGTTCTGTGTATTTTTGTATATAGTTTTATACAAAATTACGATATTTTATGTGTATTTTGTATATTTATATTTATACAATTACACATTCTTTTACTGGTATTTTGTTTATTTATTTTGATACGATTTTTATGTGTATTTTGTATTAATTTTTTTATACGTATTTACTTCATTTTATGTGTATTTTGTATATATTTTTATAGAAATCAACGTTATTTTATGTGTATTCGTATATATATTTTGAAACAAATTTACATTATTTTATATGTATTTTCCATATCTATTTCAATACAACTTTACCTTACAGTATGTGCATTTTTTATATTTATTTTAATACAAATTTTAATATTTTATGTGTATTTTGGTATATATATTTTTATAAAAAATGCGTTATTTTATGGCTATTTTGCATCTTTATTTTCATACAAATTTACATTATTTAATTAATATTCTGTGTATTGATTTTGATACGATTTTACATTATTCTATTTGTGTTTTGTATATATTTTTTTATACATATTTACATTATTTAATTAGTATTTTGTATATATATTTGATACTAATTTACGTTATTTTAAGTGTATATGTTTATATATTTTCATTCAAATTTCCATTATTTTATGTGTATTTTGTATATGTATTTCAATACAAATTTACCTAATTTTATGTGTATTTTGTATATTTATTTTCATACAAATTTAAATTATTTTTGTGTATTTTTGTATATAGTTTTATACAAATTTAGTTTATTTTATGAGTATTTTGTATATCTATTTTCATACAAATACACACTTTTTATTGATATTTTGTTTATTTATTTTGACGAGAGTTTAAATTATTTAATGTGTATTTTGTATATATATATTTTTATACGTATTTACATCATTTCATGTGTATGTTTTATATATATTTCTATAGAAATTTACGTTATTTTATGTGTATTCGTATAGATTTTTCAACAAATTTACGCTTTAATGTGCATTTTGTATATTTTTTCAATACAAATTAACCTTATTGTACGTGCATTTTGTATGTTAATTTTAATACAAATTTAATTATTCTATGTGTATTTTTGTATATGTATTTTTAAAATATGCTTTATTTTATGGGTATTTTGCATCTTTATTTTCATACAAAATTACATTATTTTATTGACATTCTGTGTATTTATTTTGATACGATTTTACATTATTCTATGTATATTTTGTATATATTTTTCATTTAATTTAGCTTATTTTATGTGTATTTTGTATATCTATTTATTTTAATACAAAATCAAATATTTTATGTTTTTTCGTATATATATTTTTATAAAAAATGCGTTATTTTATGGGTATTTTGCATCTTAATTTTCATACAAATTTACATTATTTTATTAATATTTTCTGTATTTATTTTGATACGATTTTACATTATTTTATTTGTGTTTTGTATATATTTTTTTATACATATTTACATTATTAAATGTGTTTTTTGTATATATATTTGATACAAATTTACGTTATTTTAAGTCTATATGTTTATATATTTTCATTCAAATTTACATAATTTTATGTGTATTTTGTATATATTTCTATAGAAATATATATACAATATACAATATATATATATATATATATATATATATATATATATATATATATATATATATATATATATATATATATATATATATATATATATATATATATATATATATATATATATATATATATATATATATATATATATATATATATATATATATATATATATATATATATATATATATGTATATAGAAATCTGCGTTATTTTATGTGTATTCGTATATATATTTTGAAACAAATTTACATTGTTTTATGTGTATTTTGCATATTTTTTCAATACAAATTTACCTTTTTGTATGTGCATTTTGTATATTAATTTTAATACAAATTTGATTAATCTATGTGTATTTTTGTATATGTATTTTTATAAAAATATGCTTTATTTTATGGGTATTTTGCATCTTTATTTTCATACAAATTTACATTATTTTATTGATATTTTGTGTAATTATTTTAATAGGATTTTATATTATTCTATGTGTATTTTGTATATATATTTTATATAAAATGTATTTGTTTTCATTTCATACAAATCTACATGATTTTATGTATTTTGTACATGTATACATAAAATATTTAAATTTGTATTTAAAAAAATATACAAAATGCAGATACAATAAAGTAAACTTCTATTGAAAGAGATATGCAAAAATACATATAAAACAATGTAAATTTGTTTCAAAATATATATACGAATAAACATAAAATAACGTAGATTTCTATAAAAATATATATACAAAATACACATAAAATTAAGTAAATACGTATAAAAAAATGTAAACAAAATACACATAAAATAATGTAAACTCGAAACAAAATAAATAAACAAAATACCAATAAAAGAATGTGTATTTGTATAAATATAAGTGTACAAAATATACATACAAAATAAACATAAAATAGGGTAAATTTGTAAAGAAATATATGTACAAAATATACATAAAATAATGTAAATTTATATGAAAATATATATACAAATACACATAAAATACCATGAATTTGTATAAAATTATATATTCAAAATAAATATTAAATAATGTAAATGCGTATTAAAATATATATTCAAAGTTTATATAAAATAATTTAAATTCGTATCAATATAAATCAACAAAATACCAATAAAATAATATATATTTGAATGAAAATAGATTTACAAAATACTCATAACATAACTAAAATTTGTATTGAAATATATACAAAAATACATAAAAATAATTTGAGTTTGTATGAAAACAGATATTCAAAATACATATAAAACTAGGTAAATATCTTTTGAAATATATATACAAAAACCCATAAAATATTGTAAATTTGTGTCAAAATATATAAACAAATACAAATAAAATAACTTAAAATAACGTAAATATGTATCAAATATATAGACAAAAAACCCATTAAATAATGTAAATATGTAAAAAATATATATATACAAAACATAAATAAAATAATGTAAAATCGTATCAAAATAAATACAGAAAATATTAATAAAATAATGTAAATTTGTATGAAAATTAAGATGCAAAATACCCATAATATAACACATTTTTAAAAAAAAATATATATACGAAAAAACATAAAATATTTGATTTTGTATTAAAATAAATAGATATACATTCTTTTATTGGTATTTTGTTTATTTATTTTGTTTCGAATTTACATTATTTTATGTGTATTTTGTTTACATTTTTTATACGTATTTACTTAATTTTATGTGCATTTTGTATATATATTTTTATAGAAATCTACGTTATTTTATATGTATTCGTATATATATTTTGAAACAAATTTACATTGTTTTATATGTATTTTTGCATATCTCTTTCAATAGAAGTTTACCTTATTGTATGTGCATTTTGTATATTTATTTCAATACAAATTTAAATATTTTATGTGTATTTTGGTATATATATTTTTATAAGAAATGCGCTATTTGATGGGAATTTTGCATCTTTATTTTCATACAAATTTACATTATTTTATTAATATTCGGTGTATTTATTTTGATACGATTTTACATTATTCTATTTGTTTTTTGTATATATTTTTTTTATACATATTTACATTATTTAAATGTATCTTGCATATATATTACATACAAATTGATTATCTATTATTTATTTTCATACAAATACACATTCTTTTCATGATATTTTGTTTATTTATTTTGTCACGAATTTACATTACTTAATATGTATTTTATATATATATATATATTTTTATACGTATTTACATAATTTCATGTGTATTTTGTATATATATTTCTATAGAAATCTACGTTATTTTATGTGTATTCGTATATATATTTTGAAACAAATTTACAATGTCTTATTTGTATTTTGCGTTTTTTTTCAATACAAATTTACCTTATTGTATGTGTGCATTTTGTATATTAATTTTAATACAAATATAATTATTCTATGTGTATTTTTGTATATGTATTTTTAAAAAAAATATGCTTTATCTTATGGGTATTTTGCATCTTTATTTTCATACAAATTTTTATTATTTTATTGATATTCTGGGTACTTATTTTGATACGATTTTACATTATTCTATGTATAACAAAAATAAATACAGAAAAATACAGAAAAATAGATATGCAAAATACATATAAACAATGTAAATTTGTTTCAAAATATATATACGAATACACATGAAATAAGGTAGATTTCTATAAAAATATATATACAAAATACACATAAAATTAAGTAAATACGTATAAAAAATGTATACAAAATACACATAAAATAATGTAAATTATTATCAAAATAAATAAACAAAATACCAATAAAAGAATGTGTATTTGTATAAATATATATATACAAAATACACATTAAATAATAAAAATTTGTTAAAAACTATACAAAATACACATGAAATGATGTAAATACGTATAAAAATATTTATACAAAAACCACATTAAATAATGTAAACTCGCGTCAAAATAAATAAACAAAATATCAGTAAAAGAATGTGTATTTGTATGAAAATAGATATACAAAATACACATAAAATAACCTAAATTTGTATCAAACTATATACAAAAATACACAAAAATATTTGAAATTTTTATGAAAAAAAATATACAAAATACACATAAAATTAGGTAAATTTCTATTGAAATACCTACACAAAATACACATAAAATAATGTAAATTTGAATGAAAATACATAAACAAATACACTTAAAATAACGTAAATTTGTATAAAAAAAATATGTACAAAACACAAATAGAATAATGTTAAATCGTATCAAAATAAATACACAGAATATTAATAAAATAATGTAAACTTGTATGAAAATAAAGAAGCAAAATACACATAAAATAACGCATTTTTTTTATTTATAAAAATATATATACCAAAATACACATCAAAAAATTAAATTTGTATTAAAATAAATATACAAAAAACACATACAATAAGGTAAATTTGTATTGAAATAGATATGCAAAATACATATAAAACAATGTAAATTTGTTTCAAAATATATATACGAATACACATAAAATAACGTAGATTTCTATAAAAATATATATACAAAATACACAAAAAATTAGGTAAATACGTATAAAAAAATGTAAACAAAATACACATAAAATAATATAAATTCGAAACAAAATAAATAAACAAAATACCAATAAAAGAATGTGTATTTGTTCGTGTATTTTTGTATATAGTTTTATACAAATTTACGATATTTTATGTGTATTTTGTATATTTATATTTATACAAATACACATTCTTTACTGGTATTTTGTTTATTTATTTTGATACGATTTTTATGTATTTTGTATTCATTTTTATACGTATTTACTTCATTTTATGTGTATTTTGTATATATTTCTATTGAAATCTACGTTATTTTATGTGTATTCGTATATATATTTGGAAACAAATTTACATTGTTTTATATGTATTTTTGAATATATCTTTCAATACAAATTTACCTCTCAATATATACCAAAATACACATAAAAAATTAAATTTGTATTAAAATAAATATTTAAAAGCACACACAATAAGGTAAATTTGTATGGAAATAGATATAAAATACATATAAAACAATGTAAATTTGTTTCAAAAATATATATACGAATACACATAAATAATGTAGATTTCTATCAAATATATATACAAAATACACATAAATGAAGTAAATACGTATAAAAATGTATACAAATACATAAAATAATGTAAATTGCATCAAAATAAATATACAAAATACCAATAAAAGAATGTGTATTTATATAAATATATATACAAAATACACATAAAATAACGTAAATTTATTTAAAATATATATACAAAAATACAGAAGTATTTTAATTTGTATGAAAATAGATATACAAAATAAGGTAAATTGTTTCAAATTCAATAAACAAAATTCAGATTTTATAAAATAATATAAAATCAGATTATCAGATTTTGTATATCTATTTTCATACAAACTCAAATTATTTCTATATATTTTTGTATATATTTTAATACAAATTTTAGTAATGTTATGTGTATTTTGTAAATTTATTTTCATTCAGATATATATCATTTTATTGGTGTTTTGTTGATTTATATTGATACGAATTTACATTATTTTATATGTACTTTGTATATATATTTTTATACGCTTGTACATTATTTAATATTTATTTTGAATATATAATTTTATACAAACTCATGGTATTTTATGTGTATTTGTATATATATTTTCATAAATTTACATTATTTTATGTATTTTGTACATATATTTCATTACAAATATACCTTATTTTATGTTTATTTTGTATATGTATTTTGTATATTTATATTTATCCAAATACCCATTCTTTTATTGGTATTTTGTTTATTTATTTTAAATCGAATTTACATTATTTTATGTGTATTTTGTATACATTTTTTTATACGTATTTACTTAATTTTATGTGTATTTTGTATATATATTTTATAGAAATCTACGTTTTTTATTTGTATTCGTATATATATTTTGAAACAAATTTACATTGTTTTATATGTATTTTTGCATATCTCTTTCAATACAAATTTACCTTATCGTATGTGCATTTTGTATATTTATTTCAATACAAATTTAAATATTTTATGTGTATTTTGGTATATATATTTTTATAAGAAATTCGCTATTTTATGGGAATTTTGCAGCTTTATTTTCATACAAATTTACATTATTTTATTAATATTCGGTGTATTTATTTTGATACGAATTTACATTATTCTATTTGTTTTTTGTATATACTTTTTTATACATATTTACATTATTTAATGAGTATCTTGCATATATATTTTATACAAATTTATTATCTAATATTTATTTTTATACATATACACATTCTTTTCATAATATTTTGTTTATTTATTTTGACACGAATTTACCTTATTTGATATGTATTTTGTATATATATTTTTATACGTATTTACATAATTTACATAATATTTATTTATTTTGTCACGAATTTACATTACTTAATATGTATATATATATATATATATATATATATATATATATATATATATATATATATATATATATATATATATATATATATATATATATATATATATTTTTTTATACGTATTTACATAATTTCATGTATTTTGTATATATATTTCTATAGAAATCTACGTTATTTTATGTATTCGTATATATATTTTGAAACAAATTTACAATGTCTTATTTGTATTTTGCGTTTTTTCAATACAAATTTACCTTATTGTATGTGCATTTTGTATATTAATTTTAATACAAATATAATTATTCTATGTGTATTTTTGTATATGTATTTTTTAAAAAAATATGCTTTATCTTATGGGTATTTTGCATCTTTATTTTCATACAAATTTTTATTATTTTATTGATATTCTGGGTACTTATTTTGATACGATTTTACATTATTCTATGTATAACAAAAATAAATACAGAAAAATACAGAAAAATAGATATGCAAAATACATATAAACAATGAAAATTTGTTTCAAAATATATATACGAATACACATGAAATAAGGTAGATTTCTATAAAAATATATATACAAAATACACATAAAATTAAGTAAATACGTATAAAAAATGTATACAAAATACACATAAAATAATGTAAATTATTATCAAAATAAATAAACAAAATACCAATAAAAGAATGTGTATTTGTATAAATATATATACAAAATACACATTAAATAATAAAAATTTGTTAAAAACTATACAAAATACACATGAAATGATGTAAATACGTATAAAAATATTTATACAAAAACCACATTAAATAATGTAAACTCGCGTCAAAATAAATAAACAAAATATCAGTAAAAGAATGTGTATTTGTATGAAAATAGATATACAAAATACACATAAAATAACCTAAATTTGTATCAAACTATATACAAAAATACACAAAAATATTTGAAATTTTTATGAAAAAAAATATACAAAACATAAAATTAGGTAAATTTCTATTGAAATACTACACACAAAATAAAATAATGTAAATTTGAATGAAAATACATAAACAAATACATTAAAATAACGTAAATTTGTATAAAAAAAACACAATAGAATAATGTTAAATCGTATCAAAATAAATACAGAATATTAATAAAATAATGTAAACTTGTATGAAAATAAAGAAAAATAAACATACATAAAATAACGCATTTTTTTTATAAAAATATATATACAAAATACATCAAAAATTAAATTTGTATTAAAATAAATATACAAAAACATACAATAAGGTAAATTTGTATTGAAATAGATATACAAAATACATATAAAACAATGTAAATTTGTTTCAAAATATATATACGAATACACATAAAATAACGTAGATTTATAAAAATATATATACAAAATACACAAAAATAGTAAATACGTATAAAATAAATGTAAACAAAATACACATAAAATAATATAAATTGAAACAAAATAAATAAACAAAATACCAATAAAAGAATGTGTATTTGTTCGTGTATTTTGTATATAGTTTTATACAAATTTACGATATTTTATGTGTATTTTGTATATTTATATTTATACAAATACATTCTTTTACTGGTATTTTGTTTATTTATTTTGATACGATTTTATGTGTATTTTGTATTCATTTTTATACGTATTTACTTCATTTTATGTGTATTTTGTAAATATTTTATTGAAATCTACGTTATTTATGTGTATTCGTATATATATTTTTGAAACAAATTTACATTGTTTTATATGTCTTTTGAATATCTCTTTCAATACAAATTTACCTTTCTCCATATATATAAAAATACACATAAAAAAATTAAATTTGTATTAAAATAAATATTTAAAAGCACATACAATAAGGTAAATTTATTCAAAGAGATATGCAAAATACATATAAAACAATGTAAATTTGTTTCAAAATATATATACGAATACACATAAAATAATGTAGATTTCTATCAAAATATATATACAAAATACACATAAAATGAAGTAAATACGTATAAAAAAAATGTATACAAAATACACATAAAATAATGTAATTGCATCAAAATAAATATACAAAATACCAATAAAATAATGTATTTATATAAATATATACAAAATACACATAAAATAACGTAAATTTATATAAAACTATATACAAAATACACAGAAGTATTTTAATTTGTATGAAAATAGATATACAAAATAAGGTAAATTGTTTCAAATTCAATAAACAAAATTCAGATTTTATAAAAATAATATAAAATCAGATTATCAGATTTTGTATATCTATTTTCATACAAACTCAAATTATTTCTATATATTTTTGTATATATTTTAATACAAATTTTAGTAATGTTATGTGTATTTTGTAAATTTATTTTCATTCAGATATATATCATTTTATTGGTGTTTTGTTGATTTATATTGATGAATTTACATTATTTTATATGTACTTTGTATATATATTTTTATACGCTTGTACATTATTTAATATTTATTTTGAATATATAATTTTATACAAACTCATGGTATTTTATGTGTATTTGTATATATATTTTCATATAAATTTACATTATTTTATGTGTATTTTGTACATATATTTCATTACAAATATACCTTATTTTATGTTTATTTTGTATATGTATTTTGTATATTTATATTTATCCAAATACCCATTCTTTTATTGGTATTTTGTTTATTTATTTTAAATCGAATTTACATTATTTTATGTGTATTTTGTATACATTTTTTTATACGTATTTACTTAATTTTATGTGTATTTTGTATATATATTTTTATAGAAATCTACGTTTTTTTATTTGTATTCGTATATATATTTTGAAACAAATTTACATTGTTTTATATGTATTTTTGCATATCTCTTTCAATACAAATTTACCTTATCGTATGTGCATTTTGTATATTTATTTCAATACAAATTTAAATATTTTATGTGTATTTTGGTATATATATTTTTATAAGAAATGCGCTATTTTATGGGAATTTTGCAGCTTTATTTTCATACAAATTTACATTATTTTATTAATATTCGGTGTATTTATTTTGATACGAATTTACATTATTCTATTTGTTTTTTGTATATACTTTTTTATACATATTTACATTATTTAATGAGTATCTTGCATATATATTTTATACAAATTTATTATCTAATATTTATTTTTATACATATACACATTCTTTTCATAATATTTTGTTTATTTATTTTGACACGAATTTACCTTATTTGATATGTATTTTCTATATATATATTTTTATACGTATTTACATAATTTCATATGTATTTTGTATATATATTTCTATAGAAATCTACTTAATTTTATGTGTATTCGTATATATATTTTGAAGCAAATTTACATTGTTTTATATGTATTTTTGAATATCTCTTTTAAAACAAATTTACCTTACTGTATATGCATTTTGTATATTTATTTCTATACAAATTTAAATATTTTATGCGATAATTTTTGGGAATTTTGCATCTTTATTTTCATACAAATTTACATTATTTTATTGATATTCTGTGTATTTATTTTGATACGATTTTACATTATTCTATTTGTTTTTTGTATATATTTTTTTATACACATTTACATTATTTAATGTGTATCTTGCATATATATTTTATACAAATTTACGTTATTTTAAGTGTATTTGTTTTTATATTTTCATTCAAATTTACATTTATTTTAATTCGAAATTACATTATTTTATGTGTATTTTGTATACATTTTTTTATACGTATTTACTTAATTTTATGTGTATTTTGTATATATTTTTATAGAAATCTACGTTTTTTTATTTGTATTCGTATATATATTTTGAAACAAATTTACATTGTTTTATATGTATTTTTGCATATCTCTTTCAATACAAATTTACCTTTTTGTATGTGCATTTTGTATATTTATTTCAATGCAAATTTAAATATTTTATGGTATTTTGGTAAATATATTTTATAAAAATGCGATAATTTTGGGAATTTGTATCTTTATTTTCATACAAATTTACATTATTTTATTGGTATTCTGTGTATTTATTTTGATACGAATTTGAATTATTCTATTAGTTTTTGTATATATATTTTTTATACACATTTACATTATTTAATGTGTATCTTGCATATATATTTTATACAAATTTACGTTATTTTAAGAGTATCTGTTTATATATTTTCATTCAAATTTACATTATTTGATGAGTATTTTGTATATGTATTTCAATACAAATTTACCTAATTTTATGTGTATTTTGTATATTTCTTTTCAAACAAATCTAAATTATTTTTGTGTATTTTTGTATATAGTTTTATACAAATTTAGGTTATTTTATGTACGCATTTACATTATTTAGTGTGTGTTTTGTATATATATTTTTTTGCAAATTTACTTTATTTTATGTGCATGTTTGTACATATATTTTTATAGAAATTTGCGTTATTTGTATATGTTTTCTCATACAAATTTACATTATTTTATTGCTATTTTGTTTATTTATTTTGATACGAATTACATGATTATATATGTATTTTGTACATATTTTTTATACGTATTTACATTACTTAATGTGTATTTTGTTTATATATTTTTAAACAAATCTACGATATTATATGTATTTGTATAAATATTTTGATAGAGATTTACATTATTTTATGTATTTTGTATGTACATTTCAATTCAAATTTAGCCTATTTTAGCTGTATTTTATATATATATTTTCATACAAATTTAATTACTTCTGTGTATTTTTGTTTATAGTTTTATACAAATTTACGATATTTTATGTGTATTTTGTATATTTATATTTTTACAAATACACATTCTTTTACTGGTATTTTGTTTATTTATTTTGATACGATTTTTATGTATTTTTTGTATTCATTTTTTATACGTATTTACTTCATTTTATGTGTATTTTGTATATATTTTTTTTAAAAATCTACGTTATTTTATGTGTATTCGTATATATATTTTTGAAGCAAATTTACACTGTTTTATATGTATTTTGCATATCTATTTCAATACAAATTTGCAAATTTACTTTATTTTATGTGCATTTTTGTACATATATTTTTTAAGAAATTTGCGTTATCTTATGTGTATTTGTATATGTTTTCTGATACAAATTCACATTATTTTATTGCTATTTTGTTTATTTATTTTGATACAAATGAAAATAGATATACAAAATACACATAAAATAAACTAAATTTGTATTGAAATATATATACAAAATACATAAAATAATGTAAATTTGTATCAAAATATTTTAACAGATGCGCATAAAATAACGTAAATTTGTTTAAAAATATACAAAATACACATTAAATAATGTAAATATGTATAAAAAAATATATACAAAACCTATGACTTGTGGGCCCCGGTCAGTTTCCTGGACTTGTACACGTCCCTGTTCCTCGCCGTCTCCTTCCTGCCCTCCTCGATACTGCTCCTCTTCCTGCCGGTCGGCTGCTTCAAGGCCTTGTTCTTCCTCGCTTCTGAGGTCACGTCCTTGGAGAAATTAGCACCGAAACAGTTGAAGAGGTACCTGCTGATGTGCGGCAAGATGGTATTGGCCAGGTTGTGCCCCTCCTGGCACCTGTACCCCTGCAAGGTCGGGTCTGAGGCCGCCAGGAACTCCAGGAGGTGCCTGAACCCGTCCTTGTGGCGCATGGCAAGGGAGAGGAACCTCAACCTGCGCTCCTTCTTGTCCTCCCTGCACATCAGGGAGTCCCACAGCGACATCCCGAAGGACGCCATGTGGGCCATTGGGAGAGATGGCCGCTTCAGGACCGCCCGGCCCGTCTCCAGCTCTCCCCTGTCGACCAGCTCGACCAGGGCGTCGAACATCACAGAGGGCGGGTCGTCTCGAGCTCCACGGTAATCTTCATCTCCTCCTGCTGGGCAAGCTCCTGCTTGCAGCACTCGGCCACAGAGGAGTTGGCCTGGACCTTCCTGGCCAGGTAGCCGGCGTAGTTGCCGACCGCGGCAAGGAGCAACTCGTCCGTCGGCGGGTCCGGCTGGTCGTCGGCCAGCTCCCTGGCAAGCTGGGCCAAGATCACCTCGTCGTCCTCCTTCTCCTCTGCCTTGGCCCGGTCCAGGTCGGCCTGCACGTCCCCGGGGAAGAACCCGACGAGCTTCAGCAAATGCAGGCGCTGGGCCAACCTGTTGCTCACCATGAAGTTCTGCACGCTCGTCCAGTAGTTGGCGCCGCACATGGTGCGGCGCTTGCCGAAAGAGTGCTCAGTCGGGTCAGAGTTGGCCTTCCCCATGCACACATACTCGACCCCGTAGGACGTAGTGAACAGCCCCCTCACTACCACACTGCACTGAACACACCACTGCACTGCACACAACACTGAGTCACTGCACTGATGGCGTAGTACGGCTCCTCCACAGTTTACTCCACGGGGTCGCGGCGTCCTCATATCTTGTGTCTCCTCCGTCACTTCCACTCGATCCACTGCCTTCTGTGTACAGAGACGATGAATAACTGTAGGTACTTGGAGAGTAAACAGAGGCAGGACAGCTGACTGCGTGCCTAAGGCGAGTTAGGCGACGCGGGAACTGAGCTGAGTTGCCATGTAGGCACTAACTAAACGTACATTTCTTGTTTCCTAATACGTAAAACTGTGGACTTCACTATCCTACAGTTATCATTCATTTTACGTAAAGATTTCAACCTAAAGTTACGCAAATTTGCCATTTTTTACACAACGTTTTCAAAGTGCACGCATGGTGCTATTTTATATAAGTTACCTTGAATCCTCGACCAAATCACTCTAGAGACACTCCTGCCTGCTTGTATGCACTAAAACTTGAAGATTTCGTCCTGTTTCCACTTAAATTCGGAGTAAGAACGCAGAGTGTGTTTGAGTTGTCGCAGTGAAAGTCGCCATAACAATCGGCCCCTTACGCGAAGCCAGCGCGCCAAGACTGAAGAGATTTCCCGTCAACTAGTTGTGAAGTCTATGAATATATATACAAAATACACATAAAATGAAGTAAATACGTATAAGAAAATGTATACAAAATACACATAAAATAATGTAAATTCGTATCAAAATAAATAAACAAAATACCAATAAAAGAATGTGTATTTGTATAAATATAAATATACAAAATACACATAAAATAACGTAAATTTATATAAAACTATATACAAAAATACACAGAAGTAATTAAATTCGTATGAAAATAGATATACAAAATACAGATAAAATAAGCTAAATTTGAATTGAAATGTATATACAAGATACATAAAATAATGTAGATTTGTATCAAAATATTTATAAAAATACCCATAAAATAACGCATTTTTTTTATTTATAAAAATATATATACCAAAATACACATCAAAAAATTAAATTTGTATTAAAATAAATATACAAAAAACACATAAAATAAGGTAAATTTGTATTGAAATAGATATGCAAAATACATATAAAACAATGTAAATTTGTTTCAAAATATATATACGAATACACATAAAATAACGTAGATTTCTATAAAAATATATATACAAAATACACATAAAATGAAGTAAATACGTATAAAAAAATGTATACAAAATACACGTAAATAATGTAAATTCGTATCAAAATAAATATACAAAATACCAATAAAAGAATGTGTATTTGTATAAATATAAATATACAAAATACACATAAAATAACGTAAATTTATATAAAACTATATACAAAAATACACAGAAGTATTTTAATTTGTATGAAAATAGATATACAAAATAAGGTAAATTCGTTTCAAATTCAATAAACAAAATTCAGATAAAAGAACGTATATTTGTAGAAAAAATAAATATGCAAAATACACATTAAATAACGAAAATTTTTATGAAAATATAGAAAAAAATAAACAAAAATAATTTCAATTTTTATGAAATTAAATATAAAAAATACACATGTAGTTTGTATATCTATTTTCACTCAAATTTAATTACTTTGTGTATTTTGCATATAGTTGTATATTAATTAACGTTATTTTATTTGTATTTTGTAAATTTATATATATACAATACACATTCATTTATTAGTATTTTGTTTATTTATTTTGATACGAGTTTACATTATTTTATGTGTATTTTGTATACCTTTTTTTTATACGTATTTACTTAATTTTATGTGTATTTTGTATATTTATTTTCATAGAAATCTACGTTATTTTATGTGTATTCGTATATTTATTTTTAAAAAAATTTACATGGTTTTATATGTATTTTGCATATCTATTTCAATACAAATTTTCCTTATTGTATGTGCATTTTGTATATTTATTTTAATACAAATTCAAATATTTTATGTGTGTCTTGGTATAAATATTTAAAAAAAAAGCGTTATTTTATGGGTATTTTGCATCTTAATTTTCATACAAATTTACATTATTTTATTAATATTCTGTGTATTTATTTTGATACGATTTTATATTATTCTATTTGTGTTTTGTATATATTCTTTTATACATATTTACATTATTTAATGTGTATTTTTTATATATATTTTATACAAATTTACGTTATTTTAAGTGTATTTGTTTATATATTTTAATTCAAATTTACATTATTTTATGTGTATATTGTAAATGTATTTCAATACAAATTTACCTATTTTTATGTGTATTTTGTATATTTATTTTCATACAAATTAAAATTATTTTTGTGTATTTTTGTATATAGTTTTATACAAATTTAGGTGATTTTATGTGTATATTGTATATCTATTTTCATACAAATACACATTCTTTTATTGAAATTTTGTTTATTTACTTTGACGCGAATTTACATTATTTAATGTGTATTTTATATATATACATATATATATATATATATATATATATATATATATATATATATATATATATATATATATATACATATATATATATATATATATATATATATATATATATATATATATATATATATATATATATATATATATATATTTATACGTGTTTACATCATTTGATGTGTATTTTGTATATATATTTCTATAGTTTCTACGTTGATTTATGAGTATTCGTATATAGATTTTGAAATAAATTTACACTGTTTTATGTGTATTTTGCATATTTTTTCAATACAAATTTACCTTATTGTATATGCATTTTGTATATTAATTTTAATACAAATTTAATTATGCTATGTGTATTTTTGTATATGTATTTTTATAAAAATATGCTTTATTTTATGGGTATTTTGCATTTTTATTTCCATACAAATTTCCATTATTTTATTTATACTCTGTTTTTTTTTTTGAAACAATTTAACATTATTCTATGTGTATTTTGTATATCTATTTTTATACGTATTTACTTAATTTTATGTGTATTTTGTATATATATTTTTATAGAAATCTACGTTATTTTATGTGTATTCGTATATATATTTTGAAACAAATTTACATTGTTTTATATGCATTTTAGCATATCTCTTTCAATACAAATTTACCTTATTGTATGTGCATTTTGTATATATATTTCAATATAAATTTAAATATTTTATGTGTATTTTGGTATATATATTTTTATAAGAAATGCGCTATTTGATGGGAATTTTGCATCTTTATTTTCATACAAATTTACATTATTTTATTAATATTCGTTGTATTTATGTTGATACGATTTCACATTATTCTATTTGTTTTTTGTATATATTTTTTTATACATATTTACATTATTTAATGTGTATCTTGCATCTTTAATCGTAATTTTGTTTATTTATTTTTATACGAATTTACATTATTTTAGCTGTATTTGATATGTATATTTTTTATACTTATTTATATCATTTTATTTGTGTTTTGAATATATATTTTCATAGAAATTTATGGGTATTCGTATATATATTTTGATACAAATTTACAATATTTATAATTATTTTGCATATCTATTTCAATATTGTATCTTATATGTATTTTGTATATTTATTTTAATACAAATTTAATTATTTTATGTGTATTTTTGTAAAAATATGCGTTATTATTTGGGTATTTTGCATCTTTATTTTCATACAAATTTACATTATTTTATTGATATTCTGTTTATTTATTTTCATACGATTTTACATTATTCTATGTGTATTTTGTATATATATTTTTATACACATTTACATTATTTAATGTATATTTATATATATATTTTATATAAATTTACGCTATTTTATGTGTATTTGTTTATATATTTTCATACAAATTTACAATATTTTATGTGTAATTTGTATATGTATTTCAATACAGATTTGCCTAATTTTATATGTATTTTGCATATCTATTTTCAAACAAATTTAAATTATTTTTATGCATTTTCTATATATTTTTATACAAATTAATAGTTATTTTATTGGTATTTTGTATTTATATTTTCCTATAAATATACATTCTTTTAGTGGAATTTTGTTCATCTATTTTCATAAGAATTTACATAATTTTATGTGTATTTTGTATATATATTTTTCTACGTATTTACCTTATTTTATGTGTATTT
This sequence comes from Eriocheir sinensis, assembly GCF_024679095.1. Taxonomy (NCBI): domain Eukaryota; kingdom Metazoa; phylum Arthropoda; class Malacostraca; order Decapoda; family Varunidae; genus Eriocheir; species Eriocheir sinensis. Next base: position 1,690,851 of record NW_026111405.1, on the reverse strand, counting down.
TTTATATATATTTTCATAAAAATTTACGTTATTTTATTGTGTGTATTCGTATATGATTTGATACAAAATTACATTATTTTATGTTTATTTTGCATATCTATTTCAATATAGATTAACCTTATTGTATGTGTATTTTCTATATTTATTTTAATACAAATTTAATTATTTTATGTGTACTTTGTATACATTTTCTTATACGTATTTATTTCATTTAATGTGTATTTTGTATATATATTTTTATAGTAATCTACGTTATTTTATGTGTATTGGTATATATATTTTTAAGCAAATTTACATTGTTTTATATGTATTTAGCATATCTATTTCAATATAAATCTACCTTATTGTATGTGCATTTTGTATATTTATTGTAATACAAATTTAAAAATTTTATTATTTTGGTATATATATTCTGATAAAAAGTTTTATATAAATTTAAAATATTTTATGTGTATTTTGTATATATATTTTCATACAAATACACATTTTTTATTGATATTTTGCTTATTTATTTTAACGCGAATTCACATTATTTAATGTGTATTGTGTATATATATTTTTATACGTATTTACGTCATTTCATGTGTATTTTGTATATATATTTCGATAGAAATATATGTTATTTTATGTGTATTCGTATATATATTTTGAAACAAATATACATTGTTTTATGTGCATTTTGCATATTTTTTCAATATAAATTTACCTTATTGTACGTGCATTTTGTATATTAATTTTAATACAAATTTAATTATTCTATGTGTATTTTTGTATATGTATTTTCATAAAAAAATGCTTTATTTTATGGGTATTTTGCATCTTTATTTTCATACAAATTTACATAATTTTATTGATATTCTGTGTATTTATTTTGATTCGATTTTACTATATTCTATGTATATTTTGTATATAAATTTCATACAAATGAACGTTATTTTATGTGAATTTGTTTTCATTTCATACAAATTTACATTATTTTATGTGTATTTTGTACATGTATTTAAATACAAATTTAACTAATTATATGTGTATTATGTATATCTATTTTCATACAAATTGAAATTAATTTTGTGTATTTTAATATATATTTTTATTCAAATTTTCGTAGTTTTAAGTGAATTTTGTATATTTATTTTCCTCCAAATATACGTTCTTTTATTGGAATTTTGTTTATTTATTTTGATACGAGTTATCATTATTTTAGGTGTATTTGATATATATATTTTTATACTTATTTACATAATTTTATATGTATTTTGAATATATATTTTCATAGAAATTTACTCTATTTTATGTGTATTCGTATATATATTTTGATACAAATTTACATTATTTATGTGTATTTCGCATATCTATTTCATTACAAATTTTCTTTATTGTATGTGTCTTTTGTATATTTATTTTGATGCAAATTTAATTAATTCATGTGTTTTTTTGTATATATATTTTTAAACAAATATGTTTTTGTTTATATATTTTCATACAAATTTACATTATTTTATGTGTATTTTGTATATGTATTTCAATAAAAATTTGCCTAATTTCATTTGTATTTTGCATATCTATTTTCAAACAAATTTAAATTATTTTTGTGTATTTTGGTATTATTTTTATAAAAAAAATTTATTTTTATTTGTTTTTTATATATATATTTTCCTACACATATACATTCTTTTAGATGAAATTTTGTTTATTTATTTTGATACGAATTTGCATTATTTTATGTGTATTTTGTATATATATTTTTCTATGTATTTACATTATTTTATGTGTATTTTGTATATATATTTTCATAAAAATTTACGTAATTTTATTGTGTGTATTCGTATATATTTTGATAAAAATTTTCATTATTTAATGTGTTTTTTGCATATCTATTTCAATAAAAATCTACCTTATTGTATGCGTATTTTGTATATTTATTTTAATACAAATTTAATTATTTTATGTGTATTTCTGTATATATATTTTTTTAAATATAAGATATTTTATGGGTATTTTGCATCTTTAATTTTATAAATTTTTACATTACGTACATATCTTTTATACGTATTTACATTATTTAATGTGTATTTTGTTTATATATTTTTATACAAATTTACGTTATTATATGTGTATTTGAATATATATTTTGATACAAATTTACATTATTTTATGTATTTTCTATATTTATTTCAATTCAAATTTAGCTTATTTTATGTGTCTTTTGTATATCTATTTTCATACAAATTTAATTATTTTTGTTTATTTTTGTATATAGTTTTATACAATTTTACGGTATTTTATGTGTATTTCGTATATTTATATTTATACAAGTAAACATTCTTTTATTGACATTTAGTTTATTTATTTTGATACGAATTTACATTATTTTATGTGTATTTTGTATACATTTTCTTATACGTATTTATTTCATTTTATGTGTATTTTGTATATATATTTTATAAAAATCTTCGTTATTTTATGTGTATTCGTATGTATATTTTGAAACAAATTTACATTGTTTTATATGTATTTTGCATATCTATTTCTATACAAATTTACCTTATTGTATGTGCATTTTGTATATTTATTGTAATACAAATTTAAATATTTAATGTGCATTTTGTTATATATATTTTCATAAAAAATGCGTTGTTTTATGGGTATTTTGCATCTTTATTTTCATACAAATTTACATTATTTTATTAATATTATGTGTATTTATTTTGATACTATTTTACATTATTCTATTTGTGTTTTGTATATATTTTTTTATACATATTTACATTATTTAATGTGTATTTTCTATATATATTTCATTCAAATTTTCGTTCTTTTAAGTGTATTTGTTTATATATTTTTACTCAAATTTACATTATTTTATGTGTATTTTGTATATGTATTTCAATAGAAATTTACCTAATTTCATGTGTATTTTGTATATATATTTCATACAAATTTAAATTATTTTTTGTGTATTTTTGTATAGAGTTTTATTCAAATTTACAATATTTTATGAGTATTTTGTATATCTATTTTCATACAAATACACATTCTTTTATTGATATTTTGTTTATTTATTTTGATGCGAATTTACATTATTTAATGTGTATTGTGTATATATATTTTTATACGTATTTACGTCATTTCATGCGAATTTTGTATAAATATTTCTATAGAAATATACGTTATTTTATGTGTATTCGTATATATATTTTCAAACAAATATACATTGTTTTATGTGCTTTTTGCATATTTTTTCAATACAAATTTACCTTATTGTACGTCCATTTTGTATATTAATTTTAATACAAATTTAGCTATTCTATGTGTATTTTTGTATATGTATTTTTTATAAAAATATGCTTTATTTTATGGGTATTTTGCATCTTTATTTTCATACAAAATTACATTATTTTATTGATATTCTGTGTATTTATTTTGATACGATGTTACATTATTTTATGTATATTTTGTATATCTATTTTATACCAATATACGTTATTTTATGTGAATTTGTTTTCATTTCATACAAATTTACATTATTTTATGTGAATTTTGTACATGTATTTAAATACAAATTTAACTAATTATATGTGTATTTTGTATATCTATTTTCATACAAATTGAAATTAATTTTGTGTATTTTTGTATATATTTTTATTCAAATTTTCGTAATTTTATGTTTATTTTGTATATTTATTTTCCTACAAATATACGTTCTTTTATCGGAATTTTATTTATTTATTTTGATACGAATTTTCATTTTTTTTAGGTGTATTTGATATATATATATTTTTATACTTATTTACATAATTTTATATGTATTATGAATATATATTTTCATAGAAATTTACTCTATATGTATATGTATAGAAAATACACATGAAATAATCTAAATTCGTATCGAAATAAATGAACAAAATACCGATAAAATAATGTAGTTTTGAATGAAAATATATATAGAAAATACACATAAAATAACGTAAATACAAATAAATATATATACATAAAATGATTTGAATTTGAATGAAAATAGATATAAAAATAAACTTAAAATAAGGCAAATTTAAAATGAAATATATATACAAAATACACATAAAATAATGTAGATTTGTTTCAAAATATATATACGAATACACATAAAATAACGTAGATTTCTATAGAAATATATATACAAAATACACATGAAATGTTGTAAATACGTATAAAAATATATATACAAAATACACATTAAATAATGTAAATTCGTGTCAAAATAAATAATTAAAATATCAATAAAAGAATGTGTATTTGTATGAAAATACATTTACAAAATACACATAAAATAACGTAAATTTGTATAAAACTATATATAAAAATACACAAAAATAAATTAAATTTGTATGAAAATAAATATACAAAATACACATAAAATTAGGTAAATTTGTAAAGAAATATATATACAAAATACACATAAAATATTGTAAATTTGAATGAAAATATATAAACAAATACACTTAAATTAACATAAATTTGTATAAAATATATATAAAAAATACTCATTAAATAATGTAAATATGTATAAAAAATATATATACAAAACACAAATAAAATAATGTAAAATCGTATTAAAATAAATACACAGAATGTAAATAAAATAATGTAAATTTGTATGAAAATAAAAATGCAAAATACCCATAAAAAAACGCATTTTTTTTAAATATACATAATACACATGAAAGGATGTAAATACGTATAAAAATATATATACAAAATACACATTAAATAATGTAAATTCGCGTCAAAATAAATAAACAAAATGTCAATAAAAGGAAGTGTATTTGTATGAAAATAAATATACAAAATACAAGAAGATAACATAAATTTGTATAAAACTATATACAAAAATACACAAAAATAATTTAAATTTGTATGAAAATAAATATACAAAATACACATAAAATTAGCTAAATTTGTATTGAAATACATATACAAAATACATATAAAATACTGTAAATTTGAATGAAAATACATAAACAAATACACTTAAAATAACGTAAATTTGTATAAAAAAATATATACAAAACACAAATAGAATAATGTAAAATCGTATCAAAATAAATACACAGAATATTAATAAAATAATGTAAATTTGTGTTAAAAATAAAGAAGCAAAATACCCATAAAATAACGCTTTTTTTTTAATATATATACAAAAATACACATAATTTTTTTTATTTGTATTAAAATAAATATACAAAATACACATACAATAAGGTAAATCTGTATTGAAATAGATATGCAAAATACATATAAAACAATGTAAATTTGTTTCAAAATATATATACGAATACACATAAAATAACGTAGATTTTTATAAAAATATATATACAAAATACACGTAAAATGAAGTAAATACGTATAAAAAAATGTATACAAAATACACATAAAATAATGTAAATTCGTATCAAAATAAATAAACAAAATACCAATAAAAGAATGTGTATTTGTATAAATATAAATATACAAAATACACATAAAATAACGTAAATTTGTATAAAACTATATACAAAAATACACAGAAGTAATTAAATTCGTATGAATATAGATATACAAATTACAGATAAAATAAGCTAAATTTGAATTGAAATGTATATACAAAATACATAAAATAATGTAAATTTGTATCAAAATATTTATAAAAATTCATATAATAACGTAAATTTGTTTAAAAATATATAAACAAAATACTTATTAAGTAATGTAAATACGTATAAAAAATATGTACAAAATACACATATAATCATGTAATTCGTATCAAACTAAATAAACAAAATAGCAATAAAATAATGTAAATTTGTATGAGAAAACATATACAAATACATATAAAATAACGCTAATTTCTATAAAAATATATGTCCAAAAATGAACGTAAAATAAATTAACTTTGGATAAAAATATATATACAAAACACACATTAAATAATGTAAATGCGTACATAAAATAACCTAAATTTGTATAAAACTATATACAAAAATACACAAAAATAATTTAAATTTGTCAGAAAAGAAATATAAAAAATACACATAAAATTAGGTTAATTTGTATTGAAATACATATACAAAATACACATAAAATAATGTAAATTTGAAAGAAAATATATAAACAAATACACATATAATAACGTAAATTTGTATGAAATATATATACAAAATACACATTAAATAATGTAAATATGTATAAAAAAATATATACAAAACACAAATAGAATAATGTAAAATCGTATCAAAATATATACACAGAATATCAATAAAATAATGTAAATTTGAATGAAAATTAAGATGCAAAATACCTATAAAATAACGCTTTTTTTATAAAATTATTGATACCAAAATACACATAAAATATTTGAATTTGTATCAAAATAAATATACAAAATGCACATACAATAAGGTAAATTTGTATTGAAATAGATATGCAAAATACATATAAAATAATGTAAATTTGTTTCAAAATATATATGCGAATACATATAAAATAACGTAGATTTCTACAAAAATACATATACAAAATACACATAATATTAAGTAAATACGTATAAAAAAATGTATACAAAATACACATAAAATAATGTAAATTCGTATAAATATAAATAAACATTTTGTATAAATATAAATATACAAAATGCACATAAAATAACGTAAATTTATATAAAACTATATACATAAATATAAATAAACATTTTGTATAAATATAAATATACAAAATGCACATAAAATAACGTAAATTTATATAAAACTATATATATAAAATAACGCAAATTTCTATAAAAATATATGTACAAAAATGAACATAAAATAAATTTGCATAAAAATATATATACAAAACACACATTAGATAATGTAAATATGTATAAAAAAATATGTATACAAAATACCTAAGAAATAATCTAAATTCGTATCGAATTAAATTAAGAAAATACCAATATAATAATGTAATTTTGGATGAAAATATATATACAAAATACACGTAAAATAACCTAAATACAAATACAAATATACACATAAAATAATTTAAAATTGAATGAAATAAATATACAAAATAAACATAAAATAAGGTAAATTTGTAATGAAATATATGAAAAAATACACATAAAATAATATAAATTTGTATGAAAATATATATACAAATACACATTAAATAACATGAATTTGTATAAAATTTGTATCAAAATATAATACGAATACACACAATAAAATATCGTGATTTTTTTATGAAAATGTATATACAAAATACACATAAAATAATGTAAATTTATATAAAAATATATAAACAAATACACAAAAAATAATGTAAATTTGGACAAAATATATATACAAAATAAACCTTAAATAATGTAAATATGTATAAAAAATATATACAAAATACACATAGAATAATGTTAAATCGTATCAAAATAAATAAAGAGAAAATCAATAAAATAATGTAAATTTGTATGAAAATAAAGCTGCAAAATATCCATATAATAACGCATATTTGCATAAGAATATATATACAAAAATACATATAAAATAATTAAATTTGTATTTAAATAAATATACAAAATACACATCAATAATGTAAATTTGTATCAAAATATATATACGAATACTCATAAAATAGAGTAAATTTCTATGAAAATATACATACAAAATAGATATACAAAATACACATATAACTAGTTAAATTTGTATTTAAATACATGTTCAAAAAACACATAAAATAATGTAGATTTGTATGAAATGAAAACAAATACATTTTATATAAAATATATATACAAAATACACATAGAATAATGTAAAATCATACCAAATAAATACACAGAATATCAATAAAATAATGTAAATTTGTATGAAAATAAAGATGCAAAATACCCATAAAATAAAGCAAATTTTTATAAAAATACATACACAAAAATACACATAGATTAATCAAATTTGTATTAAAATTAATATACAAAATGCACATACAATAATGTAAATTTGTATTGAAAAAATATGCAAAATACACATAAAACAAAGTAAATTTGTTTCAAAATATATATACGAATACACATAAAATAACGTAGATTTCTATAGAAATATATATACAAAATACACTTGAAATAATGTAAATACGTATAAAAATATATATACAAAATACACATTAAATAATGTTAATTCGTGTCAAAATAAAAAAATAAAATATCATGAAAAGAATGTGTATTTGTATGAAAATAGATATACAAAATACACATAAAATAACCTAAATTTGTATAAAACTATATATAAAAATGAACAAAAATAATTTAAACTTGTATGAAAATAAATATACAAAAAACATAAAATTAGGTAAGTTTGTAATGAAATACATATACAAAATACACATAAAATAATGTAAATTTGAATGAAAATATATAAACATATAGACTTAAAATAACGTAAATTTGTATCAAATATATATACAAAAAACACATTAAATAATGTAAATATGTATAAAAAAATATATACAAAACACAAATAAAATAATGTAAAATCGTATCAAAATAAATACAGAAAATATTAATAAAATAATGTAAATTTGTATGAAAATTAAGATTCAAAATACCCATGTCATGTGTATTCGTATATATATTTTGAAACAAATTTACATTGTTTATATGTATTTTGCATATTTATTTTTGTGTATTCTGTATTTATTTTTGTTATACATAGAATAATGTAAAATCGTATCAAAATAAGTACACAGAATATCAATAAAATAATTTAAATTTGTATGAAAACAAAGATGCAAAATACCCATAAGATAAGCATATTTTTTTTTAAATACATATACAAAAATACACATAGAATTATTAAATTTGTATTAAAATTAATATACAAAATGCACACATACAATAAGGTAAATTTGTATTGAAAAAAACCGCAAAATACAAATAAAACATTGTAAATTTGTTTCAAAATATATATACGAATACACATAAAATAACGTAGATTTCTATAGAAATATATATACAAAATACACATGAAATTATGTAAATACGTATAAAAAAAAATATATATATATATATATATATATATATATATATATATATATATATATATATATATTTATATATATATATATATATATATATCTATATATATAAATATATATATATATATATATATATAACTATATATATATATATATATATATATATATATATATATATATATATATATATATAAAAAATACATATTAAGTAATGTAAATTCGTGTCAAAATAGATAAACAAAATATCATGAAAAGAATGTGTATTTGTATGAAAATAAATAATAGATAATAAATTTGTATGAAATATATATGCAAGATATACATTAAATAATGTAAATATGTATAAAAAAATATGTACAAAAAACAAATAGAATAATGTAAGATCGTATCAAAATAAATACACCGAATATTAATAAAATAATGTAAATTTGTATGAAAATAAAGATGCAAAATTCCCATACAAATAGCTCATTTCTTATAAAAATATATATACCAAAATACACATAAAATATTTAAATTTGTATTCAAATAAATATACAAAATGCACATTCAATAAGGTAAACTTCTATTGAAAGAGATATGCAAAAATACATATAAAACAAAGTAAATTTGTTTCAAAATATATATACGAATACACATAAAATAACGTAGATTTCTATAAAAATATATATACAAAATACACATAAAATTAGGTAAATACGTATAAAAAAATGTAAACAAAATACACATAAAATAATATAAATTCGAAACAAAATAAATAAACAAAATACCAATAAAAGAATGTGTATTTGTATAAATATAAATGTACAAAATACACATACAAAATAAACATAAAATAAGGTAAATTTGTAATGAAATATATGTACAAAATACACATAAAATAATGTAAATTTATATGAAAATATATATACAAATACACATAAAATACCATGAATTTGTATAAAATTATATATTCAAAATAAATATTAAATAATGTAAATGCGTATAAAAATATATATAAGAAGTACATATTAAATAATGTAAATAAACAAAATACCAATAAAATAATATATATTTGAATGAAAATAGATTTACAAAATACACATAACATAACTAAAATTTGTATTGAAATATATACAAAAATACATAAAAATAATTTGAGTTTGTATGAAAATAGATATTCAAAATACACATAAAACTATGTAAATTTCTTTTGAAATATATATACAAAATACCCATAAAATATTGTAAATTTGTGTCAGAATATATAAACAAATACATATAAAATAAGGTAAATTTGTTTGAAAAATATATACAAAATACACATAGAATAATGTCAAATTGTATCAAAATGAATGAGCAGAATATCAATAAAATAACGTAAATTTGTATGAAAATAAAGATGCAAAATACCCATAAAATAAAGCCTATTTTTATAAAAATACATATACAAAAATACACATAGAATAATTAAATTTGTATTAAAATTAATATACAAAATGCATATACAATAAGATAAATTTGTATTGAAAAAATATGCAAAATACACATAAAAGTGTAAATTTGTTTAAAAATCTATATACGAATACACATAATATAACGTAGATTTCCATAAATATATATATACAAAATACACATGAAATGATGTAAATACGTATAAAAATATATATACAAAATACACATTAAATAATTTTAATTCTCGTCAAAATAAATAAACAAAATATCAATAAAAGAATGTGTATTTGTATGAAAATAGATATACAAAATACTCATAAAATAACCTAAGTTTGTATAAAACTATATACAAAAATACACAAAAATAATTTAAATTTGTATGAAAATATATATACAAAATACACATAAAATTATTTTGTATATCTATTTTATACAAATGTACGTTATTTTATGTGAATTTATTTTCATTTCATACAAATTTACATTATTTTATGTGTATTTTGTACATGTATTTAAATACAAATTTAACTAATTACATATTTTTATAAAAATACATATACAAAAATACACATAGATTAATCAAATTTGTATTAAAATTACTATACAAAATGCACATACAATAAGGTAAATTTGTTTTGAAAAAATATGCAAAATTCACATAAAACAATGTAAATTTGTTTCAAAATATATATTCGAATACACATAAAATAACGCAGATTTCTATATATACATTCTATATTCTATATTCTATATATATATATATATATATATATATATATATATATATATATATATATATATATATATATATATATATATATATATATATATATATATATATATATATATATATATATATATATATATATATATATATATATATATATATATATATATATATATTCTACAAAATATAACGTAGTTTTCTATAGAAATATATACCCAAAATACGCTTGAAATAATGTAAATACGTATAAAAATATATATACAAAATACACATTAAATAATGTTAATTCGTGACAAAATAAATAAAAAAAATATCATGAAAAGAATGTGTATTTGTATGAAAATAGATATACAAAATACACATAAAATAACCTAAATTTGTATAAAACTATATACAAAAATACACAAAAAATAATTTAAACTTGTATGAAAATATATATACAAAAAACATAAAAATAGTTAAATTTGTATTGAAATACATATACAAAATACACATAAAATAATGTAAATTTGAATGAAAATATATAAACATATAGACTTAAAATAACGTAAATTTGTATCAAATATATATACAAAAAAAACATTAAATAATGTATATATGTATAAAAACATATATACAAAACACAAATAAAATAATGTAAAATCGTATCAAAATAAATACAGAAAATATTAATAAAATAATGTAAATTTGTATGAAAATTAAGATGCAAAATAACCATAAAATAACGCATTTTTTATAAAAATATATATACGAAAAAACATTAAATATTTGATTTTGTATTAAAATAAATAGATATACAAAATACACATAAAATAAGCTAAATTTGAAATGAAACATATATACAAAATACATAAAATAATGTAAATTTGTATCAAAATACCTATACAAATACACATATAATAACGTAAATTTGTATAAAAATATATAAACAAAATACACATTAAATAATGTAAATACGTATAAAAAAAATGTAAAAAATACACAAATAATCATGTAATTCGAATCAAAATAATTAGGCATAATACCAATAAAATAATGTAAATTTCTATGAGAAAACATATACAAAATACACATAAATAACGCAAATATCAATAAAAATATATATAATATAATATATTTTTATACATATTTAAAATATTTAATGTATTCTTTGTATATATATATTTTATCCAAATTTACGTGATTTTATATGTATTTGTTTATATATTTTCATACAAATTTACATTATTTTATGTGAGTTTTGTATATGTATTTCAATACAAATTTGCCTAACTTTATGTGTATTTTGCATATCTATTTTCAAACAAATTTAAACTATTTTTGTGTATTTTTGTATATATTTTTATGAAAATTTTAGTTATTTTATTTGTTTTTTTATATATATTTTCCTGCAAATATACATTCTTTTATTGGAATTTTGTGTATTTAATTTTTTACGAATTTACATTATTTTATGTGTATTTTGTATATATATTTTTCTACGTATTTAAACTATTTTATGTGTATTTTATATATACATTTTCATAAAAGTTTACGTTATTTTATTGTGTGTATTCGTATATATTTTGAAACATTTTATACAAATTCATGTTATTTTATGTGTATTTGTAAATATATTTTCATACAAATTTATATTATTTTATGTGTATTCTTACATATATTTTATTACAAATTTACCTTATTTTATGTTTATTTTGTATATTTATTTCATTCAATTTTAAATTATTTAATGTGTATATTTGTATTTGTATTTAGGTTATTTTATGTGTGTTTTCTATATATATTTTCATCCAAAATTACATTATTTTATTGTTATTTTCTTAATTTAACTCGATACGAATTTAGATTATTTCATAGGTATTTTGTATACATATTTTTATACTCATTTACATTATCTAATGTGTGTTTTGTATATATTTTTTTATGCAAACTAATTTTATATGCAATTTTGTACATATATTTTTATAGAAACTTAAAACGTTATTTTATGTGTATTTTGTATATGTTTTCTCATTCAAATTGACATTATTTAATTAGTTTTTTGCTTATTTATTTTGATACGAATGACTTGATTGTTGGTGTATTTTGTAAATATTTTTTTATACGTATTTACATTACTTAATGTGTATTTTATTTATATATTTTTTTTACAAATTTACGTTATTATATGTGTATTTGTTAAAAATATTTTGAAACGAATTTACTTTATTTTATGTATTTTGTATATATATTTCAATTCAAATTTAGCTTATTTTGTGTGTATTTGTATATCTATTTTCAAGCAAATTTAATTTCTTCTGTGTATTTTTGTATATAGTTTTATACAAATTTAAGTTATTTTATGTGCATTTTGTATATTTATATTTATAGAAATACACATTCTCTTATTGGTATTTTGTTTATTTATATTTATACGAATTTACATTATTTTATGTGTATTTTGTATACATTTTTGATTCGTATTTACTTAATTTTATTTGTATTTTGTATATATATATTTATAGAAATCTACGTTATTTTATGTGTATTCGTATATATATTTTGAAACAAATTTACATTGTTTTATATGTTTTTTGCATATCTATTTCAATACAAATTTACCTTATTGTATGTGTATTTTGTATATTTATTTTAATACAAATTCAAATATTTTATGTGTATTTTGGTATATATAATTTTTAAAAAAATGCGTTATTTTATAGGTATTTTGCATCTTAGTTTTCATACAAATGTACATTATTTTATTAATATTCTGTGTATATATTTTGATACGATTTTATATTATACTATTTGTGTTTTGTATATATTTTTTTATACATATTTTCATTATTTAATGTGTATTTTTTATATATATTTTATAGAAATTAACGTCATTTTAAGTGTATTTGTTTATATAATTTCATTCAAATTTACATTATTTTAAGTGTATTTTGTATATGTATTTCAATACAAATTTACCTAATTTTATGTGTATTTTGTATATTTATTTTCATACAAATTTAAATTATTTTTGTGTTTTTTTCGTATATACATATAGAGTAAATTTCTTTGAAAATATATATTCAAAATACATATAAAATTATGTAAATAAGTGTAAAAATATATATATCAAATACACCTAAGAAAATGAAAATTCGTATCAAAATAAATAAACAAAATTCCGATAAAAGAACGTATATTTGTAGGAAAATTAATATATAAAATACACATAAAATTACAAAATTTGAATAAAAATATATACAAAAAAACAAAAAAATAAATTTCAATTTGTATGAAAATAGATATACAAAATACACATATAATTAGTTAAATTTGTATTTAAATACATGTACAAAATACACATAAAATAATGTAAATTTGTATGAAATTAAAACAAATTCACATAAAATAACGTACATTTGTATAAAATAGATATACAAAATATACATAGAATAATGTAAAATCGTATCAAAATAAATACAAAGAATATCAATAAAATAATGTAATTTTGTATGAAAATAATGATGCAAAATACCCATAAAATAAAGCATTTTTTTTTAAATACATATACAAGAATACACATAGAATAATTAAATTTGTATTAAAATTAATATACAAAATGCACGTACAATAAGGGAAATTTGTATTGAAAAAATATACAAAATGCACATAAAACAATGTATATTTGTTTCAAAATAAATATACGAATACACATAAGATAACGTATATTTCTATAGAAATATATATAAAAAAATACACATGAAATGACGTAAATACGTATAAAAATATAAATACACAATACACATTAAATAATGTAAATTCGCATCAAAATAAATAAACAAAATATCAATAAAAGAATGTGTATTTGTATGAAAATAGATATACAAAATACACATAAAATATTGTAAATTTGTATAAAACTCTATTAAAAAAATACACAAAAATAATTTAAATTTGTATAAAAATACATATACAAAATACATATAAAACTAGTTAAATTTCTATATAAATACATATACAAAAAACACATAAAATAATGTAAATTTGAATGAAAATATATAAACAAATACACTTAAAATAACGTAAATTTGTATGAAATATATATAGAAAATACTTTAAATAATGTATATATGTATAAAAAAAATATATACAAAACACAAATAGAATAATGTAAAATAGTATCAAAATAAATACACAGAATATTAATAAAATAATGTAAATTTGTATGAAAATAAAGATGCAAAATACCCATAAAACATCGCATTTTTAATGATAATATATATAACAAAATACTTATAAAATATTTAAATTTGTATTTCAATAAATATACAAAATGCACATACAATAAGGTAAATTTGTATTGGAATAGATATGCAAAATACACATAAAACAATGTAAATTTGTTTCAAAATATATATAGGAATTCACATAAAATAACGTAGATTTCTATAAAAAAAATATATACAAAATACACATAAAATGATGTAAATACGTATTTATACAAAATACACATAAAATAATGTAAATTCGTATCAAAATAAATAAACTAAATGCCAATAAAAGAATGTTTACATGTATATATATAAATATACAAAATACACATAAAATAACGTAAAATTGTATAAAACTATATACAAAAATAAACAAAAATAATTAAATTTGTATGAAAATAGATATACAAAAGACACATAAAATAAGCTAAAGTTGGAATGAAATAAATATAGAAAATACATAAAATAATGTAAATTTGTATCAAAATATATATTGAAATACACATATATTAAAATTAATATACAAAATTCGTATATAATAAGGTAAATTTGTATTGAAAAAATATGCAACATACACGTTTACTCATTCAAATTTATATTATTTTATTGGTATTTTGTTTATTTATTTTGATACGAATTACATGATTATATGTGTATTTTGCACATATTTTTTTATACGTATTTACATTATTTAATGTGTATTTTGTTTATATATTTTCATACAAATTTACGTTATTATATGAGTATTTGTATAAATATTTTGATACAAATTTACTTTATTTCATGTATTTTGTATATATATTTCAATTCAAATTTAGCTTATTTTGTGTGTATTTTGTATATATTTTCATACAAATTTAATTACTTCTGTGTATTTTTGTATATAGTTTTATACAAATTTACGTTATTTTATGTGTATTTTGTATATTTATATTTATACAAATACACATTCTTTTATTGGTATTTTGTTTATTTATTTTGATACGAATTGATATTATTTTATGTGTATTTTGTATACATTTTATTATACGTATTTACTTCATTTTACGTGTATTTTGTATATATATTTTTATAGAAATCTACGTTATTTTATGTGTATTCGTATATATATTTTGAAACAAATTTACATTGTTTTATATGTATTTTGCATATCTATTTCAATACAAATTTACCTTATTGTATGTAATTTTTGTATATTTATTTTAATACAAATTTAGTTTTTTTATGCGTGTTTTTGTATACATATTTAAAAAAAATGCGTTATTTTATGGGTATTTTGCTTCTTTATTTTCATACAAATTTACATTATTTTATTAATATTCTGTGTATTTATTTTGATACGATTTTATATTCTATTTGTGTTTTGTATATATTTTTTTTATACAAATTTACGTTATTTTAAGTGTATTTCTTTATGTATTTTCATTCAAATTTACAGAATTTTATGTGTATTTTGTATATGTATTTCAATACAAATTTACCTAATTTTATGTGTATTTTGTATATTTATTTTCATACAAATTTAAATTATTTTTTGTGTATTTTTGTATATAGTTTTATACAAATTTATGTTATCTTATGTGTATTTTGTATATTTATTTTCATACAAATACACATTCTTTTATTGACATTTTGTTTATTTATTCAGACGCGAATTTACATTATTTAATGTGTATTTTGCATATATATTTTTATTCGTATTTACATCCTTTCGTGTGTATTTTGTATATTTATAAAAAATGCGTTATTTTATGTTTATTTTGCATCTTTATTTTCATAGAAATTTACATTATTTTATTTACATTCTGTGTATTTATTTTAATACGATTTTACATTATTCTATTTGTGTTTTGTATATATAATTTTTATACATATTTACATTTTTTAATGAGTATTTTTTATATATATTTTATACAAATTTATGTTAATTTAAGTGTATTTGTTTATATATTTTCATTCAAATTTACATTATTTTATGTGTATTTTGTATATGTATTTCTTTACAAATTTACCTAATTTTATGTGTATTTTGTATATTTATTTTCATACAAATTTAACTTATGTTTGTGTATTTTTATATATAGTTTTATACAAATTTACGTTATTTTATGTGTATTTTGTATATGTATTTTCATACAAATACACATTCTTTTATTGATATTTTAATTATTTATCTTGACACGAATTTACATTATTTAATGTGTATTTTGTATATATATTTTTATACGTATTTACAACATTTCATGTGTTTTTTGTATATATATTTCTATAGAAATCTACGTTATTTTATGTGTATTCGTATATATATTTTGAAACAAATCTACATTATTTTATGTGTATTTTGTATATATATTTCATTATAAATTTGCCTTATTTTAAGTTTTTTTTTTATATCTATTTTCATTCAAATTCAAATCATTTTATGTGTATATATTTATTTGTATTTACGTTATTTTATGTGTATTTTCTATATGTATTTTCATTCAAAACTACATTATTTTATCGGTATTTTGTTCATTTATTTCGATACGAATTTAGATTATTTCATGTGTATTTTCTATACTTATACATATAGAGTAAATTTTTATGAAAATATATATTCAAAATACATATAAAATTATGTAAATAAATAAAAAATATATATATATCAAATACACCTAAAAAAAATGAAAATTCGTATCAAAATAAATAAATAAAATTCCGATAAAAGAACGTATATTTGTAGGAAAATAATATACAAAATACACATAAAAATATGAAAATTTGAATAAAAATATATACAAAAATACAGAAAAATTAATTTCAATTTGTATGAAAATAGATATACAAAATACACATATAATTATTTAAATTTGTATTTAAATACATGTACAAAATTCACATAAAATAGTGTAAATTTGAATGAAATGAAAACAAATTCACATAAAATAACGTACATTGGTATAAAATAGATACAAAATATACATAGAATAATGTAAAATCGTATCAAAATAAATACACAGAATATCAATAAAATAATGTAATTTTGTATGAAAATAAAGATGCAAAAAACCCATAAAATAAAGCATATTTTTATAAAAATACATATACAAAAATACACATAGAATAGCTAAATTTGTATTAAAATTAATATACAAAATGCATGTACAATAAGGTAAATTTGTATTGAAAAAATATGCAAAATGCACATAAAACAAAGTATATTTGTTTTAAAATATATATACGGATACACATAAAATAACGTATATTTCTATGGAAATATATATACAAAATACACATGAAATGACGTAAATACGTATAAAAATATATATACACAATACACATTAAATAATGTAAATTCGCATCAAAATAAATAAACAAAAGATCAATAAAAGAATGTGTATTTGTATGAAAATAGATTTACAAAATACACATAAAATATTGTAAATTTGTATAAAGCTCTATGCAAAAATACACAAAAAATAATTTAAATTTGTATAAAATATATATACAAAATACACATGAAATTAATTAAATTTCTATTGAAATACTACATATACAAATTACACATAAAATAATGTAAATTTGAATAAAAATATATAAACAAATACACTTAAAATAACGAAAATTTGTATGAAATATATATAGAAAATACACATTGAATAATGTAAATATGTATAAAAAAATATATACAAAACACAAATAGAATAATGTAAAATAGTATCAAAATAAATACACAGAATATTAATAAAATAATGTAAATTTGTATGAAAATAAAGATGCAAAATACCCATAAAACAACGCATTTTTTATGAAAATATATATACCAAAATGCACATAAAATATTTAAATTTGTATTACAATAAATATACAAAATGCACATACAATAAGGTAAATTTGTATTGAAATAGATATGCAAAATACATATAAATCAATGTAAATTTGTTTCAAAATATACATACGAATACACATAAAATAACGTAGATTTCTATAAAATATATATACAAAAAACACATAAAATGAAGTAAATACGTATCAGAAAATGTATACAAAATACACATAAAATAATGTAAATTCGTATCAAAATAAATAAACTAAATGCCAATAAAAGAATGTTTACTTGTATAAATATAAATATACAAAATACACATAAAATAACGTAAAATTGTATAAAACTATATACAAAAAAAAACAAAAATAATTAAATTTGTTTGAAAATAGATATACAAAAGACACATAAAATAAGCTAAATTTGAATTGAAATAAATATAGAAAATACATAAAATAATGTAAATTTGTATCAAAATATATATTCAAATACACATATAATAACGTAGATTTGTATAAATATATATAAACAATATACACATTAAATAATGTAAATACGTATAAAAGATATGTACGAAATGTAAAAATTTATAAAATTAAAGATGCAAAATACCAATAAAATATCTCATATTAAAAAAAAAATGTATACAAAAATACACATAAAATTATTAAATTTGTATTAAAATAAATATACAAAATACACATACAAAAAGGTAGATTTTTATTGAAATAGATATGCAAAAAACACATCAAACAATGAAAATTTTTATCAAAATATATACGAATACACACAATAAAATTACGTAAATTTTTATGAAAATATATATACAAAATACACATAAGATAATGTAAATACATAGAAAAATATATATACAAAATACACATAAAATAATGTGAATTCGTATCAAAATAAATAAACAAAATTTCGTCTGTGTAGGAAAATATATATACAAAATACAAATAAAATAAAAAAAAATTGTATAAAAATAATACAAAAATACACAAAAATAATTTAAATTTGATTGAAAATAGATATGCAAAATACAAATGAAATTAGGCAAATTTTTATTGAAATACATATACAAAATACACATAAAATAATGTAAATTTGTATGAAAATATATAAACAAATACACATAAGATAACGTAAATTTCCATAAAATATATGTACAAAATATACATTAAATAATGGAAAAATGTTTAAAAATATATATACAAAATACACAGAATAAAGTAAAATCGTATCAAAATAAATAAACAGACAATCAATAAAATAATGTAAATTTGTATGAAAATAAAGATGCAAAATACCCATATAATAACGCATATTTGTTTAAAAATATATATACAAAAATACACATAAAATAATTAAATTTGCATCAAAATAAATATACAAAAGGCACATACAATAAAGAAAATTTGTATTGAAATAGATATGCGAAATACACATAAATAACGTAAATTTGTATCAAAATATATATACGAATACACATAAAATAGAGTAAATTTCTATGAAAATATATATTCAAAATACATATAAAATTATGTAAATAAGTATAAAAATATATATATCAAATACACCTAAAATAATGAAAATTCGTATCAAATAAATAAACAAAATTCCGATAAAAGAACGTATATTTGTAGGAAAATAAATATACAAAACTCACATAAAATTACGAAAATTTGAATAAAAATATATACTAAAATACACAAAATTAATTTCAATTTCTATGAAAATAGATATACATAATACACATATAATTAGTTAAATTTGTATTTAAATACATGTACAAAATACACATAAAATAATATAAATTTGTATGAAATGAAAACAAATTCACATAAAATAACGTTCATTTGTATGAAATATATATACAAAATATACATAGAATAATGTAAAATCGTATCAAAATAAATACACAGAATATCAATAAAATAATGTAAATTTGTATGAAAATAAAGATGCAAAATACCCATAAAATAAAGCATTTTTTTATGAAAATACATATACAAAAATACACATAGAATAATTAAATTTGTATTAAAATTAATATACAAAATGCACATACAATAAGGTAAATTTATATTGAAAAAATATGCAAAATGCACATAAAACAATGTATATTTGTTTCAAGATATATATACGAATACACATAAAATAACATATATTTCTATAGAAATATAAATACAAAATACACATGAAATGACGTAAATACGTATAAAAATATATATACACAATACACATTAAATAATGTGAATTCGCGTCAAAATAAATAAACAAAATATCAATAAAAAATGTGTATTTGTATGAAAATAGATATACAAAATACACATAAAATATTTTAAATTTTTATAAAACTCTTTTTATAAAAATATATATACCAAAATAATAAAATATTTAAATTTGTATTACAATAAATATACAAAATGCACATACAATAAGGTAGATTTATATTGAAATAGATATGCTAAATACATATAAAACAATGTAAATTTGTTTCAAAATATATATACCAATACACATAAAATAACGTAGATTACTATAAAAATATATATACAAAATACACATTAAATGAATTAAATACGTATAAGAAAATGTATACAAAGTACACATAAAATAATTAAACTTTTATTAAAATAAATATACAAAATACACATACAATAAGGTAAATCTATATTGAAATAGATATGCAAAATAAACATAAAATAATGTAAATTTGTATCAAAACATATACGAATACACACAATAAAATAACGTAAATTTTTATGAAAATATATATAAAAAATACACATCAAATAATGTAAATACGTAGAAAAATATATATACAAAATACACATAAAATTATGTAAATTCTTTTGAAAATAAATGAACAAAATTCCACTAAAAGAATGTATATTTGTAGGAAAATATAAAAACAAAATACAAATAAAATAACTAAAATTTGTATAAAAATATATAAAAAATACATAAAAATAATTTAAATTTATTTGAAAATAGATATGCAAAATACACATAAAATTAGGCAAATCTGTATTGAAATTACACATTAAATATTGTAAATTTGTATGAAAATATATAAACAAATACACATAAAATAGCGTAAATTTATATAAAATATATATACAAAATATACATTAAATAATGTAAATTTGTATTAAAATAGATATACAAAATACACATACAATATGGTAAATTTGTATTGAAATAGATATGAAAAATAAACATAAATAATGTAAATTTGTATCAAAATATATATACGAATACCCATAAAATAGAGTAAATTTCTATGAAAATATATATTCAAAACACAAATAAAATGATATAAATAAGTATAAAAATATACATATCAAATACACCTAAAATAATGTAAATTCGTATAAAAATAAATAAACAAAACTACGATAAAAGAACGTATATATGTAGGAAAAGAAATATACAAAATATATTTGTATAAAAATATATACAAAAATACACAAAATTAATTACAATTTGTATGAAAATAGATATACAAAATACTCATATAATTAAATAAATTTGTATTTAAATACACATACAAAATATACATAAAATTAGGTAGATTTGTATTGAAATACATATACAAAATACACATAAAATAATATTTAAATTTGAATGAAAATATATAAAAAATACACCTAAAATAACGTAAATTTGTATAACATATATATAAAAAATACACATTAAATTATGTAAATATGTATAAAAAAATATATATACAAAACACAAATAGAATAATGTAAAATACTATCAAAATAAATACACAGAATCTTAATAAAATAATGTAAATTTGTATGTAAATTAAGATGCAAAAAACCCATAAAGAAACGCATTTTTTTATAAAAATATATATACCAAAATACACATAAAATATTTGAATTTGTATTAAAATAAATATACAAAATGCACTTACAATAAGGTAAATTTGTATTGAAATAGATATGCAAAATACATATAAAACAATGTAAATTTTTTTCAAAAAATATATACGAATACACACAAAATAACGTAGATTTCTATAAAAATATATACAAAATACACATAAAAAGAAGTAAATACGTATTAACAAATGTATACAAAATGCACATAAAATAATGTAAATTCGTATCAAAATAAATAAACAAAATACCAATAAAAGAATGTGTATTTGTATAAATATAAATATACAAAATACACATAAAATAACGTAAATTTGTATTAAACTATATACAAAAATACACAGACGTAATTAAAGTTGTATGAAAATATATATACAAAATAAAAATAAAATAAGCTAAATTTGAATTGAAATGTATATACAAAATACATAAAATAATGTAAATTTGTATCAAAATATTTACACAAATACATATTTAATAACGTTAATTTGTTTAAAAATATATAAACAAAATACACATTAAATAATGTAAACACGTATAAAAAACATGTACAAAATACACATAATCATGTAATTCGTATCAAAATAGATAAACAAAATAGCAGTAAAATAATAATAATATTAATAAATGATCTATTCATTTGTAGGAAGCCATTAAATAATGTAAACTCGCGTCAAAATAAATAAACAAAATATCAATAAAAGAATGTGTATTTGTATGAAACTAGATATAGAAAATACACATAAAATAACCTAAATTTGTATAAAACTATAAACAAAAAAACACAAAAATAATTTAAATTTGTATGAAAATAAATATACAAAATACACATAAAATTAGGGAAATTTGTATTGAAATACATATACAAAATACATTTAAAATAATGTAAATTTGAATGAAATTATATAAAGAAATACACTTAAAATAACGTAAATTTGTATAAAATATATATAAAAAATACACATTAAATAATTAAAATATGTATAAAAAAATATATACAAAACACAAATAGTATAATATAAAATCGTATCAAAATATATACACAGAATATTAATAAAATAATGTAAATTTGTATGAAAACTAAGATGCAAAATACCTATAAAATAACGCATTTTTTTTATATGTACCAAAATACAAATAAAATATTTGAATTTGTATTAAAATAAATATACAAAATGCACATACAATAAGGTAAATTTGTATTGAAATAGATATGCAAAATACATATAAAACAATGTAAATTTGTTTCAAAATATATATACGAATACACATATAATAACGTAGATGTCTATAAAAATATATATACTAAATACACATAAAATTAAGTAAATACGAATAGAAAAAGTACACAAAATACACATAAAATAATGTAAATTCGTATAATTATAAATAAACAAAATACCAATAAAAGAATGTGTATTTGTATAAATATAAATATACAAAATGCACATAAAATAACGTAAATTTGTATAAAACTATATACAAAAATACACAGAAGTAATTAAATTTGTATGAAAATAGATATACAAAATACACACAAAATAAGCCAAATTTGAATTGAAATATATATACAAAATACATAAAATAAAGTAAATTTGTTTCAAAATATTTTTAACAAATACACATATAATAACGTAAATTTGTATAAAAATATATAAACAAAATACACATTAAGTAATGTAAATACGTATACAAAATATATGTACAAAATACACAAATAATCATGTCATTCATATCAAAATAAATAAACAAAAAACTAATTAAATAATGTCAATTTGTATGAGAAAACATATACAAAATACTCATATAATTAAATAAATTTGTATTTAAATACATGTATAAAATATACATAAAATTAGGTAGATTTGTATTGAAATACATATACAAAATACACATAAAATAATATTTAAATTTGAATGAAAATATATAAAAAATACACCTAAAATTACGTAAATTTGTATAAAATATATATAAAAAATACACATTAAATTATGTAAATATGTATAAAAAAAAATATATACAAAACACAAATAGAATAATGTAAAATAGTATCAAAATAAATACACAGAATCTTAATAAAATAATGTAAATTTGTATGTAAATTAACATGCAAAATTCCCATAAAGAAACGCATTTTTTTTATAAAAATATATATACCAAAATACACATAAAATATTTGAATTTGTATTAAAATAAATATACAAAATGCACATACAATAAGGTAAATTTGTATTGAAATAGATATACAAAAAACATATAAAACAATGTAAATTTGTTTCAAAATATATATACGAATACACACAAAATAACGTAGATTTCTATAAAAATATATACAAAATACACATAAAAAGAAGTAAATACGTTTAAACAAATGTATACAAATTACACATAAAATAATGTAAATTCGTATCAAAATAAATAAACAAAATACCAGTAAAAGAATGTGTATTTGTATAAATATAAATATACAAAATACACATAAAATAACGTAAATTTGTATTAAACTATATACAAAAATACACAAAAGTAATTAAATTTGTATGAAAATATATATACAAAATAAAAATAAAATAAGCTAAATTTGAATTGAAATGTATATACAAAATACATAAAATAATGTAAATTTGTATCAAAATATTTACACAAATACACATTTAATAACGTTAATTTGTTTAAAATATATAAACAAAATACACATTAAATAATGTAAACACGTATAAAAATATGTACAAAATACATATAATCATGTAATTCGTATCAAAATAGATAAACAAAATAGCAATAAAATAATAATAATAATAAACAAATACATATAAAATAACGCTAATTAAAAATAATGTAAATGAACGTAAAATAAAGTAACAAAAATATATATACAAAACACACATTAAATAATGTAAATGCACATAAAATAAAATAAATTTGTATAAAACTATAAACAAAAATACACAAAATAATTTAAATTTGTATGAAAATAAATATACAAAATACACATAAAATTAGGTAAATTTGTATTGAAATACATATACAAAATACATTTAAAATAATGTAAATTTGAATGAAATTATATAAAGAAATACACTTAAAATAACGTAAATTTGTATAAAATATATATAAAAAATACACATTAAATAATGAAAATATGTATAAAAAATATATATACAAAACACAAATAGTATAATATAAAATCGTATCAAAATATATACACAGATTATTAATAAAATAAAGTAAATTTGTATGAAAACTAAGATGCAAAATACCTATAAAATAACGCATTTTTTTAAAATTATATATACCAAAATACACATAAAATATTTGAATTTGTATTAAAATAGATATACAAAATGCACATACAATAAGGTAAATTTGTATTGAAATAGATATGCAAAATACATATAAAACAATGTAAATTTGTTTCAAAATATATATACGAATACACATATAATAACGTAGATTTCTATAAAAATATACAAAATACACATAAAATTAAGTAAATACGAATAGAAAAAGTATACAAAATACATAAAATAATGTATATTCGTATTTATATAAAGAAACTAATTACCTATAAAATAATGTGTATTTGTATATATATATATATATATATATATATATATATATATATATATATATATATATATATATATATATATATATATATATATATATATATATATATATATATATATATATATATATATATATATATATATATATATATATATATATATATATTATATATAAATATATTATATATATATATATATATAATATATTTATATATAATATATATATATATATATATAAATATATATACAAATACATAAATAATGTAAATTTATATAAAATATATACAAAATACAAATAAAATAATGTAAATTTATTTCAAAATATATATGTGTATTTTATATATTTTCATACAAATTGAAATTATTTTGTTTATTTTTTATATATTTTCATACAAATTTTCGTTATTTAATGTATTTTGTATATTTATTTTCTACAAATATACGTTCTTTTATCTGAATTTTGTTTATTGAATTTGAAACAATTTACCTTATTTTGTATATCTATTTTCATATAAATTAAAATACTTCTGTGTATTTTGTATATAGTTTTATACAAATTTACGTTTTTTATGTGTATTTTGTATATATTATATACAAATACACATTCTTTATTGGTATTTTGTATATTTATTTTGATACAATTTACATTATTTTATGTGTATTTTGAATACATTTTTATACGTATTTACTTCATTTAATGTGTATTTTGTATATATATTTTTATAGAAATCTACGTTATTTTATGTGTATTCGTATATATATTTTGAAACAAATTTACATTGTTTTATATGTATTTTGCATAACTATTTCAATACAAATTTACCTTATTGTATGTGTTTTTGTATATTTATTTTGATACAAATTTAATTTTTATGTGTACTTTGGTATATATATTTTAAAAATAAAAAATGCGTTATTTTATGTGTATTTTTATAAATATTTTGATACAAATTTACATTATTTTATGTATTTTGTATATACATTTCAATTCAAATTTAGCTTATATGTATCTTGTATATCTATTTTCATACAAATTTAATTACTTGTGTGTATTTTTGTATATAGTTTTATACAAATTTACGTTATTTTATGTGTATTTTGTATATTTATATTTATACAAATGCACATTCTTTTATTGGTATTTTGTTTATTTATTTTGATACGAGTTTACATTATTTTATGTATATTTTGTATACATTTTCTTATACGTATTTACTTCATTTTATGTGTATTTTGTATATATATTTTAATAGAAATCAACGTTATTTTATGTGTATTCGTATATATATTTTGAAACAAATTTACATTGTTTTATATGTATTTTGCATATCTATTTCAATACAGATTTACCTTATTGTATATGTATTTTGTTTATTTATTTTAATAGAAATTAATTTTTTCATGTGTTTTTTGGTATATATATTTTTATAAAAAATGCGTTATTTAATGGGTATTTTGCATCTTTATTTTCATACAAATTTACATTGTTTTATTAATATTCTTTGTATTTTTTTTGATACGATTTTACATTATTCTATTTGTGTTTTGTATATATTTTTTTATACATATTTACATTATTTAATGTGTATTTTGTATATTTTAAAACAAATTTACTTTATTTTATGCGCATCTGTTAAAATATTTTGATACAAATTTACATTATTTTATGTATTTTGTATATATATTTCAATACAAATTTAGTTTATTTTATGTATATTTTGTATATCTATTTTCATTTGTATCAAAATAAATAAACAAAATAGCAATAAAATAATGTAAATTTGTTTGAGAAAACATATACAAATACACATAAAATAACGCAAATTTCTAAAAAAATATATGTACAAAAATGCACATAAAATATAGTAAATTTGCAAGTTTGTATTGAAATAGATATGCAAAATACATATAAAACAATGTTAATTTGTTTCAAAATATATATACGAATACATATAAAATAACGTAGATTTCTATAAAAATATATACAAAATACACATAAAATGAAGTAAATACGTATAAAAAAATGAATACAAAAAATACATAAAAATCGTATCAAAATAAATAAACAAAATACCAGTAAAAGAATGTGTATCTGTAAAAATATAAATATACAAAATACACATAAAATATCGTAAATTTGTATAAAACTATATACAAAAATACACAGAAGTAATTAAATTTGTATGAAAATATATATACAAAATACAGCTAAAATAAGCTAAATGTGAATTGAAATGTACATACAAAATACATAAAATAATGTAAATCTGTATCAAAATATTTATACAAATACATATAATAACGTAGATTTGTTTAAAAATATATAAACAAAATACACATTAAGTAATATAAATACGTATAAAAAATATGTACAAAATACATATATAATCATGTAATTCGTATCAAAATAAATAAACAAAATAGCAATAAAATAATGTAAATTTGTATGAGAAAACATATACAAATAACGCAAATTTCTATAAAAATATATGAACAAAAATGCACATACAATAAAGTAAATTTGCAAAAAAATATATATACAAAACACACACTAAATAATGTCAATGCGTACATAAAATAACCTAAATTTGTATAAAACTATATACAAAAATACACAAAAATAATTTAAATTTGTTTGAAAAGAAATATACAAAATACACATAAAATTAGGTAAATTTGTATTGAAATACATATACAAAATACACATCAAATAATGTAAATTTGAATGAAAATATATAAACAAATACACTTAAAATAACGTAAATATGTATGAAATATATATGCAAGATACACATTAAATAATGTAAATATGTATAAAAAATATATATACAAAAAACAAATAGAATAATGTAAAATCGTATGAAAATAAATACACAGAATATCAATAAAATAATGTAAATTTGTAT
The DNA here is from genome assembly GCF_024679095.1 of Eriocheir sinensis. Classification (NCBI taxonomy): domain Eukaryota; kingdom Metazoa; phylum Arthropoda; class Malacostraca; order Decapoda; family Varunidae; genus Eriocheir; species Eriocheir sinensis. The sequence goes on along the minus strand of NW_026111405.1, from coordinate 1,661,243 downwards.
GAAAATAAAGATACAAAATTCCCAAAAATTATCGCATTTTTTTTAAATATATTTACCAAAATACACATAAAATATTTAAATTTGTATTGAAATAAATATACAAAATGCATATACAGTAAGGTAAATTTGTATTGAAAGAGATATGCAAAAATACATATAAAACAATGTAAATTTGTTTCAAAATATATATACGAATACACATAAAATAAAGTAGATTTCTATAGAAATATATATACAAAATACATATGAAATTATGTAAATACGTATAAAAATATATATACAAAATACATATCAAATAATGTAAATTCGTGTCAAAATAAATAAACAAAATATCATGAAAAGAATGTGCATTTGTATGAAAATAGATAATAGATAATAAATTTATATAAAATATATATGCAAGATACATATTAAATAATGTAAATATGTATAAAAAAGTATATACAAAAAATAAATAGAATAATGTAACATCGTATTAAAATAAATACACCGAATATTAATAAAATAATGTAAATTTGTATGAAAATAAAGATGCAAAATTCCCATAAAATAGCGCATTTCTTATAAAAAATATATATACCAAAATACACATAAAATATTTAAATTTGCATTGAAATAAATATACAAAATGCACATAAAATAAGGTAAATTTGTATTGAAAGAGATATGCAAAAATACACATAAAACAATGTAAATTTGTTTCAAAATATAAATACAAATACAAATACAAAAACGTAGATTTCTATAAAAAATATATATACAAAATACACATAAAATTAAGTAAATACGTATAAAAAAATGTATACAAAATACACATAAAATAATGTAATTTCGAATTAAAATAAAGGTAAATTTGAATGAAAATATAAAAACAAATACACTTAAAATAACGTAAATTTGAATAAAATATATATGCAAGATACACATTAAATAAAGTAAATGTGTATAAAAAAAATATATTAAAAAAACAAATAGAATAATGTAAAATCGTATAAAAAAAATACACAGAATATCAATAAAATAATGTAAATTTGTATGAAAATAAAGATGCAAAATTCATAAAAAATTATCGCATTTTAAAAAAATATATATATACCAAAATACACATAAAATATTTAAATATGTATTGAAATAAATATACAAAATGCATATACAGTAAGGTAAATTTGTATTAAAAGAGATATTCAAAAATACATATAAAACAATGTAAATTTGTTTCAAAATATATATACGAATACACATAAAATAAAGTAGATTTCTATAGATATATATATACAAAATACATATGAAATTATGTAAATACGTATAAAAATATATATACAAAATACTTATCAAATAATGTAAATTCGTGTCAAAATAAATAAACAAAATATCATGAAAAGAATGTGTATTTGTATGAAAATAGATAATAGATAATAAATTTGTATAAAATATATATGCAAGATACACATTAAATAATGTAAATATGTAAATAAAAGTATATACAAAAAACAAATAGAATAATGTAACATCGTATCAAAATAAATACACCGAATATTAAAAAAATAATGTAAATTTGTATGAAAATAAAAATGCAAAATTCCCATAAAATAGCGCATTTCTTATAAAAATATATATACCAAAATACACATAAAATATTTAAATTTGCATTGAAATAAATATACAAAATGCACATACAAAAAGGTAAATTTGTATTGAAAGAGATATGCAAAAATACATATAAAACAATGTAAGTTTGTTTCAAAATATATATACGAAATAAAAAAACGTAGATTTCTATAAAAATATATTCAATCTACACATAAAATTAAGTAAATACGTATAAAAAATTGTATACAAAATATACATAAAATAATGTAATTTCGAATTAAAATAAATGTAAATTTGAATGAAAATATAAAAACAAATACAGTTAAAATAACGTAAATTTGTATAAAATATATATGCAAGATACACATTATATAATGTAAATGTGTATGAAAAAATATATACAAAAAACAAATAGAATAATGTAAATTCGTATCAAAATAAACACACCGAATATTAATAAAATAATGTAAATTTGTATGAAAATAAAGATGCAAAATTCAAAAATAGCGCATTTTATAAAAATATATATACCACAATACACATAAAATATTTAAATTTGTATTGAATTAAATATACAAAATGCACATACAATAAGGTAAATTTGTATTGAAAGAGATATGCAAAAAACACACACTAAATAATGTCAATGCGTACATAAAATAACCTAAATTTGTATAAAACTATATACAAAAATACACAAAAATAATTTGAATTTGTTTGAAAAGAAATATACAAAATACACATAAAATTAGGTAAATTTGTATTGAAATACATATACAAAATACACATCAAATAATGTAAATTTGAATGAAAATATATAAACAAATACACTTAAAATAACGTAAATTTGTATAAAATATATATGCAAGATACACATTAAATAATGTAAATATGTATAAAAAAATATATATACAAAAAACAAATAGAATAATGTAAAATCGTATCAAAATAAATACACAGAATTTCAATAAATTAATGTAAATTTGTATGAAAATAAAGATACAAAATACCCAAAAATTATCGCATTTTTTTTAAATATATTTACCAAAATACACATAAAATATTTAAATTTGTATTGATGTAAATATACAAAATGCATATACAGTAAGGTAAATTTATATTGAAAGAGATATTCAAAAATACATATAAAACAATGTAAATTTGTTTCAAAATATATATACGAATACACATAAAATAAAGTAGATTTCTATAGAAATATATATACAAAATACATATGAAATTATGTAAATACGTATAAAAATATATATACAAAATACATATCAAATAATGTAAATTCGTGTCAAAATAAATAAACAAAATATCATGAAAAGAATGTGCATTTGTATGAAAATAGATAATAGATAATAAAATTGTATAAAATATGTATGCAAGATACACATTAAATAATGTAAATATATATACGAAAAACATAAAATATTTGATTTTGTATTAAAATAAATAGTTATACAAAATACACATAAAATAAGCTAAATTTGAATAGAAATATATATATTTTCTTTATTTTATATATTTTTGTATAAAATATATATGCAAGATATACATTAAATAATGTAAATAAAATAATGTAAATTTGTATGAAAATATATAAACAAATACATATAAAATAGCGTAAATTTGGATGAAATATATATACAAAATATACATTAAATATTTTAAATATGTATAAAAATATATTATATTATATATATTTTTATTGATATTTGCGTTATTTATGTGTATTTTGTATATGTTTTCTCATAGAAATTTACATTATTTTATTGGTATTTTGTCTATTTATTTTGATACGAATTACATGATTATTTGTGTATTTTGTACATTTTTTTATACGTATTTACATTATTTAATGTGTATTTTGTTTATATATTTTTATACAAATTTACGTTATTATATGTGTATTTCTATAAGTATTTTCATACAAATTTACATTATTTTGTGTATTTTGTATATATATTTCAATTCAAATTTAGCTTGTTTTATATTGTATTGTATTTTGTATATTTATTTCAATACAAATTTAAATATTTTATGTGTATTTTGGGATATATATTTTTATAAGAATAAACAAAATATCAATAAAATAATGTAAATTTGTATGAGAAAACATATACAAATACATATAAAATAACGCTAATTTCTATAAAAATATATGTCCAAAAATGAACATAAAATAAAGTAACTTTGGATAAAAATATATATACAAAACACACATTAAATAATGTAAATGCCTACGTAAAATAACCTAAATTTGTATAAAACTATATACAAAAATACACAAAAATAATTTAAATTTGTCAGAAAAGAAATATACAAAATACACATAAAACTAGGTTAATTTGTATTGAAATACATATACAAAATACACATAAAATAATGTAAATTTGAAAGAAAATATATAAACAAATACACATATAATAACGTAAATTTGTATGAAATAGATATACAAAATACACATTAAATAATGTAAATATGTATAAAAAATATATATACAAAACACAAATAGAATAATGTAAAATCGTATCAAAATATATACACAGAATATTAATAAAAAATTGTAAATTTGTATGAAAATTAAGATGCAAAATACCTATAAAATAACGCATTTTTTATAAAACTATTGATACCAAAATACATACACATAAAATATTTGAGCTTGCATAAAAATAAATATACAAAATGCACATACAAAAAGGTAAATTTGTATTGAAATAAATATGCAAAATACATATAAAATAATGTATATTTGTTTCAAAATATATATACGAATACACATTAAATAATGTAGATTTCTATTAAAATTCATATACAAAATACACATAAAATTAAGTAAATACGTATAAAAAAATGTATACAAAATACACATAAAATAATGTAAATTCGTATAAATGTAAATAAACAATATACCAATAAAAGAATGTGTATTTGTATAAATATAAATATACAAAATGCACATAAAATAACGTAAATTTATATAAAACTATATACATAAAATAACGCAAATTTCTATAAAAATATATGTACAAAAATGAACATTAGAGAAATTTGCATAAAAATATATATACAAAACACACATTAGATAATGTAAATGAGTATAAAAATATGTATACAAAATACCTATGAAATAATCTAAATTCGTATCGAATTAAATTAAGAAATACCAATAAAATTTTGGATGAAAATATATATACAAAATACACATAAAATAACCTAAATACAAATACAAATCTACACATAAAATAATTTAAAATTGAATGAAATAAATATACAAAATAAACATAAAATAAGGTAAATTTGTAATGAAATATATGAAAAAATACACTTAAAATAATATAAATTTGTATGAAAATATATATACAAATACACATTAAATAACATGAATTTGTATAAAATTTGTATCAACATATATACTTATACACACAATAAAATAACGTAATTTTGTTATGAAAATGTATATACAAAATACACATAAAATAATTTAAATACGTAGAAAAATATATATACAAAAAACACCTAAAATAATGTAAATACGTATGAAAATATATAAACAAATACACATAAAATAATGTAAATTTGGATAAAATATATATACAAAATAAACATTAAATAATGTAAATATGTATAAAAAAATATATACAAAAAACACATAGAATAATGTTAAATCGAATCAAAATAAATAAAGAGAATATCAATAAAATAATGTAAATTTGTATGAAAATAAAGATGGAAAATATCCATATAATAACGCATATTTGCATAAAAATATATATACAAAAAAACATATAAAATAATTAAATTTGTATTAAAATAAATATACAAAATGTACGTACAATAAAGTAAATTTGTATTGAAATAGATATGCAAAATACACATCAATAATGTAAATTTGTATCAAAATATATATGCGAATACTCATAAAATAGAGTAAATTTCTATGAAAATATACATACAAAATAGATATACAAAATACACATATAACTAGTTAAATTTGTATTTAAATACATATACAAAAAACACATAAAATAATGAAGATTTGTATGAAATGAAAACAAATACATTTTATATAAAATATATATACAAAATACACATGGAATAATATAAAATCATATCAAAATAAATACACAGAATATCAATAAAATAATGTAAATTTGTATGAAAATAAAGATTCAAAATACCCATAAAATAAAGCATATTTTTAAAAAAATACATATACAAAAATACACGTAGATTAATCAAATTTGTATTAAAATTAATATACAAAATGCATATACAATAAGGTAAATTTGTATTGAAAAAATATGCAAAATACACATAAAACAATGTAAATTTGTTTCAAAATATATATACGAATACACATAAAATAACGTAGATTTCTATAGAAATATATATACAAAACACACTTGAAATAATATAAATACGTATAAAAATATATATACAAAATACATATTAAATAATGTTCATTCGTGTCAAAATAAATAAACAAAATATCATGAAAAGAATGTGTATTTGTATGAAAATAGATATACAAAATACATATAAAATGTAAATTTGTATCAAATATATATACAAAAAACACATTAAATAATGTAAATATGTATAAAAAAATATATACAAAACACAAATAAAATAATGTAAAATCGTATCAAAATAAATACAGAAAATATTAATAAAATAATGTAAATTTGTATGAAAATTAAGATGCAAAATACCCATAAAATAACGCATTTTTTATAAAAATATATATACGAAAAAACATAAAAGATTTGATTTTGTATTAAAATAAATAGATATACAAAATACACATAAAATAAGCTAAATTTGAATTGAAATATATATATTTTATTTATTTTATATATTTTTGTATAAAATATATATGCAAGATATACATTAAATAATGTAAATAAAATAATGTAAATTTGTATGAAAATATATAAACAAATACATATAAAATAACGTAAATTTGGATAAAATATATATACAAAATATACATTAAATATTTTAAATATGTATAAAAATATATTATATTATATATTTTTTTATTGATATTTGCGTTATTTATGTGTATTTTGTATATGTTTTCTCATAGAAATTTACATTATTTTATTGGTATTTTGTCTATTTATTTTGATACGAATTACATGATTATTTGTGTATTTTGTACATTTTTATACATTTTATTTATTTAATGTATTTTTTTTATATATTTTATACAAATTTACGTTATTATGTGTATTTCTATAAGTATTTTGATACAAATTTACATTATTTTGTGTATTTTGTATATATATTTCAATTCAAATTTAGCTTGTTTTATATGTATTTTGTATATCTATTTATTTTAATACAAATCAAATATTTTATGTTTTATCGTATATATATTTTTATAAAAAATGCGTTATTTTATGGGTATTTTGCATCTTAATTTTCATACAAATTTGCATTATTTTATTAATATTTTCTGTATTTATTTTGATACGATTTTACATTATTTTATTTGTGTTTTGTATATATATTTTTTTATACATATTTACATTATTTAATGTGTTTTTTTTATATATATTTGATACATATTTACGTTATTTTAAGTTATTTTATGTGTATTTGTTTATATATTTTGACACAAATTTACAATATTTTATGGGTATTTTGTATATATATTTCAAAAGAAATTTACCTATTTTTATGTGTATTTTGAATATATATTTTCATACAAACTCAAATTATTTTTATGTATTTTTGTATATATTTCAATACAAATTTTAGTTATGTTATGTGTATTTTGTAAATCTATTTTCATTCAAATATATATTATTTTATTGGTATTTTGTTGATTTATATTGATACGAGTTTACATTATTTTATATGTACTTTGTATATATATTTTTATACGCATTTACATTACTTAATATTTATTTTAAATATATAATTTTATAGAAATTCATGGTATTTTATGTGTATTTATATATATATATATATATATTTTCATATAAATTTACATTATTTTATGTGTATTTTGTACATATATTTCATTACAAATTTACCTTATTTTGTTTATTTTGTATGTGTATTTTGTACATTTATATTTATACCAATACACATTCTTTTATTGGTATTTTGTTTATTTATTTTGTTTCGAGTTTACATTATTTTATGTGTATTTTGTTTACATTTTTTTATACGTATTTACTTAATTTTATGTGTATTTTGTATATATATTTTTATAGAAATCTACGTTATTTTATGTGTATTCGTATATATATTTTGAAACAATTTTACATTGTTTTATATGTATTTTTGTATATCTCTTTCAATAGAAGTTTACCTTATTGTATGTGCATTTTGTATATTTATTTCAATACAAATTTAAATATTTTATGTGTATTTTGGTATATACATTTTTATAAGAATAAACAAAATATCAATAAAATAATGTAAATTTGTATGAGAAAACATATACAAATACATATAAAATAACGCTAATTTCTATAAAAAATATATGTCCAAAAATGAACATAAAATAAAGTAACTTTGGATAAAAATATATATACAAAACACACATTAAATAATGTAAATGCGTACGTAAAATAACCTAAATTTGTATAAAACTATATACAAAAATACACAAAAATAATTTAAATTTGTCAGAAAAGAAATATACAAAATACACATAAAATTAGGTTAATTTGTATTGAAATATATATACAAAATACACATTAAATAATGTAAATATGTATAAAAATATATATACAAAACACAAATAGAATAATGTAAAATCGTATCAAAATATATACACAGAATATTAATAAAATAATGTAAATTTGTATGAAAATTAAGATGCAAAATACCTATAAAATAACGCATTTTTTATAAAACTATTGATATCAAAATACACATAAAATATTTGAGCTTGCATTAAAATAAATATACAAAATGCACATACAATAAGGTAAATTTGTATTGAAATAAATATGCAAAATACATATAAAATAATGTATATTTGTTTCAAAATATATATACGAATACACATTAAATAATGTAGATTTCTATTGAAATTCATATACAAAATACACATAAAATTAAGTAAATACGTATAAAAAAATGTATACAAAATACACATAAAATAATGTAAATTCGTATAAATGTAAATAAACAATATACCAATAAAAGAATGTGTATTTGTATAAATATAAATATACAAAATGCACATAAAATAACGTAAATTTATATAAAACTATATACATAAAATAACGCAGATTTCTATAAAAATATATGTACAAAAATGAACATTAAATAAATTTGCATAAAAATATATATATACAAAACACACCTTAGATAATGTAAATGAGTATAAAAATATGTATACAAAATACCTATGAAATAATCTAAATTCGTATCGAATTAAATTAAGAAATACCAATATAATAATGTAATTTTGGATGAAAATATATATACAAAATACACATAAAATAACCTAAATACAAATACAAATATACACATAAAATAATTTAAAATTGAATGAAATAAATATACAAAATAAACATAAAATAAGGTAAATTTGTAATGAAATATATGAAAAAATACACATAAAATAATATAAATTTGTATGAAAATATATATACAAATACACATTAAATAACATGAATTTGTATAAAATTTGTATCAAAATATATACTTATACACATAATAAAATAACGTAGTTTTTTTATGAAAATGTATATACAAAATACACATAAAATAATCAAAATACGTAGAAAAATATATATACAAAAAACACATAAAATAATGTAAATATGTATGAAAATATATAAATAAATACACATAAAATAATGTAAATTTGGATAAAATATATATACAAAATGAACATTAAATAATGTAAATATGTATAAAAAAATATATACAAAAAACACATAGAATAATGTTAAATCGTATCAAAATAAATAGAGAATATCAATAAAATAATGTAAATTTGTATGAAAATAAAGATGCAAAATATCCATATAATAACGCATATTTGCATAAAAATATATATACAAAAATACATATAAAAAAATTAAATTTGTATTAAAATAAATATACAAAATGCACGTACAATAAAGTAAATTTGTATTGAAATAGATATGCAAAATACACATTATAAATGTAAATTTGTATCAAAATATATATACGAATACTCATAAAATAGAGTAAATTTCTATGAAAATATACATACAAAATAGATATACAAAATACACATATAACTAGTTCAATTTGTATTTAAATACATGTACAAAAAACATAAAATAATGTAGATTTGTATGAAATGAAAACAAATACATTTTATATAAAATATATATACAAAATACACATAGAATAATGTAAAAACATATCAAAATAAATACACAGAATATCAATAAAATAATGTAAATTTGTATGAAAATAAAGATGCAAAATACCCATAAAATAAAGCATATTTTTATAAAAATACATATACAAAACTACACATAGATTACTCAAATTTGTATTAAAATTATTATACAAAATGCACATACAATAAGGTAAATTTGTATTGAAAAAATATGCAAAAATACACATAAAACAATGTAAATTTGTTTCAAAATATATATACGAATACACATAAAATAACGCAGATTTCTATAGAAATATATATACAAAATACACCTGAAAGAATGTAAATACGTATAAAAATATATATACAAAATACACATTAAATAATGTTAATTCGTGTCAAAATAAATAAACAAAATATCATGAAAAGAATGTGTATTTGTATGAAAATAGATATACAAAATACACATAAAATAACCTAAATTTGTATAAAACTATATACAAAAATACACAAAAATAATTTAAACTTGAATGAAAATAAATATACAAAAAACATATAAAAATAGGTAAATTTGTATTGAAATACATATACAAAATACACTGAAAATAATGTAAATTTGAATGAAAATATATAAACATATAGACTTAAAATTACGTAAATTTGTATCAAATATATATACAAAAAAAAAACATTAAATAATGTAAATATGTATAAAAAATATATACAAAACACAAATAATATAATGTAAAATCGTATCATAATAAATACACAAAATATTAATAAAATAATGTAGATTTGTATGAAAATTAAGATGCAAAATACCGATAAAATAACAATTTTTTTTTATAAAAATATATATACGAAAAAACACAAACTGTTTGATTTTGTATTAAAATAAATAGATATACAAAATACACATAAAATAAGCTAAATTTGAATTGAAATATATATACAAAATACATAAAATAATGTAAATCTGTATTAAAATACCTATACAAATACAAATATAATAACGTAAATTTGTATAAAAATATATAAACAAAATACACATTAAATAATGTAAATACGTATAAAAAAAATGTAAAAAATACACAAATAATCATGTAATTCGTATCAAAATAAATAGACAAAATACCAATAAAATAATGTAAATTTCTATGAGAAAACATATACAAAATACACATAAATAATGCAAATATCAATAAAAATATATAATATAATATATTTTATACATATTTAAAATATTTAATGTATATTTATATATATATATATATATATATATATATATATATATATATATATATATATATATATATATATATATATATATATATATATATATATATATATATATATATATATATATATATATATTTTATCCAAAATACCGTGATTTTATATGTATTTGTTTATATATTTTCATACAAATTTACATTATTTTATGTGAGTTTTGTATATGTATTTCAATACAAATTTGCCTTACTATATGTCTATTTTGCATATCTATTTTCAAACAAATTTAAATAATTTTTGTGTATTTTTGTATATATTTTTATACAAATTTTAGTTATTTCATTTGTTTTTTGTATATATATTTTCCTACAAATATACATTCTTTTATTGGAATTTTGTGTATTTAATTTTTTACGAATTTACATTATTTTATGTGTATTTTGTATATATATTTTTCTACGTATTTAAACTATTTTATGTGTATTTTATATATACATTTTCATAAAAATTTACGTTATTTTATTGTGTGTATTCGTATATATTTTGAAACAAATTTTATAGAAATTCATGTTATTTTATGTGTATTTGTATATATATCTTCATACAAATTTATATTATTTTATGTGTATTCTTACATATATTTTATTACAAATTTACCTTATTTTATGTTTATTTTGTATATTTATTTCATTCAATTTTAAATTATTTAATGTGTATATTTGTATTTGTACATAGGTTATTTTATGTGTGTTTTCTATATATATTTTCATCCAAAATTACATTATTTTATTGTTATTTTCTTAATTTAACTCGATACGAATTTAGATTATCTCATAGGTATTTTGTAAATATATTTTTATACTCATTTACATTATCGAATGTGTGTTTTGTATATATTTTTTTATGCAAACTAATTTTATGTGAATTTTTGTACATATATTTTTATAGAAACTTAAAACGTTATTTTATGTGAATTTTGTATACGTTTTCTCATACAAATTTACATTATTTAATTAGTTTTTTGTTTATTTATTTTGATACGAATGACTTGATTATTTGTGTATTTTGTAAATATTTTTTTATACGTATTTACATTACTTAATGTGTATTTTGTTTATATAGTTTTTTTTAACAAATTTAGGTTACTTTACTTTATTTTATGTATTTTGTATATATATTTCAATTCAAATTTAGCTTATTTTATGTGTATTTTGTATATCTATTTTCATACAAATTTAATTACTTCTGTGTATTTTTGTATATAGTTTTATACAAATTTATGTTATTTTATGTGCATTTTGTATTTTTATATTTATACAAATACAAATTCTCTTATTGGTATTTTGTTTATTTATATTTTACGAATTTACATTATTTTATGTGTATTTTGTATACATTTTTTATTCGTATTTACTTAATTTTATTTGTATTTTGTATATATATATTTTTATAGAAATCTACGTTATTTTATGTGTATTCGTATATATATTTTGAAACAAATTTACATTGTTTTATATGTTTTTTGCATATCTATTTCAATACAAATTTACCTTATTGTATGTGGATTTTGTTTATTTATTTTAATACAAATTCAAATATTTTATGTGTATTTTGGTATATATAATTTCATAAAAAATGCGTTATTTTATAAGTATTTTGCATCTTAGTTTTCATACAAATGTACATTATTTTATTAATATTCTGTGTATATATTTTGATACGATTTTATATTATACTATTTGTGTTTTGTATATAGTTTTTTATACATATTTTCATTATTTAATGTGTATTTTTTATATATATTTCATACAAATTAACGTTATTTTAAGTGTATTTGTTTATATAATTTCATTCAAATTTACATTATTTTAAGTGTATTTTGTATATGTATGTCAATACAAATTTACCTAATTTTATGTGTATTTTGTATATTTATTTTCATACAAATTTAAATTATTTTTGTGTTTTTTTGTATATACACATATAGAGTAAATTTCTATGAAAATATATATTCAAAATACATATAAAATTATGTAAATAAGTATAAAAATATATATATCAAATACACCTAAAAAAATCAAAATTCGTATCAAAATAAATAAACAAAATTCCGATAAAAGAACGTATGTTTGTAGGAAAATAAATATACAAAATACACATAAAATTACGAAAATTTGAATAAAAATATATACAAAAAACCAAAAAATAAATTTCAATTTGTATGAAAATAGATATACAAAATACACATATAATTAGTTAAATTTGTATTTAAATACATGTACAAAATAGACATAAAAGAATGTAAATTTGTATGAAATGAAAACAAATTCACATAAAATAACGTACATTTGTATAAAATAGATATACAAAATATACATAGAATAATGTAAAATCGTATCAAGATAAATACAGAGAATATCAATAAAATAATGCAATTTTGTATGAAAATAAAGATGCAAAATACCCATAAAATAAAGCATATTTTTTTTTAAATACATATACAAGAATACACATAGAATAATTAAATTTGTATTAAAATTAATATACAAAATGCACGTGCAATAAGGTAAATTTGTATTGAAAAAATATACAAAATGCACATAAAACAATGTATATTTGTTTCAAAATATATATACGAATACACATAAAATAACGTATATTTCTATAGAAATATATATACAAAATACACATGAAATGACGTAAATACGTATAAAAATATATATACACAATATACATTAAATAATGTAAATTCGCATCAAAATATATAAACAAAATATCAATAAAAGAATGTGTATTTGTATGAAAATAGATATACAAAATACACATAAAATATTGTAAATTTGTATAAAACTCTATTCAAAAAATACACAAAAATAATTTAAATTTGTTTAAAAATATATATACAAAATACACATAAAACTAGTTAAATTTCTATTGAAATACATATACAAATTACACATAAAATAATGTAAATTTGAATGAAAATATATAAACAAATACACTGAAAATAACGTAAATTTGTATGAAATATATATAGAAAATACACATTAAATAATGTAAATATGTATAGAAAAATATATACAAAACACAAATAGAATAATGTAAAATGGTATCAAAATAAATATACAGTATATTAATAAAATAATGTAAATTTGAATGAAAATAAAGATGCAAAATACCCATAAAACAACGCATTTTTTATAAAAATATTTATACCAAAATACACATAAGATATTTAAATTTGTATTACATTAAATATACAAAATGCACATACAATAAGGTAAATTTGTATTGAAATAGATATGCAAAATACACATAAAACAATGTAAATTTGTTTCAAAATATATATACGAATACACATAAAATAACGTAGATTTCTATAAAAATATATATTCAAAATACACATAAAATGAAGTAAATACGTATAAAAATGTATACAAAAAACATATAAAATAATATAAATTCGTATCAAAACAAATAAACTAAATGCCAATAAAAGAATGTTTACTTGTATAAATATAAATATACAAAATACACATAAAATAACGTAAAATTGTATAAAACTATATACAAAAATAAACAAAAATAATTAAATTTGTATGAAAAGAGATATACAAAAGACACATAAAATAAGCTAAATTTGAATTGAAATAAATATAGAAAATACATAAAATAATGTAAATTTGTATCAAAATATATATTCAAATACACATATAATAACGTAAATTTGTATAAAAATATATAAACAAAATACACATTAAATAATGTAAATACGTATAAAAGATATGTACGTAATGTAAAAATTTATAAAATTAAAGATGCAAAATACCCATAAAATAACTCATATTTAAAAAAATATATATACAAAAATACACATTAAATAATTGAATTTGTGTTAAAATAAATATACAAAATACATTTACAATAAGGTAGATTTTTATTGAAATAGATATGCAAAAAACACATAAAATAATGAAATTTTTTATCAAAATATATACGAATACACACAATAGAATTACGTAAATTATTTGAAAATATATATACAAAATACACATAAAATAATGTAAATACATAGAAAAATATATATACAAAATACACATAAAATAATGTAAATTCGTATCAAAATAAATAAAAAAAATTTCCTCTTAAAGAATGTATATTTGTAGGAAAATATATATACAAAATACAAATAAAATAACAAAAAATTGTATAAAAATATATACAAAAAATAAAAATAATTTAAATTTGTTTGAAAATAGATATGCAAAATACACATGAAATGAGGCAAATTTTTATTGAAATACATATACAAAATACACATAAAATAATGTAAATTTGTATGAAACTATATAAACAAATACACATAAGATAACGTAAATTTCCATAAAATATATGTACAAAATATACATTAAATAATGTAAATATGTCTAAAAATATATATACAAAATACACAGAATAACGTAAAATGGTATCAAAATAAATAAACAGACTATCAATAAAATAATGTAAATTTGTATGAAAATAAAGATGCAATATACCCATATAATAACGCATATTTGTTTAAAAATATATATACAAAAATACACATAAAATAATTAAATTTGTATCAAAATAAATATACAAAAGGCACATACAATAAAGAAAATTTGTATTGAAATAGATTTGCGAAATACACATAAATAATGTAAATTTGTATCAAAATATATATACGAATACACATAAAATAGAGTAAATTTCTATGAAAATATATATTCAAAATACATATAAAATTATGTAAATAAGTATAAAAATATATATATCACATACACCTAAAATAATGAAAATTCGTATCAAAATAAATAAACAAAATTCCGATAAAAGAACGTATATTTGTAGGAAAACAAATATACAAAATACACATAAAATTACGAAAATTTGAATAAAAATATATCATAAAATATACAAAATTAATTTCGATTTGTATGAAAATAGATATACAAAATACACACATAATTAGTTAAATTTGCATTTAAATACATGTACAAAATACACATGAAATAATGTAAATTTGTATGAAATGAAAACAAATTCACATAAAATAACGTTCATTTGTATGAAATATATATACAAAATATACATAGAATAATGTAAAATCGTATCAAAATAAATACACAGAATATCAATAAAATAAAGTAAATTTGTATGAAAAAAAAAGATGCAAAATACTCATAAAATAAAGCATTTTTTTTATGAAAATACATATACAAAAATACACATAGAATAATTAAATTTGTATTATTTTATATGTACTTTGTATAAATTTTTTTATACGCAAATATTTATGCAAAAAAATTGTATATATATTTTTAAACAAATATGCGTTATTATATGGGTATTTTGCATCTTTATTTTCATACAGATCTACATTATTTTATTGATTGTCTGTTTATTTATTTTGATACGATTTTACGTTATTCTGTGTATTTTCTATATATATTTTAGACATATTTGCATTATTTAATGTATATTTTGTACATATATTTTATGGAAATTCACGTTATCTTATGTGTATTTGTTTATATATTTTCATACAAATTTACATTATTTTATGTGTATTTTGTATATGTATTTCAATAGAAATTTGCCTAATTTCATTTGTATTTTGCATATATATTTTCAAACAAATTTAAATTTTTTTGTGTATTTTTGTATTATTTTTATACAATTTTTTTTATTTTATTTGTATTTTGTATATATATTTTCCTACACATATACATTCTTTTAGAGGAAATTTTGTTTATTTATTTTGATACGAATTTACATTATTTTATGTGTATTTTGTATATATATTTTTCTATGTATTTACATTATTTTATGTGTATTTTGTACATATATTTTCATAAAAATTTACGTAATTTTATTGTGTGTATTCGTATATATTTTGATAAAAAATTTCATTATTTTATGTGTTTTTTGCATATCTATTTCAATAAAAATCTACCTTATTGTATGT
Source organism: Eriocheir sinensis (assembly GCF_024679095.1). Lineage (NCBI taxonomy): Eukaryota > Metazoa > Arthropoda > Malacostraca > Decapoda > Varunidae > Eriocheir > Eriocheir sinensis. The sequence goes on along the minus strand of NW_026111405.1, from coordinate 1,644,087 downwards.
GTATTTTCTATATTTATTTTAATACAAATTTAATTATTTTATGTGTATTTTTGTATATATATATTTTTTTTAAATATGAGATATTTTATGGGTATTTTGCATCTTTAATTTTATAAATTTTTACATTACGTACATATCTTTTATACGTATTTATATTATTTAATGTGTATTTTGTTTATATATTTTTATACAAATTAACGTTATTATATGTGTATTTGAATATATATTTTGATACAAATTTACATTATTTTATGTATTTTCTATATTTATCTCAATTCAAATTTAGCTTATTTTATGTGTCTTTTGTATATCTATTTTCATACAAATTTAATTATTTTTGTTTATTTTTGTATATAGTTTTATACCATTTTACGTTATTTAATGTGTATTTTGTATATTTATATTTATACAAGTAAACATTCTTTTATTGGCATTTAGTTTATTTATTTTGATACGAGTTTCCATTATTTTATGTGTATTTTGTATACATTTTCTTATACGTATTTACTTCATTTTATGTGTATTTTGTATATATATTTTTTTAGAAATCTACGTTATTTTATGTGTATTCGTATATATATTTTGAAACGAATTTACATTGTTTTATGTGTATTTTGTATATCTATTTCAATACAAATTTACCTTATTGTATGTGCATTTTGTATATTTATTGTAATACAAATTTAGATATTTTATGAGTATTTTGGTATATATATTTTCATAAAAATGCGTTGTTTTATGGGTATTTTGCATATTTATTTTCATACAAATTTACATTATTTTATTAATATTCTGTGTATTTATTTTGATACTATTTTACATTATTCTATTTGTGTTTTGTACATATTTTTTTTATACATATTTACATTATTTAATGTGTATTTTCTATATATATTTCATAAAAATTTACATTATTTTAAGTTTATTTGTTTATATATTTTCATTCAAATTTACATTATTTTATGTGTATTTTGTATATGTATTTCAATAGAAATTTAACTAGTTTTATGTGTATTTTGTATATATATTTTATACAAATTTAAATTATTTTTGTGTATTTTTTTAATAGAGTTTTATACAAATTTACAATATTTTATGTGTATATTGTAAATCTATTTTCATACATATACACATTCTTTTATTGATATTTTGTTTATTTATTTTGATGCGAATTTACATTATTTAATGTGTATTGTGTATATATATTTTTATACGTATTTACGTCATTTCATGTGTATTTTGCATATATATTTCTATAGAAATATACGTTATTTTATGTGTATTCGTATATATATTTTGAAACAAATATACATTGTTTTATGTGCATTTTGTACATTTTTTCAATACAAATTTACCTTATTGTACGTGCATTTTGTATATTAATTTTAATACAAATTTAATTATTCTATGTGTATTCTTGTATATGTATTTTTTAAAAAATATGCTTTATTTTATGGGTATTTTGCATCTTTATTTTCATACAAAATTACATTATTTTATTGATATTCTGTGTATTTATTTTGATACGATTTTACATTATTCTATGTATATTTTGTATATCTATTTTATACAAATGTACGTTATTTTATGTGAATTTGTTTTCATTTCATACAAATTTACATTATTCTATGTGTATTTTGTACATGTATTTAGATACAGATTTAAATAATTAGATGTGTATTTTGTATATCTATTTTCATACAAATTGAAATTTATTTTTTAGTTTTTTTGTATATATTTTTATTCAAATTTTCGTATTTTTATGTGTATTTTGTATATTTATTTTCCTACAAATATACGTTCTTTTATCGGAATTTGGTTTATTTATTTTGATACGATTTTTCATTTTTTTAGGTGTATTTGATATATATATTTTTACACTTATTTACATAATTTTATATGTATTTTGAATATATATTTTCATAGAAATTTACTCTATATGTATATACAAAACAGAAAAATAATTTAAATTTGTATGAAAATAAATATACAAAATACACATAAAATTAGGTAAATTTGTATTGAAATACATATACTAAATACACTTAAAATAATGTAAATTTGAATGAAATTATATAAACAAATACACTTAAAATAACGTTAATTTGTATAAAATATATAAAAAAAATACACATTAAATAATGAAAATATGTATAAAAAAATATATACAAAACACAAATAGTATAATATAAAATCGTATCAAAATATATACACAGAATATTAATAAAATAATGTACATTTGTATGAAAACTAAGATATATATAAAAATATATATACGAAAAAACATAAAATATTTGATTTTGTATTAAAATAAATAGATATACATTCTTTTATTGGTATTTAGTTTATTTATTTTGTTTCGAATTTACATTATTTTATGTGTATTTTGTTTATATTTTTTTATACGTATTTACTTAATTTTATGTGTATTTTGTATATATATTTTTATAGAAATCTACGTTATTTTATGTGTATTCGTATATATATTTTGAAACAAATTTACATTGTTTTATATGTATTTTTGCATATCTCTTTCAATAGAAGTTTACCTTATTGTATGTGCATTTTGTATATTTATTTCAATACAAATTTAAATATTTTATGTGTATTTTGGTATATATTTTTATAAGAAATGCGCTATTTGATGGGAATTTTGCATCTTTATTTTCATACAAATTTACATTATTTTATTAATATTCGGTGTATTTAATTTGATACGATTTTACATTATTCTATTTGTTTTTGTATATATTTTTTTTTATACATATTCACATTATTTAAATGTATCTTTCATATATATTACATACAAATTTATTATCTATTATTTATTTTCATACAAATACACATTCTTTTCATGATATTTTGTTTATTTATTTTGTCACGAATTTACATTACTTAATATGTATTTTATATATAAATTTTTATACGTATTTACATAATTTCATGTATTTTTTGTATATATTTTTATAGAAATGTACGTTATTTTATGTGTATTCGTATATATATTTTTAAACAAATTTACACTGTTTTATTTGTATTTTGCGTTTTTTTTTCAATATAAATTTACCTTATTGTATGTGTGCATTTTGTATATTAATTTTAACACAAATTTAATTATTCGATGAGTATTTTTGTATATGTATTTTTTTTAAAAATATGCTTTATCTTATGGGTATTTTGCATCTTTATTTTCATAAAAATTTAAATTATTTTATTGATATTCTGTGTACTTATTTTGATACGATTTTACATTATTCTATGTATAACAAAAATAAATACATACACAAAAATAGATATGCAAAATACATATAAACAATGTAAATTTGTTTCAAAATATATATACGAATACACATGAAATAAGGTAGATTTCTATAAAAATATATATACAAAATACACATAAAATTAAGTAAATACGTATAAAAAATGTATACAAAATACACATAAAATAATGTAAATTAGTATCAAAATAAATAAACAAAATACCAATAAAAGAATGTGTTTTTGTATATATATATATATATATATATATATATATATATATATATATATATATATATATATATATATATATATATATATATATATATATATATATATATATATATATATATATATATATACACAAAATACATTAAATGATATAAATTTGTTTAAATCTATACAAAATACACATGAAATGATGTAAATACGTATAAAACATATATACAAAATACTCATTAAATAATGTAAATTCGTCTCAACATAAATAAACAAACTATCAGTAAAAGAATGTGTATTTGTATGAAAATAGATATACAAAATACACATAAAATAACCTAAATTTTGTATCAAACTATATACAAAATACACAAAATATTTTAAATTTGTATGAAAATAAATATACAAAATACACATAAAATTAGGTAAATTTGTATTGAAATACATACACAAAATACACATAAAATAATGTAGATTTGAATGAAAATACATAAACAAATACACTTAAAATAACGTAAATTTGTATAAAAAAAATATGTACAAAACACAAATAGAATAATGTAAAATCGTATCAAAATAAATACACAGAATATTAATAAAATAATGTAAATTTGTATGAAAATAAAGAAGCAAAATACCCATAAAATAACGCATTTTTTTATTTATAAAAATATATATACCAAAATACACATCAAAAAATTTAATTTGTATTAAAATAAATATACAAAAAACACATACAATAAGGTAAATTTGTATTGAAATAGATATGCAAAATACATATAAAACAATGTAAATTTGTTTCAAAATATATATACGAATTCACATAAAACAACGTAAATTTCTATAAAAATATATATACAAAATACACATAAAATGAAGTAAATACGTATAAAAAAATGTATACAAAATACACATAAAATAATGTAAATTCGTATCAAAATAAATAAACAAAATACCAATAAAAGAATGTGTATTTCTTTGAATATAAATATACAAAACACACATAAAATAACGTAAATTTATATAAAACTATATACAAAAATACACAGAAGTAATTAAATTTGTATGAAAATATATACAAAATACACACGAAATAAGCTAAATTTGAATTGAAATATATATTCAAAATACATGAAATAAAGTAAATTTGAATCAAAATATTTATACAAATACACATATAATAACGTAAATTTGTATGAAAATATATAAACAAAATACACATTAAATAATGTAAATACGTATAAAAAAATATGTACAAAATACACATATAATCATGTAATTCGTATCAAAATAAATAAACAAAATACCAATAAAATAATATAAATTTGTATGAGTAAACGTGTATGTTGCATATTTTTTCAATACAAATATACCTTATTATATAAGCATTTTGTATATTAATTTTAATACAAATTTAATTATTCGATGTGTATTTTTGTATCAGTATTTGTATATATATTTTTATACGCTTTTACATTATTTAATATTTATTTTGAATATATATTTTTATACAAATTCATGGTGTTTTATGTGTATTTGTATATATATTTTTATATAAATTTACATTATTTTATGTGTATTTTGTACATATATTTTTTTACAAATTTACCTTATTTTATGTTTATTTTGTATGTGTATTTTGTATATTTATATTTATCCAAATACACATTCTTTTATTGGTATTTTGTTTATTTATTTTAATTCGAATTTACATTATTTTATGTGTATTTTGTATACATTTTTTTATACGTATTTACTTAATTTTATGTGTATTTTGTATAAATATATATTTATAGAAATTTACGTTTTTTTATTCGTATTCGTAAATATATTTTGAAACAAATTTACATTGTTTAATATGTATTTTTGCATATCTCTTTCAAAACAAATATTTTGTATGTGCATTTTGTATATTTATTTCAATGCAAATTTAAATATTTTATGTGTATTTTGGTATATATATTTTATAAGATTACGAAAATTTGAATAAAATATATATAAAAACAAAAAATAAATTTCAATTTGTATGAAAATAGATATACAAAATACACATATAATTAGTTAAATTTGTATTTAAATACATGTACAAAATACACATAAAATAATGTAAATTTGTATGAAATGAAAACAAATTCACATAAAATTCGCGTCAAAATAAATAAACAAAATATCAATAAAAGAATGTGTATTTGTATGAAAATAGATATACAAAATACACATATAATTAGTTAAATTTGTATTTAAATACATGTACAAAATACACATAAAATAATGTAAATTTGTATGAAATGAAAACAAATTCACATAAAATTCGCGTCAAAATAAATAAACAAAATATCAATAAAAGAATGTGTATTTGTATGAAAATAGATATACAAAATACACATAAAATAACCTAAATTTGTATCAAACTATATACAAAAATACACAAAAATATTTTAAATTTGTATGAAAATAAACATACATAATACACATAAAATTAGGTAAATTTGTATTGAAATACATACACAAAACTCACATAAAATAATGTAAATTTGAATGAAAATACATAAACAAATACACTTAAAATAACGTAAATTTGTATAAAAAAATATGTACAAAACACAAATAGAATAATGTAAAATCGTATCAAAATAAATACACAGAATATTAATAAAATAATGTAAATTTGTATGAAAATAAAGAAGCAAAATACCCATAAAATAACGCATTTTTTTTATTTATAAAATATATATACCAAAATACACATCAAAAAATTAAATTTGTATTAAAATAAATATACAAAAAACACATACAATAAGGTAAATTTGTATTGAAATAAATATGCAAAATACATATAAAACAATGTAAATTTGTTTCAAAATATATATACGAATACACATAAAATAAAGTAGATTTCTATAAAAATATATATACAAAATACACATAAAATGAAGTAAATACGTATAAAAATGTATACAAAATACATAAAATAATGTAAATTCGTATGAAAATAAATAAACAAAATACCAAAAAAGAATGTGTATTTGTATGAATATAAATATACAAAATACACATAAATTAACGTAAATTTATATAAAACTATATAAAAAATACACAGAAGTAATTAAATTTGTATGAAAAAATATACAAAATACACACGAAATAAGCTAAATTTGACTTGAAATATATATACAAAATACATGAAATTAAAGTAAATATTGTATCAAAATATTTATACAAATACATATAATAACGTAAATTTGTATGAAAATATATAAACAAAATACACATGAAATAATGTAAATACGTATAAAAAAATATGTACAAAAAACACGTATAATCATGTAATTCGTATCAAAATAAATAAACAAAATACCAATAAAATAATATAAATTTGTATGAGTAAACGTCTATGTTGCATATTTCTTCAATACAAATTTACCTTATTATATACGCATTTTGTATATTAATTTTAATACAAATTTATATTCGATGTGTATTTTTGTATCTGTATTTGTATATATATTTTATACGCTTTACATTATTTAATATTTATTTTGAATATTTATTTTAATACAAATTTAGTATTTTATGTGTATTTGTATATATTTTCATATAAATTTATATTATTTTATGTGTATTTTGTATATATATTTTATTATTTTATGTGTATTTTGTATATTTATATTTATCCAAATACACATTCTTTTATTGGTATTTTGTTTATTTATTTTAATTCGAATTTACATTATTTTATGTGTATTTTGTGTACATTTTTTTATACGTATTTACTTCATTTTATGTGTATTTTGTATATATATTTTTTATAGAAATCTACGTTATTTTATTTGTATTCGTATATATATTTTGAAACAAATTTACATTGTTTTATATGTATTTTAGCATATCTCTTTCAATACAAATTTACCTTATTGTATGTGCATTTTGTTTATTTATTTCAATGCAAATTTAAATAGTTTATGTGTATTTTGGTATATATATTTTCATAAAAAATGAGTTGTTTTATGGGTATTTTGCATCTTTATTTTCATACAAATTTACATTATTTTATTAATATTCTGTGTATTTATTATGATACTATTTTACATTATTCTATTTGTGTTTTGTATATATTTTTTTATACATATTTACATTATTTAATGTGTATTTTCTATATATATTTCATATAAATTTACGTTATTTTAAGTGTATTTGTTTATATATTTCAATAGAAATTTAACTAGTTTTATGTGTATTTTGTATATATATTTTTATACAAATTTAAATTATTTTTGTGTATATTTTTAAAAGAGTTTTATACCAATTTTCAATATTTTATGTGTATTTTGTATATCTATTTTCATACAAAAACACATTCTTTTATTGATATTTTGTTTATTTATTTTGATGCGAATTTACATTATTTAATGTGTATTGTGTATATATATTTTTATACGTATTTACGTCATTTCATGTGTATTTTTTATATATATTTCTATAGAAATATACGTTATTTTATGTGTATTCGTATATATATTTTGAAACAAATATACATTGTTTTATGTGCATTTTGTATATTTTTTCAATACAAATTTCCCTTATTGTACGTGCATTTTGTATATTAATTTTAATACAAATTTAATTATTCTATGTGTATTCTTGTATATGTATTTTAAAAAAAATATGCTTTATTTTATAGGTATTTTGCATCTTTATTTTCATACAAAAATACATTATTTTATTGATATTCTGTGTATTTATTTGATACGATTTTACATTATTTTATGTATATTTTGTATATCTATTTTATACAAATGTACGTTATTTTATGTGAATTTGTTTTCATTTCATACAAATTTACATTATTTTATGTGTATTTTGTACATGTATTTAAATACAAATTTAACTAATTATATGTGTATTTTGTATATCTATTTTCAAACAAATTGAAATTTTTTTGTTTTGTTTTTTTGTGTATATTTTTATTCAAATTTTCGTAATTTTATGAGTATTTTGTATATTTATTTTCCTACAAATATACGTTCTTTTATCGGAATTTTGTTTATTTATTTTGATACGAATTTTCATTTTTTTAGGTGTATTTGATATATATATATATATATTTTTACTTATTTGCATAATTTTATATGTATTTTGAATATATATTTTCAAAGAAATTTACTCTATATGTATATACAAAAAAACACAAAAATAATTTAAATTTGTATGAAAATAAATATACAAAATACACATAAAATTAGGTAAATTTGTATTGAAATACATATACAAAATACACCTAAAATAATGTTAATTTGAATGAAATTATATAAACAAATACACTTAAAATGACGTTAATTTGTTAAAATACATATATAAAATACACATTAAATAATGAAAATATGTATAAAAAAGTATATACAAAACACAAATAGTATAATATAAAATCGTATCAAAATATATACACAGAATATTAATAAAATAATGTACATTTGAATGAAAACTAAGATGCAAAATACATTTAAAATAACGCATTTTTTTTAAATTATATATACCAAATTACACATAAATATTTGAATTTGTATTAAAATAAATATACAAAATGCACATACAATAAGGTAAATTTGTATTGAAATAGATATGCACAAAAAATATAAAACAATGTAAATTTGTTTCAAAATATATATACGAATACACATAAAATAACGTAGATTTCTATAAATATATATATACAAAATACAAATAAAATTAAGTAAATACGAATCAAAAATGTATACAAAATACACATAATATAATGTAGATTCGTATAAATATAAATAAACAAAATACCAATAAGAGAATGTGTATTTGTATAAATATAAATATACAAAATGCACATAAAATAACGTAAATTTGTATAAAACTATATACAAAAATAAACAGAAGTAATTAAATTTGCATGAAAATAGATATACAAAATACACACAAAATAAGCTAAATTTGAATTGAAATATATATATACAAAATACATAAAATAAAGTAAATTCGTTTCAAATTTTTTTTTAACAAATACACATATAATAACGTAAATTTGTAAAAAAATATATAAACAAAATACACATTAAGTAATGTAAATACGTATAAAAAATATTTACAAAATACACTAATAATCAAGTCATTCGTATCAAAATAAATAAACAAAAAACTAATTAAATAATGTAAATTTGTATGAGAAAACATATACAAAATACACATAAAATAACGTTTTAAGTTTCTATAAAAATATATGTACAAAAATGCACATAAAATTAGTTTGCATAAAAAAGTATATACAAAACACACATTAGATAATGTAAATGAGTATAAAAATATGTATACAAAATACCTATGAAATAATCTAAATTCGTATCGAGTTAAATTAAGAAAATAACAATAAAATAATGTAATTTTGGATGAAAATATATATAGAAAACACATAAAATAACCTAAATACAAATACAAATATACACATTAAATAATTTAAAATTGAATGAAATAAATATACAAAATAAACATAAAATAAGGTATTTTTGTAATAAAATATATGTAAGAATACACATAAAATAATATAAATTTGTATGAAAATATATATACAAATACACATAAAATAACATGAATTTGTATAAAATGTTTCAAAATATATACGAATACACACAGTAAAATAACGGAAATTTTTATGAAAATGTATATATAAAATACACATAAAATAGTTTAAATACGTAGAAAAATATATATGCAAAATACATATAAAATAATGTAAATTCGTAAAAAATTAAATACACAAAATTCCAATAAAAGAATGTATATTTGTAGGAAAATATATATACAAAAAACAAATAAAATAACTAAAATTTTTATAAAAATATATACAAAATACAACAATAATTTAAATTTGTTTGAAAATAGATATGCAAAATACTCATAAAGTTAGGCAAATTTGTATTGAAATACATATACAAAACTCACATAAAATAATGTAAATTTTTATGAAAATATATAAACAAATACATATAAAATAACGTAAATTTGGATAAAATATATATATACAAAATATACATTAAATATTTTAAATATGTATAAAAATATATTATATTATATATATTTTTAGTGATATTTGCGTTATTTATGTGTATTTTGCATATGTTTTCTCATAGAAATTTACATTATTTTATTGGTATTTTGTCTATTTATTTTGATACGAATTACATGATTATGTGTATTTTTTACATTTTTTTATACGTATTTACATTATTTAATGTGTATTTTGTTTATATATTTTTATACAAATTTACGTTATTATATGTGTATTTGTTTTGGTATTTTGATACAAATTTACATTATTTTATGTATTTTGTATATATATATATTTCAATTCAAATTTAGCTTATTTTATGTGTATTTTGTGTATCTATTTATTTGAATACAAAATCAAATATTTTATGTTTTTTCGTATATATATTTTTATAAAAAATGCGTTATTTTATGTGTATATTTTCATACAAATTTACATTATTTTATTAATATTTTCTGTATTTATTTTAATACGATTTTACATTATTTTGTTTGTGTTTTGTATATATTTTTTTTATACATATTTACATTATTTAATGTGTTTTTTGTATATAAATTTGATACAAATTTACGTTATTTTAAGTCTATATGTTTCTATATTTTCATTCAAATTTACATTATTTTATGTGTATTTTGTATATGTATTTCAATACAAATTTACCTAATTTTATGTTTTTTGTATATTTATTTTCATACAAGTTTAAATTATTTTTGTTTATTTTTGTATATAGTTTTATACAAATTTAGGTTATTTTATGTGGATTTTGTATATCTATTTTCATACAAATAAACATTATTTTCATGATATTTTTTTTATTTTTTTTGACACGAATTAACATTATTTAATGTGTATTTTGTATATATATTTTTATACGTATTTACATTATTTCAAGTGTATTTTCTATATATATCTCTATAGAAATCTACGTTATTTTATGTGTATTCGTATATATATTTTGAAACAAATTTACATTGTTTTATGTGTATTTTGCATATTTTTTCAATACAAATTTACATTATTATATGTGCATTTTGTATATTAATTTGAATACAAATTTGATTAATCTATGTGTATTTTTGTGTATGTATTTTTATAAAAATATGCTTTATTTTATGGGTATTTTGCATCTTTATTTTCATACCAATTTACATTATTTTATTGATATTCTGTGTATTTATTTGGTATGATTTTACATTATTCTATGTGTATTTTGTATATATATTTTATATAAAATGTATTTGTTTTCATTTCATACAAATCTACATTATTTTATGTGTTTTTTGTACATGTATTTAAATACAAATTTAACTAGTTATATGTGTGTTTTGTATATCTATTTTATATGTATATTTTCATAGAAATTTACTCTATTATATGAGTATTCGTATATATATTTTGATACAAATTTACATTATTGATATGTATTTTGCATATCTATTTCTATACAAATTTTCTTTATTGTACGTGCATTTTATATATTTATTTTAATAAAAATTTAATTATTTTATATGTATTTTTGTATATATATTTTTATGCAAATATGCGTTATATGGATATTTTGCAGCTTTATTTTCATACAAATTTACATTATTTTATTGATATTCTCTTTATTTATTTTGATACGATTTAACATTATTCTATGTGTATTTTGTATATATTTTTTATACATATTTTCATTATTTAAGGTTTATTTTGTATATGTATTTTATCCAAATTTACATTATTTTATGTGTATTTGTTTATATATTTTTATACAAATTTACATTATTTTATGTGTATTTTGTATATACATTTTCTTAAAAAAATTACGTTATTTTATTGTGTGTATTCGTATATATTTTGATACAAATTATATACAAATTCATGTTATTTAATGTGTATTTGTAATATATTTTCATACAAATTTATATTATTTTATGTGTATTTTTTCATATATTTCATTACAAATTTACCTTATTTTATGTTTATTTTGTATATTTATTTCATTCAATTTTAAATTATTTTATGTGTATATTTGTATTTAGGTTATTTTATGTGTATTTTGTATATATATTTTCATCCAAAATTACATTATTATATTGGTATTTTCTTAATTTAATTCGATACGAGTTTAGATTATGTCAGGTATTTTGTATACATATTTTTATACTCATTTACATTATCTAATGTGTGTTTTGTATATATATTTTTATGCAAATTTATTTTATGTTCATTTTTGTACATATATTTTTATAGAAATTTGCGTTAATTTATGTATAGTTTTATATAAATTTACGTTATTTTATGTGCATTTTGTATATTTATATTTATACAAATACACATTCTTTTATTGCTGTATTGTTTATTTATATTTATACGAATTTACATTATTTTATGTGTATTTTGTATACATTTTTTTATACGTATTTACTTAATTTTATGAGTATTTTGTATATGTATTTTTATAGAAATCTACGTTTTTTATGTGTATTCGCATATATATTTTGAAACAAATTTACATTATTTTATATGTATTTTGCATATCTATTTCAATACAAATTTACCTTATTGTATGTTCATTTTGTATATTTATTTTGATACAAATTCAAATATTTTATGTGTATTTTGGTATCAATAATTTAAAAAAAAATGCGTTATTTTATAGGTATTTTGCATCTTAATTTTCATACAAATTTACATTATTTTATTAATATTCTGTGTATATATTTTGATACGATTTTACATTATTTTATTTGTGTTTTGTATATATTTTTTTATACATATTTACATTATTTAATGCGTATTTTGTATATATATTTCATACAAATTTACGTTATTATATGTGTATTTTTTTATATATTTTCTTTCAAATTAACATTATTTTATGTGTATTTTGTATATGTATTTCAATAGAAATTAACCTAATTTTATCTGTATTGTGTATATTTCTTTTCATACAAATTTAAATTATTTTTGTGTATTTTTGTATATAGTTTTATACAAATTTAGGTTATTTTATGTACGCATTTACATTATTTAATGCGTGTTTTGTATATATATTTTTATCTAAAGTTAATTTCTTTTACGTTCATTTTTGGACGTATATTTTTATAGAAATTAGCGTTATTTTATATGTATTTGAATATGTTTTCTCATACAAATTTACATTATTTTATTGCTATTTTGTTTATTTAGTTTGATACGAATTACATGATTATATGTGTATTTTGTACATATTTTTTATACGTATTTACATTACTTAATATGTATTTTGTTTATATATTTTTAAACAAATTTACGTTATTATATATATTTTTATAAATATTTTGATACAAATTTACATTATTTTATGTATTTTGTATATACATTTCAATTCAAATTTAGCTTATTTTATCTGTATTTTGTATATCTATTTTCATACGAATTTAATTACTTCTGTGTATTTTTGTATATAGTTTTATACAAATTTACGTTATTTTATGTGTATTTTGTATATTAATATTTATACAAATACACATTCTTTTATTGGTATTTTGTTTATTTATTTTGATACGAATTTACATTATTTTATGTGTATTATATATACCTTTTTTTTTACGTATTTACTTCATTTAACGTGTATTTTGTATATATATTTTAATACAAATCTACGTTATTTTATGTGTATTCCTATATATATTTTGAAACAAATTTACATTGTTTTATATGTATTTTGCATATATATTTCAATACAGATTTACCTTATTGTATGTGTATTTTGTATATTTATTTTAATACAAATAATTTTTTTATGTGTATTTTTGTATATATATTTTTTAAAAAAACGTTATTTTATGGGTATTTTTCTTCTTTATTTTCATACAAATTTACATTATTTTATTAATATTCTGATACGATTTTACATTATTCTATTTGTATTTTGTATATATTTTTTTATACAAATTTACGTTATCTTGAGTGTATTTGTTTATGTATTTTCATTCAAATTTACAGTATTTTATGAGTATTTTGTATATGTATTTCAATACAAATTTACCTAATTTTATGTGTATTTTGTATATTTATTTTCATACAAATTTAAATTATTTTTGTGTATTTTTGTATATAGTTTTATACAAATTTATGTTTTCTTATGTGTATTTTGTATATTTATTTTCATACAAATACACATTCTTTTATTGACATTTTGTTTATTTATTTTGACACGAATATACATTATTTAATGTGTATTTTGTATATATATTTTTATACGTATTTACATCCTTTCATGTGTATTTTGTATATTTATAAAAAATGCGTTATTTTATGGGTATTTTGCATCTTTATTTTCATAGAAATTTACATTATTTTATTTACATTATGTGTATTTATTTTAATACGATTTTACATTATTCTATTTGTGTTTTGTATATATATTTTTTATACATATTTACATTATTTAATGAGTATTTTTTTATATATATTTTATACAAATTTGTGTTAATTTAAGTGTATTTGTTTATATATTTTCATTCAAATTTACATTATTTTATGTGTATTTTGTATATGTATTTCTTTACAAATTTACCTAATTTTATGTGTATTTTGTATATTTATTTTCAAACAAATTTAACTTATTTTTGTGTATTTTTATATATAGTTTTATACAAATTTACGTTATTTTATGTGTATTTTGTATATATATTTTCATACAAATACACATTCTTTTATTGATATTTTAATTATTTATTTTGACACGAATTTACATTATTTAATGTGTTTTTTGTATATATATTTTTATACGTATTTACAACATTTCATGTGAATTTTGTATATATATTTCTATAGAAATCTACGTTATTTTATGTGTATTCGTATATATATTTTGAAACAAATCTACATTATTTTATGTGTATTTTGTATATAAATTTCATCATAAATTTGCCTTATTTAAAATAAGGAAAATTTATGATGAAAGTTATATAAAAAATTCTCATAAACTAATGTAGATTTGTTTCAAAATATATATACGAATACACATAAAATTTTATTTTTATATTTATTTTCATTGAAATTCAAATCATTTTATGTTTATATATTTATTTGTTTTTACGTTATTTTATGTGTATTTTCTATATATATTTTCATTCAAAATTATATTATTTTATCGGTATTTTGTTCATTTATTTCGATACGAATTTAGATTATTTCATGTGTATTTTCTATACATATAAATATAGAGTAAATTTCTATGAAAATATATATTCAAAATACATATAAAATTATGTAAATAAGTATAAAAATATATATATCAAATACACCTGAAAAAAATGAAAATTCGTATCAAAATAAATAAATAAAATTCCGATAAAATTACGTAAATTCGAATTAAAATAAATAAACAAAATACCAATAAAAGAATGTGTATTTGGATAAATATAAATATACAAAATACACATACAAAATAAACATAAAATAAGGTAGATTTGTAATAAAATATATGTACAAAATACACATAAAATAATGTAAATTTATATGAAAAAATATATACAAATACACATAAAATACCATGAATTTGTATAAAAATATATATTCAAAATAAATATTAAATAATGGAAAAGCGTATAAAAATATATATACAAAGTACATATAAAATAATGTAAATCAACAAAACACCAATAAAATAATATATATTTGAATGAAAATAAATTTACAAAATACACATAACATAACTAAAATTTGTATTAAAATATATACAAAAATACATAAAAATAATTTGAGTGTATGAAAATAGATTTACAAAATACACATAAAACTAGGTAAATTTCTTTTGAAATGTATATACAAAATACCCATAAAATATTGTAAATTTGTGTCAAAATATATAAACAAATACACATAAAATAACGTAAATTTGTATGAAAAATATATACAAAATACGCATAGAATAATGTCAATTCCTATCAAAATGAATGAGCTGAATATCAATAAAATAATGTAAATTTGTATAAAAATAAAGATGCAAAATACCCAAAAAATAAAGCATATGTTTATAAAAATACAGATACAAAAATACACATCGAATAATTAAATTTGTATTAAAATTAATATACAAAATGCGTATATAATAAAGTAAATTTGTATTGAAAAAATATGCAACATACACGTTTACTCATACAAATTTATATTATTTTATTGGTATTTTGTTTATTTATTTTGATACGAATTACATGATTATATGTGTATTTTGTACATATTTTTTTATACGTATTTACATTATTTAATGTGTATTTTGTTGATATATTTTCATACAAATTTACGTTATTATATGTGTGTTTGTATAAATATTTTGATACAAATTTACTTTATTTCATGTATTTTGTATATATATTTCAATTCAAATTTCGATTATTTCGTGTGTATTTGTATATATTTTCATACAAATTTATATTCATACAAATACACATTCTTTTATTGTTTTTTTGTTTATTTATTTTGATACGAATTTACATTATTTTATGACATATATTTTATCCAAATTTACATTATTTTATGTGTATTTGTTTATATATTTTCATACATATTTACATTATTTTATGGTTTTTTTGTATATATATTTTTCTACGTATTTAAATTATTTTATGTGTATTTTGTATATACATTTTCATAAAAAAATTACGTTATTTTATTGTGTGTATAAGTATATATTTTGATACAAATTTTATACAAATTCATGTTATTTAATGTGTATTTGTATATATATTTTCATACAAATTTATATTATTTTATGTGTATTTTTTCATATATTTCATTACAAATTTACCTTATTTTATGTTTATTTTGTATATTTATTTCATTCAATTTTAAATTATTTTATGTGTATATTTGTATTTGTATTTAGGTTATTTTATGTGTATTTTGTATATATATTTTCATCCAAAATTACATTATTTTATTGGTATTTCTTAATTTAATTCGATACGAATTTAGATTATTTCCTAGGTATTTTGTATACATATTTTTATACTCATTTACATTATCTAATGTGTGTTTTGTATATATATTTTTATGCAAATTTATTTAATGTTCATTTTTGTACATATATTTTTATAGAAATTTGCGTTATTTTATGTATGTAGTTTTATATAAATTTACGTTATTTTATGTGCATTTTATATATTTATATTTATACAAATACACATTCTTTTATTGGTATATTGTTTATTTACATTTATACGAATTTACATTATTTTATGTGTATTTTGTATACATTTTTTTATACGTGTTTACTTAATTTTATGTGTATTTTGTATATGTATTTTTATAGAAATCTATATAAATTTTAGTTATGTTATGTGTATTTTGTAAATCTATTTTCATTCAAATATATATTATTTTATTGGTATTTTGTTGATTTATACTGATACGAATTTACATTATTTTATATGTACTTTGTATATATATTTTTATACGCATTTACATTATTTAATATTTATTTTGAATATATAATTTTATACAAATTCATGATATTTTATGTGTATTTGTATATATATTTTCATATAAATTTACATTATTTGATGTGTATTTTGTACATACATTACAAATTTACCTTATTTTATGTTTATTTTGTATGTGTATATTGTACATTTATATTTATACAAATACACATTCTTTTATTGGTATTTTGTTTATTTATTTTGTTTCGAATTTACATTATTTTATGTGTATTTTGTTTACATTTTTTTATACGTATGTACTTAATTTTATGTGTATTTTGTATATATATTTTTATAGAAATCTACGTTATTTTATGTGTATTCGTATATATATTTTGAAACAAATTTACATTGTTTTATATATTTGTTTGCATATCTCTTTCAATAGAAGTTTACCTTATTGTATGTGCATTTTGTATATTTATTTCAACTCAAATCTAAATATTTTATGTGTATACAAGTACAAAAAATACATAAAATAATGTAGATTTGTATGAAATGAAAACAAATACATTTTATATAAAATATATATACAAAATACACATATAATAATGTAAAATCATATTTAAGTAAATACACAGAATATCAATAAAATAATGTAAATTTGTATGAAAATAAAGATGCAAAATACCCATAAAATAAAGCATATTTCTATAAAAATACATATACAAAAATACACATAGATTAATCAAATTTGTATTAAAATTAATATACAAAATGCACATACAGTAAGGTAAATTTGTATTGAAAAAATATGCAAAATACACATAAAACAATGTAAATTTGTCTCAAAATATATATACGAATACACATAAAATAACGCAGATTTCTATAGAAATATATATACAAAATACACTTGAAATAATGTAAATATGTATAAAAATATATATAAAAAATACACATTAAATAATGTTAATTCGTGTCAAAATAAATAAACAAAATATCATGAAAAGAATGTGTATTTGAATGAAAATAGATATACAAAATACACATAAAATAACCTAAATTTGTATAAAACTATATACAAAAATACACAAAAATAATTTAAACTTGTATGAAAATAAATATACAAAAAACATATAAAAATAGGGAAATTTGTATTGAAATACATATACAAAATACACATAAAATAATGTAAATTTGAATGAAAATATATAAACATATAGACTTAAAATAACGTAAATTTGTATCAATATATATACAAAAAAAAACATTAAATAATGTAAATATGTATAAAAAAATATATACAAAACACAAATAAAATAATGTAAAATCGTATCAAAATAAATACAGAAAATATTAATAAAATAATGTAAATTTGTATGAAAATTAAGATGCAAAATACCCATAAAATAACGCATTTTTTTTATAAAAATATATATACGAAAAAACAAAAAATATTTGATTTTGTATTAAAATAAATAGATATACAAAATACACATAAAATAAGCTAAATTTGAATTGAAATATATATACAAAATACATAAAATAATGTAAATTTGTATCAAAATACCTATACAAATTCACATATAATAACGTAAATTTGTATAAAAACATATAAACAAAATACACATCAAATAATGTAAATACGTATAAAAAAAAATGTACAAAATACACAAATAATCATGTAATTCGTATCAAAATAAATAGACAAAATACCAATAAAATAATGTAAATTTCCATGAGAAAACATATACAAAATACACATAAATAACGCAAATATCAATAAAAATATATATAATATAATATATTTTTATACATATTTAAAATATTTAATGTATATTTTGTATATATATATATATATATATATATATATATATATATATATATATATATATATATATATATATATATATATATATATATATATATATATATATATATATATATATATATATATATATATATATATATATATATATATATATATATATATATATATATATATATATATATATATATATATATATATATATATATATATATTTTATCCAAATTTACGTGATTTTATATGCATTTGTTTATATATTTTCATATAAATTTACATTATTTTATGTGAGTTTTGTATATGTATTTCAATACAAATTTGCCTAATTTTATGTGTATTTTGCATATCTATTTTCAAACAAATTTAAATTATTTTTGTGCATTTTTGTATATATTTTTATACAAATTTTAGTTATTTTATTATTTTATTGGAATTTTATTTTTTACGAATTTACATTATTTTATGTGTATTTTGTATATATATTTTTCTACGTATTTAAACTATTTTATGTGTATTTTATATATACATTTTCATAAAAATTTACGTTATTTTATTGTGTGTATTCGTATATATTTTGAAACAAATTTTATACAAATTCATGTTATTTTATGTGTGTTTTTACATATATTTTCATACAAATTTATATTATTTTATAATAAAATAATGTAAATTTGTATGAAAATGAAGATGCAAAATACCCATTAAATAACGCATTTTTTATAAAAATATATATACCAAAATACACATAAAAAAAATTAATTTGTATTAAAATAAATATACAAAATACATATACAATAAGGTAAATCTGTATTGAAATAGATATGCAAAATACATATAAAATAATGTAAATTTGTTTCAAAATATATATACGAATACACATAAAATAACGTAGATTTGTATAAAAATATATATACAAAACACATAAAATGAAGTAAATACGTATAAGAAAATGTATACAAAATACACATAAAATAATGTAAATTCGTATCAAAATAAATAAAGAAAATACCAAT
Organism: Eriocheir sinensis; assembly: GCF_024679095.1. NCBI lineage: Eukaryota > Metazoa > Arthropoda > Malacostraca > Decapoda > Varunidae > Eriocheir > Eriocheir sinensis. The sequence continues at coordinate 1,623,306 of NW_026111405.1, read as the reverse complement.
AAAAGAATGTGAATTTGTATAAATATAAATATACAAAATACACATAAAATAACGTAAATTTGTATACAACTATACAAAAATACACAAAAGTAATTAAATTCGTATGAAAATAGATATACAAAATACAGATAAAATAAGCTAAATTTGAATTGAAATGTATATACAAAATACAATATTTTATGTGTATATTTGTTTTTAGGTTATTTTATGTGTATTTTGTATATATATTTTCATCCAAAATTACATTATTTTATTGGTATTTTCTTAATTTAATTCGATACGAATTTAGATTATTTCATAGGTATTTTCTATACATATTTTTATACTCATTTACATTATCTAATGTGTGTTTTGTATATATATTTTTATGCAAATTTATTTTATGTTCATTTTTGTACATATATTATTATAGAAATTTGCGTTATTTTATGTATATAGTTTTATATAAATTTACGTTATTTTATGTGCATTTTTTATATTTATATTTATACAAATACACATTCTTTTATTGGTATATTGTTTATTTACATTTATACGAATTTACATTATTTTATGTGTATTTTGTATACATTTTTTTATACGTATTTACTTAATGTTATGTGTATTTTATAGATGTATTTTTATAGAAATCTACGTTATTTTATGTGTATTCGTATATTTATTTTGAAACAAATTTACATTATTTTATATGTATTTTGCATATCTATTTCAATACAAATTTACCTTATTGTATGTGCATTTTGTATATTTATTTTAATACAAATTGAAATATTTTATGTGTATTTTGGTATCAATAATTTTATAAAAAAACGTAAATTTGTATAAAAAAAATATATACAAAACACAAATAGAATAATGTATAATCGTATCAAAATAAATACACAGAATATTAATAAAATAATGTAAATTTGTATGAAAATAAAGAGGCAAAATACCCATAAAATAACGCATTTTTTTTATTTATAAAAATACATATACCAAAATATACATAAAAAAATTAAATTTGTATTAAAATAAATATACAAAAAATACATACAATAAGGCAAATTTGATATGCAAAATGCATATAAAACAATGTAAATTTGCTTCAAAATATATATACGAATACACATAAAATAACGTAGATTTCTATAAAAATATATATACAAAATACACATAAAATGAAGTAAATACGTATAAAAAATGTATACAAAATATACATAAAATAATGTAAATTCGTATCAAAATAAATAAACAAAATACCATTAAAAGAATGTGTATTTGTATGAATATAAATATACAAAATACACATAAAAAAACGTAGATTTATATAAAACTATATACAAAAATACACAGAAGTAATTAAATTTGTATGAAAATATATACAAAATACACACGATATAAGCTAAATTTGAATTGAAATATATATACAATATACATGAAATAAAGTAAATTTGTATCAAAATATTTATACAAATACACATGTAATAACGTAAATTTGTATGAAAATATATAAACAAAATACACATTAAATAATGTAAATACGTATAAAAAAATGTGTACAAAATACACATATAATCATGTAATTCGTATCAAAATAAATAAACAAAATACCAATAAAATAATATAAATTTGTATGAGTAAACGTGTATTTTGCATATTTTTTCAATACAAATTTACCTTATTATATACGCAATTTGTATATTAATTTTAATATAAATTTAATTATTCGATGTGTATTTTTGTATCTGTATTTTTATAAACATATGCTTTATTTTTTGGGTATTTTGCATCTTTATTTTCATACAAATTTACATTATTTTATAGATGTTCTGCTCTTTCATTTTGATACGAGTTAACATTATTCTATGTGTATTTTGCATATATTTTTCATACAAATTTACGTTATTTTATGTGTAAAAATATGTACAAAATACATATATAATCATGTAATTCGTATCAAAATAAATAAACAAAATACCAATAAAATAATATAAATTTTTTGAGTAAACGTGTATGTTGCATATTTTTTCAATACAAATTTACCTTATTAAATGCGCATTTTGTATATTAATTTTAATACAAATTTAATTATTCGATGTGTATTTTTGTATCTCTATTTTTATAAACATATGCTTTATTTTATGGGTATTTTGCATCTTTATTTTCATACAAATTTACGTTATTTAATTGATATTCTGCTCATTCATTTTGATACGATTTGACATTATTCTATGTGTATTTTGTATATATTTTTCATACAAATTTACGTTATTTTATGTGTATTTGCTTATATATTTTGACACAAATTTACAATATTTTATGGGTATTTTGTATATACATTTCAAAAGAAATTTACATAGTTTTATGTGTATTTTGTAAATCTATTTTCATACAAACTCAAATTATTTCTATGTATTTTTGTATATATTTTAATACAAATTTTAGTTATGTTTTGTGTAGTTTGTAAATTTATTTTCATTCAAATATATACTATTTTATTGGTGTTTGGTTGATTTATATTGATACGAGTTTACATTATTTTATATGTACTTTGTATATATATTTTTATACGCATTTACATTATTTAATATTTATTTTGAATATATATTTTTATACAAATTCATGGTATTTTATGTGTATTTGTATATATATTTTCATATAAATTTACATTATTTTATGTGTATTTTGTACATATATTTTTTTACAAATCTTCCTTATTTTATGTTTATTTTGTATGTGTATTTTGTATATTTATATTTATTCAAATACACATTCTTTTATTGGTATTTTGTTTATTTATTTTAATTCGAATGTACATTATTTTATGTGTATTTTGTATACATTTTTTTATACGTATTTACTTAATTTTATGTGTATTTTGAATATATATTTTTATAGAAATCTACGTATTTTTATTTGTATTCGTATATATATTTTGAAACAAATTTACATTGTTTTATATGTATTTTTGCATATCTCTTTCAATACAAATTTACCTTATTGTATTTGCATTTTGTATATTTATTTCAATGCAAATTTAAATATTTTATGTGTTTTTTGGTATATATATTTTTATAAGATTACGAAAATTTGAATAAAAATATATACAAAAAACAAAAAAATAAATTTCAATTTGTATGAAAATAGATATACAAAATACACATATAATTAGCTAAATTTGTATTTAAATACATGTACAAAATACACATAAAATAATGTAAATTTGTCTGAAATGAAAACAAATTCACAAAAAATTCGCGTCAAAATAAATAAACAAAATATCAATAAAAGAATGTGTATTTGTATGAAAATAGATATACAAAATACACATAAAATAACCTAAATTTGTATCAAACTATATGCAAAAATAAACAAAAATATTTTAAATTTGTATAAAAATATATATACAAAATACACATAAAATTAGGTAAATTTGTATTGAAATACATACACAAAATACACATTAAATAATGTAAATTTGAATGAAAATACATAAACAAATACACTTAAAATAACGTAAATTTGTATAAAAAAATATGTACAAAACACAAATAGAATAATGTAAAATCGTATCAAAATAAATACACAGAATATTAATAAAATAATGTAAATTTGTATGAAAATAAAGAAGCAAAATACCCATAAAATAACGCATTTTTTTATTTATAAAAATATATATACCAAAATACACATCAAAAAATTAAATTTGTATTAAAATAAATATACAAAATGCACATACAATAAGGTAAATTTGTATTGAAATAGATAAGCAAAATACATATAAAATAATGTAAATTTGTTTCAATATATATATACGAATACACATAAAATAACGTAGATTTCTATAAAAATATATATACAAAATACACATAAAATGAAGTAAATACGTATAAAAAAAATGTATACAAAATACACATAAAATAATGTAAATTCGTATCAAAATAAATAAACAAAATACCAATAAAAGAATGTATTTTTATAAATATAAATATACAAAATACACATAAAATAACGTAAATTTATATAAAACTATATACAAAAATACACAGATGTAATTAAATTTGTATGAAAATATATACAAAATACACACAAAATAAGCTAAATTTGAATTGAAATATATATACAAAATACATCAAATAAAGTAAATTTGTATCAAAATATTTATACAAATACACATATAATAACGTAAATTTGTATGAAAATATATAAACAAAATACACATTAAATAATGTAAATACGTATAAAGAAATATGTACAAAATACACATATAATCATGTAATTCGTATCAAAATAAATAAACAAAATACCAATAAAATAATATAAATTTGTATGAGTAAACGTGTATGTTGCATATTTTTTCAATACAAATTTACCTAATTATATACGCATTTTGTATATTAATTTTAATATATGTGTATTTGAATATATATTTTGATACAAATTTACATTATTTTATGTATTTTCTATATTATTTCAATTCAAATTTAGCTTATTTTATGTGTCTTTTGTATATCTATTTTCATACAAATTTAATCATTTTTGTTTATTTTTGTATATAGTTTTATACAATTTTACGTTATTTTATGTGTATTTTGTATATTTATATTTATACAAGTAAACATTCTTTTATTGGCATTTAGTTTATTTATTTTGATACGAATTTACATTATTTTATTTGTATTTTGTATACATTTTCTTATACGTATTTACTTCATTTTATGTGTATTTTGTATATATATTTTTTATAGAAATCTTCGTTATTTTATGTGTATTCGTATATATATTTTGAAACAAATTTACTTTGTTTTATGTGTATTTTGCATATCTATTTCAATACAAATTTACCTTATTGTATGTGCATTTTGTATATTTATTGTAATACAAATTTAAATATTTTATGTGTATTTTGGTATATATATTTTCATAAAAAATGCTTTGTTTTATGGGTATTTTGCATCTTTATTTTCATACAAATTTACATTATTTTATTAATATTCTGTGTATTTATTTTGATACTATTTTACATTATTCTATTTGTGTTTTGTATATATTTTTTTATATATATGTACATTATTTAATGTGTATTTTCTATATATATTTCATACAAATTTACGTTATTTTAAGTGTATTTGTTTATATATTTTCATTCAAATTTACATTATTTTATGTGTATTTTGTATATGCAAGATGGCGCCACTATAAACACTCGCCTGCGCCAGAACGGGCTGGGCCGACCATCAAGCCCCCCCTGGAAGAAGCCTTGGGCCGACCATCAGGCCCCACCGGGGAGATGCCTACTGGCGCAATAGGCAACAACGTAAAAAAAAAAAAAAAAAAATGTATTTCAATAGAAATTTAACTAGTTTTATTTGTATTTTGTATATATATTTTTATACGAATTTAAATTATTTTTGTGTATTTTTTTAATAGAGTTTTATACAAATTTACAATATTTTATGTGAATTTTGTATATCTATTTTCATACAAATACACATTCTTTTATTGATATTTTGTTTATTTATTTTTATGCGAATTTACATTATTTAATGTGTATTGTGTATATATTTTTATACCTATGAACGTCATTTCATGTGTATTTTGTATATATATTTCTATAGAAATATACGTTATTTTATGTGTATTCGTATATATATTTTGAAACAAATATACATTGTTTTATGTGCATTTTGTATATTTTTTCAATACAAATTTCACTTATTGTACGTGCATTTTGTATATTAATTTTAATACAAATTTAATTATTCTGTGTATTCTTGAGTATTATGTATTTTTAAAAAAATATGCTTTATTTCATGGGTATTTTGCATCTTTGTTTTCATACAAAATTACATTATTTTATTGATATTCTGTGTATTTATTTTGATACGATTTTACATTATTCTCTGTATATTTTGTATATCTATTTTATACAAATGTACGTTATTTTATGTGAATTTGTTTTCATTTCATACAAATTTACATTATTTTATGTGTATTTTGTACATGTATTTAAATACAAATTTAACTAATTATATGTGTATTTTGTATATCTATTTTCATACAAATTGAAATTTATTTTTTTGTTTTTTTGTATATACTTTTATTCAAATTTTCGTAATTTTATGTGTATTTTGTATATTTATTTTCCTACAAATATACGTTCTTTTATCGGAATTTTGTTTATTTATTTTGATACGAATTTTCATTTATATTTTTATACTTATTTACATAATTTTATATGTATTTTGAATATATATTTTCATAGAAATTTACTCTATATGTATATACAAAAAAACACAAAAAATAATTTAAATTTGTATGAAAATAAATATACAAAATACACATAAAATTAGGTAAATTTGTATTGAAATACATATACAAAATACACTTAAAATAATGAAAATTTAAATGAAATTATATAAACAAATACACTTAAAATTAAGTTAATTTGTATAAAATATATATAAAAAATACACATTAAATAATGAAAATATGTATGAAAAAATATATACAAAACACAAATAGTATAATATAAAATCGTATCAAAATATATACGCAGGATATTAATAAAATAATGTACATTTGTATGAAAACTAAGATGCAAAATACCTATAAAATAACGCATTTTTTATAAAAATATATAATACAAAATACACATAAAATATTTGAATTTGTATTAAAATAAATATACAAAATGCACATACAATAAGGTAAATTTGTATTGAAATAGATATGCAAAAAACATATAAAACAATGTAAATTTGTTTCAAAATATATATACGAATACACATAAAATAACGTAGATTTCTATAAATATATATATACAAAATACAAATAAAATTAAGTAAATACGAATCAAAAATGTATACAAAATACACATAAAATAATGTAAATTCGTATAAATATAAATAAACAAAATACCAATAAGGGAATGTGTATTTGTATAAATATAAATATACAAAATGCACATAAAATAACGGAAATTTGTATAAAACTATATACAAAAATACACAAAAGTAATTAAATTTGTATGAAAATAGATATACAAAATACACACAAAATAAGCTAAATTTGAATTGAAATATATATACAAAATACATAAAGTAAAGTAAATTCGTTTCAAAATATTTTTAACAAATACACATATAATAACGTAAATTTGTAAAAAAAATATATAAACAAAATACACATTAAGTAATGTAAATACGTATAAAAAATATTTACAAAATACACCAATAACCAAGTCATTCGTATCAAAATAAATAAACAAAAAACTAATTAAATAAAGTAAATTTGTATGAGAAAACATATACAAAATACACATAAAATAACATTTTAGGTTTCTATAAAAATATATGTACAAAAATGCACATAAAATTAGTTTGCATAAAAAAATATATACAAAACACACATTAGATAATGTAAATGAGTATAAAAATATGTATACAAAATACCTATGAAATAATCTAAATTCGTATCGAGTTAAATTAAGAAAATAACAATCAAATAATGTAATTTTGGATGAAACACATAAAATAACCTAAATACAACTACAAATATACACATTAAATAATTTAAAATTGAATGAAATAAATATACAAAATAAACATAAAATAAGGTAAATTTGTAATAAAATATATGTAAGAATACACATAAAATAATATAAATTTGTATGAAAATATATATACAAATACACATAAAATAACATGAATTTGTATAAAATGTTTCAAAATATATACGAATACACACAATAAAATAACGTAAATTTATATGAAAATGTATATATAAAATACACATAAAATAGTTTAAATACGTAGAAAAATATATATACAAAATACACATAAAATAATGTAAATTCGTAAAAAATTAAATACACCATATTCCAATAAAAGAATGTATATTTGTAGGAAAATATATATACAAAAAACAAATAAAATAACTAAAATTTGTATAAAAATATATACAAATATACACAAAAATAATTTTAATTTGTTTGAAAATAGATATGCAAAATACACATAAAGTTAGGCAAATTAGTATTGAAATACATATACAAAACTCACATAAAATAATGTAAATTTGTATGAAAATATATAAACAAATACATATAAAATCACGTAAATTTGGATAAAATATATATATACAAAATATACATTAAATATTTTAAATATGAGTAAAAATATATTATATTATATATATTTTTATTGATATTTGCGTTGTTTATGTGTATTTTGTATATGTTTTCTCATAAAAATTTACATTATTTTATTGGTATTTTGTCTATTTATTTTGATTCGAATTACATGATTATATGTGTATTTTTACATATTTTTTTATACGTATTTGATTTTTTTAATGTGTATTTTGTTTATATATTTTTATACAAATTTACGTTATTATATGTGTATTTGTATAGGTATTTTGATTCAAATTTACATTATTTTATGTATTTTGTATATATATTTCAATTCAAATTTAGCTTATTTTATGTGTATTTTGTATATCTATTTATTTTAATACAAAATCAAATATTTTATGTTTTTTCGTATTTATATTTTTATAAAAAATGCGTTATTTTATGGGTATTTTCCATCTTAATGTTCATACATATTTATATTATTTTATTAATATTTTCTGTATTTATTTTGATACGATTTTACATTATTTTATTTGTGTTTTGTATATATATTTTTTATACATATTTACATTATTTAATGTTTGTTTTGTATATATATTTGATACAAATTTACGTTATTTTAAGTCTATATGTTTATATAATTTCATTCAAATTTACATTATTTTATGTGTATTTTGTATATGTATTTCAATACAAATTTACCTATTTTATGTTTTTTGTTCATTTATTTTCATACAAGTTTAAATTATTTTTGTGTATTTTTGTATATAGTTTTATACAAATTTAGGTTATTTTATGTGTATTTTGTATATCAATTTTTATACAAATACACATTCTTTTCATGATATTTTGTTTATTTATTTTGACACGAATTAACATTATTTAATGTGTATTTTGTATATATATTTTTATACGTATTTACATTATTTCAAGTGTATTTTGTATATATATTTCTATAGAAATCTGCGTTATTTTATGTGTATTCGTATATATATTTTGAAACAAATTTACATTATTTTATGTGTATTTTGCATATTTTTTCAATACAAATTTACCTTATTGTATGTGCATCTTCGATATTAATTTTAATACAAATTTGATTAATCTATGTGTATTTTTGTATATGTATTTTTATAAAAATATGCTTTATTTTATGGGTATTTTGCATCTTTATTTTCATACAAATTTACATTATTTTATTGATATTCTGTGTATTAATTTTGATATGATTTTACATTATTCTATGTGTATTTTGAATATATATTTTATATAAAATGTATTTGTTTTCATTTCATACAAATCTACATTATTTTATGTGTTTTTTGTACATGTATTTAAATACAAATTTAACTAGTTATATGTGTATTTTGTATATCTATTTTGTATGTATATTTTCATAGAAATTTACTCTATTTTATGACTATTCGTATATATATTTTGATACAAATTTACATTATTGATGTGTATTTTGCATATCTATTTCAATACAAATTTACTTTATTGTACGTGCATTTTGTATATTTATTTTAATACAAACTTAACTATTTTATATGTATTTTTGTATATACATTTTTATGCAAATATGCGTTATTATATGGATATTTTCCATCTTTATTTTCATACAAATTTACATTATTTTATTGATATTCTCTTTATTTATTTTGATACGATTTAACAATATTCTATGTGTATTTTTTTTTATACATATTTACATTATTTAATGTTCATTTAGTATATATATTTTATCTAAATTTACATTATCTTATGTGTATTTGTTTATATATTTTCATACAAATTTACATTATTTTATGTGTTTTTTGTATATATATTATTCTACGTATTTAAATTATTTTATGTATATTTTGTATATACATTTTCATAAAAAAATGACGTTATTTTATTGTGTGTATAAGTATATATTTTGATACAAATTTTATACAAATTCATGTTATTTAATGTGTATTTGTATATATATATTTTCATACAAATTTATATTATTTTATGTGTATTTTTTCATATATTTCATTACAAATTTACCTTATTTTATGTTTATTTTGAATATTTATTTCATTCAATTTTAAATTAATTTATGTGTATACTTGTATTTGTATTTAGGTTATTTTATGTGTATTTTGTATATTAAATATTTTCATCCAAAATTACATTATTTTATTGATATTTTCTTAATTTAATTCGATACGAATTTAGATTATTTCATAGGTATTTTGTATACATATTTTTATACTCATTTACATTATCTAAAGTGTGTTTTGTATATATATTTTTATGCAAATTTATTTAATGTTCATTTTTGTACATATATTTTTATAGAAATTTGCGTTATTTTATGTATATAGTTTTATATAAATTTACGTTATTTTATGTGCATTTTGTATATTTATATTTATAGAAATACACATTCTTTTATTGGTATATTGTTTATTTACATTTATACAAATTTACATTATTTTATGTGTATTTTGTATACATTTTTTTATACGTATTTACTTAATATTATGTGTATTTTGTATATGTATTTTTATAGAAATCTACGTTATTTTATGTGTATTCGTATATATATTTTGAAACAAATTTACATAATTTTATATGTATTTTGCATATCTATTTCAATACAAATTTACCTTAGTGTAAGTGCATTTTGTATATTTATTTTAATACAAATTCAAATATTTTATGTGTATTTTGGTATCAATATTTTTATAAAAAATGCGTTATTTTATAGGTATTTTGCATCTTAATTTTCATACAAATTTACATTATTTTAATAATATTCTGTGTATATATTTTGATACGATTTTACATTATTCTATTTGTGTTTTGTATTTGTATTTTGATTATATATTTCATGCAAATTTACGATATAATATATGTATTTGTTTATATATTTTCTTTCAAATTTACATTATTTTATATGTATTTTGTATATGTATTTCAATACAAATTAACCTAATTTTATGTGTATTTTGTATATTTCTTTTCATACAAATTTAAATTATTTTTGTGTATTTTTGGTTATAGTTTTATACAAATCTAGGTTATTTTATGTACGCATTTACATTATTTAATGTGTGTTTTGTATATATATTTTTATCCAAAGTTTCTTTATTTTACGTTCATTTTTGGACATATATTTTTATGGAAATTAGCGTTATTTTATATGGATTTGAATATGTTTTCTCATACAAATTTACATTATTTTATTGATATTTTGTTTATTTAGTTTCATACGAATTACATGATTATATGTGTATTTTGTACATATTTTTTATACGTATTTACATTACTTAATGTGTATTTTGTTTATATATTTTTAAACAAATTTATGTTATTATATGTATTTTTATAAATATTTTGATACAAATTTACATTATTTTATGTATTTTTTATATTTATTTCAATTAAAATTTAGCTTATTTTATCTGTATTTTGTATATCTATTTTCATACGAATTTAATAACTTCTGTGTATTTTTGTATATAGTTTTATACAAATTTACGTTATTTTATGTGTATTTTGTATATTTATATTTATACAAATACACATTCTTTTATTGGTATTTTGTTTATTTATTTTGATACGAATTTACATTATTTTATGTGTATTTTGTATACATTTTCTTATACGTATTTACTTCATTTTATGTGTATTTTGTATATATATTTTTATACAAATCTACGTTATTTTATGTGTATTCGTATATATTTTGAAACAAATTTATATTGTTTTATATGTATTTTGCATATCTATTTCAATACAGATTTACCTTATTGTATGTGTATTTTGTATATTTATTTTAATACAAGTTAATTTTTTCATGTGTATTTTGGTATATATATTTTTATAAAAAAATGCGTTATTTAATGGGTATTTTGCATCTTTATTTTCATACAAATATACATTGTTTTATTAATATTCAGTGTATTTATTTTGATACGATTTTACATTATTCTATTTGGTTTTGTATATATTTTTTTATACATATTTACATTATATAATGTGTATTTTGTATATTTTAAAACAAATTTACGTTATTTTATGCGCATCTGTCAAAAAATTTTGATACAAATTTACATTATTTTATGTATTTTGTATATACATTTTAATTCAAATTTAGTTTATTTTATGTATATTTTGTATATCTATTTTCATTCGTATCAAAATAAATAAACAAAATAGCAATAAAATAATGTAAATTTGTATGAGAAAACATATAAAAATACACATAAAATAACGCAAATTTCTAAAAAAATATATGTACAAAAATGCACATAAAATAAAGTAAATTTGCATAAAAATATATCTATAAAACACACATTAAATAATGTAAATGCGTACATAAAATAACCTAAATTTGTATAAAACTATATACAAAAATAGACAAAAAAATTTAAAATTTGTTTGAAAAGAAATATAGAAAATACACATAAAATTAGGTAAATTTGTATAGAAATACATATACAAAATACACATAAAATAATGTAAATTTGAATGAAAATATATAAACAAATACACTTAAAATAACGTAAATTTGTATAAAATATATATGCAAGATACTCATTAAATAATGTAAATGTGTATAAAAAAATATATACAAAAAAGAAATAGAATAATGTAAAATCCTCTCAATATAAATACACAGAATATCAATAAAATAATGTAAATTTGTATGAAAAGAAAGATGCAAAATTCCCATAAAATAGCGCATTTTTTATAAAAATATATATACCAAAATACAAATAAAATATTTAAATTTGTATTGAAATAAATATACAAAATGCATATACAGTAAGGTAAATATGTATTGAAAGAGATATTCAAAAATACATATAAAACAAAGTTAATTTGTTTCAAAATATATATACGAATACACATAAAATAACGTAGATTTTTATAGAAATATATATACAAAATCCACATGAAATTATGTAATTACGTATAAAAACATATATACAAAATACATATCTAGGTAAGTTCGTGTCAAAATAAATAAACAAAATATCATGAAAAGATTGTGTATTTGCATGAAAATAAATAATAGATAATAAATTTGTATGAAATATATATGCAAGATACAGTTTAAATAATGTAAATATGTAAAAAAAAAATTATACAAAAAACAAATAGAATAAAGTGAAATCGTATCAAAATAAATACACCGAATATTAATAAAATAATGTAAATTTGTATGAAAATAAAGATGCAAAATTCCCATCAAATAGCGCATTTCTTATAAAAATATATATACCAAAATACACATAAAATATTTATATTTGTACTGAAATAAATATACAAAATGCACATACAATAAGGTAAACTTGTATTGAAAGAGATATGCAAAAATACATATAAAACAATGTAAATTTGTTTCAAAATATATATACGAATACACATAAAATAACGTAGATTTCTATAAAAATATATATACAAAATACACATAAAATTAAGTAAATACGTATAAAAATAGATATACAGAATACACATAGAATAATGTAAAATTGTTTAAAAAAAATTAAACAGAATATAAATAAAATAATGTAAATTTGTATGAAAATAAAAATGCAAAATACCCATAAAATAAAGCATATTTTTATAAAAATACATATACAAAAATACACATAGCATAATTAAATTTGTATTGAAATTAATATACAAAAAGCATATACAATAAGGTAAATTTGTATTGAAAAAATATGCAAAATACACATAAAACAGTGTAAATTTATTTCAAAATCTATATACGAATACTCATAAATCAACGTAGATTTCTATAGAAATATATATACAAAATACACATTAAATGATGTAAACACGTATAAAAATATATATATATAAAATACACATTAAATAATGTAAAGTCGCGTCAAAATAAATAAACAAAATATCAATAAAAGAATGTGTATTTGCATGAAAATAGATATACAATATACACATAAAATAACCTAAATTTGTATAAAACTATATACAAAAATACACAAAAATAATTTTAATTTGTATGAAAATAAATATACAAAATACTCATAAAATTAGGTAAATTTGTATTGAAATACATTTACAAAATACACATAAAATAATGTAAATTTAAATGAAAATATATTAACAAATACACTTAAAATAACGTAAATTTGTATAAAATATATATAAAAAATACACATTAAATAATGTATATATGTATAAAAAAATATATACAAAACACAAATAGAATAATGTAAAATCGCATCAAAATAAATACACAGAATATTAATAAAATAATGTAAATTTGTATGAAAATTAAGATGCAAAATACCCATAAAATAACGCATTTTTTATAAAAATATTTATACCAAGACACACATAAAATATTTGAATTTGTATTAAAATAAATATACAAAATGCACATACAATAAGGTAAATTTGTATTGAAATAGATATGCAAAATACATATAAAACCATGTAAATTTTTTTCAAAATATATACACGAATACACATAAAATAACTTAGATTTCTATGAAAATAAATATACAAAATACACATAAAATGAAGTAAATACGTATAAAAAAAGGTATACAAAATACACATAAAATAATGTAAACTCGTATCAAAATAAATAAACAAAATACTAATAAAAGAATGTGTATTGTATAAATATAAATATACAAAATACAAATAAAATAACGTAAATTTATATAAAACTATATGCAAAAATACACAAATGTAATTAAATTTGTGTGAAAATAGATATATAAAATACATGTGTATTTTGTATATTTATTTTCATACAAATTGAAATTATTTTCGTTTATTTTTTTATATATTTTCAAACAAATTTTCGTTATTTTATGTGTATTTTGTATATATATTTTTTCTACAAATATACTTTCTTTTATCTGAATTTTGTTTATTGAATTTGAAACGAATTTACCTTATTTTGTATATCTATTTTCATACAAATTAAAATACTTCTGTGTATTTTTGTATATAGTTTTATATAAATTTACGTTATTTTATGTGTATTTTGTATATTTATATTTATACAAATACACATTCTTTTATTGGTATTTTGTATATTTATTTTGATACGAATTTACATTATTTTATGTGTATTTTGTATACATTTTTTTATACGTATTTACTTCATTTTATGTGTATTTTGTATATATATTTTTATAGAAATCTACGTTATTTTATGTGTATTCGTATGTATATTTTGAAACAAATTTACATTGTTTTATATGTATTTTGCATATCTATTTCAATACGAATTTACCTTATTGCATGTGTTTTTTATATATTTATTTTAATTCAAATTTAATTTTTTTATGTGTATTTTGGTATATATATTTTTATAAATAAAAAAAATGCGTTATTTTATGGGTATTTTGCCTCTTTATTTTCATACAAATTTACATTATTTTATTAATATTCTGTAAATTTATTTTGAAACGATTTTACATTATTCTATTTGTGTTTTGTATATATTTTTTTTAAACAAATTTACGTTATTTTAAGTGTATTTGTTTATGTCTTTTCATTCAAATTTACATTATTTTATGTGTATTTTGTATATGTATTTCAATACAAATTTACGTAATTTTATGTGTATTTTGTATATTTATTTTCATACAAATTTAAAATCTTTTTGTGTATTTTTGTATATAGTTTGATACAAATTTAGGTTATTTCAAGTGTATTTTGTATATCTATTTTCATACAAATACACATTCTTTTATTGATATTTTGTTTATTTATTTTGACGCGAATTTACAGTATTTAATGTGTATTTTGTATATATATTTTTATACGTATTTACATCATTTCATGTGTATTTTGTATATATATTCCTATAGAAATCAACATTATTTTATGTGTATTCGTATATATATTTTGAAACAAATTCACACTGTTTTATGAGTATTTTGCGTTTTTTTTTTTTAATACAAACTTACCTTATTGTATGTGCATTTTGTATATTAATTTTAACACATATTTAATTATTCTATGTGTATTTTTGTATATGTATTTTTTAAAAAAATATGCTTTATTTTATGGGTATTTTGCATCTTTATTTTCATACAAATTTATATTATTTAATTGATATTCTGTGTACTTATTTTGATACGATTTTACATTATTCTATATATAACAAAAATAAATACAGAATACACAAAAATAGATATGCAAAATACATATAAACAATGTAAATTTGTTTCAAAATATATATACGAATACACATGAAATAAGGTAGATTTCTATAAAAATATATATACAAAATACACATAAAATTAAGTAAATACGTATAAAAAATGTATACAAAATACACATAAAATAATGTAAATTAGTATCAAAATAAATAAACAAAATACCAATAAAAGAATGTGTATATGTATAAATATATATATACAAAATACACATTAAATAATATAAATTTGTTTAAAACTATACAAAATACACATGAAATGATGTAAATTCGTATAAAAATATATATACAAAATACACATTAAATAATGTAAATTCACGTCAAAATAAATAAACAAAATATAAATAAAAGAATGTGTATTTGTATGAAAATAGATATACAAAATACACAAAAAATAACCTAAATTTGTATCAAACTATATACAAAAATACACAAAAATCTTTTAAATTTGTATGGAAATAAATATACAAAATACACATAAAATTAGGTAAATTTTTATTGAAATACATACACAAAATACACATAAAATAATGTAAATTTGAATGAAAATACATAAACAAATACACTTAAAATAACGTAAATTTGTATAAAAAAATATGTACAAAACACAAATAGAATAATGTAAAACCGTATCAAAATAAATACACAGAATATTAATAAAATAATGTAAATTTGTATGAAAATAAAGAAGCAAAATACCCATAAAATAACGCATTTTTTTATTTATAAAAATATATATACCAAAATACACATCAAAAAATTAAATTTGTATTAAAATAAATATACAAAAAACACATACAATAAGGTAAATTTGTATTGAAATAAATATGCAAAATACATATAAAACAATGTAAATTTGTTTCAAAATATATATACGAATACACATAAAATACAGTAGATTTCTATAAAAATATATATACAAAATACACATTAAATAAAGTAAATACGTATAAAAAAATATATACAAAATACACATAAAATAATGTAAATTCGTATCAAAATAAATAAACAAAATACCAATAAAAGAATGTGTATTTGTATAAATATAAATATACAAAATACACATAAAATAACGTAAATTTATATAAAACTATATACAAAAATACACAGAAGTAATTAAATTCGTATGAAAATAGATATACAAAATACAGATAAAATAAGCTAAATTTGAATTGAGATGTATATACAAAATACATAAAATAATGTAAATTTGTATCAAAATATTTATAAAAATACATATAATAACGTAAATTTGTTTAAAAATATATAAACAAAATACACATTAAGTAATGTAAATACGTATAAAAAATATGTACAAAATACACATATAATCATTTAATTCGTATCAAACTAAATTAACAAAATATCAATAAAATAATGTAAATTTGTATGAGAAAACATATACAAATACATATAAAATAACGCTAATTTCTATAAAAATATATGTCCAAAAATAAACGTAAAATAAAGTAACTATGGATAAAAATATATATACAAAACACACATTAAATAATGTAAATGCGTGCATAAAATAACCTAAATTTGTATAAAACTATATACAAAAATACACAAAAATGATTTAAATTTGTATGAAAAGAAATATATGAAATACACATAAAATTATGTTAATTTGTATTTAAATACATATACAAAATACACATAAAATAATGTAAATTTGAAAGAAAATATATAAACAAATACACATATAATAACGTAAATTTGTATGAAATATATATACAAAATACACATTAAATAATGTAAATATGTATAAAAAAATATATACAAAACACAAATAGAATAATGTAAAATCGTATCAAAATTTACGTTATTATATGTATTTTTATAAATATTTTGATACAAATCTACATTATTTTATGTATTTTGTATATACATTTCAATTCAAATTTAGATTATTTTATCCGTATTTTGTATATCTATTTTCATACGGATTTAATTACTTCTGTGTATTTTTGTATATAGTTTTATACAAATTTACGTTATTTTATGTGTATTTTGTATATTTATATTTATACAAATACACATTCTTTTATTGGTATTTTGTTATTTTATTTTCATACGAATTTACATTATTTTATGTGTATTTTGTATACATTTTCTTATACGTATTTACTTCATTTTATGTGTATTTTGTATATATATTTTTATACAAATCTACGTTATTTGATGTGTAATCGTATATATATTTTGAAACAAATTTATATTATTTTATATGTATTTTGCATATCTATTTCAATACAGATTTACCTTATTGTATGTGTATTTTGTATATTTATTTTAATACAAATTAATTTTTTCATGTGTATTATGGTATATATATTTTTATAAAAAATGCGTTATTTAATGGGTATTTTGCATCTTGATTTTCATACAAATTTACATTGTTTTATTAATATTCTGTGTATTTGTTTTGATACGACTTTATATTAATCTATTTGTGTTTTGTATATATTTTTTATACATATTTACATTATTTAATGTGTATTTTGTATATTTTAAAACAAATTTACGTTATTTTATGCGCATCTGTTAAAATATTTTGATACAAATTTACATTATTTTATGTATTTTGTATATATATTTCAATACAGATTTAGTTTATTTTATGTATATTTTGTATATCTATTTTCATTCGTATCAAAATAAATAAACAAAATAGCAATAAAATAATGTAAATTTCCATGAGAAAACATATACAAATACACATAAAATACCGCAAATTTCTAAAAAAATATATGTACAAAAATGCACATAAAATAAAGTAAATTTGCATAAAAATATATATACAAAACACACATTAAATAATGTAAATGCGTACATAAAATAACCTAAATTTGTATAAAACTATATACAAAAATACACAAAAATATATATACAAAAAACAAATAGAATAATATAAAATCGAGTCAAAATAAATACACCGAATATTAATAAAATAATGTAAATTTGTATGAAAATAAAGATGCAAAATTCCCATCAAATAGCGCATTTCTTATAAAAATATATATACCAAAATACACATAAAATATTTAAATTTGTATTGAAATCAATATACAAAATGCACATACAATAAGGTAAACTTCTATTGAAAGAGATATGCAAAAATAAATTTAAAACAATGTAAATTTGTTTCAAAATATATATACGAATACATATAAAATAACGTAGATTTCTATAAAAATATATATACAAAATACACATAAAATTAAGTAAATACGTATAAAAAAAATGTAAACAAAATACACATAAAATAATGTAAATTCGAAACAAAATAAATAAACAAAATACCAATAAAAGAATGTGTATTTGTTCTGTGTATTTTTGTATATAGTTTTTTACAAATTTACGATATATTATGTGTAATTTGTAAATTTATATTTATACAAATACACATTCTTTTACTGGTATTTTGTTTATTTATTTTGATACGATTTTTATGTGTATTTTGTATTCATTTTTTTATACGTATTTACCTCATTTTATGTGTATTTTGCATATATTTTTTATAGAAATCAACGTTATTTTATGTGTATTCGTATATATTTTGAAGCAAATTTACATTGTTTTATATGTATTTTGCATATCTATTTCAATACAAATTTACCTTACAGTATGTGCATTTTTTATATTTATTTTAATACATATTTTAATATTTAATGTGTATTTTGGTATATATATATATATATATATATATATATATATATATATATATATATATATATATATATATATATATATATATATATATATATATATATATATATATATATATATATATATATATATATATATATATATATATATATATATATATATATATATATATATATATATATATATATATATATATATATATATATATATATATTTATAAAAAATGCGTTATTTTATGGCTATTTTGCATCTTTATTTTCATACAAATTTACATTATTTTATTAATATTCTGTGTATTTATTTTGATACGATTTTACATTATTCTATTTGTGTTTTGTATATATTTTTTTATACATATTTACATTATTTAATTAGTATTTTGTATATATATTTGACACAAATTTACGTTATTTTAAGTGTATATGTTTATATATTTTCATTCAATTTTCCATTATTTTATGTGTATTTTGTATATGTATTTCAATACAAATTTACCTAATTTTATGTGTATTTTGTATATTTATTTTCATACAAATTTAAATTATTTTTGTGTATTTTTGTATATAGTTTTATACAAACTTAGGTTATTTTATGAGTATTTTGTATATCTATTTTCATACAAATACACATTCTTTTATTGATATTTAGTTTATTTATTTTGACGAGAATTTAAATTATTTAATGTGTATTTTGTATATATATTTTTATACGTATTTACATCATTTCATGTGTATTTTGTATATATATTTCTATAGAAATCTACGTTATATTATGTGTATTCGTATATAGATTTTTAAACAAATTTACACTTTTATGTGTATTTTGCATATTTTTTCAATACAAATTTACCTTATTGTATATGCATTTTGTATATTAATTTTAATAGAAATTTAATTATTCTATGTGTGTTTTTGTATATGTATTTTTATAAAAATATGCTTTAGTTTATGGGTATTTTGCATATTTATTTTCATACAAAATTTACGTTATTTTATTGATTTTCTGCTCATTCATTTTGATACGATTTGACATTATTCTATGTGTATTTTGTATATATTTTTCATACAAATCTACGTTATTTTATGTGTATTTGTTTATATATTTTGACACAAATTTACAATATTTAATGGGTATTTTGTATATATATTTCAAAAGAAATGTACCTAGTTTTATGTGTATTTTGAATATCTATTTTCATACAAACTCAAATTATTTATATGTATTTTTGTATATATTTCAATACAAATTTTAGTTATGTTATGTGTATTTTGTAAATCTATTTTCATTCAAATATATATTATTTTATTGGTATTTTGTTGATTTATATTGATACGAATTTACATTATTTTATATGTACTTTTTATATATATTTTTATACGCATTTACATTATTTAATATTAATTTTGAATATATAATTTTATACAAATTCATGGTATTTTATGTGTATTGTATATATATTTTCATATAAATTTACATTATTTTATGTGTATTTTGTACATATATTTCATTACAAATTTACCTTATTTTATGTTTATTTTGTATGTGTGTTTTGTACGTTTACTCATACAAATTTTTATTATTTTATTGGTATTTTGTTTATTTATTTTGATACGAATTACATGATTATATGTGTATTTTGTACACTTTTTTTTATACGTATTTACATTATTTAATGTGTATTTTGTTTATATATTTTCATACAAATTTACGTTATTATATGTGTATTTGTATGAATATTTTGATACAAATTTACTTTATTTCATGTATTTTGTATATATATTTTAATTCAAATTTTGCTTATTTTGTGTGTATTTTGTATATATTTTCATACAAATTTAATTACTTCTGTGTATTTTTGTATATAGTTTTATATAAATTTACGTTATTTTATGTGTATTTTGAATATTTATATTTATACAAATACAACTTCTTTTATTGTTTTTTTTGTTTATTTATTTTGATACGAATTTACATTATTATATGTGTATTTTGTATACATTTTTTTATACGTATTTACTTCATTTTATGTGTATTTTGTATATATATTTTTATAGAAATCTACGTTATTTTATGTGTATTCGTATACATATTTTGAAACAAATTTACATTGCTTTATATGTATTTTGCATATATATTTCAATACAAATTTACCTTATTGTACATATAAAACAATGTAAATTTGTTTCAAAATATATGTACGATTACACATAAAATAACGTAGAATTCTATAAAAATATAAATACAAAATACACATAAAATTAAGTAAATACGTATAAAAAAATGTAAACAAAATACACATAAAATAATGTAAATTCGAAACAAAATAAAAAAAAAATACCAATAAAAGAATGTGTATTTGTATAAATATAAATGTACAAAATAATCATAAAATAAGGTAATTTGTAATGAAATATATGTACAAAATACACATAAAATAATGTAAATTTATATGAAAATATATATACAAATACACATAAAATACCATGAATTTGTATAAAATTATATATTCAAAATAAATATTAAATAATGTAAATGCGTATAAAAATATATATACAAAGTACATATAAAATAATGTAAATTCGTATCAATATAAATCAACAAAATACCAATAAAATAATATATATTTGAATGAAAATAGATTTACAAAATACACATAACCTAACTAAAATTTGTATTGAAATATATACAAAAATACATAAAAATAATTTGAGTTTGTATGAAAATAGATTTTCAAAATACACATAAAACTAGGTAAAATTCTTTTGAAATATATATACAAAATACCCATAAAATATTGTAAATTTATGTCAAAATATATAAACAAATACACATAAAATAACGTAGATTTGTATGAAAAATATATACAAAATACACATAGAATAATGTCAAATCGTATCAAAATGAATGAGCAGAATATCAATAAAATATCGTAAATTTGTATGAAAATAAAGATGCAAAATACCCATAAAATAAAGCATATTTTTTATAAAAATACATATAGAAAAATACACATAGAATATTTAAATTTGTATTAAAATTAATATACAAAATGCATATACAATAAATTTAAATTTGATTATATTAAATGAAATAAATATACAAAATAAACATAAAATACGGTAAATTTGTAATAAAATATATTTAAGAATACACATAAAATAATATAAATTTGTATGAAAATATATATACAAATACACATAAAATAACATGAATTTGTATAAAATTTGTTTCAAAATATATACGAATACACACAATAAAATAACGTAAATTTTTATGAAAATGTATATATAAAATACACATAAAATAATTTAAATACGTAAAAAAATATATATACAAATGTAAAATAATGTAATTCGTAAAAATAAAAAAAAATTCCAATAAAAGAATGTATATTTGTAAGAAAATATATATAAAAATAAATAAAAATATACACAAATAACTAAAATAAATTTATATAAATATACAAAAATACATAAATAATATAAATTTGTTTGAAAATAGATATGCAAAATACACATAAAGTTAGGCAAATTTGTATTGAAATACATATACAAAACTCACATAAAATAATGTAAATTAGTATGAAAATATATAAACAAATACATATAAAATAACGCAAATTTGGATAAAATATATATACAAAATATACATTAAATATTTTAAATATTTAAATATATTATATATATTTTTATTGATATTTGCATTATTTATGTGTATTTTGTATATGTTTTCTCATAGAAGTTTACATTATCTTATTGGTATTTTGTCTATTTATTTTGATACGAATTACATGATAATTTGTGTATTTTGTACATTTTTTTTATACGTATTTATATTATATAATGTGTATTTTGTTTAAATATTTTTATACAAATTAACGTTATTATATGTGTATTTGTATAAGTATTTTCATACAAATTTACATTATTTTATGTATTTTCTACATATATTTCAATTCAAATTTAGCTTATTTTATGTGTATTTTGTATATCTAATTATTTTAATACAAAATCAAATATTTTATGTTTTTCGTCGTATATATTTTATAAAAAATGCGTTATTTTATGGGTATTTTGCAATTTAATTTTCATACAAATTTACATTATTTTATTAATATTTTCTGTATTTATTTTGATACGATTATACATTATTTTATTTGTGTTTTATATATATATTTTTATACATATTTACATTATTTAATGTGTTTTTTGTATATATATTTTATACAAATTTACGTTATTTTAAGTCTATATGTTTATATATTTTCATTCAAATTTACATTATTTTATGTGTATTTTGTATATGTATTTCAATACAAATTTACCTAATTTTATATGTTTTTTGTTTATTTATTTTCATACAAGTTTAAATTATTTTTGTGTATTTTTGTTTATAGTTTTATACAAATTTAGGTTATTTTATGTGTATTTTGTATATCTATTTTCATACAAATACACCTTCGTTTCATGATATTTTGTTTATTTATTTTGACACGAATTAACATTATTTAATGTGTATTTTGTATATATATTTTTATACGTATTTACATTATTTCAAGTGTATTTTGTATATATATTTCTATAGAAATTGCGTTATTTTATGTGTATTCGTATATATATTTTGAAACAAATTTACATTGTTTTATGTGTATTTTGCATATTTTTTTAATACAAATTTACCTTATTGTATGTGCATTTTGTATATTAATTTTAATACAAATTTGATTAATCTATGTGTATTTTTGTATATGTATTTTTATAAAAATATGCTTTATTTTATGGGTATTTTGCATCTTTATTTTCCTACAAATTTACATTATTTTATTGATATTCTGTGTATTTATTTTGATATGATTTTACATTATTCTATGTGTATTTTGTATATATATTTTATATAAAATGTATTTGTTTTCATTTCATACAAATCTACATTATTTTATGTGTTTTTTGTACATGTATTTAAATACAAATTTAACTAGTTAAATGTTTATTTTGTATATCTATTTTGTATGTATATTTTCATAGAAATTTACTCTATTTTATAAGTATTCGTATATATATTTTGATACAAATTTACATTATTAATGTGTATTTTGCATATCTATTTCAATACAAATTTACTTTATAGTACGTGCATTATATTTATATTAATACAAATTTAATTATTTTATATGTCTTTTTGTATATATATTTTTATGCAAATATGCGTTATTATATGGATTTTTTGCATCTTTATTTTCATACAAAGTTACATTATTTTATTGATATTCTCTTTATTTATTTTGATACGATTTAAAATTATTCTATGTGTTTTTTGTATATATTTTTTTTATACATATTTACATTATTTAATGTTCATTTTATATATATATTTTATCCAAATTTACATTATTTTATGTGTATTTGTTTATATATTTTCATACATATTTACATTATTTTATGTGTTTTTTGTATATATATTTTTCTACGTATTTAAATTATTTTATGTGTATTTTGTATATACTTTTTCATAAAAAAATTACGTTATTTTATTGTGTGTATAAGTATATATTTTGATACAAATTTTATACAAATTCATGTTATTTAATGTGTATTTGTATATATATTTTCATACAAATTTATATTATTTTATGTGTATTTTTTCATATATTTCATTACAAATTTACCTTATTTTATGTTTATTTTGTATATTTATTTCATTCAATTTAAAATTATTTTATGTGTATTTTTGTATTTGTATTTAGGTTATTTTATGAGTATTTTGTATATATATTTTCATCCAAAATTACATTATTATATTGGTATTTTCTTAATTTAATTCGATACGAATTTAGATTATTTCATACGTATTTTGTATACATATTTTTATACTCATTTTTATTATCTAATGTGTGTTTTGTATATATATTGTTATGCAAATTTATTTTATGTTCATTTTTGTACATATGTTTTTATAGAAATTTACGTTATCTTATGTATATAGTTTTATATAAATTTACGTTATTTTATGTGCATTTTGTATATTTATATTTATACAAATACACATTCTTTTATTGCTATATTGTTTATTTATATTTATACGAATTTACATTATCTTATGTGTATTTTGTATACATTTTTTATACGTATTTACTTAATTTTATGTGTATTTTGTATATGTATTTTTATAGAAATCTACGTTATTTTATGTGTATTCGCATATATATTTTGGAACAAATTTACATTATTTTATATGTATTTTGCATATCTATTTCAATACAAATTTACCTTATTGTTTGTGCATTTTGTATATTTATTTTGATACAAATTCAAATATTTTATGTGTATTTTGGTATCAATAATTTTATAAAAAATGCGTTATTTTATAGGTATTTTGCATCTTAATTTTCATACAAATTTACATTATTTTATTAATATTCTGTGTATATATTTTGATACGATTTTACACTATTTTATTTGTGTTTTGTATATATATTTTTTATACATATTTACATTATTTAATGTGTATTTTGTATATATATTTCATACAAATTTACGTTATTATATGTTTATTTGTTTATATATTTTCTTTCAAATTTACATTATTTTATGTGTATTTTGTATATGTATTTCAATAGAAATTAACCTAATTTTATGTGTATTTTGTATATTTCTTTTCATACAAATTTAAATTATTTTGTTTATTTTTGTATATAGTTTTATACAAATTTAGGTTATTTTATATACGCATTTACATTATTTAATGTGTGTTTTGTATATATATTTTTATCCAAAGTAATTTTTTTTACGTTTTTGTATACATATTTTTATACAAATCTACGTTATTTTATGTGTATTCGTATATATATTTTGAAACAAATTTACATTGTTTTATATGTATTTTGCATATCTATTTCAATACAGATTTACCATATTATATGTATTTTGTATATTTATTTTAATATAAATAAAAAAAATTATGTGTATTTTTGTATATATATTTAAAAAAAAAAGCGTTATTTTATGGGTATTGTGCTTCTTTATTTTCATACAAATTTACATTATTTTTTTAATATTCTGTGTATTTATTTTGATACGATTTACATTATTCTATTTGTGTTTTGTATATATTTTTTTATACAAATTTATGTTATTTTAAGTGTATTTGTTTATGTATTTTCATTCAAATTTACAGTATTTTTTGTGTATTTTGTATATGTATTTCAATACAAATTTACCTAATTTTATGTGTATTTTGTATATTTATTTTCATATAAATTTAAATTATTTTTATGTATTTTTGTATATAGTTTTATACAAATTTATGTTATCTTATGTGTATTTTGTATATTTATTTTCATACAAATACACATTCTTTTATTGACATTTTGTTTATTTATTTTGACGCGAATTTACATTATTTTGTGTGTATTTTGTATATATATTATTATTCGTATTTACATCCTTTCATGTGTATTTTGTATATTTATAAAAAAATGCGTTATTTTATGGGTATTTTGCATCTTTATTTTCATACAAATTTACATTATTTTATTTACATTCTGTGTATTTATTTTAATACGATTTTACATGATTCTATTTGTGTTTTGTATATATATTTTTTTATACATATTTACATTATTTAATGAGTATTTTTTATATATATTTTATACAAATTTATGTTAATTTAAGTGTATCTGTTTATATATTTTCATTTATGTGTATTTTGTATATATATTTCTTTACAAATTTACCTAATTTTATGTGTATTTTTTATATTTATTTTCATACAAATTTAACTTATGTTTGTGTATTTTTATATATAGTTTTATACAAATTTACGTTATTTTGTGTATTTTGTATATGTATTTTCATACAAATACACATTCTTTTATTGATATTTTAATTATTTATTTTGACACGAATTTACATTATTTAATGTGTATTTTGTATATATATTTTTATACGTATTTACAACATTTCATGTGTAATATGTATATATATTTCTATAGAAATCAACGTTATTTTATGTGTATTCGTATATATATTTTTAGACAAATCTACATTATTTTATGTATATTTTGTATATATATTTTATTATAAATTTGCCTTATTTTAAGTTTATTTTTATATCTATTTTCATTCAAATTCAAATCATTTAAAGTGTATATATTTATTTGTATATACGTCATTTTATGTGTATTTCCTATATATTTTCAATCAAAATTACTTTATTTTATCGGTATTTTGTTCATTTATTTCGATACGAATTTAGATTATTTCATGTGTATTTTCTATACTTATACATATAGAGTAAATCTATGAAAATATATATTCAAAATACATATAAAATTATGTCAATAAGTATAAAAATATATATATTAAATACACCTAAAAAAAAAAAAATATCAAAACAAATAAATAAAATTTTGATAAAAAACGTATATTTGTAGGAAAATAATATACAAAATACAGATAAAATTACGAAAATTTGAATAAAATATATACAAAAATACACAAAATTAATTTCAATTTGTATGAAAATAGATATACAAAATACACATATAATTAGTTAAATTTGTATTTAAATACATGTACAAAATTCACATAAAATAATGTAAATTTGTATGAAATGAAAACAAATTCACATAAAATAACGTACATTGGTATAAAATATATACAAAATATACATAGAATAATGTGAAATCGTATCAAAATAAATACACAGAATATCAATAAAATAATGTAATTTTGTATTAAAATAAAGATGCAAAATACCCATAAAATAAAGAATATTTTATAAAATACATATACAAAATACACATAGAATAGCTAAATTTGTATTAAAATTAATATACAAAATGCACGTACAATAAGGTAAATTTGTATTGAAAAATATGCAAAATGCACATAAAACAATGTATATTTGTTTCAAAATATATATATGAATACACATAAAATAACGTATATTTCTATAGAAATATATATACAAAATACACATGAAATGACGAAATACGTATAAAAATATATATACACAATTCACATTAAATAATGTAAATTCGCATCAAAATAAATAAACAAAATATCAATAAAAGAATGTGTATTTGTATGAAAATAGATATACAAAATACACATAAAATATTGTAAATTTGTATAAAACTATACAAAATACACAAAATAATTTAAATTTGTATAAAATATATATACAAAATACACATGAAATTAGGTAAATTTCTATTGAAATACATATACAAAATACACAAAAAATAATGTAAATTTGAATAAAGATATATAAACAAATACACTTAAAATAATGAAAATTTGTATGAAATATATATAGAAAATACACATTAAATAATGTAAATATGTATAAAAATATATATACAAAACACAAATAGAATAATGTAAAATAGTATCAAAATAAATACACAGAATATTAATAAAATAATGTAAATTTGTATGAAAATAAAGATGCAAAATACCCATAAAACAACGCATTTTTTATGAAAATATATATACCAAAATGCACATAAAATATTTAAATTTGTATTACAAAAAATATACAAAATGCACATACAATAAGGTAAATTTGTATTGAAATAGATATGCAAAATACATATAAAACAATGTAAATTTGTTTCAAAATATACACACGAATACACATAAAATAACGTAGATTTCTATAAAATATATATACAAAATACACATAAAATGAAGTAAATACGTATAAGAAAATGTATACAAAATACACATAAAATATTGTAAATTCGTATCAAAATAAATAAACTAAATGCCAATAAAAGAATGTTTACTTGTATAAATATAAATATACAAAATACACATAAATTAACGTAAAATTGTATAAAACTATATACAAAAATAAACAAAAATAATTAAATTTGTTTGAAAATAGATATACAAAAGACATAAAATAAGCTAAATTTGAATTGAAATAAATATAGAAAATACATAAAATAATGTAAATTTGTATCAAAATATATATTCAAATACACATATAATAACGTAAATTTGTATAAAAATATATAAACAAAATACACATTAAATAATGTAAATACGTATAAAAGATATGTACGTAATGTAAAAATTTATAAAATTAAAGATGCAAAATACCCATAAAATATCTCATATATAAAAAAAAATATATACAAAAATACACATAAAATAATTAAATTTGTATTAAAATAAATATACAAAATACACATACAATAAGGTAGATTTTTATTGAAATAGATATGCAAAAAACACATAAAATAATGAAATTTTTTATCAAAATATAAACGAATACACACAATAAAATTACGTAAATTTTTATGAAAATATATATACAAAATACACATAAAATAATGTAAATACATAGAAAAATATATATACAAAATACACATAAAATAATGTAAATTCGTATCAAAATAAATAGACAAAATTTCCTCTAAAAGAATGTATATGTGTAGGAAATTATATATACAAAATACAAATAAAAAAAAAATTTGTATAAAAATAATACAAAAATACACAAAAATAATTTAAATTTGTTTGAAAATAGATATGCAAAATACAAATAAAATTAGGCATATTTTTATTGAAATACATATACAAAATACACATAAAATAATGTAAATTTGTATGTACGCATTTACATTATTTAATGTGTGTTTTGTATATATATTTTAATGCAAATTTACTTTATTTTATGTGCATTTTTGTAAGTTTGTATTGAAATAGATATGCAAAATACATATAAAACAATGTAAATTTGTTTCAAAATATATATACGAATACACATAAAATAACGTAGATTTCTATGAAAATATATACAAAATACACATAAAATGAAATAAACACGTATAAAAAAATGAATACAAAATACACATAAAATAATGTAAAATCGTATCAAAATAAATAAACAAAATACCAATAAAAGAATGTGTATTTGTATAAATATAAATATACAAAATACAGATAAAATATCGTAAATTTGTATTAAACTATATACAAAAATACACAGAAGTAATTAAATTAAATAAATGGTAAATAATGTAAATGCGTATAAAAATATATATACAAAGTACATATAAAATAATACAAATTTAATTATTCTATGTGTATTTTTGTATATGTATTTTCATAAAAAAATGCTTTATTTTATGAGTATTTTGCATCTTTATTTTCATACAAATTTACTTTATTTTATTGATATTCTGTGTATTTATTTTGATACGATTTTACATTATTCTATGTATATTTTGTATATATATTTCATACATAGACTTCACAATCTCTTGACGGGAAACGGGGCGCGGGGCCGATTCGCAGGGGGCCGATTTTCAAAAATTTAAAATTTAAATATTTTCAAAACCAAAGCAGCTAGCGACCTGAAACTAAAACAGGCACCTCCCTTAGGCATATATGAGTCTCCATGAGCAGCGGTATCAAAAATTCAAAGTCGTTCCCTAATAAAATCCCGATTAATTGTTTTTTATATAAGTATAACAAAACTTAAAAAGGCTATAAAATCCTCAGATTTTACGCTAGATGCACAAACATCACCAAATGCAGAGATAATCACTTATATTTTCAGAATCAATAGCAATATTTAGCATATCTTATAAGTTTTTGCCCGAAATAGCTACTTATTTTTTTTTATTTAGTGCAATTTTTTACGTAAGTTTTTAACATCTAATAAATCACTTAATTTTCACATTAGAAACTTAATACTTGAGGAAAGCATGCAGAAACATCTTAATTTTACTCAACAAAAGCAAAATATTCATTTTTCTATATACAATCACAACTTATTTTGGTTGAATTCCGATGTCACTATTGCCGCAGCACGTCTTGCCGGCTATCTGGCCCTCGTCCCTGAACAATCACTTTAGCCTTTTGGCCTATGACTTGTGGGCCCCGGTCAGTTTCCTGGACTTGTACACGTCCCTGTTCCTCGCCGTCTCCTTCCTGCCCTCCTCGATACTGCTCCTCTTCCTGCCGGTCGGCTGCTTCAAGGCCTTGTTCTTCCTCGCTTCTGAGGTCACGTCCTTGGAGAAATTAGCACCGAAACAGTTGAAGAGGGACCTGCTGATGTGCGGCAAGATGGTGTTGGCCAGGTTGTGCCCCTCCTGGCACCTGTACCCCTGCAAGGGCGGGACTGAGGTCGCCAGGAACTCCAGGAGGTGCCTGAACCCGTCCCTGTGGCGCATGGCAAGGGAGAGGAACCTCAACCTGCGCTCCTTCTTGTCCTCCCTGCACATCAGGGAGTCCCACAGCGACATCCCGAAGGACGCCATGTGGGCCATTGGGAGAGATGGCCGCTTCAGGACCGCCCGGCCCGTCTCCAGCTCTCCCCTGTCGACCAGCTCGACCAGGGCGTCGAACATCACAGAGGGCGGGTCGCCCCTCTCGAGCTCCACGGTAATCTTCATCTCCTCCTGCTGGGCAAGCTCCTGCTTGCAGCACTCGGCCACAGAGGAGTTGGCCTGGACCTTCCTGGCCAGGTAGCCGGCGTAGTTGCCGACCGCGGCGAGGAGCAACTCGTCCGTCGGCGGGTCCGGCTGGTCGTCGGCCAGCTCCCTGGCAAGCTGGGCCAAGATCACCTCGTCGTCCTCCTTCTCCTCTGCCTTGGCCCGGTCCAGGTCGGCCTGCACGTCCCCGGGGAAGAACCCGACGAGCTTCAGCAAATGCAGGCGCTGGGCCAACCTGTTGCTCACCATGAAGTTCTGCACGCTGTGTCTTCTTGTATCGTCCTCTGGATCCTTGCAGTTGTGGGGAAGGGTACAGAGACGATGAATAACTGGGTCCTTTACTTGGAGAGTAAACAGAGGCAGGACAGCGATAATCCTTTACAGAGGGGAAGTGCCCAGCTGACTGCGTGCCTAAGGCGAGTTAGGCGACGCGGGAACTGAGCTGAGTTGCCATGTAGGCACTAACTAAACGTACATTTCTTGTTTCCTAATACGTAAAACTGTGGACTTCACTATCCTACAGTTATCATTCATTTTACGTAAAGATTTCAACCTAAAGTTACGCAAATTTGCCATTTTTTACACAACGTTTTCAAAGTGCACGCATGGTGCTATTTTATATAAGTTACCTTGAATCCTCGACCAAATCACTCTAGAGACACTCCTGCCTGCTTGTATGCACTAAAACTTGAAGATTTCGTCCTGTTTCCACTTAAATTCGGAGTAAGAACGCAGAGTGTGTTTGAGTTGTCGCAGTGAAAGTCGCCATAACAATCGGCCCCTTACGCGAAGCCAGCGCGCCAAGACTGAAGAGATTTCCCGTCAACTAGTTGTGAAGTCTATGTTTCATACAAATGAACGTTATTTTATGTGAATTTGTTTTCATTTCATACAAATTTACATTATTTCATGTGTATTTTGTACATGTATTTAAATGCAAATTTAACTAATTATATGTGTATTATGTATATCTATTTTCATACAAATCGAAATTAATTTTGTGTATTTTAGTATATATTTTATTCAAATTTTCGTAATTTTATGTGTATTTTGTATATTTATTTTCCTACAAATATACGTTCTTTTATCGGAATTTTGTTTATTTATTTTGATACGAATTTTCATTATTTTAGGTGTATGTGATATATATATTTTTATACTTATTTACATAATTTTATATGTATTTTGAATATATATTTTCATAGAAATTTACTCTATTTTATGTGTATTCGTATATATATTTTGATACAAATTTACATTATTTATGTGTATTTCGCATATCTATTTCAATACAAATTTTCTTTATTGTATGTGCCTTTTGTATATTTATTTTGATACAAATTTGATTATTTTATGTGTATTTTTGTATATATATTTTTAAACAAATATGCGTTATTATATGGGTATTTTGCATCTTTATTTTCATACAAATTTACATTATTTTATTGATAGTCTGTTTATTTATTTTGATACGATTTTACGTTATTCTGTGTATTTTGTATATATATTTTAGACATATTTACATTATTTAATGTATATTTTGTACATATATTTTATGGAAATTTACGTTATCTTATGTGTATTTGTTTATATAGTTTCATACAAATTTACATTATTTTATGTATATTTTGTATATGTATTTCAATAAAAATTTGCCTAATTTCATGTGTATTTTGCATATCTATTTTCAAACAAATTTAAATTATTTTTTTGTATTTGTGAATATATTTTTATACAAATTTTTGTTATTTTATTTGTATTTTGTATATATATTTTCCTACAAATATACATTCTTTTAGTGAAATTTTGTTTATTTATTTTGATACGAATTTACATTATTTTATGTGTATTTTGTATATATATTTTTCTATGTATTTACATTATTTTATGTGTATTTTGTATATATATTTTCAAAAAAATTTACGTAATTTTATTGTTATTTCATAGGTATTTTGTTACATATTTTTATACTCATTTACATTATCTAATGTGTTAATGTATATATATTTTTTATGCAAACTAATTTTATGTGCATTTTTGTACATATATTTTTATAGAAACTTTAAACGTTATTTTATGTGTATTTTGTATATGTTTTCTCATACAAATTTACATTATTTAATTAGTTTTTTGTTTATTTATTTTGATACAATTGACTTGATTATTGGTGTATTTTGTAAATATTTTTTTATACGTATTTACATTACTTAATGTGTATTTTGTTTATATATTTT
The DNA here is from genome assembly GCF_024679095.1 of Eriocheir sinensis. Lineage (NCBI taxonomy): Eukaryota > Metazoa > Arthropoda > Malacostraca > Decapoda > Varunidae > Eriocheir > Eriocheir sinensis. Next base: position 1,588,636 of record NW_026111405.1, on the reverse strand, counting down.
TTTTACAAATTTACGTTATTATATGTGTATTTGTTAAAAATATTTTATAACGAATTTACTTTATTTTATGTATTTTGTATATATATATTTCAATTCAAATTTAGCTTATTTTGTGTGTATTTTGTATATCTATTTTCTTGCAAATTTAATTACTTCAGTGTATTTTTGTATGTAGTTTTATACAAATTTACGTTATTTTATGTGCATTTTGTATATTTATATGTATAGAAATACATTCTCTTATTATAATTTTGTTTATTTATATTTATACGAATTTACATTATTTTATGTGTATTTTGTATACATTTTTGATTCGTATTTACGTAATTTTATTTGTATTTTGTATATATATATTTATAGAAATCTACGTTATTTTATGTGTATTCGTATATATATTTTGAAACAAATTTACATTGTTTTATATGTTTTTTGCATATCTATTTCAATACAAATTTACCTTATTGTATGTGCATTTTGTATATTTATTTTAATACAAATTCAAATATTTTATGTGTATTTTGGTATATATAATTTTATAAAAAATGCGTTATTTTATAGGTATTTTGCATCTTAGTTTTCATACAAATGTACATTATTTTATTAATATTCTGTGTATATATATATTGATACGATTTTATATTATACTATTTGTGTTTTGTATATATTTTTTTTATACATATTTTCATTATTTAATGTGTATTTTTTATATATATTTTATACAAATTAACGTCATTTTAAGTGTGTTTGTTTATATAATTTCATTCAAATTTACATTATTTTAAGTGTATTTTTTATATGTATTTCAATACAAATTTCCCTAATTTTATTTGTATTTTGTATATTTATTTTCATAGAAATTTAAATTATTTTTGTGTTTTTTTGTATATACATATAGAGAAAATTTCTATGAAAATATATATTCAAAATACATATAAAATTATGTAAATAATTATAAAAATATATATATCAAATACACCTAAAATATGAAAATTCGTATCAAAATAAATAAACAAAATTCCGATAAAAGAACGTAGCCTTCATTTGTAGGAAAATAAATATAGAAAATACACATAAAATTACGATAATTTGAATAAAAATATATACAAAAAAACAAAAAACAAAATTTCCATTTGTATGAAAATAGATATACAAAATAAGCATATAATTAGTTAAATTTGTATTTAAATACAGGTACAAAATACACATATAATAATGTAAATTTGTATGAAATGAAAACAAATTCACATAAAATAACGTACATTTGTATAAAATAGATATACAAAATATACATAGAATAATGTAAAATCGTATCAAAATAAATACACAGAATATCAATAAAATAATGTAATTTTGTATGAAAATAAAGATGCAAAATACCCATAAAATAAAGCATATTTTTTTTAAAATACATATACAAGAATACACATAGAATAATTGAATTTCTATTAAAATCAATATACAAAATGCACGTACAATAAGGGAAGTTTGTATTGAAAAAATATACAAAATGCACATAAAACAATGTATATTTGTTTCAAAATATATATACAAATACACATAAAATAACGTATATTTCTATAGAAATATATATAAAAAATACACATGAAATGACGTAAATACGTATAAAAATATATATATACACAATACACATTAAATAATGTAAATTCGCATCAAAATAAATAAACAAAATATCAATAAAAGAATGTGTATTTGTATGAAAATAGATATACAAAATACACATAAAATATTGTAAATTTGTATAAAACTCTATTAAAAATACAAAATAATTTAAATTTGAATAAAATATATATACAAATACACATAAAACTAGTTAAATTTCTATTGAAATACATATACAAAATACACATAAAATAATGTAATTTGAATGAACATATATAAACAAATACACTTAAAATAACGTAAATTTGTATGAAATATATATAGAAAATACACATTAAATAATGTAAATATGTATAAAAAAATATATACATAACACAAATAGAATAATGTAAAATAGTATCAAAATAAATACACAGAATATTAGTAAAATAATGTAAATTTGTATGAAAATAAAGATGCAAAATACCCATAAAACAACGCATTTTTGATGAAAATATATATACCAAAATACACATAAAATATTTAAATTTGTATTACAATAAATATACAAAATGCACATACAATAAGGTAAATTTGTATTGAAATAGACATGCAAAATACACATAAAACAATGTAAATTTGTTTGAAAATATATATACGAATACACATAAAATAACGTAGATTTCTATAAAATATATATAAAAATACACATAAAATGAAGTAAATACGTATAAGAAAATGTATACAAAATACACATAAAATAATGTAAACTCGTATCAAAATAAATAAACTAAATGCCAATAAAAGAATATTTACTTATATAAATATAAATATACAAAATACACATAAAATAACGTAAAATTGTATAAAACTATATACAAAAATAAACAAAAATATTTAAATTTGTATGAAAATAGATATACAAAAGACACATAAAATAAGATAAATTTTAATTTAAATAAATATAAAAAATAAAATAATGTAAATTTGTATCAAAATATATATTCAAATACACATATATTAAAATTAATATACAAAATGCGTATATAATAAGGTAAATTTGTATTGAAAAAATATGCAACATACACGTTTACTAATACAAATTTATATTATTTTATTGGTATTTTGTTTATTTATTTTGATACGAATTACATGATTATATGTGTATTTTGTACACATTTTTTTATACGTATTTACATTATTTAATGTATTGTTTATATATTTTCATACAAATTTACGTTATTATATGTATTTGTATAAATATTTTGATACAAATTTACTTTATTTCATGTATTTTGTATATATATATATATATATATATATATATATATATATATATATATATATATATATATATATATATATATATATATATATATATATATATATATATATATATATATATATATATATATATATATATATATATATATATATATATATATATATATATATATATATATATATATATATATATATATATATATATATATATATATATACAAAATACATGAAATAAAGTAAATTTGTCAAAATATTTATACAATTACACATATAACGTAAATTTGTATGAATATATAAACAAAATACACATTAAATAATGTAAATACGTATAAACAAATATGTACAAAATACATATATAATCATGCAATTCGTATCAAAATAAATAAACAAAATACCAATAAAATAATATAAATTTGTATGAGTAAACGTGTATGTTACATATTTTTTCAATACAAATTTACCTTATTATATACGCATTTTGTATATTAATTTTAATATATGTATTTGAATATATATTTTGATACAAATTTACATTATTTTATGTGTTTTCTATATTTATTTCAATTCAAATTTAGCTTATTTTATGTGTCTTTTGTATATCTATTTTCATACAAATTTAAATATTTTTGTTTATTTTTTATATAGTTTTATACAATTTTACGTTATTTTATGTGTATTTTGTATATTTATATTTATACAAGTAAAGATTCATTTATTGGCATTTAGTTTAATTATTTTGCTACGATTTTACATTATTTTATGTGTTTGGTGTATACATGTTCTTATACGAATTTACTTCATTTTATTTGTATTTTTATATATATTTTATAGAAATCTACGTTATTTTATGTGTATTCGTATATATATTTTCAAACAAATTTACATTGTTTTATGTGTATTTTGCATGTCTATTTCAATACAAATTTACCTTATTGTATGTGCATTTTGTATATTTATTGTAATACAAATTTAAATATTTTATGTGTATTTTGGTATATATATTTTCATCAAAAATGCGTTGTTTTATGGGTATTTTGCATCTTTATTTTCATACAAATTTACATTATTTTACTAATATTCTGTGTATTTATTTTGATACTATTTTACATTATTCTATTTGTGTTATGTATATATTTTTTTATACATATTTACATTATTTAATGTGTATTTTCTATATATTTCATACAAATTTACGTTATTTTAAGTGTATTTGTTTATATATTTTCATTCAAATTTACATTATTTTATGTGTATTTTGTATATGTATTTCAATAGAAATTTAACTAGTTTTATGTGTATTTTGTATATATATTTTTATTCAAATTTAAATTATTTTTGTGTATTTTTTAATAGAGTTTTATACAAATTTACAATATTTTATGTGTATTTTGTATATCTATTTTCATACAAATACACATTCTTTTATTGATATTTTGTTTATTTATTTTGATGCGAATTTACATTATTTAATGTGTATTGTGTATATATATATTTTTATACGTATTTACGTCATTTCATGTGTATTTTTTATATATATTTCTATAGAAATATACGTTATTTTATGTGTATTTGTATATATATTTTGAAACAAATATACATTGTTTTATGTGCATTTTGTATATTTTTTCAATACAAACTTCCCTTATTGTACGTGCATTTTGTATATTTATTTTAATACAAATTCAATTATTCTATGTGTATTCTTGTATATGTATTTAAAAAAAAAATGCTTTATTTTATGGGTATTTTACATCTTTATTTTCATACAAAATTACATTATTTTATTGATATTCTGTGTATTTATTTTGATACGATTTTACATTATTCTATGTATATTTTGTATATCTATTTTATACAAATGTACGTTATTTTATGTGAATTTGTTTTCATTTCATACAAATTTACATTATTTTATGTGTATTTGTACCTGTATTTAAATACAAATTTAACTAATTATATGTATTTTGTATATCTATTTTCATACAAATGGAAATTTTGTTTTTGTTTTTGTATATATTTTTATTCAAATTATCGTAATTTTATGTATTTTCTATATTTATTTTCCTACAAATGAAGGCTACGTTCTTTTATCGGAATTTTGTTTATTTATTTTGATACGAATTTTCATTTTTTAGGTGTATTTGATATATATATTTTTATACTTATTTACATAATTTTATATGTATTTTGAATATATATTTTCATAGAAATTTACTCTATATGTATATACAAAAAACACAAAAATAATTTAAATTTGTATGAAAATAAATATACAAAATACACATAAAATTAGGTAAATTTGTATTGAAATACATATACAAAATACACTTAAAATAATGTAAATTTGAATGAAATTATATAAACAAATACACTTAAAATGACGTTAATTTGTATAAAATATATATAAAAAATACACATTAAATAATGAAAATATGTATAACACAAATAGTATAATATAAAATCGTATCAAAATATATACACAGAATATTAATAAAATAATGTACATTTGTATGAAAACTAAGATGCAAAATACCTATAAAATAACGCATTTTTTATAAAATTATATATACCAAAATACACATAAAATATTTGAATTTGTATTAAAATAAATATACAAAATGCACATACAATAAGGTAAATTTGTATTGAAATAGATATGCAAAAAACATATAAAACAATGTAAATTTGTTTCAAAATATATATACGAATACACATAAAATAACGTAGATTTCTATAAATATATATACAAAATACAAATAAAATTACGTAAATACGAATCAAAAATGTATACAAAATACACATAAAATAATGTAAATTCGTATAAATATAAATAAACAAAACTCCAATAAGAGAATGTGTATTTGTATAAATATAAATATACAAAATGCACATAAAATAACGTAAATTTGTATAAAACTATATACAAAAATACACTGAAGTAATTAAATTTGCATGAAAATAGATATACAAAATACACACAAAATAAGCTAAATATGAGTTGAAATATATATACAAAATACATAAAATAAAGTAAATTCGTTTCAAAATGTTTTTAACAAATACACATATAATAACGTAAATTTGTAAAAAAAATATATAAACAAAATACACATTAAGTAATGTAAATACGTATAAAAAAATATTTACAAAATACACCAATAATCAAGTCATTCGTATCAAAATAAATAAACAAAAAACTAATTAAATAATGTAAATTTGTATGAGAAAACATATACAAAATACACATAAAATAACGTTTAAAGTTTCTATAAAAATATATGTACAAAAATGCACATAAAATTAGTTTGCATAAAAAAAATATATACATTAACACATTAGATAATGTAAATGAGTATAAAAATATGTAACAAAATACCTATGAAATAACAATAAAATTACGAAATTTTTTTTGAAAATATATATACAAAATACACATAAAATAATGTAAATACATAGAAAAATATATATACAAAATACACATAAAATAATGTAAATTCGTATCAAAATAAATAAACAAAATTTCCTCTAAAAGAATGTATATTTGTAGGAAAATATATATACAAAATACAAATAAAATAACAAAAAATTGTATAAATATATATTCACAAATACAAAAAAATAATTTAAATTTGTTTGAAAATAGATATGCAAAATACACATGAAATTAGGCAAATTTTTATTGAAATACATATACAAAATATACATAAAATAATGTAAATTTGTATGAAACTATATAAACAAATACACATAAGATAACGTAAATTTCCATAAAATATATGTACAAAATATACATTAAATAATGTAAATATGTCTAAAAATATATATACAAAATACACAGAATAACGTAAAATCGTATCAAAATAAATAAACAGACTATCAATAAAATAATGTAAATTTGTATGAAAATAAAGATGCAAAATACCCATATAATAACGCATATTTGTTTAAAAATATATACAAAAATACACATAAAATAATTAAATTTGTATCAAAATAAATATACAAAAGGCACATACAATAAAGAAAATTTGTATTGAAATAGATATGCGAAATACACATAAATAATGTAAATTTGTATCAAAATATATATACGAATACACATAAAATAGAGTAAATTTCTATGAAAATATATATTCAAAATACATATAAAATTATGTAAATAAGTATAAAAATATATATATCACATACACCTAAAATAATGAAAATTCGTATCAAAATAAATAAACAAAATTCCGATAAAAGAACGTATATTTGTAGGAAAATAAATATACAAAATACAAATAAAATTACGAAAATTTGAATAAAAATATATACTAAAATACACAAAATTAATTTCGATTTGTATGAAAATAGATATACATAATACATATAATTAGTTAAATTTGCATTTAAATACATGTACAAAATACACATGAAATAATGTAAATTTGTATGAAATGAAAACAAATTCACATAAAATAACGTTCATTTGTATGAAATATATATACAAAATATACATAGAATAATGTAAAATCGTATCAAAATAAATACACAGAATATCAATAAAATAAAGTAAATTTGTATGAAAATAAAGATGCAAAATACTCATAAAATAAAGCATTTTTTTATGAAAATACATATACAAAAATATACATAGAATAATTAAATTTGTATTATTTTATATGTACTTTGTATATATATTTTTATACGCATTTACATTATTTACCATTTATTTAATTTAATTACTTCTGTGTATTTTTGTATATAGTTTAATACAAATTTACGATATTTTATCTGTATTTTGTATATTTATATTTATACAAATACACATTCTTTTATTGGTATTTTGTTTATTTATTTTGATACGATTTTACATTATTTTATGTGTATTTTGTATTCATTTTTTTATACGTGTTTATTTCATTTTATGTGTATTTTGTATATATTTTCATAGAAATCTACGTTATTTTATGTGTATTCGTATATATATTTTGAAACAAATTTACATTGTTTTATATGTATTTTGCATATCTATTTCAATACAAACTTACAAAAATGCACATAAAATAAAGTAAATTTGCATTAAAATATATATACAAAACACACATTAAATAATGTAAATGCGTTCATACAAATTTACATTATTTTATGTGTATTTTGTATATGTATTTCAATAAAAATATGCCTAATTTTATTTGTATTTTGCATATCTATTTTCAAACAAATTTAAATTATTTTTGTGTATTTTTGTATTATTCTTATACAATTTTTTTTTTATTTGTATTTTGTATATATAATTTCCTACACATATACATTCTTTTAGAGGAAATTTTGTTTATTTATTTTTATACGAATTTACATTATTTTATGTGTATTTTGTATATATATTTTTCTACGTATTTACATTATTTTATGTGTATTCTGTATATATATTTTCATAAAAATTTACGTTATTTTATTGTGTGTATTCGTATAAATTTTGATAGAAATTTACATTATTTTACGTGTATTTTGCATATCTATTTCAATACAAATTTACCTTATTGTATGTGTATTTTGTACATTTATTGTAATAAAAATTTAATTATTTAATGCGTATTTTTGTATATATATATTTTTTATATATGAGATATTTTATGGGAGTTTTGCATCTTTAATTTTATAAATTTTTACATTACGTACATATCTTTTATACGTATTTACATTATTTAATGTGTATTTTGTTTATATATTTTTATACAAATTTACGTTATTATATGTGTATTTGAATATATATTTTGATACAAATTTACATTATTTTATGTATTTTCTATATTTATTTCAATTCAAATTTAGCTTATTTTATGTCTTTTGTATATCTATTTTCAAACAAATTTAATTATTTTTGTTTATTTTTGTATATAGTTTTATACAATTTTACGTTAATTTATGTGTATTTTGTATATTTATATTTATACAAGTAAACATTCTTTTATTGGCATTTAGTTTATTTATTTTGATACGAATTTACAATATTTTATGTGTATTTTGTATACATTTTCTTATACGTATTTACTTCATTTTATGTGTATTTTGTATATATATTTTATAGAAATCTACGTTATTTTATGTGTATTCGTGTGTATATTTTGAAACAAATTTACATTGTTTCATATGTATTTTGCATATCTATTTCAATACAAATTTACCTTATTGTATGTGCATTTTGTATATTTATTGTAATACAAATTTAAATATTTTATGTGCATTTTGGTATATATATTTTCATAAAAAATGCGTTGTTTTATGGGTATTTTGCATCTTTATTTTCATACAAATTTACATTATTTTATTAATATTCTGTGTATTTATTTTGATACTATTTTACATTATTCTATTTGTGTTTTGTATATATTTTTTTTATACATATTTACATTATTTAATGTGTATTTACTATATATATTTCATACAAATTTTCGTTATTTTAAGTGTATTTGTTTATATATCTTTATTCAAATTTACATTATTTTATGTGTATTTTGTATATGTATTTCAATAGAAATTTACCTAATTTCATGTGTATTTTGAATATATATTTTATACAAATTTAAATTATTTTTTGTGTATTTTTGTATAGTTTTATACAAATTTACAATATTTTATGTGTATTTTGTATATCTATTTTCATACAAATACACATTCTTTTATTGATATTTTGTTTATTTATTTTGATGCGAATTTACATTATTTAATGTGAATTGTGTATATATATTTTTATACGTATTTCGTCATTTCATGTGTATTTTGTATATATATTTCTAAAGAAATATACGTTATTTTATGTGTATTCGTATATATATTTTGAAACAAATATACATTGTTTTATGTGCATTTTGCATATTTTTTCAATACAAATTTACCTTATTGTACGTGCATTTTGTATATTAATTTTAATACAAATTTAGCTATTCTATGTGTATTTTGTATATGTATTTTATAAAAATATGCTTTATTTTATGGGTATTTTGCATCTTTATTTTCATACAAAATTACATTATTTTATTGATATTCTGTGTATTTATTTTGATACGATTTCACATTATTCTATGTATATTTTGTATCTATTTTATACCAATGTACGTTATTTTATGTGAATTTGTTTTCATTTCATACAAATTTACATTATTTTATGTGAATTTTGTACATGTATTTAAATACAAATTTAACTAATTACATGTGTATTTTGTATATCTATTTTCATGCAAATTGAAATTAATTTTGTGTATTTTTGTATATATTTTTATTCAAATTTTCGTAATTTTATGTGTATTTTGTATATTATTTTCCTACAAATATACGTTTTTTTATCGGAATTTTATTTATTTATTTTGATACGAATTTTCATTTTTTTTAGGTGTATTTAATATATATATTTTTATACTTATAGACATAATTTTATATGTATTTTGAATATATATTTTCATAGAAATTTACTCTATATGTATAAGTATAGAAAATACACATGAAATAATCTAAATTCGTATCGAAATAAATGAACAAAATACCGATAAAATAAAGTAATTTTGAGTGAAAATATATATAGAAAATACACATAAAATAACGTAAATACAAATAAATATATACACTTAAAATGATTTGAATTTGAATGAAAATAGATATAAAAAAATACTTAAAATAAGGCAAATTTATAATAAAATATATATACAAAATATACATAAAATAATGTAGATTTGTCTAAAAATATATATACGAATACACATAAAATAACGTTGATTTCTATAGAAATATATATACATATTACACATGAAATGTTGTAAATACGTATAAAAATATATATACAAAATACACATTAAATAATGTAAATTCGTGTCAAAATAAATAATTAAAATATCAATAAAAGAATGTGTATTTGTATGAATATACATATACAAAATACACATAAAATAACGTAAATTTGTATAAAACTATATATAAAAATACACAAACATAAGTTAAATTTGTATGAAAATAAATATAAAAAATACACATAAAATTAGGTAAATTTGTAAAGAAATACATATACAAAATACACATAAATGAAAATATATAAACAAATACACTTAAATTAACATAAATTTGTATAAAATATATATAAAAAATACTCATTAAATAATGTAAATATGTATAAAAAAATATATATATATACAAAACACAAATATAATCATTTAAAATCGTATTAAAATAAATACACAGAATGTAAATAAAATAATGTAAATTTGTATGAAAATAAAGATGCAAAATACCCATAAAATAACGCATTTTTTTATAAATATACAAAATACACATGAAAGGATGTAAATACGAATAATAATATATATACAAAATACACACTAAATAATGTAAATTCGCGTCAAAATAAATAAACAAAATGTCAATAAAAGAATGTGTATTTGTATGAAAATAAATATACAAAATACACATAAGATAACATAAATTTGTATAAAACTATATACAAAAATACATAAAAATAATTTAAATTTGTATGAAAATAAATATACAAAATACACATAAAATTAGGTAAATTTGTATTGAAATACATATACAAAATACACAAAAAATACTGTAAATTTGAATGAAAATACATAAACAAATACACTTAAAATAACATAAATTTGTATAAAAAAATATATACAAAACACAAATAGAATAATGTAAATCGTATCAAAATAAATACACAGAATATTAAAAAAATAATGTAAATTTGTATGAAAATAAAGAAGCACAATACCCATAAAATAACGCTTTTTTTTTTAAATATATATACAAAAATACACATAATTTTTTTTATTTATATTAAAATAAATATACAAAATACACATATAATATGGTAAATCTGTATTGAAATAGATATGCAAAATACATATAAAACAATGTAAATTTGTTTCAAAATATATATACGAATACACATAAAATAACGTAGATTTGTATAAAAATATGTATACAAAAACGTAAAAAAAATTACTTTGGATAAAAATATATATACAAAACACACATTAAATAATGTAAATGCGTATATAAAATAACCTAAATTTGTATAAAACTATATACAAAAATACACAAAAATAATTTAAATTTGTATGAAAAGAAATATACATATACACATATACACATAAAATTAGGTTAATTTCTATTGAAATACATATACAAAATACACATAAAATAATGTAAATTTGAAAGAAAATATATAAACAAATAAACATATAATAACGTAAATTTGTATGAAATATATATACAAAATACACATTAAATAATGTAAATATGTATAAAAAATATATATACAAAACACAAATAAAATAGTGTAAAATCGTATCAAAATATATACACAGAATATTAATAAAATAATGTAAATTTGTATGAAAATTAAGATGCAAAATACCTATAAAATAACGCATTTTTTATAAAATTATTGATACCAAAATACACATAAAATATTTGAATTTGTATCAAAATAAATATACAAAATGCACAAACAATAAGGTAAATTTGTATTGAAATAGATATGCAAAATACATATAAAATAATGTAAATTTGTTCCAAAATATATATGCGAATACACATAATATAACGTAGATTTCTATAAAAATACATATACAAAATACACATAAAATTAAGTAAATACGTATAAAAAAATGTATACAAAATACACATAAGATAATGTAAATTCGTATAAATATAAATAAACAATATAGCAATAAAAGAATGTGTATTTGTATAAATATAAATATACAAAATGCACATAAAATAACGTAAATTTATATAAAACTATATACATAAGATAACGTAAATTTCTATAAAAACATATGTACAAAAATGAACATAAAATAAATTTGCATAACAATATATATACAAAACACACATTAGATAATAAAAATGAGTATAAAAATATGTATACAAAATACCTATGAAATAATCTAAATTCGTATCGAATTAAATTAAGAAAATACCAATATAATAATGTAATTTTGGATGAAAATATATATACAAAATACTCATAAAATAACCTAAATACAAATACAAATATACGCATAAAATAATTTAAAATTGAATGAAATAAATATACAAAATAAACATAAAATAAGGTAAATTTGTAATTAAATAAATGAAAAAATACACATTAAATAATATAAATTTGTATGAAAATATATATACAAATACACATTAAATAACATGAATTTGTATAAAATTTGTATCAAAATATATACTTATACACACAATAAAATAACGTAATTTTTTTATGAAAAAGTATATACAAAATACACATAAAATAATTTAAATACGTAGAAAAATATATATACAAAAAACACATAAAATAATGTAAATATGTAGAAAATATATAAACAAATACACATAAAATAATGTAAATTTGGATAAAATATATATACAAAATGAACATTAAATAATGTAAATATGTATAAAAAAATATATACAAAAAACACATAGAATAATTTTAAATCGTATCAAAATAAATAAAGAGAATATTAATAAAATAATGTAAATTTGTATGAAAATAAAGATGCAAAAAATCCATATAATAACGCATATTTGCATAAAAATATATATACAAAAAGACATATAAAATAATTAAATTTGTATTAATATAAATATACAAAATGCACTTACAAGAGAGTAAATTTGTATTGAAATAGATATGCAAAATACACATTAATAATGTAAATTTGTATCAAAATATATATACGAATACTCATAAAATAGAGTAAATTTCTATGAAAATATACATACAAAATAGATATACAAAATAAACATATAACTAGTTAAATTTGTATTTAAATACATGTACAAAAAACACCTAAAATAATGTAGATTTGTATGAAATGAAAACAAATACATTTTATATAAAATATATATACAAAATACACATAGAATAATGTAAAATCATATCAAAATAAATACACAGAATATCAATAAAATAATGTAAATTTGTAGGAAAATAAAGATGCAAAAAACCAATAAAATAAAGCATATTTTTATAAAAATACATATACAAAAATACACATAGATTAATCAAATTTGTATTAAAATTAATATACAAAATGCACATACAATAAGGTAAATTTGTATTAAAAAAATATGCAAAATACACATAAAACAATGTAAATTTGTTTCAAAATATATATACGAATACACATAAAATAACGCAGATTTCTATAGAAATATATATACAAAATACACTTGAAATAATGTAAATACGTATAAAAATATATATACAAAATACACATTAAATAATGTTAATTCGTGTCAAAATAAATAAACAAAATATCATGAAAAGAATGTGTATTTGTATGAAAATAGATATACAAAATACACATAAAATAACGTAAATTTGTATAAAACTATAAACAAAAATACACAAAAATAATTTAAACTTGTATGAAAATAAATATACAAAAAACATATAAAATTAGGTAAATTTGTATTGAAATACATATACAAAATACACATAAAATAATGTAAATTTGAATGAAAATATATAAACATATAGACTTAAAATAACGTAAATTTGTATCAAATATATATACAAAAAACACATTAAATAATGTAAATATGTATAAAAATATATATATAAAACACAAATAAAATAATGTATAATCGTATCAAAATAAATACAGAAAATATTAATAAAATAATGTAAATTTGTATGAAAATTAAATTGCAAAATACCCATAAAATAACGCATTTTTTATAAAAATATATATACGAAAAAACATAAAATATTTGATTTTGTATTAAAATAATTAGATATACAAAATACACATAAAATAAGCTAAATTTGAATTGAAATATATGTAGCAAATACATAAAATAATGTAAATTTGTATCAAAATACTTATACAAATACATATATAATAACGTTAATTTGTATAAAAATATTTAAACAAAATACACATAATATAATGTAAATACGTATAAAAAAATGTTCAAAATACACAAATAATCATGTAATTCGTATCAAAATAAATAGACAAAATACCAATAAGATAATGTAAATTTCTATGAGAAAACATATACAAAATACACATAAATAACGCAAATATCAATAAAAATATATATAATATATTTAAATATTTAAAATATTTAATGTATATTTTGTATATAAATTTTATCCAAATTTACGTTATTTTATATGTATTTGTTTATATATTTTCATACTAATTTACATTATTTTATGTGAGTTTTGTATATGTATTTCAATACAAATTTGCCTAACTTTATGTGTATTTTGCATATCTATTTTCAAACAAATTTAAATTATTTTTGTATATTTTTGTATATATTTTTATACAAATTTTAGTTATTTTATTTGATTTTTATATATATATTTTCCTACAAATATACATTCTTTTATTGGAATTTTGTGTATTTAATTTTTTACGAATTTACATTATTTTATGTGTATTTTGTATATATATTTTTCTACGTATTTAAATTATTTTATGTGTATTTTATATATACATTTTCATAAAAAATTACGTTATTTTATTGTGTGTATTCGTATATATTTTGAAACAAATTTTATACAAATTCATGTTATTTTATGTGTATTTGTATATATATTTTCATACAAATTTATATTATTTTATGTGTATTCTTAAATATATTTTATTACAAATTTACCTTTTTTTATGTTTATTTTGTATATTTATTTCATTCAATTTTAAATTATTTAATGTGTATATTTGTATTTGTATTTAGGTTATTTTATGTGTATTTTCTATATATATTTTCATCCAAAATTACATTATTTTATTGTTATTTTCTTAATTTAACTCGATACGAATTTGGATTATTTCATAGGTATTTTGTATACATATTTTTATACTCATTTACATTATCTAATGTGTGTTTTGTATATATTTTTTTATGCAAACTAATTTTATGTGAATTTTTGTACAAATATTTTTATAGAAACTTAAAACGTTATTTTATGTGTATTTTGTATATGTTTTCTCATACAAATTTACATTATTTAATTAGTTTTTTGTTTATTTATTTTGATACGAATGACTTGATTATTTGTGTATTTTGTAAATATTTTTTTATACGTATTTACATTACTTAATATGTATTTTGTTTATATAGTTTTTTTTTTAACAAATTTACGTTATTATATGTGTATTTATTAAAAATATTTTGAAACGAATATCCTTTATTTTATGTATTTTGTTTCAATTCATATTTAGCTTATTTTGTGTGTATTTTGTATATCTATTTTTATACAAATTTAATTACTTCTGTGTATTTTTGTATATAGTTTTATACAAATTTACGTTATTTTATGTGCATTTTGTATATTTATATTTATACAAATACACATTCTCTTATTGGTATTTTGTTTATTTATATTTTACGAATTTACATTATTTTATGTGTATTTTGTATACATTTTTGATTCGTATTTACTTAATTTTATTTGTATTTTGTATATATATATTTATAGAAATCTACGTTATTTTATGTGTATTCGTATATATATTTTGAAACAAATTTACATTGTTTTATATGTTTTTTGCATATCTATTTCAATACAAATTTACCTTATTATATGTGCATTTTGTATATTTATTTTAATACAAATTCAAATACCTTATGTGTATTTTGGTATATATAATTTTATAAAAAATGCGTTATTTTATAGGTATTTTGCATCTTAGTTTTCATACAAATGCACATTATTTTATTAATATTCTGTGTATATATTTTGATACGATTTTATATTATACTATTTGTGTTTTGTATATATTTTTTTATACATATTTTCATTATTTAATGTGTATTTTTTATATATATTTTATACAAATTAACGTTATTTTAAGTGCATTTGTTTATATAATTTCATTCAAATTTACATTATTTTAAGTGTATTTTGTATATGTATTTCAATACAAATTCACCTAATTTTATGTGTATTTTTTATATTTATTTTCATACAAATTTAAATTATTTTTGTGCTTTTTCGTATATACATATAGAGTAAATATCTATGTAAATATATATTCAAAATACATATAAAATTATGTAAATAAGTATAAAAATATATATATCAAATACACCTAAAAAAATGAAAACTCGTATCAAAATAAAAAAACAAAATTCAGATAAAAGAACGTATATTTGTAGGAAAATATATATACAAAATACACATAAAATTACGAAAATTTGAATAAAAATATATACAAAAAAACAAAAAAATAAATTTCAATTTGTATGAAAATAGATATACAAAATACACATATAATTAGTTAAATTTGTATTTAAATACATGTACAAAATACACATAAAATAATGTAAATTTGTATGAAATGAAAACAAATTCACATAAAATAACGTACATTTGTATAATATAGATATACAAAATATACATAGAATAATGTAAAATCGTATCAAAATAAATACACAGAATATCAATAAAATAATGTAATTTTGTATGAAAATAAAGATGCAAAATTCCCATAAAATAAAGCATATTTTTTTTAAAATACATATACAAGAATATACATAGAATAATTTAATTTGTATTAAAATTAATATACAAAATGCACGTACAATAAGGTAAATTTGTATTGAAAAAATATACAAAATGTACATAAAACAATGTATATTTGTTTCAAAATATATATACGAATACACTTAAAATAACGTATATTTCTATACAAATATATATACAAAATACACATGAAATGACGTAAATACGTATAAAAATATATATACACAATATACATTAAATAATGTAAACTCGCATCAAAATATATAAACAAAATATCAATAAAAGAATGTGTATTTGTATAAAAATAGATATACAATATTCACATAAAATATTGTAAATTTGTATAAAACTCTATTAAAAAAATACACAAATTTGTATAAAAATATATATACAAAATACACATAAAACTAGTTAAATTTCTATTGAAATACATATACAAAATACACATAAAATAATGTAAATTTGAATGAAAATATATAAACAAATACACTTAAAATAACGTAAATTTGTATGAAATATATATAGAAAATACACATTAAATAATTTAAATATGTATAAAAAAATATATACAAAACACAAATAGAATAATGTAAAATAGTATCAAAATAAATACACAGAATATTAATAAAATAATGTAAATTTGTATGAAAATAAAGATGCAAAATACCCTTAAAACAACGCATTTTTTATAAAAATATTTATACCAAAATACATATAAAATATTTAAATTTGTATTACAATAAATATACAAAATGCACATACAATAAGGTAAATTTGTATTGAAATAGATATGCAAAATACACATAAAACAATGTAAATTTGTTTCAAAATATATACGAATACACATAAAATAACGTAGATTTCTATAAAAATATATATACAAAATACACATAAAATGAAATAAATACGTATAAAAAAATGTATACAAAATACACATAAAATAATGCAAATTCGTATCAAAATAAATAGCTAAATGCCAATAAAAGAATGTTTACTTGTATAAATATAAATATACAAAATACACATAAAATAACGTAAAATTGTATAAAACTATATACAAAAATAAACAAAAATAATTAAATTTGTTTGAAAATAGATATACAAAAGACACATAAAATAAGCTAAATATGAATTGAAATAAATATAGAAAATACATAAAATAATGTAAATTTGTATCAAAATATATATTCAAATACACATATAATAACGTAAATTTGTACAAAAATATATAAACAAAATACACATTAAATAATATAAATACGTATAAAAGATATGTACGTAATGTAAAAATTTATAAAATTAAAGATGCAAAATACCCATAAAATAACTCATATTTAAAAAAATATATATACAAAAATACACATTAAATAATTGAATTTGTGTTAAAATAAATATACAAAATACACATACAATAAGGCAGATTTTTATTGAAATAGATTTGCAAAAAACACATGAAATAATGAAATTTTTTATCAAAATATATACGAATACACACAATAAAATTACGTAAATTTTTATGAAAATATATATACAAAATACACATAAAATAATGTAAATACATAGAAAAATATATATACAAAATACACATAAAATAATGTAAATTCGTATCAAAATAAATAAACAAAATTTCCTCTCAAAGAATGTATATTTGTAGGAAAATATATATACAAAATACAAATAAAATAACAAAAATTTGTATAAAAATATATACAAAAATACACAAAAATAATTTAAATTTGTTTGATAATAGATGTGCAAAATACACATGAAATTAGGCAAATTTTTATTGAAATACATATACAAAATACACATAAAATAATGTAAATTTGTATGAAAATATATAAACAAATACACATAAGATAACGTAAATTTCCATAAAATATATGTACAAAATATACATTAAATAATGTAAATATGTCTAAAAATATATATACAAAATACAGAGAATAACGTAAAATCGTATCAAAATAAATAAACAGACTATCAATAAAATAATGTAAATTTGTATGAAAATAAAGATGCAAAATACCCATATAATAACGCATATTTGTTTAAAAATATATATACAAAAATACACATAAAATAATTAAATTTGTATCAAAATAAATATACAAAAGGCACATACAATAAAGCAAATTTGTATTGAAATAGATATGCGAAATACACATAAATAATGTAAATTTGTATCTAAATATATATACGAATACACATAAAATAGAGTAAATTTCTATGAAAATATATATTCAAAATACATATAAAATTATGTAAATAAGTATAAAAATATATATATATATATATATATATATATATATATATATATATATATATATATCACATACACCTAAAATAATGAAAATTCGTATCAAAATAAATAAACAAAAGAACGTATATTTGTAGGAAAATAAATATACAAAATACACATAAAATTACGAAAATTTGAAAAAAATATATACTAAAATACACAAAATTAATTTCGATTTGTATGAAAATAGATATACATAATACACATATAATTAGTTAAATTTGCATTTAAATACATGTACAAAATACACATGAAATAATGTAAATTTCTATGAAATGAAAACAAATTCACATAAAATAACGTTCATTTGTATGAAATATATATACAAAATATACATAGAATAATGTAAAATCGTATCAAAATAAATACACAGAATATCAATAAAATAAAGTAAATTTGTATGAAAATAAAGATGCAAAATACTCATAAAATAAAGCATTTTATTGTGAAAATACATATTCAAAAATACACATAGAATAATTAAATTTACATTATTTAACATTTATTTAATTTAATTACTTCTGTGTATTTTTGTATATAGTTTAATACAAATTTACGATATTTTATGTGTATTTTGTATATTTATATTTATACAAATACACATTCTTTTATTGGTATTTTGTTTATTTATTTTGATACGATTTTACATTATTTTATGTGTATTTTGTATTCATTTTTTTATACGTGTTTATTTCATTTTATGTGTATTTTGTATATATTTTTATAGAAATCTACGTTATTTTATGTGTATTCGTATATATATTTTGAAACAAATTTACATTGTTTTATATGTATTTTGCATATCTATTTCAACACAAACTTACAAAAATGCACATAAAATAAAGTAAATTTGCATTAAAATATATATACAAAACACACATTAAATAATGTAAATGCGTACAAAAAATAACCTAAATTTGTATAAAACTATATACAAAAATACTCAAAAATAATTAAAATTTGTATGAAGAGAAATATACAAAATACACATAAAATTAGATAAATTTGTAGTGAAATACATATACAAAATACACATAAAATAATGTAAATTTGAATGAAAATATATAAACAAATACACTTAAATAACGTAAATTTGTATAAAATATATATGCAAGATACACATTAAATAATGTAAATGTCTATAAAAAATATATATACAAAAAATAAATAAAATAATGTAAAATCGTATCAAAATAAATATAGAGAATATTAACAAAATAATGTAAATTTGTATGAAAAGAAAGATGCAAAATTCCCATAAAATAGCGCATTTTTTCTAAAAATATATATACCAAAATACACATAAAATATTTAAATTTGTATTGAAATAAATATACAAAATGCATATACAGTAAGGTAAATTTGTACTGAAAGAGATATTCAAAAATACATATAAAACAATGTAAATTTGTTTCAAAATATATATACGAATACACATAAAATAACGTAAATTTCTATAGAAATATATGTACAAAATACACATGAAATTATGTAAATACGTATAAAAATATATATACAAAATACATATTAAGTAATGTAAATTCGTGTCAAAATAAATAAACAAAATATCATGAAAAGAATGTGTATTTGTATGAAAATAAATAATAGATAATAAATTTCTATGAAATATATATGCAAGATACACATTAAATAATGTAAATATGTATAAAAATATATATATACAAAAAACAAATAGAATAATGAAAAATCGTAACAAAATAAATACACCGAATATTAATAAAATAATGTAAATTTGAATGAAAATAAAGATGCAAAACTCCCATCAAATAGCGCATTTCTTATAAAAATATATATACCAAAATACACATAAAATATTTAAATTTGTATTGAAATAAATATACAAAATGCACATACAATAAGGTAAACTTCTATTGAAAGAGATATGCAAAAATACATATAAAACAATGTAAATTTGTTTCAAAATATATATACGAATACACATAAAATAACGTAGATTTCTATAAAAATATATATATAAAATTCACATAAAATTAAGTAAATACGTATAAAAAAATGTAAACAAAATACACATAAAATAATGTAAACTCGAATCAAAATAAATAAAAATAATACCAATAAAAGAATGTGTATTTGTATGAATATAAATGTACAAAATACACATACAAAATAAACATTAAATAACGTAAATTTGTAATGAAATATATGTACAAAATACACATAAAATAATGTAAATTTATATGAAAATATATATACAAATACACATAAAATACCATGAATTTGTATAAAATTATATATTCAAAATAAATGTTAAATAATGTAAATGCGTATGAAAATATATATACAAAGTACATATAAAATAATGTAAATTCGTATCAATATAAATCAACAAAATACCAGTAAAATAACATATATTTGAATGAAAATAGATTTACAAAATACACATAACATAACTAAAATCTGTATTGAAATATATACAAAAATACATAAAAATAATTTGAGTTTGTATGAAAATAGATATTCAAAATACACATAAACCTAGGTAAATTTCTTTTGAAATATATATACAAAATACCCATAAAATATTGTAAATTTGTGTCAAAATATATAAACAAATACACATAAAATAACTTAAAATAACATAAATATATATCAAATATATATACATAAAACACATTAAATAATGTAAATATGTATAAAAAAATATATACAAAACACTAATAAAATAATGTAAAATCGTATCAAAATAAATACAGAAAATATTAATAAAATAATGTAAATTTGTATGAAAATTAAGATGCAAAATACCCATAAAATAACGCATTTTTCATAAAAATATACATACGAAAAAACATAAAATATTTGATTTTGTATTTAAATAAATAGATATACAAAATACACATAAAATAAGCTAAATTTGAATTGAAATATATATACAAAATACATAAAATAATGTAAATTTGTATCAAAATACTTATACAAATACACATATAATAACGTAAATTTCTATAAAAATATATAAACAAAATACATATTAAATAATGTAAATACGTATAAAAAAATGTACAAAATACACATATAATCATGTAATTCGTATCAAAATAAATAGACAAAATACCAATAAAATAATGTAAATTTCTATGAGAAAACATATACAAAATACACATAAATAACGCAAATATCAATAAAAATATATATAATATAATATATTTTTATACATATTTAAAATATTTAATGTATATTTTGTATATATATTTTATCCAAATTTACGTTATTTTATATGTATTTGTTTATATATTTTCATTTAAATTTGCGTTATTTTATGTATATAGTTTTATATAAATTTACGTTATTTTATGTGCATTTTGTATATTTATATTTATACAAATACACATTCTTTTATTGGTATATTGTTTATTTACATTTATACGAATTTACATTATTTTATGTGTATTTTCTATACATTTTTTTATACGTATTTACTTAATTTTATGTGTATTTTGTATATGTATTTTTATAGAAATCTACGTTATTTTATGTGTATTCGTATATATATTTTGAAACAAATTTACATTATTTTATATGTATTTTCCATATCTATTTCAATACAAATCTACCTTTTTTTTATGCGCATTTTGAATATTTATTTTAATACAAGTTCAAATATTTAAGTGTATTTTGGTATCAATAATTTTATGAAAAATGCGTTATTTTATAGGTATTTTGCATCATAATTTTCATTTTATATGTACTTTGTATATATATTTTTATACGCTCTTACATTATTTAATATTTATTTTGATTATATATTTTTATACAAATTCATGGTATTTTATGTGTATTTGTATATATATTTTCATATAAATTTACATTATTGTATGTGTATTTTGTACATATATTTTATTACAAATCTACCTTATTTTATGTTTATTTTGTATGTGTATTTTGTATATTTATATTTATCCAAATACACATTCTTTTATTGGTATTTTGTTTATTTATTTTAATTCGAATTTACATTATTTTATGTGTATTTTGAATACATTTTTTTATACGTATTTACTTAGTTTTATGTATATTTTGTATATATATTTTTATAGAAATCTACGTTATATATATATATATATATATATATATATATATATATATATATATATATATATATATATATATATATATATATATATATATATATATATATATATATATATATATATATATATATATATATATATATATATATATATATATATATATATATATATTTTATATATATATATATATGTATCTTTGCATATCTCTTTCAATACAAATTTACCTTATTGTATATGCATTTTGAATATTTATTTCAATACAAATTTAAATATTTTATGTGTATTTTGGTATATATTTTTATAAGAAATGCGCTATTTTATGGGAATTTTGCATCTTTTTTTTCATACAAATTTACATTATTTTATTAATATTCGGTGTATTTATTTTGATACGATTTTACATTATTCTATTTGTTTTTTGTATATATATTTTTTATACATATTTACGTTATTTAATGTGTATCTTGCATATATATTTTATACAAATTTATTATCTATTATCTATTTTCATACAAATACACATTTTTTCATGATATTTTGTTTATTTATTTTGACACGAATTTACATTATTTGATATGTATTTTGTATGTATATTTTTATACGTATTTACATAATTTCATTAGAATTTTGTATATATATTTCTATAGA
Organism: Eriocheir sinensis; assembly: GCF_024679095.1. Taxonomy (NCBI): domain Eukaryota; kingdom Metazoa; phylum Arthropoda; class Malacostraca; order Decapoda; family Varunidae; genus Eriocheir; species Eriocheir sinensis. Next base: position 1,564,209 of record NW_026111405.1, on the reverse strand, counting down.
AATCTACTTTATTTTATGTGTATTCGTATATATATTTTGAAACAAATTTACATTGTTTTATATGTGTTTTTCAATATCTCTTTTAATACAAATTTACCTTACTGTATATGCATTTTGTATATTTATTTCAATACAAATTTAAATATTTTATGTGTATTTTGGTATATATATTTTTATAAAAAATGCGATAATTTTTATGAATTTTGCATCTTTATTTTCATACAAATTTACATTATTTTATTGATATTCTGTGTATTTATTTTGATACGATTTTACATTATTCTATTTGTTTTTTGTATATATTTTTTTATACACATTTACATTATTTAATGTGTATCTTGCATATATATTTTATACAAATTTACGTTATTTTAAGTCTATTTGTTTTTTTATGTTCATTCAAATTTACATTTATTTTAATTCGAAATTACATTATTTTATGTGTATTTTGTATACATTTTTTTATACGTATTTACTTAATTTTATGTGTATTTTGTTTATATATTTTTATAGAAATCTACGTTTTTTTATTTGTATTCGTATATATATTTTGAAAAAAATTTACATTGTTTTATATGTATTTTTGCATATCTCTTTCAATACAAATTTACCTTATTGTATGTGCATTTTGTAGATTTATTTCAATGCAAATTTAAATATTTTATGTGTATTTTGGTATATATATTTTTATAAGAAATGCGCTATTTTATGGGAATTTTGCATCTTTATTTTCATACAAATTTACATTATTTTATTAATATTCGGTGTATTTATTTTGATACGATGTTACATTATTCTATTTGTTTTTTGTATATACTTTTTTTATACATATTTACAATATTTAATGTGTATCTTGCATATATATTTTATACAAATTTATTATCTATTATCTATTTTCATACAAATACACATTCTTTTCATGATATTTTGTTTATTTATTTTGACACGAATTTACATTATTTGATATGTATTTTGTAAATATATTTTTATACGTATTTACATAATTTCATATGTATTTTGTATATATATTTCTATAGATATCTACTTTATTTTATGTATATTCGTATATATATTTTGAAACAAATTTACATTGTTTTATATGTATTTTTTAATATCTCTTTCAATACAAATTTACCTTACTGTATATGCATTTTGTATATTTATTTCAATACAAATTTAAATATTTTATGTGTATTTTGGTAAATATATTTTTATAAAAAATACGATAATTTTTGGGAATTTTGCATCTTTATTTTCATACAAATTTACATTATTTTATTGATATTCTGTGTATTTATTTTGATACGATTTTACATTATTCTTTTTGTTTTTTGTATATATATTTTTTATACACATTTACATTATTTAATGAATATCTTGCATATATATTTTATACAAATTTACGTTTTTTTAAGTGTATTTGTTTATATATTTTCATTCAAATTTACATTATTTGATGTGTATTTTGTATATGTATTTCAATACAAATTTACCTAATTTTATGTGTATTTTGTATATCTCTTTTCAAACAAATTTAAATTATTTTTGTGTATTTTTGTATATAGTTTTATACAAATTTAGGTTATTTTATGTACGCATTTACATTATTTAGTGTGTGTTTTGTATATATATATTTTTGCAAATTTACTTTATTTTATGTGCATTTTTGTACAGATATTTTTATAGAAATTTGCGTTATTTGTATATGTTTTCTTATACAAATTTACATTATTTTATTGCTATTTTGTTTATTTATTTTGATACGAATTACATTATTATATGTGTATTGTGTACATATTTTTTATACGTATTTACATTACTTAATGTGTATTTTGTTTATATATTTTTAAACAAATCTACGTTATTATATGTATTTGTATAAATATTTTGATACAGATTTACATTATTTTATGTATTTTGTATGTACATTTCAATTCAAATTTAGCTTATTTTAGCTGTATTTTGTATATAATTTCATACAAATTTAATTACTTCTGTGTATTTTTGTATTTAGTTTTATACAAATTTACGATATTTTATGTGTATTTTGTATATTTATATTTTTACAAATACACATTCTTTTACTGGTATTTTGTTTATTTATTTTGATACGATTTTTATGTATTTTTTTTATTCATTTTTTTATACGTATTTACTTCATTTTATGTGTATTTTGTATATATTTTTATAGAAATCTACGTTATTTTATGTGAATTCGTATATATATTTTAAAACAAATTTACATTGTTTTATATGTATTTTGTATATCTATTTCAATACAAATTTACCTTATAGTATGTGCATTTTTTATATTTATTTTAATACAAATTTTAATATTTTATGTGTATTATGGTATATATATTTTTATAAAAAATGCGTTATTTTACGGCTATTTTGCATCTTTATTTTCATACAAATTTACATTATTTTATTAATATTCTGTGTATTTATCGTTGATTCGATTTTACATTATTCTATTTGTGTTTTGTATATATTTTTTTTATACAGATTTACATTATTTAATTAGTATTTTGTATATATATTTGATACAAATTTACGTTATTTTAAGTGTATATGTTTATATATTTTCATTCAAATTTCCATTATTTTATGTGTATTTTGTATATGTATTTCAATACAAATTTACCTAATTTTATATGTATTTTGTATATTTATTTTCATACAAATTTAAATTATTTTTGTGTATTTTTGTATATAGTTTCATACAAACTTAGGTTATTTTATGAGTTTTTTGTATATCTATTTTCATACAAATACACATTCTTTTATTGATATTTTGTTTATTTATTTTGACGAGAATTTAAATTATTTAATGTGAATTTTGTATATATATTTTTATACGTATTTACATCATTTCATGTGTATTTTGTATATATATTTCTATAGAAATCTACGTTATATTATGTGTATTCGAATATAGATTTTTAAACAAATTTACACTTTTATGTGTATTTTGCTTATTTTTTCAATACAAATTTACCTTATTGTATATGCATTTTGTATATTAATTTTAATACAAATTTAGTTATTCTATGTGTATTTTTGTATATGTATTATTTTTAAAATATGCTTTATTTTAAGGGTATTTTGCACCTTTATTTTCATACAAATTTACGTTATTTTATTGATATTCTGCTCATTCATTTTGATACGATTTGACATTATTCTATGTGTATTTTGTATATATTTTTCATACTAATTTACGTTATTTTATGTGTATTTGTTTATATATTGTGACACAAATTTACAATATTTTATTGGTATTTTGTATATATATTTCAAAAGAAATTTACCTAGTTTTATGTGTATTTTGAATATCTATTTTCATAGAAACTCAAATTATTTTTATGTATTTTTGTATATATTTCAATACAAATTTTAGTTATGTTATGTGTATTTTGTAAATCTATTTTCATTCAAATATATATTATTTTATTGGTATTTTGTTGATTAATATTGATACGAATTTACATTATTTTATATGTACTTTGTATATATATTTTTATACGCAATTAATTTATTTAATATTTATTTTGAATATATAATTTTATACAAATTCATGGTATTTTATGTGTATTAATATATATATTTTCATAAAAATTTACATTATTTTATGTGTATTTTGTACATATATTTCATTACAAATTTACCTTATTTTATGTTTATTTTGTATGTGTATTTTGTACATTTATATTTATACAAATACACATTCTTTTACTGGTATTTTGTTTATTTATTTTGTTTCGAGTTTACATTATTTTATGCGTATTTTGTTTACATTTTTTTATACCTATTTACTTAATTTTATGTGTATTTTGTATATATTTTTATAGAAATCTACGTTATTTTATGTGTATTCGTATATATATTTTGAAACAAATTTACATTGTTTTATATGTATTTTTGCATATCTCTTTCAATAGATGTTTACCTTATTGTATGTGCATTTTGTATATTTATTTCAATACAAATTTAAATATTTTATGTGTATACATGTACAAAAAATACATAAAATAATGTAGATTTGTATGAAATGAAAACAAATACATTTTATATAAAATATATATACAAAATACACATAGAATAATGTAAAATCATATTAAAATAAATACACAGAATATCAAGAAAATAATGTAAATTTGTATGAAAATAAAGATGCAAAATACCCATAAAATAAAGCATATTTTATAAAATACATATACAAAAATACACATAGATTAATCAAATTTGTATTAAAATTAATATACAAAATGCACATACAATAAGGTAAATTTGTATTGAAAAAATATGCAAAATACACATAAAACAATGTAAATTTGTTTCAAAATATATATACGAATACACATAAAATAACGCAGATTTCTATAGAAATAATGTAAATACGTATAAAAATATATATACAAAATACACATTAAATAATGTTAATTCGTGTCAAAATAAACAAAACAAAATATCATGAATAGAATGTTTATTTGTATGAAAATAGATATACAAAATACACATAAAATAACCTAAATTTGTATATAACTATTAACAAAAATACACAAAAATAATTTAAACTTATATGAAAATAAATATACAAAAAACATATAAAATTAGGTAAATTTGTATTGAAATACATATACAAAATACACATAAAATAATGTAAATTTGAATGAAAATATATAAACATATAGACTTAAAATAACGTAAATTTTTATCAAATATATATACAAAAAACACATTAAATAATGGAAATATGTATAAAAAAATATATACAAAACACAAATAAAATAATGTAAAATCGTATCAAAATAAATACAAAAAATATTAATAAAATAACGTAAATTTCTATGAAAATTAAGATGCAAAATAGCCATAAAATAACGAATTTTTATAAAAAACATATATACGAAAAAACATAAAATATTTGATTTTGTATTAAAATAAATAGATATACAAAATACACATAAAATAAGCTAAATTAAATGAAAAATATATACAAAATACACATTGAATAATGTAAAATCGTATCAAAATAAATATACAGAATATCAATAAAATAATGTAATTTTGTATGAAAATAAAGATGCAAAATACCCATAAAATAAAGCATATTTTTTTTAAAAATACATATACAAAAATACACATAGAATAATTAAATTTGTATTAAAATTAATATACAAAATGTGCGTACAATAAGGTAAATTTGTATTGAAAAAATATACAAAATGCACATTAAAGCGTAAATTTGTTTAAAAATCTATATACGAATACACATAAAATAACGTAGATTTCTATAGAAATATATATACAAAATACACATGAAATGATGTAAATACGTATAAAAATATATATATACAAAATACACATTAAATAATTTAAATTCTCGTCAAAATAAATAAACAAAATATCAATAAATGAATGTGTATTTGTATGAAAATAGATATACAAAATACTCATAAAATAACCTAAGTTTGTATAAAACTATATACAAAAATACACAAAAATAATTTAGATTTGTATGAAAATAAATATACAAAATACACATAAAATTAGTTAAATTTGTATTGAAATACATATACAAAATACACATAAAATTTGAATGAAAATATATAAACATATACACTTAAAATAACATAAATTTGTATCAAATATATATACAAAATACTAATTAAATAATGTAAATATGTATAAAAAAATATATACAAAACACAAATAGAATAATGTAAAATCGTGTCAAAATAAATACACAGAATATTAATTAAATTATGTAAATTTGTATGAAAATAAAGATGAAAAATAGCCATAAAATAACGTACTTTTTATAAAAATATATATATACCAAAATACACATAAAATATTAAAATTTGTATTAAAATAAATATAAAAAATGCACACACTGTAAGGTAAATTTGTATTGAAATAGATATGCAAAATACATAAAAAACAATGTAAATTTGTTTCAAAATATATATACGAATACACATAAGATAACGTTGGTTTCTATAAAAAAAAAATATATATACAAAATACACATAAAATGAAGTAAATACGTATAAAAAAATGAATACAAAATACATATGAAAATCGTATCAAAATAAATTAACAAAATACCAGTAAAAGAATATGTATTTGTATAAATATAAATATACAAAATACACATAAAATATCGTAAATTTGTATAAAACTTAATAAAAAAATACACAGAACAAATACACATTCTTTTTTTGGTATTTTGTTTATTTATTTTGTTTCGAATTTATATTATTTTATGTGTATTTTGTTTACATTTTTTATACGTATTTACCTAATTTTATGTGTATTTTGTATATATATTTTTATAGAAATCTACGTTATTTTATGTATTCATATATATTTTGAAACAAATTTTCAATTTCTTATATGTATTTTTGCATATCTCTTTCAACAGAAGTTTACCTTATTGTATGTGCATTTTGTATATTTATTTCAATACAAATTTAAATATTTTATGTGTATTTTGGTATATATATTTTTATAAGAAATGCGCTATTTGATGGGAATTTTGCATCTCTATTTTCATACAAATTTACATTATTTTATTAATATTCGGTGTATTTATTTTGATACGATTTTATTCTCTTTGTTTTTTGTTTATATATTTTTGTGTATTTTTGTATATAGTTTTATACAAATTTAGGTTATTTTATGTACGCATTTACATTATTTAATGTGTGATTTGTATATATATTTTTATGCAAATTTACTTAATTTTATGTGCATTTTTGTACATATATTTTTTTGGAAAATTGCGTTATTTTATGTGTATTTGTATATGTTTTCTCATGCAAATTTACATTATTTTATTGCTATTTTATTTATTTATTTTGATACGAATGAAAATAGATATACAAAATATACATAAAATAAACTAAATATGTATTGAAATATATATACAAAATACATAAAATAATGTAAATTTGTATCAAAATATTTTAACAGATGCGCATAAAATAACGTAAATTTGTTTTAAAATATACAAACTACACATTAAATAATGTAAATATGTATAAAAAAATATATACAAAACACAAATAGAATAATGTAAAATCGTATCAAAACAAATACAGAGAATATTAATAAAACAATGTAAATTTGTATGAAAATAAAGATGCAAAATACCCTTTAAATAATGCATTTTTTTATAAAAATATATATACCAAAATACACATGAAAAAATTAATTTGTATTAAAATAAATATACAAAATACACATACAATAAGGTAAATCTGTATTGAAATAGATATGCAAAATACATATAAAACAAGATAAATTTGTTTCAAAATATATATACGATTACAATAAAATAACGTAGATTTGTATAAAAATATATATACAAAATACACATAAAATGAAGTAAATACGTATAAGAAAATGTATACAAAATACTCATAAAATAATGTAAATTCGTATCAAAATAAATAAACAAAATACCAATAAAAGAATGTGTATTTGTATAAATATAAATATACAAAATACACATAAAATAACGTAAATTTGTATAAAACTATATACAAAAATACTCAGAAGTAATTAAATTCGTATGAAAATATATATACAAAATACAGATAAAATAAGCTAAATTTGAATTGAAATGTATATACAAAATACATAAAATAATGTATATTTGTATCAAAATATTTATAAAAATACATATAATAACGTAAATTTTGATACGATTTTACATTATTCTATTTGTGTTTTGTATATTTTTTTTTATACATATTTACATTATTTAATGTGTATTTTGTATATATATTTCATACAAATTTACGTTATTATATGTGTATTTGTTTATATATTTTCTTTCAAATTTACATTATTTTATGTGTATTTTGTATATGTATTTCAATAGAAATTACCCTAATTTTATGTGTATTTTCTATATTTCTTTTCATACAAATTTAAATTATTTTTGTGTATTTTTGTATATAGTTTTATACATATTTAGGTTATTTTATGTACGCATTTACATTATTTAATGTGTGTTTTGCATATATATTTTTATCCAAAGCTAATTTATTTTCCATTCATTTTAGGACATATTTTTTATAGAAATTAGCGTTATTTTATATGTATTTGTATATGTTTTCTCATACAAATTTACATTATTTTATTGCTTTTTTGTTTATTTAGTTTGATACGAATTACATGATTATATGTGTATTTTGTACATATTTTTTATACGTATTTACATTCCTTAATAAGTATTTTGTTTATATATTTTTAAACAAATTTACGTTATTATATGTATTTTTATAAATATTTTGATACAAATTTACATTATTTTATGTATTTTGTATATACATTTCAATTCAAATTTAGCTTATTTTATCTGTATTTTGTATATCTATTTTCATACGAATTTAATTACTTATGTGTATTTTTGTATATAGTTTTATACAAATTTACGGTATTTTATGTGTATTTTGTATATTTATATTTATTGGTATTTTATTGGTATTTTGTTTATTTATTTTGATACGAATTTACATTATTTTATGTGTATTTTGTATACATTTTTTTATACGTATTTACTTCATTTTACGTGTATTTTTTTAATATATTTTTATACAAATCTACGTTATTTTATGTGTATTCGTATTTATATTTTGAAACAAATTTACATTGTTTTATATGTATTTTGCATGTCTATTTCAATACAGATTTACCTTATTGTATGTGTATTTTGTATATTTATTTTAATACAAATAAATTTTTCTGTGTATTTTTGTATATATATTTAAAAAAAAAGCGTTATTTTATGGGTATTTTGCTTCTTTATTTTCATACAAATTTACATTATTTTATTACATTATTCTATTTGTGTTTTGTATATATTTTTTAATACAAATTTACGTTATTTTAAGTGTATTTGTTTATGTATTTTCATTCAAATTTACAGTATTTTATGTGTATTTTGTATATGTATTTCAATACAAATTTATCTAATTTTATGTGTATTTTGTATATTTATTTTCATACAAATTTCAATTATTTTTGTGTATTTTTGTATATAGTTTTATACAAATTTATGTTATCTTATGTGTATTTTGTATATTTATTTTCATACAAATACACATTCTTTTATTGACATTTTGTTTATTTATTTTGACGCGAATTTACATTATTTAATGTGTATTTTGTATATATATTTTTATACGTATTTACATCCTTTCATGTGTATTATGTATATATATAAAAAATGCGTTTTTTTATGGGTATTTTGCATCTTTATTTTCATACAAATTTACATTATTTTATTTACATTCTGTGTATTTATTTTAATACGATTTTACATTATTCTATTTTTGTTTTGTATATATTTTTTTATACATATTTACATTATTTAATGAGTATTTTTTATATATATTTTATACAAATTTATGGTAATTTAAGTGTATTTGTTTATATATTTTCATTCAAAATTACATTATTTTATATGTATTTTGTATATGTATTTCTGTTCAAATTTACCAAATATTATGAGTAATTTGAATAATAAATTTCATACCAATTTAACTTATTTTGTGTATTTTATATATAGTTTTATACAAATTTACGTTATTTTATGTGTTTTTGTATATGTATTTTCATACAAATAGACATTCTTTTATTAATACTTTAATTATTTATTTTCACACGAATTTACATTATTTCATGTGTATTTTGTATATATATTTTATACGTATTTACAACATTTCATGTGTATTTTGTATATATATTTCTATAGAAATCTACGTTATTTTATGTGTATTCGTATATATATTTTGAAACAAATCTTCATTATTTTATGTGTATTTTGTATATATTTCATTATAAATTTGCCTTATTTTAAGTTTATTTTTATATCTATTTTCATTCAAATTCAAATCATTTTACGTGTATATATTTATTTGTATTTACGTTATTTTATGTGTATTTTCTATATATATTTTCATTCAAAATTACTTTATTTTATCGGTATTTTGTTCATTTATTTCAATACGAATTTAGATTATTTCATGTGTATTTTCTATATATATACATATAGAGTAAATTTCTATGAAAATATATATTCAAAATACATATAAAATTATGTAAATAAGTATAAAAATATATATATCAAATACACCTAAAAAAAATGAAAATTCGTATCAAAATAAATAAATAAAATTCCGATAAAAGAACGTATAATTGTAGGAAAATAAATATACAAAATACACATAAAATTACGAAAATTTGAATAAAAATATATTCAAAAATGCACACAATTAATTTCAATTTGTATGAAAATAGATACTCAAAATACACATATAATTAGTTAAATTTTTATTTAAATACATGTACAAAATTCACATAAAATAATGTAAATTTGTATGAAATGAAAACAAATTCACAAAAAATAACATACATTGGTATAAAATAGATATACAAAATATACATAGAATAATGTAAAATCGTATCAAAATAAATACACAGAACATCAATAAAATAATGTAATTTTGTATGAAAATAAAGATGCAAAATACCCATAAGATAAAGCATATTTTTATAAAAATACATATACAAAGATACACATAGAATAGCTAAATTTGTATTAAAATTAATATACAAAATGCATGTACAATAAGGTAAATTTGTATTGAAAAAATATGCAAAATGCACATAAAACAATGTATATTTGTTTCAAAATATATATACGAATACACATAAAATAACGTATATTTCTATAGAAATATATATACAAAATACACATGAAATGACGTAAATACGTATAAAAATATATATACACAATACACATTAAATAATGTAAATTCGCATCAAAATCAATAAACAAAATATCAATAAAAGAAAGTGTATTTGTATGAAAATAGATATAAAAAATACACATAAAATATTGTAAATTTGTATAAAACTCTATACAAAAATACACAAAAAATAATTTAAATTTGTATATAATATATATACAAAATACACATAAAATAATGTAAATTTGAATAAAAAAATATAAACAAATACACTTAAAATAACGAAAATTTGTATGAAATATATATAGAAAATACACATTAAATAATGTAAATATGTATAAAAAATATATATACAAAACACAAATAGAATAATGTAAAATAGTATCAAAATAAATACACAGAATATTAATAAAATAATGTAAATTTGTATTAAAATAAAGATGGAAAATACCCATAAAACAACGCATTTTTTATGAAAATATATATACCAAAATGCACATAAAATATTTAAATTTGTATTACAATAAATATACAAAATGCACATTCAATAAGGTAAATTTGTATTGAGATAGATATGCAAAATACATATAAAACAATGTAAATTTGTTTCAAAATATACATACGAATACACATAAAATAACGTAGATTTCTATAAAATATATATACAAAATACACATAAAATGAAGTAAATACGTATAAGAAAATGTATACAAAATACACATAAAATAATGTAAATTCGTATCAAAATAAATAAACTAAATGCCAATAAAAGAATATTTACTTGTATAAATATAAATATACAAAATACACATAAAATAACGTAAAATTGTACAAAACTATATACAAAAATAAACAAAAATAATTAAATTTGTATGAAAATAGATATACAATAGACACATAAAATAAGCTAAATTTGAATTGAAATAAATATAGAAAATACATAAAATAATGTAAATTTGTATCAAAATATATATTCAAATACACATATAATAACGTAGATTTGTATAAAAATATATAAACAAAATACACATTAAATAATGTAAATACGTATAAAAGATATGTACGTAATGTAAAAATTTATAAATTTAAAGATGCAAGATACCCATAAAATATCTCATATTTAAAAAAATATATATACAAAAATACACAAAATAATTAAATTTGTATTAAAATAATTATACAAAATACACATACAATAAGGTAGATTTTAATTGAAATAGATATGCAAAAAACACATAAAATAATGAAATTTTTTATCAAAATATATACGAATACACACAATAAAAATACGTAAATTTTTATGAAAATATATATACAAAATACACATAAAATAATGTAAATACATAGAAAAATATATATACAAAATACACATAAAATAATGTAAATTCGTATCAAAATAAATAAAAAAAATTTCCTCTAAAAGAATGAATATGTGTAGGAAAATATTTATACAAAATACAAATAAAATAAAAAAAATTTGTATAAAGATAATACAAAAATACACAAAAATAATTTAAATTTGTTTGAAAATAGATATGCAAAATACAAATGAAATTAGGCAAATTTTTTTTGAAATACATATAAAAAATACACATAAAATAATGTAAATTTGTATGAAAATATATAAACAAATACACATAAGATAACGTAAATTTCCATAAAATATATGTACAAAATATACATTAAATAATGTAAATATGTCTAAAAATATATATACAAAATACACAGAATAACGTAAAATCGTATCAAAATAAATAAACAGACAATCAATAAAATAATGTAAATTTGTATGAAAATAAAGATGCAAAATACCCATATAATAACGCATATTTGTTTGAAAATTTATATACAAAAATAAACAAAAAATAATTAAATTTGCATCAAAATAAATATACAGAACGCACATACAATAAAGAAAATTTGTATTGAAATGGATATGCGAAATACACATAAATAATGTAAATTTATATCAAAATATATATACGAATACACATAAAATAGAGTAAATTTCTATGAAAATATATATTCAAAATACATATAAAATTATGTAAATAAGTATAAAAATATATATATCAAATACACCTAAAATAATGAAAACTCGTATCAAAATAAATAAACAAAATTCCGATAAAAGAACGTATATTTGAAGGAAAATAAATATACAAAATTTACATAAAATTACGAAAATTTGAATAAAAATATATACTAAAATACACAAAATTAATTTCAATTTGTATGAAAATAGATATACATAATACACATATAATTATTTAAATTTGTATTTAAATACATGTACAAAATACACATAAAATAGTGTAAATTTGTATGAAATGAAAACAAATTCACATAAAATAACGTTCATTTGTATGAAATACATATGCAAAATATACATAGAATAATGTAAAATCGTATCAAAATAAATACACAGAATATCAATAAAATAATGTAAATTTGTATGAAAATAAAGACGCAAAATACCCATAAAATAAAGCATTTTTTTATTAAAATACATATACAAAAATACACATAGAATAATTAAATTTGTATTAAAATTAATATACAAAATGCACGTACAATAAGGTAAATTTATATTGAAAAAATATGCAAAATGCACATAAAACAATGTATATTTGTTTCAAAATATATATACGAATACACATAAAATAACATATATTTCTATAGAAATATATATACAAAATACACATGAAATGACGTAAATACGAATAAAAATATATATACACAATACACATTAAATAATGAGAATTCGCGTCAATATAAATAAATAAAATATCGATAAAAAATGTGTATTTGTATGAAAATAGATATACAAAATACACATAAAATATTTTAAATTTATATAAAACTCTTTTTATAAAAATATATATACCAAAATAATAAATATTTAAAATTTGTATTACAATAAATATACAAAATGCACATACAATAAGAAAGATTTATATTGAAATAGATATGCTAAATACATATAAAACAATGTAAATTTGCTTCAAAATATTTCAATTTTTTATATGTATTTTTGCATATCTCTTTCAACAGAAGTTTACCTTATTGTATGTGCATTTTGTATATATATTTCATTACAAATTTAAATATTTTATGTGTATTTTGGTATATATATTTTTATAAGATATGCGCTATTTGATGGGAATTTTGCATCTTTATTTTCATACAAATTTACATTATTTTATTAATATTCTGTGTATTTATTTTGATACGATTTTACATTATTCTATTTGTTTTTTGTATATATTTTTTTATACATATTTACATTATTTAATGTGTATCTTGCATATATAATACATACAAATTTATTATCTATTATTTATTTTCATACAAATACACATTCTTTTCATGATATTTTGTTTATTTATTTTGTCACGAATTTACATTACTTAATATGTATTTTATATATATATTTTAATACGTAGTTACATAATTTCATGTGTATTTTGTATATATATTTCTATAGAAATCTATGTTATTTTATGTGTATTCGTATATATATTTTGAAACAAATTTCCACTGTTTTATTTGTATTTTGCGTTTTTTTTCAATACAAATTTACCTTATTGTATGTGTGCATTTTGTATATTAATTTTAATACAAATTTAATTATTCTATGTGTATTTTTTATATGTATTTTTAAAAAAAAATATGCTTTATCTTATGGGTATTTTGCATCTTTATTTTCATACAAATTTAAATTATTTTATTGATATTCTGTGTACTTATTTTGATACGATTTTACATTATTCTATGTATAACAAAAATAAATACAGAATACACAAAAATAGATATGCAAAATACATATAAACAATGTAAATTTGTTTCAAAATATAAATACGAATACACATGAAATAAGGTAGATTTCTATAAAAATATATATACAAAATACACATAAAATTAAGTAAATACGTATAAAAAAATGTATACAAAATACACATAAAATAATGTAAATTAGTATCAAAATAAATAAACAAAATACCAATAAAAGAATGTGTATTTGTATAAATATATATATACAAAATACACATTAAATAATATAAATTTGTTTAAAACTATACAAAATACACATGAAATGATGTAAATACGTAAAAAAAATATATATACAAAATACACATTAAATAATGTAAATTCGCGTCGAAATAAATAAACAAAAAATCAATAAAAGAATGTGTATTTGTATGAAAATAGATATACAAAATACACATAAAATAACCTAAATTTGAATTAAACTATATACAAAAATACACAAAAATATTTTAAATTTTAATTTACCTTATTGAATTTGCATTTTGTATACTTATTTTAATACAAATTCAAATATTTTATGTGTATTTTGGTATATATAATTTAAAAAAAAATGCGTTATTTTATAGGTATTTTGCATCTTAGTTTTCATACAAATGTACATTATTTTATTAATATTCTGTGTATATATTTTGATACGATTTTATATTATACTATTTGTGTTTGGTATATATTTTTTTATACATGTTTTCATTATTAAATATTTATTTTTTATATATATTTTAAACAAATAAACGTTATTTTAAGTGTATTTGTTCATATAATTTCATTCAAATTTACATTATTTTAAGTGTATTTTGTATATGTATTTAAATACAAACTTAGTAATTTTATGTGTATTTTGTATATTTATTTTCATACAAATTTAAATAATTTTTGTGTTTTTTGTATAAACATATAGAGTAAATTTCTATGATAATATATATCCAAAATACATATAAAATTATGTAAATAAGTATAAAAATATATATATCAAATACACCTAAAAAAAATAAAATTCGTTTCAAAATAAATAAACAAAATTCCGAGAAAAGAACGTATATTTGTAGGAAAATAAATATACAAAATACACATAAAATTACGAAAATTTGAATAAAAATATATACAAAAAAACAAAAAAATAAATTTCAATTTGTATGAAAATAGATATACAAATTAGTTAAATTTGTATTTAAATACATGTACAAAATACACGTAAAATAATGTAAATTTGTATGAAATGAAAACAAATTCACATAAAATAACGTACATTTGTATAAAATAGATATACAAAATATACATAGAATAATGTAAAATCGTATCAAAATAAATACACAGAATATCAATAAAATAATGTAATTTTGTATGAAAATAAGGATGCAAAATACCCATCAAATAAAGCATATTTTTTTACAAATACATATACAAAAATACACATAGAATAATTAAATGTGTATTAATATTAATATACAAAATGCACGTACAATAAGGTAAATGTGTATTTGTATGAAAATAGATATACAAAATACACATAAAATTAGGTAAATTTGTATTGAAATACATATACAAAATACACATAAAATAATGGAAACTTGAATGAAAATATATAAACATGTACACTTAAAATAACGTAAATTTGTATCAAATATATATACAAAAAACACATTAAATAATGTATATATATATAAAAAAAATATATACAAAACACAAATTGAATAATGTAAAATCGTATCAACAATAAATACACAGAATATTAATAAAATAATGTAAATTTGTATGAAAATAAAGATGCAAAATAGCCATAAAATAACGCATTTTCTATAAAAATATATATACCAAAATACACATAAAATATTAAAATTTGTATTAAAATAAATATAAAAAATGCACATACTATAAGGTAAATTTGTATTGAAATAGATATGCAAAATACATATAAAACAATGTAAATTTGTTTCAAAATATATATACGAATACACATAAAATAATGTAGATTTCTATAAAATTATATGCACATAAAATGAAGTAAATACGTATAAAAAATGAATACAAAAAAAACATAAAAATCGTATCAAAACAAATAAACAAAATACCAGTAAAAGAATGTGTATTTGTATAAATATAAATATACAAAATACACATAAAATATCGTAAATTTGTATAAAACTATATACAAAAATACACAGAAGTAATTAAATTTGTATGAAAAATTATATACAAAATACAGCTAAAATAAGCTAAATTTGATTTGAAATGTACATACAAAATACATAAAATAATGTAAATCTGTATCAAAATATTTATACAAATACATATAATAACGTAGATTTGTTTAAAAATATATAAACAAAATACACATTAAGTAATGTAAATACGTATAAAAAAATATGTACAAAATACATATATAATCATGTAATTTGTATCAAAATAAATAAACAAAATAGCAATAAAATAATGTAAATTTGTATGAGAAAACATATACAAATAACGCAAATTTCTATAAAAATATATGTACAAAAATGCACATAAAATAAAGTAAATTTGCAAAAAAATATATATACAAAACACACTATATAATGTAAATGCGTACATAAAATAACCTAAATTTGTATAAAACTATATACAAAAAAACACAAAAATAATTTAAATTTGTTTGAAAAGAAATATACAAAATACACATAAAATTAGGTAAATTTGTATTGAAATACATATACAAAATACACATCAAATAATGTAAATTTGAATGAAAATATATAAACAAATACACTTAAAATAACGTAAATTTGTATAAAATATATATGCAAGATACACATTAAATAATGTAAATGTATAAAAAAATATATACAAAAAACAAATAGAATAATGTAAAATCGTATCAAAATAAATACACAGAATATTAATAAAATAATGTAAATTTGTATGAAAATAAAGATGCAAAATTCCCAAAAATTATCGCATTTTTTATAAAAATATATTTACCAAAATACACATAAAATATTTAAATTTGTATTGAAATAAATATACAAAATGCATATACAGTAAGGTAAATTTGTATTGAAAGAGATATTCAAAAATACATATAAAACAATGTAAATTTGTTTCAAAATATATATACGAATACACATAAAATAAAGTAGATTTCTATAGAAATATATATACAAAATACATATGAAATTATGTAAATACGTATAAAAATATATATACAAAATACATATCAAATAATGTAGATTCGTTTCAAAATAACTAAACAAAATATCATGAAAAGAATGTATATTTGTATGAAAATAGATAATAGATAATAAATTTGTATAAAATATATATGCAAGATACACATTAAATAATGTAAATATGTATAAAAAAGGATATACAAAAAACAAATAGAATAATGTAACATCGTATCAAAATACACCGAATATTAATAAAATAATGTAAATTTGTATGAAAATAAAGATGCAAAATTCCCATAAAATAGCGCAATTCTTATAAAAATATATATACCAAAATACACATAAGTTATTTAAATTTGCATTGAAATAAATATACAAAATGCACATACAATAAGATAAATTTGTATTGAAAGAGATATGCCTAAATACATATAAAACAATGTAAATTTGTTTCAAAATATATACGAATACAAATAAAAAAAAAATAAATTTCTATAAAAATATATATATATACAAAATACACATAAAATTAAGTAAATACGTATAAAAAACTGTATACAAAATACACATAAAATAATGTAATTTCGAATTAAAATAAATGTAAATTTGAATGAAAATATAAAAACAAATACACTTAAAATAACGTAAATTTGTATAAAATATATATGCAAGATTCACATTAAATAATGTAAATGTGTATAAAAAAATATATACAAAAAACAAATAGAATAATGTAAAATCGTATCAAAATAAATACACCGAATATTAATAAAATAATGTAAATTTGTATGAAAATAAAGATGCAAAATTCCCATAAAATAGCGCATTTCTTATAAAAATATATATACCAAAATACACATAAGATATTTAAATTTGCATTGAAATAAATATACAAAATGCACATACAATAAGATAAATTTGTATTGAAAGAGATATGCAAAAATACATATAAACAATGTAAATTTGTTTCAAAATATATATACGAATACAAATAAAAAAACGTAGATTTCTATAAAAATATATATACAAAATACACATAAAATTAAGTAAATACGTATAAAAAAATGTATACAAAATACACATAAATAGTGTAATTTCGAAATAAAATAAATGTAAATTTGAATGAAAATATAAAAACAAATACACTTAAAATAACGTAAATTTGTATAAAATATATATGCAAGATACACATTAAATAATGTAAATGTGTATAAAATAATATATACAAAAAACAAATAGAATAATGTAAAATCGTATCAAAATAAATACACAGAATATCAATAAAATAATGTAAATTTGTATGAAAATAGATACAAAATTCACAAAAATTATCGCATTTTTTATAAAAATATATATACCAAAATACACATAAAATATTTAAATTTGTATTGAAATAAATATACAAAATTCATATACAGTAAGGTAAATTTGTATTAAAAGAGATATTCAAAAATACATATAAAACAATGTAAATTTGTTTCAAAATATATATACGAATACACATAAAATAAAGTAGATTTCTATAGAAATATATATACAAAATACATATGAAATTATGTAAATACGTATAAAAATATATATACAAAATACATATCAAATAATGTAAATTCGTGTCAAAATAAATAAACAAAATATCATGTAAAGAATGTATTTGTATAAAATAGATAATAGATGATAAATTTGTATGAAATATATATGCAAGATACGCATTAAATAATGTAAATATATATATATATATATATATATATATATATATATATATATATATATATATATATATATATATATATATATATATATATATATATATATATATATATATATATATATATATATATATATATATATATATATATATATATATATATATATATATATATATATATATATATATATATTTTTTTATTTATTTATTTTATTTTTTTTACGTTGTTGCCTATTGCGCCGGAAGGCATCTTCCCGGTGGGGCCTGATGGTCGGCCCAAGGCTTCTTCCAGGTGGGGCCTGATGGTCGGCCCAGCCCGATCTGGCGCAGGCGAGTGTTTATAGTGGCGCCATCGTGCATTGGCTCATGCTGCCCCCCGGAACTCGTACTTGATTCACTTGGACGGCTTCCTCTAGAGTCCGGGTTGATGGGTGGTCTTCAGGACAGCATGTGGGTAGTTTTAAGCCACTCGGCGGTGACCGAAAAATCCGATTGGTAGCGTGAGGATTCAAACCCGCGTCGTCCATCACGCGGCGAATGTGGGTCCAGAACGCTATCACTTCGGCCACCGCCTACCATAATATGTATAAAAAAAAGTATATACAAAAAACAAATAGAATAATGTAAATTCGTATCAAAATAAATACACCGAATATTAATAAAATAATGTAAATTTGTATGAAAATAAAGATGCAAAATTCCCATAAAATAGCGCATTTCTTATAAAAATATTTATACCAAAATACACATAAAATTTTTAAATTTGTATTGAAATAAATATACAAAATGCACATACAATAAGGTAAATTTGTATTGAAAGAGATATGCAAAGATACATATAAAACAATGTAAATTTGTTACAAAATATATATACGAATACAAATGAAAAAAAGAAAATTTCCATAAAAATATATATACAAAATACACATACAATTAAGTAAATACTTATAAAAAAATGTATACAAAATACACATAAAATAATGTAAATTCGATTTAAAATAAATAAACAAAATACCCATAAAAGAATGTGTATTTGTATAAATATAAATATACAAAATACATATACAAAATAAACATAAAATAAGGTAGATTTGTAATAAAACATATGTACAAAATACACATAAAATAATGTAAATTTATATGAAAATATATATACAAATACATATAAAATACCATGAATTTGTATAAAAATATATATTCAAAATAAATATTAAATAATGTAAAAGCGTTTAAAAATATATATACAAAGTACATATAAAATAATGTAAATTCGTATCAATATAAATCAACAAAACACCAATAAAATAATATATATATGAATGAAAATAAATTTACAGAATACACATAACATAAATAAAATTTGTATTAAAATATATACAAAAATACATAGAAATAATTTGAGTTTGTATGAAAATAGATATACAAAATACACATAAAACTATGTAAATTTCTTTTGAAATGTATATAGAAAATAGCCATAAAATATTGTAAATTTGCGTCAAAATATATAAACAAATACACATAAAATAACGTAAATTTGTATGAAAAATATATACAAAATACACATAGAATAATGTTAATTCGTATCAAAATGAATGAGCAGAATATCAATAAAATAATGTAAATTTTTATGAAAATAAAGAAGCAAAATACCCAAAAAATAAAGCATATGTTTATAAAAATACAGATACAAAAATACACATCGAATAATTAAATTTATATTAAAATTAATATACAATATGCGTATATAATAAGGTAAATTTGTATTGAAAAAATATGCAACATACACGTTTACTCAAACAAATTTATATTATTTTATTGGAATTTTGTTTATTTATTTTGATACGAATTACATGATTATATGTGTATTTTGTACAAATTTTTTTTATACGTATTTACATTATTTAATGTGTATTTTGTTTATATATTTTCATACAAATTTACGTTATTATATGTGTATTTGTATAAATATTTTGATACAAATTTACTTTATTTCATGTATTTTGTATATATATTTCAATTCAAATTTAGCTTATTTTGTGTGTATTTTGTATATATTTTCATACAAATTTAGTTACTTCTGTGTATTTATGTATATAGTTTTTTTTATAAATTTACGTTATTTTATGTGTATTTTGTATTTTTATATTTATACAAATACACATTCTTTTATTGGTATTTTGTTTATTTATTTTGATACGAATTTACATTATTTTATGTGTATTTTGTATACATTTTTTTATACGTATTTACTTCATTTTATGTGTATTTTGTATATATATATTTATAGAAATCTACGTTATTTTATGTGTATTCGTATACATATTTTGAAACAAATTTACATTGCTTTATATGTATTTTGCGTATCTATTTCAGTACAAATTTACCTTATTGTATGTGTTTTTTATATATTTATTTTAATACAAATCAAATTTTTTTATGTGTATTTTGATATATATATTTTTATAAATAAAAAAATGCGTTATTTTATGGGTATTTTGCCTCTTTATTTTCATACAAATTTACATTATTTTATTAATATTCTGTGTATTTATTTTGATACGATTTTACATTATTCTATTTGTGTTTTGTAAATATTTTTTTATACAAATTTACGTTATTTTAAGTGTATTTGTTTATGTATTTTCATTCAAATTTACATTATTTTATGTGTATTTTGTATATGTATTTCCATACAAATTTACCTAATTATATGTGTATTTTGTATATATATTTTCATACAAATTTAAAATATTTTTGTGTATTTTTGTATATAGTTTTATACAAATTTAGGTTATTTTATGTGTATTTTGAATATCTATTAAATATAAATACAAAATACATATGAAATTATGTAAATACGTATAAAAATATAAATACAAAATACATATCAAATAATGTAAATTCGTGTCAAATAAATAAACAAAATATCATTAAAAGAATGTGTATTTGTATGAAAATAGATAATAGATAATAAATTTGTATGAAATATATATGCAAGATACACATTAAATAATGTAAATATGTATAAAAAAAAAGTATATACAAAAAACAAATAGAATAATGTAACATCGTATCAAAATACACCGAATATTAATAAAATAATGTAAATTTGTATGAAAATAAAGATGCAAAATTCCCATAAAATAGCGCATTTCTTATAAAAATATATATACCAAAATACACATAAGATATTTAAATTTGCATTGAAATATATATACAAAATGCACATACAATAATATAAATTTGTATTGAAAGAGATATGCAAAAATACATATAAAACAATGTAAATTTGTTTCAAAATATATATACGAATACAAATAAAAAAACGTAGATTTCTATAAAATATATATACAAAATACACATAAAATTAAGTAAATACGTATAAAAAAAATGTATACAAAATACACATAAAATAATGTAATTTCGAATTAAAATAAATGTAAATTTGAATGAAAAAATAAAAACAAATACACTTAAAATAACGTAAATTTGTATAAAATATATATGCAAGATACACATTAAATAATGTAAATGTGTATAAAAAAATATATACAAAAAACAAATAGAATAATGTAAAATCGTATCAAAATAAATACACAGAATATCAATAAAATAATGTAAATTTGTATGAAAATAAAGATGCAAAATTCCCAAAAATTATCGCATTTTTTATAAAAATATATATACCAAAATACACATAAAATATTTAAATTTGTATTGAAATAAATATACAAAATGCATATACAGTAAGGTAAATTTGTATTAAAAGAGATATTCAAAAATACATATAAAACAATGTAAATTTGTTTCAAAATATATATACGAATACACATAAAATAAAGTAGATTTCTATAGAAATATATACAAAATACATATGAAATTATGTAAATACGTATAAAAATATATATACAAAATACATATCAAATAATGTAAATTCGTGTCAAAATAAATAAACAAAATACCATGTAAAGAATGTGTATTTGTATAAAAATAGATAATAGATGATAAATTTGTATTAAATATATATGCAAGATACTCATTAAATAATGTAAATATGTATAGAAAAAGTATATACAAAAAACAAATAGAATAATGTAAATTCGTATCAAAATAAATACACCGAATATTAATAAAATAATGTAAATTTGTATGAAAATAAAGATGCAAAATTCCCATAAAATAGCGCATTTCTTATAAAAATATATATACCAAAACACACATAAAATTTTTAAATTTGTATTGAAATAAATATACAAAATGTACATACAATAAGGTAAATTTGTAATGAAAGAGATATGCAAAAATACATATAAAACAATGTAAATTTGTTTCAAAATATATATACGAATACAAATAAAAAAAAAGTAGATTTCCATAAAAATATATATACAAAATACACATAAAATTAAGTAAATACGTATAAAAAAATGTATACAAAATACACATAAAATAATGTAAATTCGATTTAAAATAAATAAACAAAAAACCAATAAAAGAATGTGTATTTGGATAAATATAAATATACAAAATACATATACAAAATAAACAGAAAATAAGGTAGATTTGTAATAAAATATATGTACAAAATACACGTAAAATAATGTAAATTTATATGAAAATATATATACAAATACATATAAAATAACATGAATTTGTATAAAAATATTTATTCAAAATAAATATTAAATAATGTAAAAGCGTATAAAAATATATATACAAAGTATATACAAAATAATGTAAATTCGTATCAATATAAATCAATAAAACACCAATAAAATAATATATATATATGAATGAAAAAAAATTTACAGAATACACATAACATAACTAAAATTTGTATTAAAATATATACAAAAATACATAGAAATAATTTGAGTTTGTATGAAAATAGATATACAAAATACACATAAAACTAGGTAAATTTCTTTTGAAATGTTTATACAAAATAGCCATAAAATATTGTAAATTTGCGTCAAAATATGTAAACAAATACACATAAAATAACGTAAATTTGTACGAAAAATATATACAAAATACACATAGAATAATGTCAATTCGTTTCAAAATGAATGAGCAGAATATCAATAAAATTATGTAAATTTTTATGAAAATAAAGATGCAAAATACCCAAAAAATAAAGCATATGTTTATAAAAATACAGAAACAAAAATACACATCGAATAATTAAATTTGTATTAAAATTAATATACAAAATGCGTATATAATAAGGTAAATTTGTATTGAAAAAATATGCAACATACACGTTTACTCATACAAATTTATATTATTTTATTTCTATTTTGTTAATTTATTTTGATACGAATTACATGATTATATGTGTATTTTGTACATATTTTTTATACGTATATACATTACTTAATGTGTATTTTGTTTGTATATTTTTAAACAAATTTACGTTATTATATGTATTTGTATAAATATTTTGATACAAATTTACATTATTTTTTGTATTTTGTATATATATTTCAATTCAAATTTAGCTTATTTTATCTGTATTTTGTATATCTATTTTCATACAAATTTAATTACATCTGTGTATTTTTGTATATAGTTTTATATAAATTTACGTTATTTTATGTGTATTTTGTATATTTATACTTATACAAATACACATTCATTTATTGGTATTTATACGTATTTACTTCATTTTATGTGTATTTTGTATATATATTTTTATAGAAATCTACGTTATTTTATGTGTATTCGTATATATATTTTGAAACAAATTTACATTGTTTTATATGTATTTTGCATATCTATTTGAATACAAATTTACCTTATTGTATGTGCA
The DNA here is from genome assembly GCF_024679095.1 of Eriocheir sinensis. Lineage (NCBI taxonomy): Eukaryota > Metazoa > Arthropoda > Malacostraca > Decapoda > Varunidae > Eriocheir > Eriocheir sinensis. The sequence continues at coordinate 1,538,943 of NW_026111405.1, read as the reverse complement.
TTTTGTATATTTATTTTAATACAAATTTTAATATTTTATGTGTTTTTTGGTATATATATTTTTATAAAAAAAAAAGTTATTTTATGGGTATTTTGCATCTTTATTTTCAAAGAAATTTAGATTACTTTATTAATATTCTGTGTATTTATTTTGGTACGATTTTACATTATCCTATTTGTGTTTTGTATATATTTTTTTTATACATATTTACATTATTTAATGTGTATTTGTTTATGTATTTTAATTCAATTTTACATTATTTTATTTTTTTTTTTTATATTTATTTAAATAAAAATTTACCTAGTTTTATGTGTATTTTGTATATTTATTTTCATTCAAATTTAAATTATTTTGTGTATTTTCGTATATAGTTTTATACAAATTTATGTGATCTTATGTGTATTTTGTATATTTATTTTCATACAAATACACATTCTTTTATTGACATTTTGTTTATTTATTTTGACGCGAATTTACAGTATTTAATGTGTATTTTGTATATATATTTTCATACGTATTTACATCCTTTCATGTGTATTATGTATATATATTAAAAATGCGTTATTTTATGGGTATTTTGCATCTTTTCATACAAATTTACATTATTTTATTTACATTCTTTGTATTTATTTTAATACGATTTACATTATTCTATTTGTGTTTTGTATATATTTTATACATATTTACATTATTTAATGAGTATTTTTTATATATTTATACAAATTTATGTTAATTTGTTTATTTGTTTATATTTTCATTCAAATTAACATTATTTTATGTGTATTTTGTATATGTATTTTTACAAATTTACCTAGTTTTATGTGTATTTTATATATTTATTTTCATACAAATTTAACTTATTTTGTGTATTTTATATATATATTTTATACAAATTTACGTTATTCTATGAATTTTGTATATATATTTTATACACATTCTTTTTATTGATATTTTAATTATTTATTTTGACACGAATTTACATTATTTAATGTGTATTTTGTATATATATTTTATACGTATTTACAACATTTCATGTGTATTTTGTATATATATTTCATAGAAATTCAAATATTTTATGTGTATTCGTATATATATTTTGAAACAAATTTACATTATTTTATGTATTTTATATATATATATATATATATATATATATATATATATATATATATATATATATATATATATATATATATATATATATATATATATATATATATATATATATATATATATATATATATATATATATATATATATATATATATATATTTTCATTCAAAATTACATTATTTTATTGGTATTTTGTTCATTTATTTCGATACGAATTTAGATTATTTCATGTGTATTTTCTATACATATACATATAGAGTAAATTTCTATGAAAATATATATTCAAAATACATATAAAATTATGTAAATAAGTATAAAAATATATATCAAATACACCTAAAAAAAAATGAAAATTCGTATCAAAATAAATAAATAAAATTCCGATAAAAGAACGTATATTTGTAGGAAAATAAATATACAAAATACATATAAAATTACGAAAATTTGAATAAAAATATATAAAAAAATACACACAATTAATTTCAATTTGTATGAAAATAGATACACAAAATACACATATAAATAGGTAAATTTGTATTTAAATTCATGTACAAAATTCACCTAAAATAATGTAAATTTGTATGAAATGAAAACAAATTCACATAAAATAACGTACATTGGTATAAAATAGATATACAAAATATACATAGAATAATGTAAAATCGTATCAAAATAAATACACAGAATATCAATAAAATAATGTAATTTTGTATGAAAATAAAGATGCAAAATACCCATAAAATAAAGCATATTTTTATAAAAATACATATACAAAAAAACACATAGAATAGCTAAATTTGTATTAAAATTAATATACAAAAAGCACGTACAATAAGGTAAATTTGTATTGAAAAAATATGCAAAATGCACATAAACCAATGTATATTTGTTTCAAAATATATATACAAATACACATAAAATAACGTATATTTCTATAGAAATATATATACAAAATACACATGAAATGTCGTAAATACGTATAAAACTATATATACACAATACACATTAAAAAATATAAATTCGCATGAAAAAAAATAAACAAAATATCAATAAAAGAATGAGTATATGTATGAAAATAGATATACAAAATACACATAAAATATTGTAAATTTGTATAAAACTCTATACAAAAATACACAAAAAATAATTTAAATTTGTATAAAATATATATACAAAATACACATGAAATTTGGTAAATTTCTATTGAAATACATATACAAAATACACATAAAATAATGTAAATTTGAATAAAAATATATAAACAAATACACTTAAATAACGAAAATTTGTATGAAATATATATAGAAAGTACACAATAAATAATGTAAATTTGTTTAAAAAAAATATATACAAAACACAAATAGAATAATGTAAAATAGTATCAAAATAAATACACAGAATATTAATAAAATAATGTAAATTTGTATGAAAATAAAGATGCAAAATACTCATAAAACAGCGCATTTTTTATGAAAATATATATACCAAAATGCATATAAAATATCTAAATTTGTATTACAATAAATATACAAAATGCACATACAATAAGGTAAATTTGTATTGAAATAGATATGCAAACTACATATAAAACAATGCAAATTTGTTTCAAAATATACATACGAATACACATAAAATAACGTAGATTTCTATAAAGTATATATACAAATACACATAAAATGAAGTAAATACGTATAAGAAAATGTATACAAAATACACATAAAATAATGTATATTCGTATCAAAATAAATAAACTAAATGCCAATAAAAGAATGTTTACTTGTATAAATATAAGTATACAAAATACACATAAAATAACGTAAAATTGTATAAAACTATATACAAAAATAAACAAAAATAATTAAATTTGTATGAAAATAGATATACAAAAGACACATAAAATAAGCTAAATTTGAATTGGAATAAATATAGAAAATACATAAAATAATGTAAATTTGTATCAAAATATATATTTAAATACACAAATAAGAACGTAAATTTATATAAAAATATATAAACAAAATACACATTAAATAATGTAAATACGTATAAAAGATGTGTACGTAATGTAAAAATTTATAAAATTAAAGATGCTAAATACCCATAAAATATCTCATATTTAAAAAAAAATATATACAAAAATACACATAAAATAATTAAATTTGTATTAAAATAAATATACAAAATACACATACAATAAGATAGATTTTAATTGAAATAGATATTCAATAAACTTATAAAATAATGAAAATTTTTATCAAAATATACACGAATACACACAATAAAATTACGTAATTTTTTATGAAAATATATATACAAAATACACATAAAATAATGTAAATACATAGAAAAATATATATACAAAATACACATAAAATAATGTAAATTCGTATCCAAATAAATAAACAAAATTTCCTCTAAAAGAATGTATATGTGTAGGAAAATATAAATACAAAATGCAAATAAAATAAAAATAAATTGTATAAAAATAATACAAAATTAGGCAAATTTTAATTGAAATACATATACAAAATACACATAAAATAATGTGAATTTGTATGAAAATATATAAACAAATATACATAAGATAACGTAAATTTCCATAAAATATATGAACAAAATATACATTAAATAATGTAAATATATCTAAAATATATATACAAAATACACAGAATAACGTAAAATCGTATCAAAATAAATAAACAGACAATCAATAAAATAATGTAAATTTGTATGAAAATAAAGATGCAAAATACCCATATAATAACGCATATTTGTTTAAAAATATATGTACTAAAATACACATAAAATAATTAAATTTGCATCAAAATAAATATACAAAAGGCACATACAATAAAGAAAATTTGTATTGAAATAGATATGAGAAATACACATAAATAATGTAAATTTGTTTCAAAATATATATACGAATACACATAAAATACAGTAAATTTCTATGAAAATATATATTCAAAATACATATAAAATTATGTAAATAAGTATAAATATATATATATATATATATATATATATATATATATATATATATATATAAATATATATATATATATATATATATATATATATATATATATATATATATATATATATATATATATATATATATATATATATATATATATATATATATATATATATATATATATATATATATATATATATATATATATATATATATATATATATATATATATATATATATATATATATATCAAATACACCTAAAATAATGAAAACTCGTATCAAAATAAATAAACAAAATTCCGATAAAAGAACGTATATTTGTAGGAAAATAAATATACAAAATTCACATAAAACAATGAAAATTTGAATAAAAATATATACTAAAATACACAAAATTAATTTCAATTTGTATGAAAATAGATATACATAATACACATATAATTAGTTAAATTTGTATTTAAATACATGTACAAAATACACATAAAATAATGTAAATTTGTATGAAATGAAAACAAATTCACATAAAATTCGCGTCAAAATAAATAAACAAAATATCAATAAAAGAATGTGTATTTGTATGAAAATAGATATACAAATTACACATAAAATAACCTAAATTTGTATCAAACTATATACAAAAATACACAAAAATATTTTAAATTTGTATGAAAATAAATCTACAAAATACACATAAAATTAGGTAAATTTGTATTGAAATACATACACAAAATACACATAAAATAATGTAAATTTGAATGAAAATACATAAACAAATACACTTAAAATAACGTAAATTTGTATAAAAAAATATGTACAAAACACAAATAGAATAATGTAAAATCGTATCAAAATAAATACACAGAATATTAATAAAATAATGTAAATTTGTATGAAAATAAAGAAGCAAAATACCCATAAAATAACGCATTTATAAAAATATATATACCAAAATACACATAAAAAATTAAATTTGTATTAATATAAATATACAAAAAACACATAAAATAAGGTAAATTTGTATTGAAATAGATATGCAAAATACATATAAAACAATGTAAATTTGTTTCAAAATATATATACGAATACACATAAAATAACGTAGATTTCTATAAAAATATATATACAAAATACACATAAAATGAAGTAAATACGTATAAAAAAATGTATACAAAATACACATAAAATAATGTAAATTCGTATCAAAATAAATAAACAAAATACCAATACAAGAATGTGTATTTGTATAAATTTAAATATACAAAATACAAATAAAATAGCGTAAATTTATATAAAACTATATACAAAAATACACATAAGTAATTAAATTTGTATGAAAATATATACAAAATACACACAAAATAAGCTAAATTTGAATTGAAATATATATACAAAATACATGAAATAAAGTAAATTTGTATCAAAATATTTATACAAATACACATATAATAACGTAAATTTGTATTAAAATATATAAACAAAATACACATTAAATAATGTAAATACGTATAAAAAAATATGTACAAAATACACATATAATCATGTAATTCGTATCAAAATAAATAAACAAAATACCAATAAAATAATATAAATTTGTATGAGTAAACGTGTATGTTGCATATTTTTTCAATACAAATTTACCTTATTATATACGCATTTTGTATATTAATTTTAATATATGTGTATTTGAATATATATTTTGATACAAATCTACATTATTTTATGTATTTTCTATATTTATTTCAATTCAAATTTAGCTTATTTTATGTGTCTTTTGTATATCTATTTTCATACAAATTTAATTATTTTTGTTTATTTTTATATATAGTTTTATACAATTTTCCGTTATTTTATGTGTATTTTGTATATTTTTATTTATACGAGTAAACATTCTTTTATTGGCATTTAGTTTATTTATTTTGATACGAATTTACATTATTTTATGTGTATTTTGTATACATTTTTTTATACGTATTTACTTCATTTTATGTGTATTTTATATATATATTTTATAGAAATCTAAGTTATTTTATGTGTATTCGTATATATATTTTGAAACAAATTTACATTGTTTTATGTGTATTTTGCATATCTATTTCAAAACAAATTTACCTTATTGTATGTGCATTTTGTATATTTATTGTAATACAAATTTAAATATTTTATGTGTATTTTGGTATACATATTTTCATAAAAAATGCGTTGTTTTATGGTTATTTTGCATCTTTATTTTCATACAAATTTACATTCTTTTATTAATATTCTGTGTATTTATTTTGATACTATTTTACATTATTCTATTTGTGTTTTGTATATATTTTTTTATACATATTTACATTATTTAATGTGTATTTTCTATATATATTTCCTACAAATTTACGTTATTTCAAGTGTATTTGTTTATACATTTTCATTCAAATTTACATTATTTTATGTGTATTTTTTATATGTATTTCAATAGAAATTTAACTAGTTTTATGTGTATTTTGTATATATATTTTTATACAAATTTAAATTTTTTTTGTGTATTTTTTTAATAGAGTTTTATACAAATTTACAATATTTTATGTGTATTTTGTATATCTATTTTCATACAAATACACATTCTTTTATTGATATTTTGTTTATTTATTTTGATGCGAATTTACATTATTTAATGTGTATTGTGTATATATATTTTTATACGTATTTACGTCATTTCATGTGTATTTTGTATATATATTTACATAGAAATATACGTTATTTTATGTGTATTCGTATATATATTTTGAAACAAATATACATTGTTTTATGTGCATTTTGTATATTTTTTCAATACAAATTTCCCTTATTGTACGTGCATTTTGTATATTAATTTTAATACAAATTCAATTATTCTATGTGTATTCTTGTATATGTATTTTTAACAAAATATGCTTTATTTTATGGGCATTTTGCATCTTTATTTTCATACAAAATTACATTATTTTATTGATATTCTGTGTATTTATTTTGATACGATTTTACATTATTCTATGTATATTTTGTATATCTATTTTATACAAATGTACGTTATTTTATGTGAATTTGTTTTCATTTCATAAAAATTTACATTATTTTATGTGTATTTTGTACATGTATTTAAATACAAATTTAACTGATTATATGTGTATTTTGTATATCTATTTTCATACAAATTGAAATTTATTTTTTTGTTTTTTTGTATATACTTTTATTCAAATTTTCGTAGTTTTACGTGTATTTTGTATATTTATTTTCCTACAAATATACGTTCTTTTATCGGAATTTTGTTTATTTATTTTGATACGAATTTTAATTTTTTTAGGTGTATTTGATATATATATTTTTATACTTATTTACATTATTTTATTTGTATTTTGAATATATATTTTCATAGAAATTTACTCTTATATGTATATACAAAAAAACACAAAAATAATTTAAATTTGTATGAAAATAAATATACAAAATACACATAAAATTAGGTAAATTTGTATTGAAATACATATACAAAATACACTTGAAATAATGTAAATTTGAATGAAATTATATAAACAAATACACTTAAAATGACGTTAATTTGTATAAAATATATATAAAAAATACACATTAAATAATGAAAATATGTATAAAAAAATATATACAAAACACAAATAGTATAATATAAAATCGTATCAAAATATATACACAGAATATTAATAAAATAATGTACATTTGTATGAAAACTAAGATGCAAAATACCTATAAAATAACGCATTTTTTATAAAATTATATATACCAAAATACACATAAAATATTTGAATTTGTATTAAAATAAATATACAAAATGCACATACAATAAGGTAGATTTGTATTGAAATAGATATGCAAAAAACATATAAAACAATGTAAATTTGTTTCAAAATATATATACGAATACACATAAAATAACGTAGACTTCTATATATATATATATATATATATATATATATATATATATATATATATATATATATATATATATATGTATATATATATATATATATCTATATATATATATATATATATATATATATATATATATATATATATATACAAAATACAAATAAAGTTAAATAAATACGAATAAAAAATGTATACGAAATACACATAAAATAATGTAAATTCGTATAAATATAAATAGACAAAATACCAATAAGAGAATGTGTATTTGTATAAATATAAATATACAAAATGCACATAAAAAACGTAAATTTATATAAAACTATATACAAAAATACACAGAAGTAATTAAATTTGTATGAAAATAGATATACAAAATACACACAAAATAAGCTAAATTTGAATTGAAATATACATACAAAATACATAAAATAAAGTAAATTCGTTTCAAAATATTTTTAACAAATACACATATAACGTAAATTTGTAAAAAAAATATATAAACAAAATACACATTAAGTAATGTAAATACGTATAAAAAAATATTTACAAAATACACCAATAATCAAGTCATTCGTATCAAAATAAATAAACAAAAAACTAATTAAATAATGTAAATTTATATGAGAAAACATATACAAAATACACATAAAATAACGTTTTAAGTTTCTATAAAAATATATGTACAAAAATGCACATAAAATTAGTTTGCATAAAAAAATATATACAAAACACACATTAGATAATGTAAATAAGTATAAAAATATGTATACCAAATACATATGAAATAATCTAAATTCGTATCGAGTTAAATTAGGAAAATAACAATAAAATAATGTAATTTTGGATGATAATATATATAGAAAACACACATAAAATAACCTAAATACAAATACAAATATACATATTAAATAATTTAAAATTGAATGAAATAAATATACAAAATAAACATAAAATAAGGTAAATTTGTAATAAAATATAAGTAAGAATACACAAAAAATAATATAAATTTGTATGAAAATATATATACAAATACACATAAAATAACATGAATTTGTATAAAATGTTTCAAAATATATACGAATACACACAATAAAATAACGTAAATTTTTATGAAAATGTATATATAAAATACACATAAAATAGTTTAAATACGTAGAAAAATATATATACAAAATACACATAAAATAATGTAAATTTGTAAAAATTAAATACACAAAATTCCAATAAAAGAATGTATATTTGTAGGAAAATATATATACAAAAAACAAATAGAATAATTAAATTTGTATAAAAATATATACAAATATACACAAAAATAATTTAAATTTGTTTGAAAAAAGATATGCAAAATACACATAAAATTAGGGAAATTTGTATTGAAATACATATACAAAACTCACATAAAATAATGTAAATTTGTATGAAAATATATAAACAAATACATATAAAATCACGTAAATTTGGATAAAATATATATATATACAAAATATACATTAAATATTTTAAATGTGAATAAAAATATATTATATTATATATATTTTTATTGATATTTGCGTTATTTATGTCTATTTTGTATATGTTTTCTCATAAAAAATTACATTATTTTATTGGTATTTTTTCTATTTATTTTGATACGAATTACATGATTATTTGTGTATTTTTTACATTTTTTTATACGTATTTACATTATTTAATGTGTACTTTGTTTATATATTTTTATACAAATTTACGTTATTATATGTGTATTTGTATAGATATTTTCATACAAATTTACATTATTTTATGTATTTTGTATATATATTTCAATTCAAATTTAGCTTATTTTATGTGTATTCTGTATATCTATTTATTTTAATACAAAATCAAATATTTTATGTTTTTTCGTTTTTTTTTTTATAAAAAATGCGTTATTTTATGGGTATTTTGCATCTTAATTTTCAAACATATTTACATTATTTTATTAATATTTTCTGTATTTATTTTGATACGATTTTACATTATTTTATTTGTGTTTTGTATATATTTTTTTATACATATTTACATTATTTAATGTTTTTTTTGTATATATATTTGATAAAAATTTACGTTATTTTAAGTCTATATGTTTATATATTTTCATTCAAATTTACATTATTGTATGTGTATTTTGTATATGTATTTCAATACAAATTTACCTATTTTTATATGTTTTTTGTATATTCATTTTCATACAAGTTTAAATTATTTTTGTGTATTTTTGTATATAGTTTTATACAAATTTAGGTTATTTTATGTGTATTTTGTATATCTATTTTCATACAAATACACATTCTTTTCATGATATTTTGTTTATTTATTTTGACACGAATTAACATTATTTAATGTGTATTTTGTATATATATTTTTATACGTATTTACATTATTTCAAGTGTATTTTGTATATATATTTCTATAGAAATCTGCGTTATTTTATGTGTATTCGTAAATATATTTTGAAACAAATTTACATTATTTTATGTGTATTTTGCATATTTTTTCAATACAAATTTACCTTATTGTATGTGCATTTTGTATATTAATTTTAATACAAATTTGATTAATCTATGTGTATTTTTGTATATGCATTTTTATAAAAATATGCTTTATTTTATGGGTATTTTGCGTCTTTATTTTCATACAAATTTACATTATTTTATTGATATTCTGTGTATTTATTTTGATATGATTTTACATTATTCTATGTGTATTTTGTATATATATTTTATATAAAATGTATTTGTTTTCATTTCATACAAATCTACATTATTTTATGTGTTTTTTGTACATGTATTTAAATACAAATTTAACTAGTTATTTGTGTATTTTGTATATCTATTTTGTATGTATATTTTCATAGAAATTTATTCTATTTTATTAGTACTCGTATATATATTTTGATACAAATTTACATTATTGATGTGTATTTTGCATATTTATTTTGATACGATTTTACGTTATTCTGTGTATTTTGTATATATATTTTTAGACATATTTACATTATTTAATGTTTATTTTGTACATATATTTTATGGAAATTTACTTTATCTTATGTGTATTTGTTTATATATTTTCATACAAATTTATATTATTTTATGTGTATTTTGTATATGTATTTCAATAAAAATTTGCCTAATTTCATTTGTATTTTGCATATCTATTTTCAAAGAAATTTAAATTATTTTTGTGTATTTTTGTATTATTTTTATACAATTTTTTTTTATTTTATTTGTATTTTGTATATATATTTTCCTACATATATACATTCTTTTAGAGGAAATTTTGTTTATCTATTTTGAAACGAATTTACATTATTTTATGTGTATTTTGTATATATATTTTTCTATGTATTTACATTATTTTATGTGTATTTTGTATATATATTTTCATAAAAATTTACGTAATTTTATTGTGTGTATTCGTATATATTTTGATAAAAAATTTCATTATTTTATGTGTTTTTTGCATATCTATTTCAATAAAAATCTACCTTATTGTATGTGTATTTTGTATATTTATTTTAATACAAATTTAATTATTTTATGTGTATTTTTGTATATATATTTTTTAAATATGAGATATTTTATGGGTATTTTGCATCTTTAATTTTATAAATTTTTACCTTACGTACATATCTTTTATACGTATTTACATTATTTAATGTGTATTTTGTTTATATATTTTTATACAAATTTACGTTATTATATGTGTATTTGAATATATATTTTGATACAAATTTACATTATTTTATGTATTTTCTATATTTATTTCAATTCAAATTTAGCATATTTTATGTGTCTTTTGTATATCTATTTTCATACAAATATAATTATTTTTGTTTATTTTTGTATTAAGTTTTATACAATTTTACGTTAATTTATGTGTATTTTGTATATTTATATTTATACAAGTAAACATTCTTTTATTGGCATTTAGTTTATTTATTTTGATACGAATTTACATTATTTTATGTGTATTTTGTATACATTTTCTTATACGTATTTACTTCATTTTATGTGTATTTTGTATATATTTTATAGAAATCTACGTTATTTTATGTTATTCGTATGTATATTTTGAAAGAAATTTACATTGTTTTATATGTATTTTGCATATCTATTTCAATACAAACTTACCTTATTGTATGTGCATTTTGTATATTTATTGTAATACAAATTTAAATATTTTATGTGCATTTTGGTATATATATCTTCATAAAAAATGCGTTGTTTTAAGGGTATTTTGCATCTTTATTTTCATACAAATTTACATTATTTTATTAATATTCTGTGTATTTATTTTGATACTATTTTACATTATTCTATTTGTGTTTTGTATATATTTTTTTATACACATTTACATTATTTAATGTGTATTTTCTATATATATTTCATACAAATTTTCGTTATTTTAAGTGTATTTGTTTATATATTTTTATTAAAATTGATATTATTTTATGTGTATTTTGTATATATATTTCAATAGAAATTTACCTAATTTCATGTGTATTTTGTATATATAATTTATGCAAATTTAAATTATTTTTTGTGTATTTTTGTATAGAGTTTTATACAAATTTACAATATTTTATATGTATTTTGTATATCTATTTTCATACAAATACACATTCTTTTATTGATATTTTATTTATTTATTTTGATGGGAATTTACATTATTTAATGTGTATTGTGTATATATATTTTTATACGTATTTACGTCATTTCATGTGTCTTTTATATATATATATATATATATATATATATATATATATATATATATATATATATATATATATATATATATATATATATATATATATATATATATATATATATATATATATATATATATATATATATATATATATATATATATATATATATATATATATATATATATATCTTTAGAAATATACGTTATTTTATGTGTATTCGTATATATATTTTGAAACAAATATACATTGTTTTATGTGCATTTTGCAAATTTTTTCAATACAAATTTACCTTATTGTACGAGCATTTTGTATATTAATTTTAATACAAATTTAGCTATTCTATGTGTATTTTTGTATATGTATTTTTATAAAAAATATGCTTTATTTTATGGGTATTTTGTATCTTTATTTTCATACAAAATTACATTATTTTATTGATATTCTGTGTATTTATTTTCATACGATTTTACATTATTCTATGTATATTTTGTATATCTATTTTATACCAATGTACGTTATTTTATGTGAATTTGTTTTCATTTCATAGAAATCTACATTATTTTATGTGAATTTTGTACATGTATTTAAATACAAATTTAACTAATTGTATGTGTATTTTGTATATCTATTTTCATACAAATTGAAATTAATTTTGTGTATTTTTGTATATATTTGTATTCAAATTTTCGTAATTTTATGTGTATTTTGTATATCTATTTTCCTACAAATATACGTTCTTTTATCGGAATTTTATTTATTTATTTTGATACGAATTTTCATTTTTTTTAGGTGTATTTGATATATATATTTTTATACTTATTTACATAATTTTATATGTATTTTGAATACATATTTTCATAGAAATTTTCTGTATATGTATAGAAAATACACATGAAATAATCTTAATTCGTATCGAAATAAATAAACAAAATACCGATAAAATAATGTAATTTTGAATGAAAATATATATAGAAAATACACATAAAAGAACGTATATACAAATAAATATATACCCAAAATAATTTGAATTTGAATGAAAATAGATATAAAAATAAACATAAAATAAGGCAAATTTGTAATGAAATATATATACAAAATACACATAAAATAATGAAGATATGTTTCAAAATATATATACGAATACTCTTAAAATAACGTAGATTTCTATAGAAATATATATACAAAATACACATGAAATGATGTAAATACGTATAAAAATATATATACAAAATACACATTAAATAATGTAAATTCGTGACAAAATAAAAAAAGGAAAATATCAAAAAGAGAATGTGTATTTGTATGAAAATACATGTATAAAATACACATAAAATAACGTAAATTTGTATAAAACTATATATAAAAATACACAAAAATAAATTAAATTTGTGTGAAAATAAATATACAAAATACACATAAAATTAGGTAAATTTGTATTGAAATACATATACAAAATACACATAAAATAATGTAAATTTGAATGAAAATATATAAACAAATACACTTAAATTAACGAAAATTTGTATAAAATATGTATACAAAATACTCATTAAATAATGTAAATATGTATAAAAAATATATATACAAAACACAAATAGAATAATGTAAAATCGTATAAAAAAAATACACAGAATGTTAATAAAATAACGTAAATTTGTATGAAAATAAAGATGCAAAATACCCATAAAATAACGCATTTTTTTTAAATATACAAAATACACATGAAAGGATGTAAATACGTATAAAAATATATATACAAAATACACATTAAATAATGTAATTTCGCGTCAAAATAAAAAAACAAAATGTCAATAAAAGAATGTGTATTTGTATGAAAATAAATATACAAAATACAAATAAGATAACATAAATTTGTATAAAACTATATACAAAAATACACAAAAATAATTTAAATTTGTATGAAAATAAATATACAAAATGCACATAAAATTAGGTAAGTTTGTATTGAAATACATATAGAAAATACACATAAAATACTGTAAATTTGAATGAAAATACATAAACAAATACACTTAAAATAACGTAAATTTGTATAAGAAAATATATACAAAACACAAACAGAATAATGTAAAATCGTATCAAAATAAATACACAGAATATTAATAAAATAATGTAAATTTGTATGAAAATAAAGAAGCAAAATACCCATAAAATAACGCATTTATAAAAATATATATACCAAAATACACATAAAAAAATTAAATTTGTATTAAAATAAATATACAAAAAACACATACAATAAGGTAAATTTGTATTGAAATAGATATGCAAAATACATCTAAAACAATGTAAATTTGTTTCAAAATATATATACGAATACACATAAAATAACGTAGATTTCTATAAAAATATATATACAAAATACACAGAAAATGAAGTAAATACGTATAAAAAAAATGTATACAATATACACATAAAATAATGTAAATTCGTATCAAAATAAATAAACAAAATACCAATAAAAGAATGTGTATTTGTATAAATATAAATATACAAAATACACATAAAATAACGTAAATTTATATAAAACTATATACAAAAATATACAGAAGTAATTAAATTTGTATGAAAATATATACAAAATACACACAAAATAAGCTAAATTTGAATTGAAATATATATACAAAATACATGAAATAAAGTAAATTTGTATCAAAATATTTATACAAATACACATATAATAACGTAAATTTGTATTAAAATATATAAACAAAATACACATTAAATAATGTAAATACGTATAAAAAATATGTACAAAATACACATATAATCATGTAATTCGTATCAAAATAAATAAACAAAATACCAATAAAATAATATAAATTTGTATGAGTAAACGTGTATGTTGCATATTTTTTCAATACAAATTTACCTTATTATATACGCATTTTGTATATTAATTTTAATATATGTGTATTTGAATATATATTTTGATACAAATCTACATTATTTTATGTATTTTCTATATTTATTTCAATTCAAATTTAGCTTATTTTATGTGTCTTTTGTATATCTATTTTCATACAAATTTAATTATTTTTGTTTATTTTTATATATAGTTTTATACAATTTTCCGTTATTTTATGTGTATTTTGTATATTTTTATTTATACGAGTAAACATTCTTTTATTGGCATTTAGTTTATTTATTTTGATACGAATTTACATTATTTTATGTGTATTTTGTATACATTTTTTTATACGTATTTACTTCATTTTATGTGTATTTTATATATATATTTTATAGAAATCTAAGTTATTTTATGTGTATTCGTATATATATTTTGAAACAAATTTACATTGTTTTATGTGTATTTTGCATATCTATTTCAAAACAAATTTACCTTATTGTATGTGCATTTTGTATATTTATTGTAATACAAATTTAAATATTTTATGTGTATTTTGGTATACATATTTTCATAAAAAATGCGTTGTTTTATGGTTATTTTGCATCTTTATTTTCATACAAATTTACATTCTTTTATTAATATTCTGTGTATTTATTTTGATACTATTTTACATTATTCTATTTGTGTTTTGTATATATTTTTTTATACATATTTACATTATTTAATGTGTATTTTCTATATATATTTCCTACAAATTTACGTTATTTCAAGTGTATTTGTTTATACATTTTCATTCAAATTTACATTATTTTATGTGTATTTTTTATATGTATTTCAATAGAAATTTAACTAGTTTTATGTGTATTTTGTATATATATTTTTATACAAATTTAAAAATTTTTTGTGTATTTTTTTAATAGAGTTTTATACAAATTTACAATATTTTATGTGTATTTTGTATATCTATTTTCATACAAATACACATTCTTTTATTGATATTTTGTTTATTTATTTTGATGCGAATTTACATTATTTAATGTGTATTGTGTATATATATTTTTATACGTATTTACGTCATTTCATGTGTATTTTGTATATATATTTACATAGAAATATACGTTATTTTATGTGTATTCGTATATATATTTTGAAACAAATATACATTGTTTTATGTGCATTTTGTATATTTTTTCAATACAAATTTCCCTTATTGTACGTGCATTTTGTATATTAATTTTAATACAAATTCAATTATTCTATGTGTATTCTTGTATATGTATTTTTAACAAAATATGCTTTATTTTATGGGCATTTTGCATCTTTATTTTCATACAAAATTACATTATTTTATTGATATTCTGTGTATTTATTTTGATACGATTTTACATTATTCTATGTATATTTTGTATATCTATTTTATACAAATGTACGTTATTTTATGTGAATTTGTTTTCATTTCATAAAAAATTTACATTATTTTATGTGTATTTTGTACATGTATTTAAATACAAATTTAACTGATTATATGTGTATTTTGTATATCTATTTTCATACAAATTGAAATTTATTTTTTTGTTTTTTTGTATATACTTTTATTCAAATTTTCGTAGTTTTACGTGTATTTTGTATATTTATTTTCCTACAAATATACGTTCTTTTATCGGAATTTTGTTTATTTATTTTGATACGAATTTTAATTTTTTTAGGTGTATTTGATATATATATTTATATACTTATTTACATTATTTTATATGTATTTTGAATATATATTTTCATAGAAATTTACTCTTATATGTATATACAAAAAAACACAAAAATAATTTAAATTTGTATGAAAATAAATATACAAAATACACATAAAATTAGGTAAATTTGTATTGAAATACATATACAAAATACACTTGAAATAATGTAAATTTGAATGAAATTATATAAACAAATACACTTAAAATGACGTTAATTTGTATAAAATATATATAAAAAATACACATTAAATAATGAAAATATGTATAAAAAAATATATACAAAACACAAATAGTATAATATAAAATCGTATCAAAATATATACACAGAATATTAATAAAATAATGTACATTTGTATGAAAACTAAGATGCAAAATACCTATAAAATAACGCATTTTTTATAAAATCATATATACCAAAATACACATAAAATATTTGAATTTGTATTAAAATAAATATACAAAATGCACATACAATAAGGTAGATTTGTATTGAAATAGATATGCAAAAAACATATAAAACAATGTAAATTTGTTTCAAAATATATATACGAATACACATAAAATAACGTAGACTTCTATATATATATATATATATATATATATATATATATATATATATATATATATATATATATATATATATATATATATATATATATATATATATATATATATATATATATATATACAAAATACAAATAAAGTTAAATAAATACGAATAAAAATGTATACAAAATACACATAAAATAATGTAAATTGTATAAATATAAATAGACAAAATACCAATAAGAGAATGTGTATTTGTATAAATATAAATATACAAAATGCACATAAAAACGTAAATTTATATAAAACTATATACAAAAATACACAAAGTAATTAAATTTGTATGAAAATAGATATACAAAATACACACAAAATAAGCTAAATTTGAATTGAAATATACATACAAAATACATAAAATAAAGTAAATTGTTTCAAAATATTTTAACAAATACACATATAACGTAAATTTGTAAAAAATATATAAACAAAATACACATTAAGTAATGTAAATACGTATAAAAA
The DNA here is from genome assembly GCF_024679095.1 of Eriocheir sinensis. Classification (NCBI taxonomy): domain Eukaryota; kingdom Metazoa; phylum Arthropoda; class Malacostraca; order Decapoda; family Varunidae; genus Eriocheir; species Eriocheir sinensis. Next base: position 1,520,513 of record NW_026111405.1, on the reverse strand, counting down.
AATATTTACAAAATACACCAATAATCAAGTCATTCGTATCAAAATAAATAAACAAAAAACTAATTAAATAATGTAAATCTATATGAGAAAACATATACAAAATACACATAAAATAACGTTTTAAGTTTCTATAAAAATATATGTACAAAAATGCACATAAAATTAGTTTGCATTAAAAAATATATACAAAACACACATTAGATAATGTAATGAGTATAAAATATGTATACCAAATACATATGAAATAATCTAAATTGTATCGAGTTAAATTAGGAAAATAACAATAAAATAATGTAATTTTGGATGATAATATATAGAAAACACTCATAAAATAACCTAAATACAAATACAAATATACATATTAAATAATTTAAAATTGAATGAAATAAATATACAAAATAAACAGAAAATAAGGTAAATTTGTAATAAAATATAAGTAAGAATACACAAAAAATAATATAAATTTGTATGAAAATATATATACAAATACACATAAAATAACATGAATTTGTATAAAATGTTTCAAAATATATACGAATACACACAATAAAATAACGTAAATTTTTATGAAAATGTATATATAAAATACACATAAAATAGTTTAAATACGTAGAAAAATATATACAAAATACACATAAAATAATGTAAATTTGTAAAAATTAAATACACAAAATTCCAATAAAAGAATGTATATTTGTAGGAAAATATATATCCAAAAACAAATAAAATAATTAAATTTGTATAAAAATATATACAAATATACACAAAAATAATTTAAATTTGTTTGAAAAAAGATATGCAAAATACACATAAAATTAGGGAAATTTGTATTGAAATACATATACAAAACTCACATAAAATAATGTAAATTTGTATGAAAATATATAAACAAATACATATAAAATCACGTAAATTTGGATAAAATATATATACAAAATATACATTAAATATTTTAAATATGAATAAAAATATATTATATTATATATATTTTTATTGATATTTGCGTTATTTATGTGTATTTTGTATATGTTTTCTCATAAAAAATTACATTATTTTATTGGTATTTTGTCTATTTATTTTGATACGAATTACATGATTATTTGTGTATTTTTTACATTTTTTTTATACGTATTTACATTATTTAATGTGTATTTTGTTTATATATTTTTATACAAATTTACGTTATTATATGTGTATTTGTATAGATATTTTCATACAAATTTACATTATTTTATGTATTTTGTATATATATTTCAATTCAAATTTAGCTTATTTTATGTGTATTTTGTATATCTATTTATTTTAATACAAAATCAAATATTTTATGTTTTTTCGTATTTATTTTTTTATAAAAAATGCGTTATTTTATGGGTATTTTGCATCTTAATTTTCAAACATATTTACATTATTTTATTAATATTTTCTGTATTTATTTTGATACGATTTTACATTATTTTATTTGTGTTTTGCATATATTTTTTATACATATTTACATTATTTAATGTTTTTTTTTATATATATTTGATACAAATTTACGTTATTTTAAGTCTATATGTTTATATATTTTCATTCAAATTTACATTATTGTATGTGTATTTTGTATATGTATTTCAATACAAATTTACCTATTTTTATATGTTTTTTGTATATTTATTTTCATACAAGTTTAAATTATTTTTGTGTATTTTTGTATATAGTTTTATACAAATTTAGGTTATTTTATGTGTATTTTGTATATCTATTTTCATACAAATACACATTCTTTTCATGATATTTTGTTTATTTATTTTGACACGAATTAACATTATTTAATGTGTATTTTGTATATATATTTTATACGTATTTACATTATTTCAAGTGTATTTTGTATATATATTTCTATAGAAATCTGCGTTATTTTATGTGTATTCGTATATATATTTTGAAACAAATTTACATTATTTTATGTGTATTTTGCATATTTTTTCAATACAAATTTACCTTATTGTATGTGCATTTTGTATATTAATTTTAATACAAATTTGATTAATCTATGTGTATTTTTGTATATGTATTTTTATAAAAATATGCTTTATTTTATGGGTATTTTGCATCTTTATTTTCATACAAATTTACATTATTTTATTGATATTCTGTGTATTTATTTTGATATGATTTTACATTATTCTATGTGTATTTTGTATATATATTTTATATAAAATGTATTTGTTTTCATTTCATACAAATCTACATTATTTTATGTGTTTTTTGTACATGTATTTAAATACAAATTTAACTAGTTATTTGTGTATTTTGTATATCTATTTTGTATGTATATTTTCATAGAAATTTATTCTATTTTATTAGTATTCGTATATATATTTTGATACATATTTACATTATTGATGTGTATTTTGCATATCTATTTCAATACAAATTTACTTTATTGTACGTGCATTTTGTATATTTATTTTAATACAAATTTAACTATTTTATATGTATTTTTGTATATATATTTTTATGGAAATATGCGTTATTATATGGATATTTTCCATCTTTATTTTCATACAAATTTACATTATTTTATTGATATTCTCTTTATTTATTTTGATACGATTTAACATTATTCTATGTGTATTTTGTATATTTTTTTTATACATATTTACATTATTTAATGTTCATTTTGTATATATATTTTATCCAAATTTACATTATTTTATGTATATTTGTTTATATATTTTCATACAAATTTACATTATTTTATGTGTTTTTTGTATATATATTTTTCTACGTATTTAAATTATTTTATGTGTTTTTTGTATATACATTTTCATAAAAAAATTGTTATTTTATTGTGTGTATAAGTATATATTTTGATACAAATTTTATACAAATTCATGTTATTTAATGTGTATTTGTATATATATTTTCATACAAATTTATATTTTTTTATGTGTATTTTTTCATATATTTCATTACAAATTTACCTTATTTTATGTTTATTTTGTATATTTATTTCATTCAATTTTAAATTATTTTATGTGTATATTTGTATTTGTATTTAGGTTATTTTATGTGTATTTTGTATATATATTTTCATCCAAAATTACATTATTATATTAGTATTTTCTTAATTTTGTTCGATACGAATTTAAATTACGTCATAGGTATTTTGTATATATATTTTTATACTCATTTACATTATCTAATGTGTGTTTTGTATATATATTTTTATGCAAATTTATTTTATGTTCTTTTTTGTACATATATTTTTATAGAAATTTGCGTTATTTTATGTATATAGTTTTATATAAATTAACGTTATTTTATGTGCATTTTGTATATTTATATTTATACAAATACACATTCTTTTATTGCTATATTGTTTATTTATATTTATACGAATTTACATTATTTTATGTGTATTTTGTATACATTTTTTTATACGTATTTACTTAATTTTATGTGTATTTTGTATATGTATTTTTATAGAAATCTACGTTATTTTATGTGTATTCGCATATATATTTTGAAACAAATTTACATTATTTTATATGTATTTTGCATATCTATTTCAATACAAATTTACCTTATTGTATGTGCATTTTGTATATTTATTTTGACACAAATTCAAATATTTTATGTGTATTTTGGTATCAATAATTTTATAAAAAAATGCGTTATTTTATAGGTATTTTGCATCTTAACTTTCATACAAATTTACATTATTTTATTAATATTCTGTGTATATATTTTGATACGATTTTACATTATTCTATTTGTGTTTTGTATATATATTTTTTATACATATTTACATTATTTAATGAGTATTTTGTATATATATTTCATACAAATTTACGTTATTATATGTGTATTTGTTTATATATTTTCTTTCAAATTTACATTATTTTATGTGTATTTTGTATATGTATTTCAATAGAAATTAACCTAATTTTATGTGTATTTTATATATTTCTTTTCATACAAATTTAAATTATTTTTGTGTATTTTTGTATATAGTTTTATACAAATTTAGGTTATTTTATGTACGCATTTACATTATTTAATGTGTGTTTTGTATATATATTTTTATCCAAAGTTAATTTATTTTACGTTCATTTTTGGACATATATTTTTATAGAAATTAGCGTTATTTTATATGTATTTGTATATGTTTTCTCATACAAATTTACATTATTTTATTGCTATTTTGTTTATTTAGTTTGATGCGAATTACATGATTATATGTGTATTTTGTACATATTTTTTATACGTATTTACATTACTTAATGTGTATTTTGTTTATATATTTTTAAACAAATTTACGTTATTATTTGTATTTTTGTAAATATTTTGATACAAATTTACATTATTTTATGTATTTTGTATATACATTTCAATTCAAATTTAGCTTATTTTATCTGCATTTTATATATCTATTTTCATACGAATTTAATTACTTCTGTGTATTTTTGTATATAGTTTTATACAAATTTACGTTATTTTATGTGTATTTTGTATATTTATATTTATACAAATACACATTCTTTTATTGGTATTTTGTTTATTTATTTTGATACGAATTTACATTATTTTATGTGTATTTTGTATACATTTTTTTATACGTATTTACTTCATTTTACGTGTATTTTGTATATATATTTTTATACAAATCTACGTTATTTTATGTGTATTCGTATATATATTTTGAAACAAATTTACATTGTTTAAATAGATTTTGCATATCTATTTCAATACAGATTTACCTTATTGTATGTGTATTTTGTATATTTATTTTAATACAAATAAAAAAAATTATGTGTATTTTTGTATATATATTTAAAAAAAATGCGTTATTTTATGGGTATTTTGCTTCTTTATTTTCATACAAATTTACATTATTTTATTAATATTCTGTGTATTTATTTTGATACGATTTTACATTATTCTGTTTGTGTTTTGTGTATATTTTCTTATACAAATTTACGTTATTTTAAGTGTATTTGTTTATGTATTTTCATTCAAATTTACAGTATTTTATGTGTATTTTCTATATGTATTTCAATACAAACTTACCTAATTTTATGTGCATTTTGTATATTTATTTTCATACAAATTTAAATTATTTTTGTGTATTTTTGTATATAGTTTTATACAAATTTATGTTATCTTATGTGTATTTTGTATATTTATTTTCATACAAATACACATTCTTTTATTGACATTTTGTTTATTTATTTTGACGCGAAATTACATTATTTAATGTGTATTTTGTATATATATTTTTATACGTATTTACATCCTTTCATGTGTATTTTGTATATTTAAAAAAAAAGCGTTATTTTATGGGTATTTTGCATCTTTATTTTCATACAAATTTACGTTATTTTATTAACATTCTGTGTATTTTTTTTTATACGATTTTACATTATTCTATTTGTGTTTTGTATATATATTTTTTATACATATTTACATTATTTAATGAGTATTTTGTATATATATTTTATACAAATTTTCGTTAATTTAAGTGTATTTGTTTATATATTTTCATTCAAATTTACATTATTTTATGTGTATTTTGTATATGTATTTCAATACAAATTTACCTAATTTTATGTGTATTTTGTATATTTATTTTCACACAAATTTAATTTATTTTTGTGTATTTTTATATATAGTTTTATACAAATTTACGTTATTTTATGTGTATTTTATACATGTATTTTCATACAAATACACATTCTCTTTTTGATATTTTCCTTTTTTTTATTTTGTCACGAATTTACATTATTTAATGTGTATTTTGTATATATATTTTTATACGTATTTACATCATTTCATGTGTATTTTGTATATATATTTCTATAGAAATCTACGTTATTTTAAGAGTATTCGTATATATATTTTGAAACATATCTTCATTATTTTATGTGTATTTTGTATATATATTTCATTACAAATTTGCCTTATTTTATGTTTATTTTTATATCTATTTTCATTCAAATTCAAATTATTTTATGTGTATATATTTATTTGTATATACGTTCTTTTATGTGTATTTTCTATATATATTTTCATTCAAAATTACATTATTTTATCGGTATTTTGTTTATTTATTTCGATACGAATTAAGATTATTTCATGTGTATTTTCTATACATATACATATAGAGAAAATTTCTATGAAAATATATATTCAAAATACATATAAAATTATGTAAATAAGTATAAAAATATATATATCAAATACACCTAAAAAAAATGAAAATTCGTATCAAAATAAATAAATAAAATTCCGATAAAAGAACGTATATTTGTAGGAAAATAAATATACAAAATACACATAAAATTACGAAAATTTGAATACAAATATATACAAAAATACACAAAATTAATTTCAATTTGTATGAAAATAGATATACAAAATACACATACAATTAGTTAAATTTGTATTTAAATACATGTACAAAATTCACATAAAATAATGTAGATTTCTATGAAATGAAAACAAATTCACATCAAATAACGTACATTGGTATAAAATAGATATACAAAATATACAATGAATAATGTAAAATCGTATCAAAATAAATACACAGAATATCAATAAAATAATGTAATTTTGTATGAAAATAAAGATACAAAATACCCATAAAATAAAGCATATTTTTATAAAAATACATATACAAAAATACACATAGAATAGCTAAATTTGTATTAAAATTAATATACAAAATGCTCGTACAATAAGGTAAATTTGTATTGAAAAAATATGCAAAATGCACATAAAACAATGTATATTTGTTTCAAAATATATATACGAATACACATAAAATAACGTATATTTCTAAAGATATATATATATATATATATATATATATATATATATATATATATATATATATATATATATATATATATATATATATATATATATATATATATATATATATATATATATATATATATATATATATATATATACACAATACACATTAAATAATGTAAATTCTCATCAAAATAAATAAAAAAAATATAAATAAAAGAATGTGTTTTTGTATGTAAATATATATAAAAAATAAACATAAATATTGTAAATTTGTATAAAACTCTATACAAAATACACAAAAAATAATTTAAATTTGCATAAATTATATATACAAAATACACATGAAATTAGGTAAATTTCTATTGAAATATATATACAAAATACACATAAAATAATATCAATTTTAATAAAAATATATAAACAAATACACTTAAAATAACGAAAATTTGTATGAAATATATAGAAAATACACATTAAATAATGTAAATATGTATAAAAAAATATATACAAAACACAAATAGAATAATGTAAAATAGTATCAAAATAAATACACAGAATATTAATAAAATAATGTAAATTTGTATGAAAATAAAGATGCAAAATACCCTTAAAACAACGCATTTTTTATGAAGATATATATACCAAAATGCACATAAAATATTTAAATTTGTATTACAATAAATATACAAAATGCACATACAATAAGGTAAGTTTGTATTGAAATAGATATGCAAAATACATATAAAACAATGTAAATTTCTTTCAAAATATACATACGAATAACATAAAATAACGTAGATTTCTATAAAATATATACAAAATACACATAAAATGAAGTAAATACGTATAAGAAAATGTATACAAAATACACATAAAATAATGTAAATTCGTATCAAAATAAATAAACTAAATGCCAATAAAAGAATGTTTACTTGTATAAATATAAATATACAAAATACACATAAATTAACGTAAAATTGTATAAAACTTAATACAAAAATAAACAAAAATAATTATATTTGTATGAAAATAGATATACAAAAGACACATAAAATATGCTAAATTTGAATTGAAATAAATATAGAAAATACATAAAATAATGTAAATTTGTATCAAAATATATATTCAAATACACATATAATAACGTAAATTTGTATAAAATATATAAACAAAATACACATTAAATAATGTAAATACGTATAAAAGATATGTACGTAAGGTAAAAATTTATAAAATTAAAGATGCAAAATACCCATAAAATATCTCATATTTAATAAATATATATACAAAAATACACATAAAATAATTAAATTTGTATTAAAATAAATATACAAAATACACACAATAAGGTAGATTTTTATTGAAATATATATGCAAAAAACACATAAAATAATGAAATTTTTATCAAAATATATACGAATACACGCAATAAAATTACGTAAATTTTTATGAAAATATATATACAAAATACACATAAAATAATGTAAATACATAGAAAAATATATATACAAAATACACATAAAATAATGTAAATTCGTTTCAAAATAAATAAACAAAATTTCCTCTAAAAGAATGTATATATGTAGGAAAATATATATACAAAATACAAATAAAATAAAAAAAAATTGTATAAAAATAGTACAAAAAATCACAAAAATAATTTAAATTTCTTTGAAAATAGATATGCAAAATACAAATGAAATTAGGCAAATTTTTATTGAAATACATATACAAAATACACATAAAATAATGTAAATTTGTATGAAAATATATAAACAAATACACATAAGATAAAGTAAATTTCCATAAAATATATGTACAAAATATACATTAAATAATGTAAATATGTCTAAAAATATATATACAAAATACACAGAATAACGTAAAATCGTATCAAAATAAATAAACAGACAATCAATAAAATAAGGTAAATTTGTATGAAAATAAAGATGCAAAATACCCATATAATAACGCATATTTGTTTAAAAATATATATACAAAAAATACACATAGAATAATTAAATTTGCATCAAAATAAATATACAAAAGGCACATACAATAAAGAAAATTTGTATTGAAATAGAGATGCGAAATACACATAAATAATGTAAATTTGTATCAAAATATATATACGAATACACATAAAATAGAGTTAATTTCTATGAAAATATATATTCAAAATACATATAAAATTATGTAAATAAGTATAAAAATATATATATCAAATACACCTTAAATAATGAAAATTCGTATCAAAATAAATAAACAAAATTCCGATAAAAGAACGTATATTTGTAGGAAAATAAATATACAAAATTCACATAAAATTACGAAAATTTGAATAAAAATATATACTAAAATACACAAAATTAATTTCAATTTGTATGAAAATAGATATACATAATACACATATGATTAGTTAAATTTGTATTTAAATACTTGTACAAAATACACATAAAATAATGTAAATTTGTATGAAATGAAAACAAATTCACATAAAATAACGTTCATTTGTATGAAATATATATACAAAATATACATAGAATAATGTAAAATCAACTCAAAATAAATACACAGAATATCAATAAATTAAGGTAAATTTGTATGAAAATAAAGATGCAAAATACCCATAAAATAAAGCATTTGTTTATGAAAATACATATACAAAAATACACATAGAATAATTAAATTTGCATTAAAATTAATATACAAAATGCACGTACAATAAGGTAAATTTATATTGAAAAAATATGCAAAATGCACATAAAACAATGTATATTTGTTTCAAAATATATATACGAATACACATAAAATAACATATATTTCTATAGAAATATATATACAAAATACACATGAAATGACGTAAATACGTATAAAAATATATATACACAATACACATTAAATAATGTGAATTCGCGTCAAAATAAATAAACAAAATATCAATAAAAAATGTGTATTTGTATGAAAATAGATATACAAAATACACATATAATATTTTAAATTTATATAAAACTCTTTTTATTAAAATATATATACCAAAATAATAAAATATTTAAATTTGTATTACAATAAATATATACAAAATGCACATACAATAAGGTAGATTTATATTGAAATAGATATGCTAAATACATATAAAACAATGTAAATTTGCTTCAAAATATATATACCAATACACATAAAATAACGTAGATTACTATAAAAATATATACAAAATACACATTAAATGAAGTAAATACGTATAAGAAAATGTATACAAAGTACACATATAATAATTAAATTTGTATTAAAATAAATATACAAAATACACATACAATAAGGTAAATCTATATTGAAATAGATATACAAAATAAACATAAAATAATGTAAATTTGTATCAAAACATATACGAATACACACAATAAAATAACGTAAATTTTTATGAAAATATATATAAAAAATACACATAAAATAATGTAAATACTTAGAAAAATATATATACAAAATACACATAAAATTATGTAAATTCTTATGAAAATAAATGAACAAAATTCCACTAAAAGAATGTATATTTGTAGGAAAATATAAATACAAAATACAAATAAAATAACAAAAATTTATATAAAAATATATAAAAAATACATAAAAATAATTTAAATTTATTTGAAAATAGATATGCAAAATACACATAAAATTAGGCAAATCTGTATTGAAATACATATACAAATTACACATAAAATATTGTAAATTTTTATGAAAATATATAAATAAATACACATAAAATAGCGTAAATTTATATAAAATATATATACAAAATATACATTAAATAATGTAAATGTTTATAAAAAATATATATACAAAATACACATAGAATAATGTAAAATCGTATCAAAATAAATAAACAGAATATCATTAAAATAATGTAAATTTGTATGAAAATAAAGATGCAAAATAGCCAAATAATAACGCATATTTTTACAAAAATACACATAAAATAATTAAATTTGTATTAAAATAAATATACAAAATACACATACAATATGGTAAATTTGAAATAGATATGCAAAATAAACATAAATAATGTAAATTTGTATCAAAATATATATACGAATACCCATAAAATAGAGTAAATTTCTATGAAAATATATATTCAAAACACAAATAAAATGATATAAATAAGTATAAAAATATACATATCAAATACACCAAAAATAATTTAAATTCGTATAAAAATAAATAAACAAAACTACGATAAAAGAACGTATATATGTAGGAAAAAAAATATACAAAATATATTTGTATAAAAATCTATACAAAAATACATAAAATTAATTTCAATTTGTATGAAAATAGATATACAAAATACTCATATAATTAAATAAATTTGTATTTAAATACATGTACAAAATATACATAAAATTAGGTAGATTTGTATTGAAATACATATACAAAATACAAAAATAATATTTAAATTTGAATGAAAATATATAAAAAATACACCTAAAATTACGTAAATGTGTATTAAATATATTTAAAAAATACACATTAAATTATGTATATATGTATAAAAAAATATATATACAAAACACAAATAGAATAATGTAAAATAGTATCAAAATAAATACACAGAATCTTAATAAAATAATGTAAATTTGTATGTAAATTAAAGTGCAAAATACCCATAAAGAAACGCATTTTTTTATAAAAATATATATACCAAAATACACATAAAATATTTGAATTTGTATTAAAATAAATATACAAAATGCACATACAGTAAGGTAAATTTGTATTGAAATAGATATGCAAAATACATATAAAACAATGTAAATTTGTTTCAAAATATATATACGAATACACACAAAATAACGTAGATTTCTATAAAAATATATACAAAAAACACATAACAAGAAGTAAATACGTATAAACAAATGTATACAAAATACACATAAAATAATGTAAATTCGTATCAAAATAAATAAACAAATTACCAATAAAAGAATGTGTATTTGTATAAATATAAATATACAAAATACACATAAAATAACGTAAATTTGTATTAAACTATATACAAAAATACACAGAAGTAATTAAATTTGTATGAAAAAATATATACAAAATAAAAATAAAATAAGCTAAATTTGAATTGAAATGTATATACAAAATACATAAAATAATGTAAATTTGTATCAAAATATTTACACAAATACACATTTAATAACGTTAATTTGTTTAAAAATATATAAACAAAATACACATTAAATAATGTAAACACGTATAAAAAATATGTACAAAGTACACATATAATCATGTAATTCGTATCAAAATAAATAAACAAAATAGCAATAAAATAATAATAATAATAATAAATGGTCTATTCATTTGTAGGAAGCCATTAAATAATGTAAACTCGCGTCAAAATAAATAAACAAAATATCAATAAAAGAATGTGTATTTGTATGAAACTAGATATAGAAAATACACATTAAATAACCTAAATTTGTATAAAACTATATACAAAAAAACACAAAAATAATTTAAATTTGTATGAAAATAAATATACAAAATACACGTAAAATTAGGTAAATTTGTATTGAAATACATATACAAAATACATTTAAAATAATGTAAATTTGAATGAAATTATATAAAGAAATACACTTAAAATAACGTAAATTTGTATAAAATATATATAAAAAATACAAATTAAATAATGAAAATATGCATAAAAAAATATACACAAAACACATATAGTATAATATAAAATCGTATCAAAATATATACACAGAATATTAATAAAATAATGTAAATTTGTATGAAAACTAAGATGCAAAATACCTATAAAATAACGCATTTTTTTATAAATTATATATACCAAAATACACAAAATATTTGAATTTGTATTAAAATAAATATACAAAATGCACATACAATAAGGTAAATTTGTATTGAAATAGATATGCAAAATACATATAAAACAATGTAAATTTGTTTCAAAATATATATACGAATACACATATAATAACGTAGATTTCTATAAAAATATATATATACTAAATACACATAAAATTAGGTAAATACGAATAGAAAAAGTACACAAAATACACATAAAATAATGTAAATTCGTACAAATATAAATAAACAAAATACCAATAAAAGAATGTGTATTTGTATAAATATATATATATATATATATATATATATATATATATATATATATATATATATATATATAATATATATATATACAAAATGCACATAAAATAACGTAAATTTGTTTAAAACTATATATAAAAATACACAGAAGTAATTAAGTTTGTATGAAAATAGACATACAAAATACACACAAAATAAGCTAAATTTGAATTGAAATATATATACAAAATACATAAAATAAAGTAAATTTGTTTCAAAATATTTTAACAAATACACATATAATAACGTAAATTTGTATAAAAATATATAAACAAAATACACATTAAGAAATGTAAATACGTATACAAAAAATATGTACAAAATACACAAATAACCATGTCATTCGTATAAAAATAAATAAACAAAAAACTAATTAAATAATGTCAAATTGTATGAGAAAATATACAAAATACACATAAAATTAGGTAAATTTGTATTGAAATACATATACAAAATACACATAAAATAATGTAAATTTGAATGAAAATATATAAACAAATACACTTAAATAAACGTAAATTTGTATAAAATATATATACAAAATACTCATTAAATAATGTAAATATGTATAAAAAATATATATACAAAACACAAATAGAATAATGTAAAATCGTATAAAAAAAAATACACAATGTTAATAAAATAATGTAAATTTGTATGAAAATAAAGATGCAAAATACCCATAAAATAACTCATTTTTTTTTAAATATATTTACAAAAATACACATAAAAAATTAGTTTGTATTAAAATAAAAAAATAAAAATACACATACAATAAGGTAAATCTGTATTGAAATAGATATGCAAAATACATATAAAACAATGTAAATTTGTTTCAAAATATATATACGAATACACATAAAATAACGTAGATTTCTATAAAAATATATATACAAATAAATAAATGAATAAATGAAGTAAATACGTATAAAAAATGTATACAAATTACACATAAAATAATGTAAACTCGTATCAAAATAAATAAACAAAATACCAAAAAAAGAATGTGTATTTGTATAAATATAAATATACAAAATACACATAAAATAACGTAAATTTGTATAAAACTATATACAAAAATACACAAAAGTAATTAAATTCGTATGAAAATAGATATACAAAATACAGATAAAATAAGCTAAATTTGAATTGAAATACATATACAAAATACATGAAATAAAGTAAATTTGAATCAAGATATTTATACAAATACACATATAATAAATTTCTTTCAAAATATATATACGAATACACATAAAATAACGTAGATTTGTATAAAAATATATATACAAAATACACATAAAAATAAAGTAAATACGTATAAAAAAATGTATACAAATTACACATAAAATAATGTAAATTCGTATCAAAATAAATAAACAAAATACCAAAAAAAGAATGTGTATTTGTATAAATATAAATATACAAAATACACATAAAATAACGTAAATTTGTATAAAACTACATACAAAAATACACAAAAGTAATTAAATTTGTATGAAAATAGATATACAAAATACACACAAAATATGCTAAATTTGAATTGAAATATATATACACAAAATACATAAAATAAATTAAATTTGTATAAAAATATTTATACAAATACACATATAATAAGGTAAATCTGTATGAAAATATATTAACAAAATACACATTAAATAATGTAAATACGTATAAAAAATATGTACAAAATACACATATAATCATGTAATTCGTATCAAAATAAATAAACAAAATACCAATGAAATAATATAAATTTGTATGAAAAAACATATACAAATACACAAATAATCAAGTCATTCGTATCAAAATAAATAAACAAAAAACTAATTAAATAATGTAAATTTGTATGAGAAAATATATACAAAATACACATAAAATATCGTTTTAAGTTTCTATAAAAATATATGTACAAAATGCACATAAAATTAGTTTGCATAAAAAAATATATACAAAACACACATTAGATAATGTAAATGAGTATAAAAATATGTATACAAAATACCTATGAAATAATCTAAATTCGTATCGAGTTAAATTAAGAAAATAACAATAAAATAATGTAATTTTGGATGAAAATATATATAGAAAACACACATAAAATAACCTAAATACAAATACAAATATACACATTAAATAATTTAAAATTGAATGAAATAAATATACAAAATAAACATAAAATAAGGTAAATTTGCAATAAAATATATGTAAGAATACACATAAAATAATATAAATTTGTATGAAAATATATATACAAATACACATAAAATAACATGAATTTGTATAAAATTTGTTTCAAAATATATACGAATACACACAATAAAATAACGTAAATTTTTATGAAAATGTATATATAAAATACACATAAAATAATTTAAATACGTAGAAAAATATATATACAAAATACACATAAAATAATGTAAATTCGTAGCAAATTAAATACACAAAATTCCAATAAAAGAATGTATATTTGTAGGAAAATATATATACAAAAAACAAATGAAATAACTAAAATTTGTATAAAAATATATACAAAAATACACAAAAATAATTTAAATTTTTTTGAAAATAGATATGCAAAATACACATAAAGTTAGGCAAATTTGTATTGAAATACATATACAAAACTCACATAAAATAATGTAAATTTGTATGAAAATATATAAACAAATACATATAAAATCACGTAAATTTGAGTAAAATATACAAAATATACATTAAATATTTTAAATATGTATAAAAATATATTATATTATATATATTTTTATTGATATTTGCGTTATTTATGTGTATTTTGTATATGTTTTATAATAGAAATTTACATTATTTTATTGGAATTTTGTCTATTTATTTTGATACTAATTACATGATTAGTTGTGTATTTTTACATGTTTTTTTATACGTATTTACATTAAATTACAGAGTAGTTCAGCATGCTTTCTAAAGACAGATCCTCTCTTTATCTACACCACACTACATTCACACAACATATACACCTTTTCCCAAAATCAAAATTTCAAAATGGCGCGCATACACCAAGCCTCGGAGTCCCCGACTGGGGGGGGGACCACAAATTCCCCCAGGGAGGACTCCCCTTCTGGCTGCCGACTTGAGAGGTGTCTTGATAACTCCTCGAACCTCTTTCTTCTCAATTTCTGCAACATTCGCGGTCTTCGCTCTAATTTTCATTCTGTGGAGCATCATCTCTCCTCCTCTAAACCTCACCTTCTCTTCCTTACCGAAACACAGGTTTCTGAGGCTACTGACAGCAATCTCTACTCTGTTCCCTCCTACTATCTCTATCCTAAATTTCAATCCAAAGCTGGATGTTGCGCCTACGTGCGCAACGACATCACTTGCTCTCGTGCCCACGACCTTGACTCTTCTGAATTTTCCACCATCTGGTTAAGACTTCACTGTCATTCTATTACTAAATACATCTGTGCTGTTTATCTCTCACCTAACTCTACCAACTATGTAAAATTCTTTGACTATTTGAATTCTAAAGTGGAGCACATCTTGACCCACTCTCCCTTCGCTGAAATCTCCATCCTAGGAGATTTCAATGTTCACCACCAGCTTTGGCTTTCATCCTCTTTCACTGACCATCCTGGTGAACAAGCCTACAACTTTGCTATCCTCAACGACCTAGAGCAGTTGGTCCAGCACCCTACACGTATTCCCGACCGTCTTGGAGATCGGCCCAACATTCTAGACCTCTTCCTTACCTCAAACCCTTCTGCTTATTCTGTCAAATTGTTCTCCCCTCCGATCACAGTCTTATTTCTGCATCCTGTCCTATCGCTCCTGTACACCCTCTGGACCCACCGAAGAGGCGATGCTTCTGGCATTTTGCTTCAGCTCGGTGGGACAACCTGAGGATGTACTTTTCCGATTTCCCGTGGAATGATTATTGCTTCCAGGATAGAGACCCCTCAGTGTGTGCTCAGCGCATCACAGAGGTGATTGTCTCTGGAATGGAGGCATACATTCCTCGTTCTTTCTCTACTCCTCACGCAAAAAAGCCTTGGCTTAATCACGCTTGTTCTCGTGCTGTCAATGATAGAGAGGTAGCTCACAAAAGGTACCAGAGCCTTCAAACTAATGCTAACTATGAACTTTACATTTCTGCCCGAAATCGTGCCAAATCTATTCTCCGACTAACCAAAAATTCTTTCATTAATAGAAAATGTCAAAACCTTGCTTTCTCTAACTCTTCCCGTGACTTCTGGCATCTAGCCAAAAACATCTCCACCAACTTCACTTCTTCATCTTTCCCTCCACTCCTCAGTCCTGACGGCAACACTGCCGTCTCATCTATCTCTAAGGCTGAACTCTTCTCTCAAACTTTTTCTAAAAACTCCACTCTGGACGATTCTGGGCATATTCCTCCTACTCATCCCCCCTCTGACTCCTTTATGCCTGTTATAAAGATTCTTCAAAATGATGTTTTCTATGCCCTCTCTGGCCTCAATCCTCAGAAGGCTTATGGACCTGATGGAGTGCCTCCTATTGTCCTTAAAACTGTGCCTCCGTGCTGTCACCCTGCCTGGTCAAACTCTTTCGCCTCTGCCTGTCAACATCTACCTTTCCTTCTTGCTGGAAGTATGCCTTCATACAGCCTGTACCTAAGAAGGGTGACCGCTCCAATCCCTCAAACTACCGTCCTATTGCTTTACTTTCTTGTCTATCTAAAGCTTTTGAATCAATCCTTAACCGGAAGATTCAAAAGCACCTTTCCACTTCTGACCTTCTATCTGATCGCCAGTATGGGTTCCGCAAGGGGCGTTCTACTGGTGATCTCCTAGCCTTCTTAACTGACTCTTGGTCATCCTCTCTTAGCCGTTTCGGTGAAATTTTGCTATTGCGCTGGACATATCAAAAGCTTTTGATAGGGTCTGGCACAAATCTTTGCTTTCAAAACTACCCTCCTACGGTTTCTATCCTTCTCTCTGTACCTTTATCTCCAGTTTCCTTTCTGACCGTTCTATTTCTGCCGTGGTAGACGGTCACTGTTCTTCTCCTAAATCTATTAACAGTGGTGTCCCACAGGGTTCTGTCCTATCTCCCACTTTTTTCTGTTGTTCATTGATGATCTTCTTTCCAAAACGAACTGTCCTATCCATTCCTACGCCGATGATTCCACTCTGCATTATTCAACTTCTTTTAATAGAAGACCCACCCTTCAGGAACTTAACGACTCAAGGCTGGAGACTGCAGAACGCTTAGCCTCAGACCTTACTATTATTTCCGATTGGGGCAAGAAGAACCTGGTGTCCTTCAACGCCTCAAAAACACAGTTTCTCCACCTATCCACTCGACACAATCTTCCAAACAACTATCCCCTATTCTTTGACAACACCCAGCTATCACCTTCCTCAACACTAAACATTCTCGGTCTATCCTTAACTCAAAATCTCAACTGGAAACTTCATATCTCATCTCTTACTAAATCAGCTTCCTCGAGGCTGGGCGTTTTGTACCGTCTCCGCCAGTTCTTCTCCCCTGCACAGTTGCTGTCCATATACAGGGGCCTTGTCCGCCCTCGTATGGAGTATGCATCTCATGTGTGGGGAGGCTCCACTCACACAGCTCTTCTGGACAGAGTGGAGGCTAAGGCTCTTCGTCTCATCAGCTCTCCTCCTCATACTGATAGTCTTCTACCTCTTAAATTCCGCCGCAATGTTGCCTCTCTTTCTATCTTCTATCGATATTTCCACGCTGACTGCTCTTCTGAACTTGCTAACTGCATGCCTCCCCCCCTCCCGCGGCCCCGCTGCACTCGACTTTCTACTCATGCTCATCCCTATACTGTCCAAACCCCTTATGCAAGAGTTAACCAGCATCTTCACTCTTTCATCCCTCACGCTAGTAAACTCTGGAACAATCTTCCTTCATCTGTATTTCCTCCTGCCTACGACTTAAACTCTTTCAAGAGGAGGGTATCAGGACACCTCTCCTCCCAAAACTGACCTATCTTTCGGCCACCTCTTTGGATTCTTTTTAGGAGCAGTGAGTAGCGGGCTTTTTTTTTCATTAATGTTTGCTTTTTGTGTGCCCTTGAACTGTCTCCTTTGCTGTAAAAAAAAAAAATAATGTGTATTTTGTTTATATATTTTTATACAAATTTACGTTATTATATGTGTATTTGTATAGGTATTTTGATACAAATTTACATTATTTTATGTATTTTGTATATATATTTCAATTCAAATTTAGCTTATTTTATGTGTATTTTGTATATCTATTTATTTTAATACAAAATCAAATATTTTATGTTTTTTCGTATATATATTTTTATAAAAAATGCGTTATTTTATGGGTATTTTGCATCTTAATTTTCATACAAATTTATTTTATTTTATTAATATTTTCTGTATTTATTTTGATACGATTTTACATTATTTTATTTGTGTTTTGTATATATTTTTTTATACATATTTACATTATTTAATGTTTTTTTTGTATATATATTTGATACAAATTTACGTTATTTTAAGTCTATATGTTTATATATTTTCATTCAAATTTACATTATTTTATGTGTATTTTGTATATGTATTTCAATACAAATTTACCTATTTTTATATGGTTTTTGTATATTTATTTTCATACAAGTTTAAATTATTTTTGTGTATTTTTGTATATAGTTTTATACAAATTTAGGTTATTTTATGTGTATTTTGTATATCTATTTTCATACAAATACACATTCTTTTCATGATATTTTGTTTATTTATTTTGACACGAATTAACATTATTTAATGTGTATTTTGTATATATATTTTTATACGTATTTACATTATTTCAAGTGTATTTTGTATATATATTTCTATAGAAATCTGCGTTATTTTATGTGTATTCGTATATATATTTTGAAACAAATTTACATTGTTTTATGTGTATTTTGCATATTTTTCAATACAAATTTACCTTATTGTATGTGCATTTTGTATATTAATTTTAATACAAATTTGATTAATCTATGTGTATTTTTGTATATGTATTTTTATAAAAATATGCTTTATTTTATGGGTATTTTGCATCTTTATTTTCATACAAATTTACATTATTTTATTGATATTCTGTGTATTTATTTTGATATGTTTTTACATTATTTTATGTGTATTTTGTATATATATCTTATATAAAATGTATTTGTTTTCATTTCATACAAATCTACATTATTTTATGTGTTTTTTGTACATGTATTTAAATACAAATTTAACTAGTTATATGTGTATTTTGTATATCTATTTTGTATGTATATTTCCATAGAAATTTACTCTATTTTATGAGTATTCGTATATAATTATATTTTGATACAAATTTACATTATTAATGTGTATTTTGCATATCTATTTCAATACAAATTTACTTTATTGCACGTGCATTTTGTATATTTATTTTAATACAAATTTAATTATTTAATATGTATTTTTGTATATATATTTTTATGCAAATATGCGTTATTATATGGATATTTTTCATCTTTATTTTCATACAAATTTACATTATTTTATTGATATTCTCTTTATTTATTTTGATACCATTTAACATTATTTTATGTGTTTTTTGTATATATATTTTTTATACATATTTACATTATTTAATGTTCATTTTGTATATATATTTCATCCAAATTTACATTATTTTATGTGTATTTGTTTATATATTTTCATTCATATTTACATTATTTTATGTGTTTTTTGTATATATATTTTTCTACGTATTTAAATTATTTTATGTGTATTTTGTATATACATTTTCATAAAAAAACTACGTTATTTTATTGTGTGTATAAGTATATATTTTGATACAAATTTTATACAAATTCATGTTATTTAATGTGTATTTGTATATATATTTTCATACAAATTTATATTATTTTATGTGTATTTTTTCATATATTTCATTACAAATTTACCTTATTTTATGTTTATTTTGTATATTTATTTCATTCAATTTTAAATAATTTGATGTGTATATTTGTATTTGTATTTAGGTTATTTTATGTGTATTTTGTATATATATTTTCATCCAAAATTACATTATTATATTGGTATTTTCTTAATTTAATTCGATACGAATTTAGATTATTTCATAGGTATTTTGTATACATATTTTTATACTCATTTACATTATCTAATTTGTGTTTTGTATATATATTTTTATGCAAATTTATTTTATGTTCATTTTTGTACAGATATTTTTATAGAAATTTGCGTTATTTTATGTATATAGTTTTATATAAATTTACGTTATTTTATGTGCATTTTGTATATTTATATTTATACAAATACACATTCTTTTATTGCTATATTGTTTATTTACATTTATACGAATTTACGTTTTTTTATGTGTATTTTGTATACATTTTTTTATACGTATTTACTTAATTTTATATGTATTTATTTAGGTATTTTTATAGAAATCTACGTTATTTTATGTGTATTCGCATATATATTTTGAAACAAATTTACATTATTTTATATGTATTTTGCATATCTATTTCAATACAAATTTACCTTATTGTATGTGCATTTTGTATATTTATTTTGATACAAATTCAAATATTTTATGTGTATTTTGGTATCAATAATTTTATAAAAAATGCGTTAATCTATAGGTATTTTGCATCTTAATTTTCATTTTATATGTACTTTGTATATATATTTTCATACGCTTTTACATTATTTAATATTTATTTTGAATATATATTTTTATACAGATTCATGGTATTTTATGTGTATTTTTATATATATTTTCATATAAATTTACATTATTTTATGTGTATTTTGTACATATATTTTATTACAAATCTACCTTATTTTATGTTTATTTTGTATGTGTATTTAGTATATTTATATTTATCCAAATACACATTCTTTTATTGGTATTTTGTTTATTTTTTTTAATTCGAATTTACATTATTTTATGTGTATTTTGTATACATTTTTTTATACGTATTTACTTAATTTTATGTGTATTTTGTATATATATTTTTATAGAAATCTACGTTTTTTATTTGTATTCGTATATATATTTTGAAACAAATTTACATTGTTTTATATGTATTTTTGCATATCTCTTTCAATACAAATTTACCTTATTGTATGTGCATTTTGTATATATATTTCAACACAAATTTGAATATATTATGTGTATTTTGGTATATATATTTTTATAAGAAATGCGCTATTTTATGGGAATTTTGCATCTTTATTTTCATACAAATTTACATTATTTTATTAATATTCGGTGTATTTATTTTGATACGATTTTACATTATTCTATTTGTTTTTTGTATATACTTTTTTTATACATATTTACATTATTTAATGTGTATCTTCCATATATATTTTATACAAATTTATTATCTATTATCTATTTTCATACAAATACACATTCTTTTCATGATATTTTGTTTATTTATTTTGACACGAATCTACATTATATGATATGTATTTTGTATATATATTTTTATACGTATTTACATAATTTCATATGTATTTTGTATATATATTTCTATAGAAATCTACTTTATTTTATGTGTATTCGTATATATATTTTGAAACAAATTTACATTGTTTTATATGTATTTTTGAATATCTCTTTCAATACAAATTTACCTTACTGTATATGCATTTTGTATATTTATTTCAATACAAATTTAAATATTTTATGTGTATTTTGGTATATATATTTTTATAAAAAATGCGATAATTTTTGGGAATTTTGCATCTTTATTTTCATACAAATTTACATTATTTTATTGATATTCTGTGTATTTATTTTGATACGATTTTACATTATTCTATTTGTTTTTGTATATATTTTTTTATACACATTTACATTATTTAATGTGTATCTTGCATATATATTTTATACAAATTTACGTTATTTTAAGTGTATTTGTTTATATATTTTCATTCAAATATACATTATTTGATGTGTATTTTGTATATGTATTTCCATACAAATTTACCTAATTTTATGTATATTTTATATATATATTTTCAAACAAATTTAAATAATTATATATTTTTGTATATAGTTTTATACAAATTTAGATTATTTTATGTACGCATTTACATTATTTAGTGTGTGTTTTGTATATATATTTTTATGCTAATTTACTTTATTTTATGTGCATTTTTGTACATATATTTTTATAGAAATTTGCGTTATTTGTATATGTTTTCTCATACAAATTTACATTATTTTATTGCTATTTTGTTTATTTATTTTCATACGAATTACATGATTATATGTGTATTTTGTACATATTTTTTATACGTATTTACATTACTTAATGTGTATTTTGTTTATATATTTTTAAACAAATCTACGTTATTATATGTATTTGTATATATATTTTGATACAGATCTACATTATTTTATGTATTTTGTATGTACATTTCAATTCAAATTTAGCTTATTTTAGCTGTATTTTGTATATATATTTTCATACAAATTTAATAACTTCTGTGTATTTTTGTATATAGTTTTATACAAATTTACGATATTTTATGTGTATTTTGTATATTTATATTTATACAAATACACTTTCTTTTACTGGTATTTTGTTTATTTATTTTGATACGATTTTTATGTGTATTTTGTATATATTTTTATAGAAATCAACGTTATTTTATGTGTATTCGTATATATATTTTGAAACAAATTTACATTATTTTATATGTATTTTGCATATCTATTTCAATACAAATTTACCTTACAGTATGTGCATTTTTTATATTTAGTTTAATACAAATTTTAATATTTTATGTGTATTTTGGTATATATATTTTTATAAAAAATGCGTTATTTTATGGATATTTTGCATCTTTATTTTCATACAAATTTATATTATTTTATTAATATTCTGTGTATTTATTTTGATACGATTTTACATTATTCTATGTGTGTTTTGAATATATTTTTTTATACATTTTTACATTATTTAATTAGTATTTTGTATATATATTTGATACAAATTTACGTTATTTTAAGTGTATATGTTTATATATTTTCATTCAAATTTCCATTATTTTATGTGTATTTTGTATATGTATTTTCACACAAATTTACCTAATTTTATGTGTATTTTGTATATTTATTTTCATACAAATTTAAATTATTTTTGTGTATTTTTGTATATAGTTTTATACAAACTTAGGTTATTTTATGAGTATTTTGTATATCTTTTTTCATACAAATACACATTCTTTTATTGATATTTTGTTTATTTATTTTGACGAGAATTTAAATTATTTAATGTGTATTTTGTATATATATTTTTACGTATTTACATCATTTCATGTGTATTTTGTATATATATTTCTATAGAAATCTACGTTATATTATGTGTATTCGTATATAGATTTTTAAACAAATTTACACTTTTATGTATTCATTTTGATACGATTTGACATTATTCGATGTGTATTTTGTAAATATTTTTCATACAAATTTACGTTATTTTATGTGTATTTGTTTATATATTTTGACACAAATTTACAATATTTTATGGGTATTTTGTATATATATTTCAAAAGAAATTTACCTAGTTTTATGTGTATTTTGTATATCTATTTTCATACAAACTCAAATTATTTTTATGTATTTTTGTATATATTTCAATACAAATTTTTGTAAATCTATTTTCATTCAAATATATATTATTTTATTGGTATTTTGTTGATTTATATTGATACGAATTTACATTATTTTATATGTACTTTTTATATATATTTTTATACGCATTTACATTATTTAATATTTATTTTGAATATATAATTTTATACAAATTCATAGTATTTTATGTGTATTTGTATATATATTTTCATATAAATTTACATTATTTTATGTGTATTTTGTACATATATTTCATTACATCTACTTTATTTTATGTTTATTCGTATATATATTTTGAAACAAATTTACATTGTTTTATATGTATTTTTGAATATCTCTTTCAATACAAATTTACCTTACTGTATATGCATTTTGTATATTTATTTCAATACAAATTTAAATATTTTATGTGTATTTTGGTAAATATATTTTATAAAAATGCGATAATTTTGGAATTTTGCATCTTTATTTTCATACAAATTTACATTATTTTATTGATATTCTGTGTATTTATTTTGATACGATTTTACATTATTCTATTTGTTTTTGTATATATTTTTTTATACACATTTACATTATTTAATGTGTATCTTGCATATATATTTTATACAAATTTACGTTATTTTAAGTGTATTTGTTTATATATTTTCATTCAAATTTACATTATTTGATGTGTATTTTGTATATGTATTTCAATACAAATTTACCTAATTTTATGTGTATTTTGTATATTTCTTTTCAAACAAATTTAAATTATTTTTGTGTATTTTTTATATAGTTTTATACAAATTTAGGTTATTTTATGTACGCATTTACATTATTTAGTGTGTGTTTTGTATATATATTTTTTTGCAAATTTACTTTATTTTATGTGCATTTTTGTACATATATTTTTATAGAAATTTGCGTTATTTGTATATGTTTTCTCATACAAATTTACATTATTTAATATGTATTTTGTTTATTTATTTTGATACGAATTACATGATTATATGTGTATTTTGTACATATTTTTTATACGTATTTACATTACTTAATGTGTATTTTGTTTATATATTTTTAAACAAATCTACGTTATTATATGTATTTGTATAAATATTTTGATACAGATTTACATTATTTTATGTATTTTGTATGTACATTTCAATTCAAATTTAGCTCATTTTAGCTGTATTTTGTATATATATTTTCATACAAACAATTACTTCTGTGTATTTTTGTATATAGTTTTATACAAATTTACGATAATTTATGTGTATTTTGTATATTTATATTTATACAAATACACATTCTTTTACTGGTATTTTGTTTATTTATTTTGATACGATTTTTATGTATTTTTTGTATTCATTTTTTATACGTATTTACTTCATTTTATGTGTATATATTTTTATAGAAATCTACGTTATTTTATGCGAATTCGTATATATATTTTGAAACAAATTTACATTGTTTTATAAGTATTTTGCCTATCTATTTCAATACAAATTTACCTTATAGTATGTGCATTTTTTATATTTATTTTAATACAAATTTTAATATTTTATGTGTATTTTGGTATATATATTTTTATAAAAAATGCGTTATGTTATGGCTATTTAGCATATTTATTTTCATACAAATTTACATTATTTTATTAATATTCTGTGTATTTATTGTTGATACGATTTTACATTATTTTATTTGTGTTTTGTATATATTTTTTTATACATATTTACATTATTTAATGTGTATTTTGTATATATATTTGATACAAATTTACGTTATTTTAAGTGTACATGTTAATATATTTTCATTCAAATTTCCATTATTTTATGTGTATTTTGTATATGTATTTCAATACAAATTTACCTAATTTTATGTTTATTTTGTATATTTATTTTCATATAAATTTAAATTATTTTTGTGTATTTTTGTATATAGTTTTATACAAACTTAGGTTATTTAATGAGTATTTTGTATATCTATTTTCATACAAATACACATTCTTTTATTGATATTTTGTTTATTTATTTTGACGAGAATTGAAATTATTTAATGTGTATTTTGTATATATATATATATATATATATATATATATATATATATATATATATATATATATATATATATATATATATATCTATATCTATATATATATTTTTATAGAAATCTACGTTATTTTATGTGTATTCGTATATATATTTTGAAACAAATTTACACTTTTATGTGCATTTTGTATAATTTTTCAATACAAATTTACCTTATTGTACGTGCATTTTGTATATTAATTTTAATACACATTTAATTATTATATGTGTTTTTTTTGTATAAGTATTTAAAAAAAAAAAGCTTTATTTTATGGGTATTTTGCATCTTTATTTTCATACAAAATTACATTATTTTATTGATATTCTGTGTATTTATTTTGATACGATTTTACATTATTCTATGTATATTTTGTATATCTATTTTATACAAATGTATGTTATTTTATGTGAATTTGTTTTCATTTCATACAAATTTACATTATTTTATGTGTATTTTGTACATGTATTTAAATACAAATCTAACTAATTATATGTGTATTTTGTATATCTATTTTCATACAAATTGAAATTTATTTTTTTGTTTTTTTGTATATATTTTTATTCAAATTTTCGTAATTTTATGTGTATTTTGTATATTTATTTTCCTACAAATATACGTTCTTTTCTCGGAATTTTGTTTATTTATTATGATACGAATTTAATTTTTTTAGGTGTATTTTATATATATATATATTTATACTTATTTACATAATTTTATATGTATTTTGAATATATATTATCATAGAAATTTACTCTATATGTTTATACAAAAAAACAGAAAAATAATTTAAACTTTTATGAAAATAAATATACAAAATACACATAAAATTAGATAAGTTTGTATTTAAATACATATACAAAATACACTTAAAATAATGTAAATTTGAATGAAATTATATAAACAAATACACTTAAAATAACGTTAATTTGTATAAAATATATATAAAAAATACACATTAAATAATGAAAATATGTATAAAAAAATATATACCGAACACAAATAGTATAATATAAAATCGTATCAAAGTATATACACAGAATATTAATAAAATAATGTACATTTGTATGAAAACTAAGATGCAAAATACCTATAAAATAACGCATTTTTTATAAAATTATATATACCAAAATACACATAAAATATTTGAATTTGTATTAAAATAAATATACAAAATGCAAATACAATAAGGTAAATTTAAATTTAAAATATATTTGTGTATTTTTGTATATAGTTTGATACAAATTTAGGTTATTTTATGTGTATTTTGTATATTTATTTTCATACAAATACACCTTCTTTTACTGATATTTTGTTTATTTATTTTGACGCGAATTTACATTATTTAATGTGTATTTTGTATATATATATTTATACGTATTTACATCATTTCATGTGTTTTTTGTATAGTTTTAAACAAATTTATATTATTTAATGTGTATTTTGTATATATATATTTAAACAAATACACATTCTTTTATTGGTATTTTGTTTATTTATTTTGATACTAATTTACATTATTTTATGTGTATTTTGTATACATTTTTTATACGTATTTACTTAATTTTATGTGTATTTTGTATATATATTTTTATAGAAATCTACCTTATTTCATGTGTATTCATATATATATTTTGAAACAAATTTACATTGTTTATATGTATTTTGCATATCTATTTTTGTGTATTCTGTATTTATTTTTGTTATACATAGAATAATGTAAAATCGTGTCAAAATAAGTACACAGAATATCAATAAAATAATTTAAATTTGTATGAAAATAAAGATGCAAAATACCCATAAGATAAAGCATAGAATACACATAGAAGAATTAAATTTGTATTAAAATTAATATACAAAATGCACACATACAATAAGGTAAATTTGTATTGAAAAAAAAACGCAAAACACAAATAAAACATTGTAAATTTGTTTCAAAATATATATACGAATACACATAAAATAACGTAGATTTCTATAAAAATATATATACAAATTACACATGAAATTATGTAAATACGTATAACAATATATATATATATATATATATATATATATATATATATATATATATATATATATATATATATATATATATATATATATATATATATATATATATATATATATATATATATATATATATATATATATATATATATATATATATAAAATACATATTAAGTAATGTAAATTCGTGTCAAAATAAATAAACAAAATATCATGAAAAGAATGTGTATTTGTATGAAAATAAATAATAGATAATAAATTTGTATGAAATATATATGCAAGATATACATTAAATAATGTATATATGTATAAAAAAATATCTATACAATAAACAAATAGATTAATGTAAGATCGTATCAAAATAAATACACCTAATATTAATAAAATAATGTAAATTTGTATGAAAATAAAGATGCAAAATTCCCATCAAATAGCGCATTTCTTATAAAAAAATGTATACCAAAATACACATAAAATATTTAAATTTGTATTGAAATAAATATACAAAATGCACATACAATAAGGTAAACTTCTATTGAAAGAGATTTGCAAAAATACATATAAAACAATGTAAATTTGTTTCAAAATATATATACGAATACACATAAAATAACGTAGATATCTATAAAAAAATATATACAAAATACACATAAAATTAGATAAATACGTATAAAAAAATGTAAACAAAATACACATAAAATAATATAAATTCGAAACACAATAATAAACAAAATACCAATAAAAGAATGTGTATTTGTATAAATATAAATGTACAAAATACACATACAAAATAAACATAAAATAAGGTAAATTTTTAATGAAATATATGTACAAAATACACATAAAATAATGTAAATTTATACGAAAATATATATACAAATACTCATAAAATACCATGAATTTGTATAAAATTATATATTCAAAATAAATATTAAATAATGTAAATGCGTATAAAAATATATATAAAAAGTACATATAAAATAATGTAAATTCGTATCAATAAAAATCAACAAAATACCAATAAAATAATATATATTTGAATGAAAATAGATTTACAAAATACACATAACATTACTAAAATTTGAATGGAAATATATACAAAAATACATAAAAATAATTAGAGTTTGTATGAAAATAGATATTCAAAATACACATAAAACTAGGTAAATTTCTTTTGAAATATAAAAAACAAAATACCCATAAAATATTGTAAATTTGCGTCAAAATATATAAACATATACATAAAATAACGTAAATTTGTTTGAAAAATATTTACAAAATACACATAGAATAATGTCAAATCGTATCAAAATGAATGAGCAGAATATCAATAAAATAACGTAAATTTGTATGAAAATAAAGATGCAAAATACCCATAAAATAAAGCATATTTTTATAAAAATACATATACAAAAATACACATAGAATAATTAAATTTGTATTAAAATTAATATACAAAATGCATATACAATTAGGTAAATTTGTATTGAAAAAATATGCAAAATACACATAAAAGTGTAAATTTGTTTAAAAATCTATATACGAATACACATAATATAACGTAGATTTCTATAGAATTATATATACAAAATACACATCAAATGATGTAAATACGTATAAAAATATATATACAAAATACACATTAAATAATTTAAATTCTCGTCAAAATAAATAAACAAAATATCAATAAAAGAATGTGTATTTATATGAAAATAGATATACAAAATACTCATAAAATAACCTAAGTTTGTATAAAACTATATACAAAAATACACAAAAATAATTTAAATTTATATGAAAATAAATATACAAAATACACATAAAATTAGGTAAATTTGTATTGAAATACATATACAAAATACACATAAAATAATGGAAGTTTGAATGAAAATATATAAACATATACACTTAAAATAACGTAAATTTGTATCAAATATATATACAGAATACTAATGAAATAATGTAAATATGTATAAAAAAATATATACAAAACACAAATAGAATAATGTAAAATCGTATCAAAATAAATACACAGAATATTAATAAAATAATGTAAATTTGTATGAAAATAAAGATGCAAAATAGCCATAAAATAACGCATTTTTTATAAAAACATATATACCAAAATACACATAAAATATTAAAATTTGTATTAAAATAAATATAAAAAATGCACATACTGTAAGGTAAATTTGTATTGAAATAGATATGCAAAAAAACATATAAAACAATGTAAATTTGTTTCAAAATATATATACGAATACACATAAAATAACGTAGATTTCTATAAAAATATATACAAAATACACATAAAATGAAGTAAATACGTATAAAAAAATGAATACAAAATACACATAAAAATCGTATCAAAATAAATAAACAAAATACCAGTAAAAGAAATTGTATTTGTATAAATATAAATATACAAAATACAATTAAAATATCGTAAATTTGTATAAAACTATATACAAAAATACACAGAAGTTATTAAATTTGTATGAAAATATATATACAAAATACAGCTAAAATAAGCTAAATTTGAATTGAAATGTACATACAAAATACATAAAATAATGTAAATCTGTATGAAAATATTTATACAAATACATATAATAACGTAGATTTGTTTAAAAATATATAAACAAAATACACATTAAGTAATGTAAATACGTATAAAAAATATGTACAAAATACACATATAATCATGTAATTCGTATCAAAATAAATAAACAAAATAGCAATAAAATAATGTAAATTTGTATGAGAAAACATATACAAATAATGCAAATTTATATAAAAATATATGTACAAAAATGCACATAAAATAAAGTTAATTAGCATAAAAATATATATACAAAACACACACTAAATAATGTAAATGCGTACATAAAATAACCTAAATTTGTATAAAACTATATACAAAAATACACAAAAATAATTTAAATTTGTTTGAAAAGAAATATACAAAATACACATAAAATTAGGTAAATTTGTATGGAAATACATATACAAAATACACATCAAATAATGTAATTTTGAATGAAAATATATAAACAAATACACTTAAAATAACGTAAATTTGTATAAAATATATATGCAAGATACTCATTAAATAATGTAAATGTGTATAAAAAAAATATATACAAAAAACAAATAGAATAATGTAAAATCGTATCAAAATAAATACACAGAATATCAATAAAATAATGTAAATTTGTATGAAAATAAAGATGCAAAAATTATCGCATTTTTTATAAAAATATATATACCAAAATACACATAAAATATTTAAATTTGTATTGAAATAAATATACAAAATGCATATACAGTAAGGTAAATTTGTATTAAAACAATGTAAATTTGTTTCAAAATATATATACGAATACACATAAAATAAAGTAGATTTCTATAGAAATATATACAAAATACATATGAAATTATGTAAATACGTATAAAAATATATATACAAAATACATATCAAATAATGTAAATTCGTATCAAAATAAATAAACAAAATATCATGAAAAGAATGTGTATTTGTATGAAAATAGATAATAGATAATAAATTTGTATAAAATATATATACAAAATACACATTAAATAATGTAAATATGTATAAAAAAGTATATACAAAAAACAAATAGAATAATGTAAAATCGTATCAAAATAAATACACCGAATATTAATAAAATAATGTAAATTTGTATGAAAATAAAGATGCAAAATTCCCATAAAATAGCGCATTTCTTATAAAAATATATATACCAAAATACACATAAAATATTTAAATTTGTATTGAAATAAATATACAAAATGCACATACAATAAGGTAAATTTGTATTGAAAGAGATATGCAAAAATACATATAAAACAATGTAAATTTGTTCAAAATATATATACGAATACAAATAAAAAAACGTAGATTTCTATAAAAATATATATACAAAATACACATAAAATTAAGTAAATACGTATAAAAAAATGTATACAAAATACACATCAAATAATGTAAATTCGAATTAAAATAAATAAACAAAATACAAATAAAAGAATGTGTATTTGGATAAATATAAATATACTAAAAACACATACAAAATAAACATAAAATAAGGTAGATTTGTAATAAAATAGATGTAAAAAATACACATAAAATAATGTAAATTTATATGAAAATATATATACAAATACACATAAAATACCATGAATCTGTATAAAAATATATATTCAAAATAAATATTAAATAATGTAAAAGCGTATAAAAATATGTATACAAAGTACATATAAAATGAAAATTAAGATGCAAAATACCTATAAAATAACGCATTTTTTATAAAATTATTCATACCAAAATACACATAAAATATTTGAACTTTTATTAAAATAAATATACAAAATGCACATACAATAAGGTAAATTTGTATTGAAATAGATATGCAAAATACATATAAAATAATGTAAATTTGTTTCAAAATATATATACGAATACACATAAAATAACGTAGATTTCTATAAAAATACATATACAAAATATATATAAAATTAAGTAAATACGTATAAAAAATGTATACAAAATACACATAAAATAATGTAAATTCGTATAAATGTAAATAAACAATATACCAATAAAAGAATGTGTATTTGTATAAATATAAATATACAAAATGCACATAAAATAACGTAAATTTATATAAAACTATATACATAAAATAACGCAAATTTCTATAAAAATATATGTACAAAAATGAACATTAAATAAATTTCCATAAAAATATATATATACAAAACACACATTAGATAATGTAAATGAGTATAAAAATATGTATACAAAATACCTATGAAATAATCTAAATTCGTATCGAATTAAATTAAGAAATACCAATAAAATAATGTAATTTTGGATGAAAATATATATACAAAATACATATAAAATAACCTAAATACAAATACAAATATACACATAAAATAATTTAAAACTGAATGAAATAAATATACAAAATAAACATAAAATAAGGTAAATTTGTAATGAAAAATATGAAAAATACACATAAAATAATATAAATTTGAATGAAAATATATATACAAATACACATTAAATAACATGAGTTTGTATAAAATTTGTATCAAAATATATAGTTATACACACAATAAAATAACGTAATTTTTTTATGAAAATGTATATACAAAATACACATAAAATAATTTAAATACGTAGAAAAACATATATACATAAAACACATAAAATAATGTAAATATGTATGAAAATATATAAACAAATACACATAAAATAATGTAAATTTGGATAAAATATATATCATAAAATAATGTAAATTCGTATCAAAATAAATAAACAAAATACCAATAAAAGAATGTGTATTTGTATGAATATAAATATACAAAATACACATAAAATAACGTAAATTTATATAAAACTATATACAAAAATACACAGAAGTAATTAAATTTGTATGAAAATATATACAAAATACACACGAAATAAGCTAAATTTGAATTGAAATATATATACAAAATACATGAAATAAAGTAAATTTGTATCAAAATATTTATACAAATACACATATAATAACGTAAATTTGTATGAAAATATATAAACAAAATACACATTAAATAATGTAAATACGTATAAAAAATATGTACAAAATACACATATAATCATGTAATTCGTATCAAAATAAATAAACAAAATACCAATAAAATAATATAAATTTGTATGAGTAAACGTGTATGTTGCATATTTTTTCATTTCAAATTTACCTTATTATATACGCATTTTGTATATTAATTTTAATACAAATTTAATTATTCGATGTGTATTTTTGTATCTTTATTTTTTTAACATATGCTTTTTTTTGGGTATTTTGCATCTTTATTTTCATACAAATTTACATTATTTTATTGATATTCTGCTCATTCATTTTGATAGGAATTGACATTATTCTATGTGTATTTTGTATATATTTTTCATACAAATTTACGTTATTTTATGAGTATTTGCTTATATATTTTGACAAATTTACAATATTTTATGGGTATTTTGTATATACATTTCAAAACAAATTTACCTAGTTTTATGTGTATTTTGTATATCTATTTTCGTACAAACTCAAATTATTTCTATGTATTTTTGTATATATTTTAATACAAATTTTAGTTATGTAAATGTGTATTTTGAAAATTTATTTTCATTCAAATATATATTATTTTATTTGTGTTTTGTTGATTTATATTGATACGAATTTACATTATTTTATATGTACTTTGTATATATATTTTTATACGCTTTTCCATTATTTAATATTTATTTTGAATATATATTTTTATACAAATTCATGGTATTTTATGTGTATTTGTATATATATTTTCATATAAATTTACATTATTTTATGTGTATTTTGTACATATATTCTATTACAAATCTACCTTATTTTATGTTTATTTTGTATGTGTATTTTGTATATTTATATTTATCCAAATACACATTCTTTTATTGGTATTTTGTTTATTTATTTTAATTCGAGTTTACATTATTTTATGTGTATTTTGTATACATTATTTTATACGTATTTACTTAATTTTATGGGTATTTTGTATATATATATTTATAGAAATCTACGTTTTTTTATTTGTATTCGTATATATATTTTGAAACAAATTTACATTGTTTTATATGTAATTTTGCATATCTCTTTCAATACAAATTTACCTTATTGTATGTGCATTTTGTATATTTATTTCAATGCAAATTTAAAAATTTTATGTGTATTTTGGTATATATATTTTTATAAGATTACGAAAATTTCAATAAAAATATATACAAAAAAACAAAAAAATAAATTTCAATTTGTATGAAAATAGATATACAAAATACATATATAATTAGTTAAATTTGTATTTAAATACATGTACAAAATACACATAAAATAATGTAAATTTGTATGAAATGAAAACAAATTCACATAAAATTCGCGTCAAAATAAATAAACAAAATATTAATAAAAGAAAGTGTATTTGTATGAAAATAGATATACAAAATACACATAAAATAACCTAAATTTGTATCAAACTATATACAAAAATACACAAAAATATTTTAAATTTGTACGAAAATAAATATAGAAAATACACATAAAATTAGGTAAATTTGTATTGAAATACATATACAAAATACACATAAAATAATGTAAATTTGAATGAAAAGACATAAGCAAATACACTTAAAATAAAGTAAATTTGTATAAAAAAATATATACAAAACACAAATAGAATAATGTAAAATCGTATCAAAATAAATACACAGAATATTAATAAAATAATAAAAATTTGTATGAAAATAAAGAGGCAAAATACCCATAAAATAACGCTTTTTTTATTTATAAAAATATATATACCAAAATACACATAAAAAAAATTAAATTTGAATCAAAATAAATATATAAAAAACACATACAATAAGGTAAATTTGTATTGAAATAGATATGCAAAATACATATAAAACAATGTAAATTTGTTTCAAAATATATATACGAATACACATAAAATAACGTAGATTTCTATAAAAATATATATACAAAATACACAGAAAATGAAGTAAATACGTATAAAAAAATGTATACAAAATATATATAAAATAATGTAAATTCGTATCAAAATAAATATACAAAATACGTATAAAAGAATGAGTATTTGTATAAATATAAATATACAAAATACACATAAAATAACGTAAATTTATATAAAACTATATACAAAAATACACAGAAGTATTTTAATTTGTATGAAAATAGATATACAAAATAAGGTAAATTCGTTTCAAATTCAATAAACAAAATTCAGATAAAAGAAAGAATATTTGTAGAAAAAATAAATATACAAAATTCACATAAAATAACGAAAATTTGTTTGAAAATATATAAAAAAATAAACAAAAATAATTTCAATTTGTATGAAAATGAATATACAAAACACACATGTATTTTGTATATCTATTTTCACACAAATTTAATTACTTTTGTGTATTTTTGCATATAGTTTTATATAAATTTACGTTATTTTATTTGTATTTTGTATATTTATATTTATACAATACACATTCTTTTATTAGTATTTTGTTTATTTATTTTGATACGAGTTTACATTATTTTATGTGTATTTTGTATACCTTTTTTTATACGTATTTACTTCATTTTATATGTATTTTGCATATTTATTTTCATAGAAATCTACGTTATTTTGTGTATTCGTATATATATTTTGAAAAAAATTTACATGGTTTTATATGTATTTTGCATATCTATTTCAATACAAATTTACCTTATTGTATGTGCATTTTGTATATTTATTTTAATACAAATTCAAATATATTATGTGTCTTGGTATAAATATTTTTTTTAAAAAATGCGTTATTTTATGGGTATTTTGCATCTTAATTTTCATACAAATTTATATTATTTTATTAATATTCTGTGTATTTATTTTGATACGATTTTATATTATTCTATTTGTGTTTTGTATATATTTTTTTATACATATTTACATTATTTAATGTGTATTTTTATGTATTTATTTCAATACAAATTTACCTAATTTTATGTGTATTTTGTATATTTTTTTATGTGTATTTTGTATACATTTTTTTTATACGTATTTACTTAATTTATGAGTATTTTGTATATATATTTTTATAGAAATCTACGTTATTTTATGTGTATTCGTATATATATTTTGAAACAAATTTAAATTGTTTTATATGTATTTTTGCATATCTCTTTCAATACAAGTTTATCTTATTGTATGTGCATTTTGTATATTTACTTCAATACAAATTTAAATATTTTATGTGTATTTTGGTATGTATATTTTTATAAGAAATGCGCTACTTGATGGGAATTTTGCATCTTTATTTTCATACAAATTTACATTATTTTATTAATATTCGGTGTATTTATTTTGATACGATTTCACATTATTCTATTTGTTTTTTGTATATATTTTTTTAATACATATTTACATTATTTAATGTGTATCTTGCATATATATTTCATACAAATTTATTATCTATTATTTATTTTCATACAAATACACATTCTTTTCATGATATTTTGTTTATTCATTTTGACACGAATTTACCTAGATATGTATTTTGTATATATATTTTTATACGTATTTACATAATTTCATATGTATTTTGTATATATATTTCTATAGAAATCTACGTTATTTTATGTGTATTCGTATATATATTTTGAAACAAATTTACTTTGTTTTATATGTATTTTTGAATATCTCTTTCAATACATATTTACCTTACTGCATATGCATTTTGTATATTTATTTCAATACAAATTTAAATATTTTATGTGTATTTTGGTATATTTATTTTTTTAAAAAAATGCGCTATTTTATGGGAATTTTGCATCATTCTTTTCATACAAATTTACATTATTTTATTGATATTCTGTGTATTTATATTGATAGGATTTTACATTATTCTATTTCTTTTTTGCATATATTTTTTTATACACATTTACATTATTTAATGTGTATCTTGCATATATATTTTATACAAATTTACTTTATTTTAAGTGTTTTTGTTTATATAATTTCATTCAAATTTACATTATTTTATGTGTATTTTGTATATGTATTTCAATACAAATTTACCTAATTTTATGTGTATTTTGTATATTTCTTTTCAAACAAATTTAAAATATTTTTGTGTATTTTTGTATATAGTTTTATACAAATTTAGGTTATTTTATGTACGCATTTACTTTATTTAATGTGTGTTTTGTATATATATTTTTATGCAAATTTACTTTATTTTATGTGCATTTTTGTACATATATTTTTTTAGAAATTTGCGTTAATTTATGTGTATTTGTATATGTTTTCTCATACAAATTTACATTAGTTGATTGCCATTTTGTTTATTTATTTTGATACGAATGAAAATAGATATACAAAATATACATACAATAAACTAAATTTGTATTGAAATATATATACAAAATACATAAAATAGTGTAAATTTGTATCAAAATATTTTAACAGATGCGCATAAAATAACGTAAATTTGTTTTAAAATATACAAAAAACACATTAAATAATGTAAATATGTATAAAAAAATATATACAAAACACAAATAGAATAATGTAAAATCGTATCAAAATAAATACACAGAATATTAATAAAACAATGTAAATTTGAATGAAAATAAAGATGCAAAATACCCATTAAATAACGCATTTGTTAGAAAATATATATACCAAAATACACATGAAAAAATTAATTTGTATTAAAATAAATATACAAAATACACATACAATAAGGTAAATCTGTATTGAAATAGATATGCATAATATATATAAAACAATGTAAATTTGTTTCAAAATATATATACGAATACACATAAAATAACGTAGATTTGTATAAAAATATATATACAAAATACACATAAAATGAAATAAATACGTATAAGAAAATGTATACAAAATACACATAAAATAATGTAAATTCGTATCAAAATAAATACACACAATACCAATAACAGAAGATATATATATATATATATATATATATATATATATATATATATATATATATATATATATATATATATATATATATATATATATATATATATATATATATATATATATATATATATATATATATATATATATATATATATATATATATATATATATATATATATATATATATACAAAATACAGATAAAATAAGCTAAATTTGAATTGAAATGTATATACAAAATACAATATTTTATGTTTATATGTGTATTTGTATTAAGGTTATTTTATGTGTATTTTGTATTTATATTTTCATCCAAAAATACATTATTTTATTGGTATTTTCTTAATTTAATTCGATACGAATTTAGATTATTTCATAGGTATTTTGTATACATATTTTTATACTCATTTACATTATCCAATGTGTGTTTTGTATATATATTTTTATGCAAATTTATTTTATGCTCATTTTTGTACATATATTTTTATAGAAATTTGCGTTATTTTATGTATATAGTTTTATATAAATTTACGTTATTTTATGTGCATTTTGTATATTTATATTTATACAAATACACATTCTTTTATTGGTATATTGTTTATTGACATTTATACGAGTTAACTTTATTTTATGTGTATTTTGTATACATTTTTTTTATACGTATTTACTTAGTTTTATATGTATTTTGTATATGTATTTTTATAGAAATCTACGTTATTTTATGTGTATTCGTATATATATTTTGAAACAAATTTACATTATTTTATATGTATTTTGCATATCTATTTCAATACAAATTTACATTATTGTATGTGCTTTTTGTATATTTATTTTAATACAAATTGAAATATTTTATGTGTATTTTGGTATGAATAATTTTATAAAAAACGTAAATTTGTATAAAAAAATATATACAAAACACAAATAGAATAATGTAAAATCGTATCAAAATAAATACACAGAATATTAATAAAATAATGTAAATTTGTATGAAAATAAAGAAGCAAAATACCCATAAAATAACGCATTTTTTTTATTTATAAAAATATATATACCAAAATACACATAAAAAAATTAAATTTGTATTAAAATTAATATATACAAAAAACACATTCAATAAGGTAAATTTGTATTGAAATAGATATGCAAAATACATATAAAACAATGTAAATTTGTTTCAAAATATATATACGAATACACATAAAATAACGTAGATTTCTATAAAAATATATATACAAAATACACATAAAATGAAGTAAATACGTATAAAAAAATGTATACAAAATACACATAAAATAATGTAAATTCGTATCAAAATAAATAAACAAAATACCAATAAAAGAATGTGTATTTGTATAAATATAAATATACAAAATACACATAAAATAACGTAAACTTATATAAAACTATATATAAAAATACACAGAAGTAATTAAATTTGTATGAAAATATATACAAAATACACACAAAATAAGCTAAATTTGAATTGAAATATATATACAAAATACACATATTTTGCATATCTATTTTCAAACAAATTTAAATTATTTTTGTGTATTTTTGTATATATTTATTTTTGTTATACATAGAATAATGTAAAATCGTATCAAAATAAGTACACAGAATATCAATAAAATAATTTAAATTTGTATGAAAATAAAGATGCAAAATACCCATAAGATAAAGCATTTTTTTTAAATACATATACAAAAATACACATAGAATAATTAAATTTGTATTAAAATTAATATACATAATGCACACATACAAAAAGGTAAATTTGTATTGAAAAAAAACGCAAAATACAAATAAAACAGTGTAAATTTGTTTCAAAATATATATACGAATAGACATAAAAAAACGTGTATATTGTATATCTATTTTCATACAAATACACATTCTTTTATTGATATTTTGTTTATTTATTTTGACGCGAGTTTACATTATTTAATTTGTATTTTATATATATATTTTTATACGTGTTTACATCATTTGATGTGTATTTTGTATATATATTTCTATAGAAATCTACGTTGATTTATGAGTATTCGTATATAGATTTTGAAATAAATTTACACTGTTTTATGTGTATTTTGCATATTTTTTCAATACAAATTTACCTTATTGTATATGCATTTTGTATATTAATTTTAATACAAATTTAATTATGCTATGTGTTTTTTTGTATATGATTTTTTATAAAAATATGCTCTATTTTATGGGTATTGTGCATTTTTATTTTCATACAAATTTACATTATTTTATTTATATTCTGCTTTTTTTTTAAACAATTTTACGTTATTCTATGTGTATTTTGTATATCTATATTTATACGTATTTACTTAATTTTATGTGTATTTTGTATATATATTTTTATAGAAATCTACGTTATTTTATGTGTATTCGTATATATATTTTGAAACAAATTTACATTGTTTTATATGTATTTTTGCATATCTCTTTCAATACAAGTTTACCTTATTGTATGTGCATTTTGTATATTTATTTCAATACAAATTTAAATATTTTATGTGTATTTTGGTATATATATTTTTATAAGAAATGCGCTATTTGATGGGAATTTTGCATCTTTATTTTCATACAAATTTACATTATTTTATTGATATACGGTGTATTTATTTTGTTATGATTTCACATTATTCTATTTGTTTTTTGTATATATATATTTTTTTACATATTTACATTATTTAATGTGTATCTTGCATATATATTTCATACAAATTTATTATCTATTATTTATTTTCATGCAAATACACATTCTTTTCATGATATTTTGTTTATTTATTTTGACACGAATTTACCTAGATATGTATTTTGAATATATATTTTTATACGTATTTACATAATTTCATGTGTATTTTGTATATATATTTCTATAGAAATCTACGTTATTTTATTTGTATTCGTATATATATTTTGAAACAAATTAACTTTGTTTTATATGTATTTTTGAATATCTCTATCAATACATATTTACCTTACTGTCTATGCATTTTGTATATTTATTTCAATACAAATTTAAATATTTTATGTGTATTTTGGTATATATATTTTTATAAAAAATGCGCTATTTTATGGGAGTTTTGCATCTTTCTTTTCATACAAATTTACATTATTTTATTGATATTCTATGTATTTATATTGATAGGATTTTACATTATTCTATTTCTTTTTTGTATATTTTTTTTATACACATTTACATTATTTAATGTGTATCTTGCATATATATTTTATACAAATGTACGTTATTTTAAGTGTATTTGTTTATATATTTTCATTCAAATTTACATTATTTTATGTGTATTCTGTATATGTATTTCAATACAAATTTACCTAATTTTATGTGTATTTTGTATATTTATTTCATACAAATTTTAAAAAAATTTGTGTATTTTTGTATATAGTTTTATACAAATTT
Organism: Eriocheir sinensis; assembly: GCF_024679095.1. Taxonomy (NCBI): domain Eukaryota; kingdom Metazoa; phylum Arthropoda; class Malacostraca; order Decapoda; family Varunidae; genus Eriocheir; species Eriocheir sinensis. The sequence continues at coordinate 1,477,821 of NW_026111405.1, read as the reverse complement.
AGGTTATTTTATGTACGCATTTACATTATTTAATGTGTGTTTTGTATATATATTTTTATGCAAATTTACTTTATTTTATGTGCATTTTTGTACATATATTTTTTTTGAAATTTGTGTTATTTTATGTGTATTTGTATATGTTTTCTCATACAAATTTACATTATTTTATTGCTATTTTGTTTATTTATTTTGATACGAATGAAAATAGATATACAAAATATACATAAAATAAACTAAATTTGTATTAAAATATATATACAAAATACATAAAATAAGGTAAATTTGTTTCAAAATATTTTAACAAATGCGCATAAAATAACGTGAATTTGTTTTAAAATATACAAAATACACATTAAATAATGTAAATATGTATAAAAAAAATATATAGAAAACACAAATAGAATAATGTAATATCGTATGAAAATAAATACACTGAATATTAATAAAACAATGTAAATTTGTATGAAAATAAAGATGCAAAATACCCATTAAATAACGCATTTTTTTTATAAAAATATATATACCAAAATACACATGAAAAAATTAATTTGTATTATAATAAATATACAAAATACACATACAATATGGTAAATCTGTAGTGAAATAGATATGCAAAATACATATAAAACAATGTAAATTTGTTTCAAAATATATATACGAATACACATAAAATAACGTAGATTTGTATAAAAATATATATTCAAAATACACATAAAATGAAGTAAATACGTATAAGAAAATGTATACAAAATGCACATAAAATAATGTAAATTCGTATCAAAATAAATAAACAAAATACCAATAAAAGAATGTGTATTTGTATAAATATAAATATACAAAATACACATAAAATAACGTAAATTTGTATAAAACTATATACAAAAATACACAGAAGTTATTAAATTCGTATGAAAATAGATATACAAAATACAGATAAAATAAACTAAATTTGAATTGAAATGTATATAGAAAATACATAAAATAATGTAAATTTGTATCAAAATATTTATAAAAATACATATAATAACGTAAATTTGTTTAAAAATATATAAACAAAATACACATTAAGTAATGTAAATACGTATAAAAAATATGTACAAAATACACATATAATCATGTAATTCGTATCAAACTAAATAAACAAAATATCAATAAAATAATGTAAATTTGTATGAGAAAACATATACAAATACATATAAAATAACGCTAATTTCCATAAAAATATATGTCCAAAAATGAACGTAAAATAAAGTTACTTTGGATAAAAATATATATACAAAACACACATTAAATAATGTAAATCCGTACATAAAATATATACTATATACAAAAATACACAAAAATAATTTAAATTTGTATGAAAAGAAATAAACAAAATACACATAAAATTGGGTTAATTTATATTGAAATACATATACAAAATACATATAAAATAATGTAAATTTGAAAGAAAATATATAAACAAAAACACATATAATAACGTAAATTTGTATGAAATATATAATCAAAATACACATTAAATAATGTAAATATGTATAAAAATATATATTCAAAATACAAATAGAATAATGTAAAATCGTATCAAAATATATACACAGAATATTAATAAAATAATGTAAATTTGTATGAAAATTAAGATGCAAAATACCTATAAAATAACGAATTTTTTATAAAAATATTGATACCAAAATACACATAAAATATTTGAATTTGTATTAAAATTAATATACAAAATGCACATACAATAAGGTAAATTTGTATTGAAATAGATATGCAAAATACATATAAAATAATGTAAATTTGTTTCAAAATATATATACGAATACACATAAAATAACGTAGATTTCTATAAAAATACATATACAAAATACACATGATATTAAGTAAATACGTATAAAAAAATGTATACAAAATACACATAAAATAATGTAAATTCGTATAAATGTAAATAAACAATATACCAATAAAAGAATGTGTATTTGTATAAATATAAATATACTAATTGCACATAAAATAACGTAAATTTATATAAAACTATATACATAAAATAACGCAAATTTCTATAAAAATATATGTACAAAAATGAACATAAAATAAATTTGCATAAAAATATATATACAAAACACACTTTAGATAATGTAAATGAGTATAAAAATATGTATACAAAATACGTATGAAATAATCTAAATTCGTATCGAATTAAATTAAGAAAATATCAATAAAATTATGTAATTTTGGATGAAAATATATATACAAAATACACATAAAATAACCTAAATACAAATACAAATATACACATAAAATAATTTAAAATTGAATGAAATAAATATACAAAATAAACATAAAATAAGGTAAATTTGTAATGAAATATATGAAAAAATACACATAAAATAATATAAATTTGTATGAAAATATATATACAAATACACATTAAATAACATGAATTTGTATAAAATTTGTATCAAAATATATACTTATACACACAATAAAATAACGTATTTTTTTTTATGAAAATGTATATAAAAAATATACATAAAATAATTTAAATACGTAGAAAAATATATATACAAAAAACACATTAAATAATGTAAATTTGTATGAAAATATATAAACAAATACACATAAAATAATGTAAATTTGGATGAAATATATATACAAAATGAACATTAAATAATGTAAATATGTATAAAAAAAATATACAAAATACACATAGAATAATGATAAATCGTATCAAAATAAATAAAGAGAATATCAAAAAAATAATGTAAATTTGTATGAAAATAAAGATGCAAAATATCCATATAATAACGCATGTTTACATAAAAATATATATACAAAAATACATATAAAATAGTTAAATTTGTATTAAAATAAATATACAAAATGCAAATACAATAAAGTAAATTTGTATTGAAATAGATATGCAAAATACACATCAATAATGTAAATTTGTATCAAAATACAAAATATATATACGAATAGTCATAAAATAGAGTAAATTTCTATGAAAATATACATACAAAATAGATATACAAAATACACATATAACTAGTTAAATTTGTATTTAAATACATGTACAAAAAACACATAAAATAATGTAGATTTGAATGAAATGACAACAAATACATTTTATATAAAATATATATGCAAAATACACATAGAATAATGTAAAATCATATCAAAATAAATACACAGAATATCAATAAAATAATGTAAATTTGTATGAAAATAAAGATGCAAAATACACATAAAATAAACCATATTTTTATAAAAATACATATACAAAAATACACATAGATTAATCAAATTTGTATTAAAATTAATATACAAAATGCACATACAATAAGGTAAATTTGTATTGAAAAAATATGCAAAATAGACATAAAATAATGTAAATTTGTTTCAAAATATATATACGAATACTCATAAAATAACGCAGATTTCTATAGAAATATATATACAAAATACACTTGAAATAATGTAAATACGTATAAAAATATATATACAAAATACACATTAAATAATGTTAATTCGTGTCAAAATAAATAAACAAAATATCATGAAAAGAATGTGTATTTGTATGAAAATAGATAAACTAAATACACATAAAATAACCTAAATTTGTATAAAACTATATACAAAAATACACAAAAATAATTTAAACTTGTATGAAAATAAATATACAAAAAACATATAAAAATAGGTAATTTTGTATTGAAATACATATACAAAATACACATAAAATAATGTAAATTTGAATGAAAATATATAAACATATAGACTTAAAATAACGTAAATTTGTATCAAATATATATACAAAAAAAACATTAAATAATGTAAATATGTATAAAAAAAATATAAAAAACACAAATAAAATAATACAGAATAATACAGAATAAATACAGAAAATATTAATAAAATAATGTAAATATGTATGAAAATTAAGATGCAAAATACCCATAAAATAACGCATTTTTTATAAAAATATAAATACGAAAAAACATAAAATATTTGATTTTGTATTAAAATAAATAGATATACAAAATACACATAAAATAAGCTAAATTTGAATTGAAATATATATACAAAATACATAAAATAATGTAAATTTGTATCAGAATACCTATACAAATACACATATAATAACGTAAATTTGTATAAAAATATATAAACAAAATACACATTAAATAATGTAAATACGTAGAAAAAAAATGTAAAAAATACACAAATAATCATGTATTTCGTATCAAAATAAATAGACAAAATACCAATAAAATAATGTAAATTTCTATGAGAAAACATATACAAAATACACATAAATAACGCAAATATCAATAAAAATATATATAATATAATATATTTTTATACATATTTAAAATATTTAATGTATATTTTGTATATATATTTTATCCAAATTTACGTTATTTTATATGTATTTGTTTACATATTTTAATACAAATTTCCATTATTTTATGTGAGTTTTGTATATGTATTTCAATACAAATTTGCCTAACTTTATGTGTATTTTGCATATCTATTTTCAAACAAATTTAAATTATTTTTGTGTATATTTGTATATATTTTTATACAAATTTTAGTTATTTTATTTGTTTTTTGTATATATATTTTCCTACAAATATACATTCTTTTATTGGAATTTTGTGTATTTAATTTTTTTGCGAATTTACATTATTTTATATGTATTTTGTATATATATTTTTCTACGTATTTAAACTATTTTATGTGTATTTTATATATACATTTTCATAAAAATTTACGATATTTTATTGTGTGTATTCGTATATATTTTGAAACATTTTATACATATTCATGTTATTTTATGTGTATTTGTATATATATTTTCATACAAATTTATATTATTTTATGTGTATTCTTAGATATATTTTATTACAAATTTACCTTATTTTATGTTTATTTTGTATATTTATTTCATTCAATTTTAAATTATTTAATGTGTATATTTGTATTTGTATTTAGGTTATTTTATGTGCGTTTTCAATATATATTTTCATCCAAAATTACATTATTTTATTGTTATTTTCTTAATTTAACTCGATACGAGTTTAGATTATTTCATAGGTATTTTCTATACATATTTTTATACTCATTTACATTATCTAATGTGTGTTTTGTATATATTTTTTTATGGAAACTAATTTTATGTCCATTTTTGTACATATATTTTTATAGAAACTTAAAACGTTATTTTATGTGAATTTTGTATATGTTTTCTCATACAAATTTACATTATTTAATTAGTTTTTTGTTTATTTATTTTGATACGAATGACTTGATTATTGGTGTATTTTGTAAATATTTTTTATACGTATTTACATTACTTAATGTGTATTTTGTTTATATATATTTTTTTTACAAATTTACGTTATTATATGTGTATTTGTTAAAAATATTTTGAAACGAATTTACTTTATTTTATGTATTTTGTATATATATTTCAATTCAAATTTAGCTTATTTTGTGTGTATTTTGTATATCTATTCTCATACAAATTTAATTACTTCTGTGTATTTTTGTATATAGTTTTATACAAATTTACGTTATTTTATGTGCATTTTGTATATTTATATTTATACAAATACACATTCTCTTATTGGTATTTTGTTTATTTATATTTATACGAATTTACATTATTTTATGTGTATTTTGTATACATTTTTGATTCGTATTTACTTAATTTTATTTGTATTTTGTATATATATATTTATAGAAATCTACGTTATTTTATGTGTATTCGTATATATATTTTGAGAGAAATTTACATTGTTTTATATGTTTTTTCCATATCTATTTCAATACAAATTTACCTTATTGTATGTGCATTTTGTAAATTTATTTTAATACAAATTCAAATATGTTATTTGTGTTTTTGGATATATAATTTTATAAAAAATGCGTTATTTTATAGGTATTTTGCATCGTAGTTTTCATACCAATGTACATTATTTTATTAATATTCTGAGTATATATTTTGATACGATTTTACATTATACTATTTGTGTTTTGTATATATTTTTTTATACATATTTTCATTATTTAAAGTGTATTTTTTATATATATATTTTATACAAATTAACGTCATTTTAAGTGTATTTGTTTATATAATTTCATTCAAATTTACATTATTTTAAGTGTATTTTGTATATGTATTTCAATACAAATTTACCTAATTTTATGTGTATTTTGTATATTTATTTTCATACAAATTTAAATTATTTTTTTTTTATATATAAATATATAGTAAATTTATATTAAAATATATATTAAAAATACATATAAAATTATGTAAATAAGTATAAAAATATATATATAAAATAAACATAAAAAAAAAGAAAATTCGTATCAAAATAAATAAACAAAATTCAGATAAAAGAACGTATATTTTTAGGAAAATAAATATAAAATACATAAAATTACGAAAATTTGAATAAAAGTTTATACAAAAAACAAAAAATAAATTTCAATTTGTATGAAAATAGATATACAAAATTAAAATATAATTAGTTAAATTTGTATTTAAATACATGTACAAAATAACAATAAAATAATGTAAATTTGCATGAAATGAAAACAAATACACATAAAATAAAATATATTTGTATAAAATAGATATACAAAATATAACGAGAATAAGGTAAAATCGTATCAATATAAATTCACAGAATATCAATAAAATAATGTAATTTTGTATGTAAATAAACATGCAAAACACCCATAAAATAAAGCATATTTTTTTTAAAATACATATACAAGAATACACATTGAATAATTGAATTTGTATTAAAATTAATATACAAAATGCATGTACAGGGAAATTTGTATTGAAAAATATACAAAATGCACATAAAACAATGTATATTTGTTTCAAAATATATATACGAATACACATAAAAAAACGTATATTTCTATAGAAATATATATACAAAATACATGAAATGACGTAAATACGTATAAAATATATATACACAATACACATTAAATAATGTAAATTCGCATCAAAATAAATAAACAAAATATCAATAAAAGAATGTGTATTTGTATGAAAATAGATATACGAAATACACATAAAATATTGAAAAATTTGTATAAAACTCTATTAAAAAAATACACAAAAATAATTTAAATTTGTATAAAAATATATATACAAAATACACATAAAACTAGTTAAATTTCTATTGAAATACATATACAAAATACACATAAAATAATGTAAATTTGAATGAAAATATATAAACAAATACACTTAAAATAACGTAAATTTGTATGAAATATATATAGAAAAAACACATTAAATAATGTAAATATGTATAAAAAAATATATTCTAAACACAAATAGAATAATGTAAAATAGTATCAAAATAAATACACAGAATATTAATAAAATAATGTAAATTTGTATGAAAATAAAGATGCAAAATACCCATAAAACAATGTATTTTTTATGAAAATATATATATACCAAAATACACAAAATATTTAAATTTGTATTACAATAAATATACAAAATGCACATACAATAAGGTAAATTTGTATTGAAATAGATATGCAAAATACACATAAAACAATGTAAATTTGTTTCAAAATATATATACGAATACACATAAAATAACGTAGATTTCTATAAAAATATATACAAAATACAAAAAATATGAAGTAAATACGTATAAGAAAATGTATACAAAATACACATAAAATAATGTAAATTCGTATCAAAATAAATAAACTAAATGCCAATAAAAGAATGTTTACTTGTATAAATATAAATATACAAAATACATATAAAATAACGTAAAATTGTATAAAACTATATACAAAAATAAACAAAAATAATTAAATTTGTATGAAAATAGATATACAAAAGACACATAAAATAAGCTAAATTTGAATTGAAATAAATATAGAAAATACATGAAATAATGTAAATTTGTATCAAAATATATATTCAAATACACATATATTAAAATTAATATACAAAATGCGTATATAATAAGGTAAATTTGTATTGAAAAAATATGCAACATACACGTTTACTCATACAAATTTATATTATTTTATTGGTATTTTGTTTATTTATTTTCATACGAATTACATGATTATATGTGTATTTTGTACATATATTTTATACGTATTTACATTATTTAATGTGTATTTTGTATATATTTTCATACAAATTTACGTTATTATATGTGTATTTATAAAAATTTTGATAAATTTACGTTATTTCATGTATTTTGTATATATATTTCAATTCAAATTTAGCTTATTTTGTGTGTATTTTATATATTTTAATACAAATTTAATTACTTCTGTGTATTTTTGAATATAGTTTTATATAAATTTACGTTATTTAATGTGTATTTTGTATATTTATATTTATACAAATTATTGGTATTTTGTTTATTTATTTTGATACAATTTCCATTATTATTTTATGTGTTTTGTATACATTATTTATACGTATTTACTTCATTTTATGTGTATTTTGTATATATATTTTTATAGGAATCAACGTTATTTTATGTGTATTCGTATATATATTTTGAAACAAATTTACATTGTTTTATTTGTATTTTGCATATCTATTTTTTGTATATTTATTTTAATAAAAATTTAATTTTTTGATGTGTATTTTGGTATATATATTTTTATAAATAAAAAAAAATGCGTTATTTTATGGGTATTTTGCTTCTTTATTTTCATACAAGTTTACATTATTTTATTAATATTCTGTGTATTTATTTTGATATGATTTTACATTATTCTATTTGTGTTTTGTACATATTTTTTTTATTCAAATTTACGTTATTTTAAGTGTATTTGTTTATGTATTTTCATTCAAATTTACATTATTTTATGTGTATTTTGTGTATGTATTTCAATACAAATTTACCTAATTTTATGTGTATTTTGTATATTTATTTTCATACAAATTTAAAATATTTTTGTGTATATTTGTATATAGTTTGATACAAATTTAGGTTATTTTATGTGTATTTTGTATATCTATTTTCATACAAATACATTCTTATATTGATATTTTGTTTATTTATTTTGACGAATTTACAATATTTACTGTGTATTGTTTATATATATTTTTATACGTATTTACATCATTTCATGTGTATTTTGTATAGTTTTAAACAAATTTATATTATTTAATGTGTATTTTGTATATATATATATATATATATATATATATATATATATATATATATATATATATATATATATATATATATATATATATATATATATATATATATATATATATATATATATATCGATATATTTATACCAATAGACATTCTTTTATTGGTATTTTGTTTATTTATTTTGATACTAATTTACATTATTTTATGTATTTTGTATACATTTTTATACGTATTTAATTCATTTTATGTGTATTTTGTATATATTTTTATAGAAATCTACCTTATTTCATGTGTATTCGTATATATATATTGAAACAAATTTACATTGTTTATATGTATTTTGCATATCTATTTTTGTGTATTCTGTATTTATTTTTGTTATACATAGAATAATGTAAAATCGTATCAAAATAGGTACACAGAATATCAATAAAATAATTTAAATTTGAATGAAAATAAAGATGCAAAATACCTATAAGATAAAGCATTTTTTTTAAATACATATACAAAAATACACATAGAATAATTAAATTTGTATTAAAATTAATATACAAAATGCACACATACAAAAAGGTAAATTTGTATTAAAAACAACGCAAAATACAAATAAAACAGTGTAAATTTGTTTCAAAATATATATGCGAATACACATAAAATACCGTAGATTTCTATAGAAATATATATAATATATATACTAATAATACTAATAATATATATACAAAATACACGTGAAATTATGTAAATACGTATAAAAATATATATATAAAATACATATTAAGTAATGTTAATTCGTGACAAAATAAATAAACAAAATATCATGAAAAGAATGTGTATTTGTATGAAAATAAATAATACATAATAAATTTGTATGTAATATATATGCAAGATACACATTAAATAATGTAAATATGTATAAAAATGTATATATACAAAAAACAAATAGAATAATGTAAAATCGTATCAAAATAAATACACCGAATATTAATAAAATAATGTAAATTTGTATGAAAATAAAGATGCAAAATTCCCATCAAATAGCGCATTTCTTATAAAAATATATATACCAAAATACTCATAAAATATTTAAATTTGTATTTAAATAAATATACAAAATGCACATACAATAAGGTAAACTTCTGTTGAAAGAGATATGCAAAAATACATATAAAAAATTGTAAATTTGTTTCAAAATATATATACGAATACACATAAAATAACGTAGATTTTTATAAAAATATATATACAAAATTCACATAAAATTAGGTAAATACGTATAAAAAAATGTAAACAAAATACACATAAAATAATATAAATTCGAAACAAAATATATAATCAAAATACCAATAAAAGAATGTGTATTTGTTCTGTGTATTTTTGTATCAAAATATATACACAGAATATTAATAAAATAATGTAAATTTGTATGAAAATTAAGATGCAAAATACCTATAAAATAACGAATTTTTTATAAAAATATTGATACCAAAATACACATAAAATATTTGAATTTGTATTAAAATTAATATACAAAATGCACATACAATAAGGTAAATTTGTATTGAAATAGATATGCAAAATACATATAAAATAATGTAAATTTGTTTCAAAATATATATACGAATACACATAAAATAACGTAGATTTCTATAAAAATACATATACAAAAATACTCATAACATTAAGTAAATACGTATAAAAAAATGTATACAAAATACACATAAAATAATGTAAATTCGTATAAATGTAAATAAACAATATACCAATAAAAGAATGTGTATTTGTATAAATATAAATATACTAATTGCATAAAATAACGTAAATTTATATAAAACTATATACATAAAATAACGCAAATTTCTATAAAATATATGTACAAAATGAACATAAAATAAATTTGCATAAAAATATATATACAAAACACACTTTAGATAATGTAAATGAGTATAAAAATATGTATACAAAATACGTATGAAATAATCTAAATTCGTATCGAATTAAATTAAGAAAATATCAATAAAATTATGTAATTTTGGATGAAAATATATATACAAAATACACATAAAATAACCTAAATACAAATACAAATATACACATAAAATAATTTAAAATTGAATGAAATAAATATACAAAATAAACATAAAATAAGGTAAATTTGTAATGAAATATATGAAAAAATACACATAAAATAATATAAATTTGTATGAAAATATATATACAAATACACATTAAATAACATGAATTTATATAAAATTTGTATCAAAATATATACTTATACACACAATAAAATAACGTAATTTTTTTATGAAAATGTATATAAAAAATATACATAAAATAATTTAAATACGTAGAAAAATATATATACAAAAAACACATAAAATAATGTAAATTTGTATGAAAATATATAAACAAATACACATAAAATAATGTAAATTTGGATGAAATATATATACAAAATGAACATTAAATAATGTAAATATGTATAAAAAAAATATACAAAATACACATAGAATAATGATAAATCGTATCAAAATAAATAAAGAGAATATCAAAAAAATAATGTAAATTTGTATGAAAATAAAGATGCAAAATATCCATATAATAACGCATGTTTACATAAAAATATATATACAAAAATACATATAAAATAGTTAAATTTGTATTAAAATAAATATACAAAATGCAAATACAATAAAGTAAATTTGTATTGAAATAGATATGCAAAATACACATCAATAATGTAAATTTGTATCAAAATACAAAATATATATACGAATAGTCATAAAATAGAGTAAATTTCTATGAAAATATACATACAAAATAGATATACAAAATACACATATAACTAGTTAAATTTGTATTTAAATACATGTACAAAAAACACATAAAATAATGTAGATTTGAATGAAATGACAACAAATACATTTTATATAAAATATATATGCAAAATACACATAGAATAATGTAAAATCATATCAAAATAAATACACAGAATATCAATAAAATAATGTAAATTTGTATGAAAATAAGGATGCAAAATACACATAAAATAAACCATATTTTTATAAAAATACATATACAAAAATACACATAGATTAATCAAATTTGTATTAAAATTAATATACAAAATGCACATACAATAAGGTATATTTGTATTGAAAAAATATGCAAAATAGACATAAAATAATGTAAATTTGTTTCAAAATATATATACGAATACTCATAAAATAACGCAGATTTCTATAGAAATATATATCCAAAATACACTTGAAATAATGTAAATACGTATAAAAATATATATACAAAATACACTTTAAATAATGTTAATTCGTGTCAAAATAAATAAACAAAATATCATGAAAAGAATGTGTATTTGTATGAAAATAGATAAACTAAATACACATAAAATAACCTAAATTTGTATAAAACTATATACAAAAATACAAAATAATTTAAACTTGTATGAAAATAAATATACAAAAACATATAAAATAGGTAATTTTGTATTGAAATACATATACAAAATACACATAAAATAATGTAAATTTGAATGAAAATATATAAACATATAGACTTAAAATAACGTAAATTTGTATCAAATATATATACAAAAAAAACATTAAATAATGTAAATATGTATAAAAAAAATATAAAAAACACAAATAAAATAATACAGAATAATACAGAATAAATACAGAAAATATTAATAAAATAATGTAAATATGTATGAAAATTAAGATGCAAAATACCCATAAAATAACGCATTTTTTATAAAAATATAAATACGAAAAAACATAAAATATTTGATTTTGTATTAAAATAAATAGATATACAAAATACACATAAAATAAGCTAAATTTGAATTGAAATATATATACAAAATACATAAAATAATGTAAATTTGTATCAGAATACCTATACAAATACACATATAATAACGTAAATTTGTATAAAAATATATAAACAAAATACACATTAAATAATGTAAATACGTAGAAAAAAAATGTAAAAAATACACAAATAATCATGTATTTCGTATCAAAATAAATAGACAAAATACCAATAAAATAATGTAAATTTCTCTGAGAATGAAAACATATACAAAATACACATAAATAAAGCAAATATCAATAAAATATATATAATATAATATATTTTTATACATATTTAAAATATTTAATGTATATTTTGTATATATATTATCAAATTTACGTTATTTTATATGTATTTGTTTACATATTTTAATACAAATTTCCATTATTTTATGTGAGTTTTGTATATGTATTTCAATACAAATTTGCCTAACTTTATGTGTATTTTGCATATCTATTTTCAAACAAATTTAAATTATTTTTGTGTATATTTGTATATATTTTTATACAAATTTTAGTTATTTTATTTGTTTTTTGTATATATATTTTCCTACAAATATACATTCTTTTATTGGAATTTTGTGTATTTAATTTTTTGCGAATTTACATTATTTTATGTGTATTTTGTATATATATTTTTCTACGTATTTAAACTATTTTATGTGTATTTTATATATACATTTTCATAAAAATTTACGATATTTTATTGTGTGTATTCGTATATATTTTGAAACATTTTATACATATTCATGTTATTTTATGTGTATTTGTATATATATTTTCATACAAATTTATATTATTTTATGTGTATTCTTAGATATATTTTATTACAAATTTACCTTATTTTATGTTTATTTTGTATATTTATTTCATTCAATTTTAAATTATTTAATGTGTATATTTGTATTTGTATTTAGGTTATTTTATGTGCGTTTTCAATATATATTTTCATCCAAAATTACATTATTTTATTGTTATTTTCTTAATTTAACTCGATACGAGTTTAGATTATTTCATAGGTATTTTCTATACATATTTTTATACTCATTTACATTATCTAATGTGTGTTTTGTACATATTTTTTTATGCAAACTAATTTTATGTGCATTTTTGTACATATATTTTTATAGAAACTTAAAACGTTATTTTATGTGAATTTTGTATAGGTTTTCTCATACAAATTTACATTATTTAATTAGTTTTTTGTTTATTTATTTTGATACGAATGACTTGATTATTGGTGTATTTTGTAAATATTTTTTTATACGTATTTACATTACTTAATGTGTATTTTGTTTATATATATTTTTTTTACAAATTTACGTTATTATATGTGTATTTGTTAAAAATATTTTGAAACGAATTTACTTTATTTTATGTATTTTGTATATATATTTCAATTCAAATTTAGCTTATTTTGTGTGTATTTTGTATATCTATTCTCATACAAATTTAATTACTTCTGTGTATTTTTGTATATAGTTTTATACAAATTTACGTTATTTTATGTGCATTTTGTATATTTATATTTACAATACACATTCTCTTATTGGTATTTTGTTTATTTATATTTATACGAATTTACATTATTTTATGTGTATTTTGTATACATTTTTGATTCGTATTTACTTAATTTTATTTGTATTTTGTATATATATATTTATAGAAATCTACGTTATTTTATGTGTATTCGTATATATATTTTCAGAGAAATTTACATTGTTTTATATGTTTTTTCCATATCTATTTCAATACAAATTTACCTTATTGTATGTGCATTTTGTAAATTTATTTTAATACAAATTCAAATATTTTATGTGTATTTTGGTATATATTTTATAAAAAATGCGTTATTTTATAGGTATTTTGCATCTTAGTTTTCATACCAATGTACATTATTTTATTAATATTCTGTGTATATATTTTGATACGATTTTACATTATACTATTTGTGTTTTGTATATATTTTTTTATACATATTTTCATTATTTAAAGTGTATTTTTTATATATATATTTTATACAAATTAACGTCATTTTAAGTGTATTTGTTTATATAATTTCATTCAAATTTACATTATTTTAAGTGTATTTTATATGTATTTCAATACAAATTTACCTAATTTTATGTGTATTTTGTATATTTATTTTCATACAAATTTAAATTATTTTTGTGTTTTTTTGTATATACATATAAAGTAAATTTCTATGAAAATATATATTCAAAATACATATAAAATTATGTTAATAAGTATCTAAATATAGATCTCACATACACCTATTAAAAAGAAAATTCGTATCAAAATTAATAAACAAAATTCCGATAAAAGAACGTATGTTTGTAGGAAAATAAATATACAAAATACACATAAAATTACGAAAATTTGAATAAAAGTTTATACAAAAAAACAAAAAAATAAATTTCAATTTGTATGAAAATAGATATACAAAATTCACATATAATTAGTTAAATTTGTATTTAAATACATGTACAAAATACACATAAAATAATGTAAATTTGCATGAAATGAAAACAAATTCACATAAAATAACATATATTTGTATAAAATAGATATACAAAATATACAGAGAATAATGTAAAATCGTATCAAAATAAATACACAGAATATCAATAAAATAATGTAATTTTGTATGAAAATAAAGATGCAAAACACCCATAAAATAAAGCATATTTTTTTTAAAATACATATACAAGAATACACATTGAATAATTGAATTTGTATTAAAATTAATATACAAAATGCATGTACAATAAGGGAAATTTGTATTGAAAAAATATACAAAATGCACATAAAACAATGTATATTTGTTTCAAAATATATATACGAATACACATAAAAAAAACGTATATTTCTATAGAAATATATATACAAAATACACATGAAATGACGTAAATACGTATAAAAATATATATACACAATACACATTAAATAATGTAAATTCGCATCAAAATAAATAAACAAAATATCAATAAAAGAATGTGTATTTGTATGAAAATAGATATACGAAATACACATAAAATATTGAAAAATTTGTATAAAACTCTATTAAAAAAATACACAAAAATAATTTAAATTTGTATAAAAATATATATACAAAATACACATAAAACTAGTTAAATTTCTATTGAAATACATATACAAAATACACATAAAATAATGTAAATTTGAATGAAAATATATAAACAAATACACTTAAAATAACGTAAATTTGTATGAAATATATATAGAAAAAACACATTAAATAATGTAAATATGTATAAAAAAATATATACTAAACACAAATAGAATAATGTAAAATAGTATCAAAATAAATACACAGAATATTAATAAAATAATGTAAATTTGTATGAAAATAAAGATGCAAAATACCCATAAAACAATGTATTTTTTATGAAAATATATATACCAAAATACACAAAATATTTAAATTTGTATTACAATAAATATACAAAATGCACATACAATAAGGTAAATTTGTATTGAAATAGATATGCAAAATACACATAAAACAATGTAAATTTGTTTCAAAATATATACGAATACACATAAAATAACGTAGATTTCTAAAAAAATATATATACAAAATACACATAAAATGAAGTAAATACGTATAAGAAAATGTATACAAAATACACATAAAATAATGTAAATTCGTATCAAAATAAATAAACTAAATGCCAATAAAAGAATGTTTACTTGTATAAATATAAATATACAAAATACATATAAAATAACATAAAATTGTATAAAACTATATACAAAAATAAACAAAAATAATTAAATTTGTATGAAAATAGATATACAAAAGCCACATAAAATAAGCTAAATTTGAATTTAAATAAATATAGAAAAAACATGAAATAATGTATATTTGTATCAAATATATATTCAAATACATATATTAAAATTAATATACAAAATGCGTATATAATAAGGTAAATTTGTATTGAAAAAATATGCAACATACACGTTTACTCATACAAATTTATATTATTTTATTGGTATTTTGTTTATTTATTTTCATACGAATTACATGATTATATGTGTATTTTGTACATATTTTTTTATACGTATTTACATTATTTAATGTGTATTTTGTATATATATTTTCATAAATTTACGTTATTATATGTATTTGTATAAAAATTTTGATACAAATTTACTTTATTTCATGTATTTTGTATATATATTTCAATTCAAATTTAGCTTATTTTGTGTGTATTTTGTATATATTTTCATACAAATTTAATTACTTCTGTGTATTTTTGTATATAGTTTTATATAAATTTACGTTATTTAATGTGTATTTTGTATATTTATATTTATACAAAATTATTGGTATTTTGTTTATTTATTTTGATACGAATTTCCATTATTTTATGTGTTTTTTGTATACATTGTTTTATACGTATTAACGTCAGTTTATGTGTAGTTTGTATATCTCTTTTATAGAAATCTACGTTATTTTATGTGTATTCGTATATATTTTGAAACAAATTTACATTGTTTTATTTGTATTTTGCATATCTATTTCAATACAAATTTACCTTATTGTAAGTGTTTTTTGTATATTTATTTTAATAAAAATTTAATTTTTTGATGTGTATTTTGGTATATATATTTTTATAAAAAAAAAATGCGTTATTTTATGTGTATTTTGCTTCTTTATTTTCATACAAGTTTACATTATTTTATTAATATTCTGTGTATTTATTTTGATATGATTTTACATTATTCTATTTGTGTTTTGTACATATTTTTTTTATTCAAATTTACGTTATTTTAAGTGTATTTGTTTATGTATTTTCATTCAAATTTACATTATTTTATGTGTATTTTGTGTATGTATTTCAATACAAATTTACCTAATTTTATGTGTATTTTGTATATTTATTTTCATACAAATTTAAAATATTTTTGTGTATATTTGTATATAGTTTGATACAAATTTAGGTTATTTTATGTGTATTTTGTATATCTATTTTCATACAAATACACATTCTTTTATTGATATTTTATACAAATTAACGTCATTTTAAGTGTATTTGTTTATATAATTTCATTCAAATTTACATTATTTTAAGTGAATTTTGTATATGTATTTCAATACAAATTTACCTAATTTATGTGTATTTTGTATATTTATTTTCATACAAATTTAAATTATTTTGTGTTTTTTGTATATACATATAAAGTAAATTTCTATGAAAATATATATTTAAAATACATATAAAATTATGTAAATAAGTATAAAAATATATATCAAATACACCTATTAAAAAGAAAATTCGTATCAAAATAAATAAACAAAATTCCGATAAAAGAACGTATGTTTGTAGGAAAATAAATATACAAAATACACATAAAATTACGAAAATTTGAATAAAAGTTTATACAAAAAAACAAAAAAATAAATTTCAATTTGTATGAAAATATATATACAAATTACATATAATTAGTTAAATTTGTATTTAAATACATGTACAAAATACATAAAATAATGTAAATTTGCATGAAATGAAAACAAATTCACAGAAAATAACATATATTTGTATAAAATAGATATACAAAATATACAGAGAATAATGTAAAATCGTATCAAAATAAATACACAGAATATCAATAAAATAATGTTATTTTGTATGAAAATAAAGATGCAAAACACCCATAAAATAAAGCATATTTTTTTTAAAATACATATACAAGAATACACATTGAATAATTGAATTTATTAAAATTAATATACAAATGCATGTACAATAAGGGAAATTGGTATTGAAAAAATATACAAAATGCACATAAAACAATGTATATATGTTTCAAAATATATATACGAATACACATAAAAAAAACGTATATTTCTATAGAAATATATATACAAAATACACATGAAATGACGTAAATACGTATAAAAATATATATACACAATACACATTAAATAATGTAAATTCGCATCAAAATAAATAAACAAAATATCAATAA
Organism: Eriocheir sinensis; assembly: GCF_024679095.1. Classification (NCBI taxonomy): domain Eukaryota; kingdom Metazoa; phylum Arthropoda; class Malacostraca; order Decapoda; family Varunidae; genus Eriocheir; species Eriocheir sinensis. The sequence continues at coordinate 1,458,758 of NW_026111405.1, read as the reverse complement.
AAGAATGTGTATTTGTATGAAAATAGATATACGAAATACACATAAAATATTGAAAAATTTGTATAAAACTCTATTAAAAAAATACACAAAAATAATAATAAATAATTTAAATTTGTATAAAAATATATATACAAAATACACATAAAACTAGTTAAATTTCTATTGAAATACATATACAAAATACACATAAAATAATGTAAATTTGAATGAAAATATATAAACAAATACACTTAAAATAACGTAAATTTGTATGAAATATATATAGAAAAAACACATTAAATAATGTAAATATGTATAAAAAAATATATTCTAAACACAAATAGAATAATGTAAAATAGTATCAAAATAAATACACAGAATATTAATAAAATAATGTAAATTTGTATGAAAATAAAGATGCAAATTACCCATAAAACAATGTATTTTTTATGAAAATATATATATACCAAAATACACAAAATATTTAAATTTGTATTACAATAAATATACAAAATGCACATACAATAAGGTAAATTTGTATTGAAATAGATATGCAAAATACACATAAAACAATGTAAATTTGTTTCAAAATATATATACGAATACACATAAAATAACGTAGATTTCTAAAAAAATATATATATACAAAATACACATAAAATGAAGTAAATACGTATAAGAAAATGTATACAAAATACACATAAAATAATGTAAATTCGTATCAAAATAAATAAACTAAATGCCAATAAAAGAATGTTTACTTGTATAAATATAAATATACAAAATACATATAAAATAACGTAAAATTGTATAAAACTATATACAAAAATAAACAAAAATAATTAAATTTGTATGAAAATAGATCTACAAAAGACACATAAAATAAGCTAAATTTGAATCGAAATAAATATAGAAAATACATGAAATAATGTAAATTTGTATCAAAATATATATTCAAATACACATATATTAAAATTAATATACAAAATGCGTATATAATAAGGTAAATTTGTATTGAAAAAATATGCAACATACACGTTTACTCATACAAATTTATATTATTTTATTGGTATTTTGTTTATTTATTTTCATACGAATTACATGATTATATGTGTATTTTGTACATATTTTTTTATACGTATTTACATTATTTAATGTGTATTTTGTATATATATTTTCATACAAATTTACGTTATTATATGTGTATTTGTATAAAAATTTTGATACAAATTTACTTTATTTCATGTATTTTGTATATATATTTCAATTCAAATTTAGCTTATTTTGTGTGTATTTTGTATATATTTTCATACAAATTTAATTACTTCTGTGTATTTTTGTATATAGTTTTATATAAATTTACGTTATTTAATGTGTATTTTGTATATTTATATTTATACAAAATTATTGGTATTTTGTTTATTTATTTTGATACGAATTTCCATTATTTTATGTGTTTTTTGTATACATTTTTTTATACGTATTTACTTCATTTTATGTGTATTTTGTATATCTATTTTTATAGAAATCTACGTTATTTTATGTGTATTCGTATATATATTTTGAAACAAATTTACATTGTTTTATTTGTATTTTGCATATCTATTTCAATACAAATTTACCTTATTGTAAGTGTTTTTTGTATATTTATTTTAATAAAAATTTAATTTTTTGATGTGTATTTTGGTATATATATTTTTATAAAAAAAAAAATGCGTTATTTTATGTGTATTTTGCTTCTTTATTTTCATACAAGTTTACATTATTTTATTAATATTCTGTGTATTTATTTTGATATGATTTTACATTATTCTATTTGTGTTTTGTACATATTTTTTTTATTCAAATTTACGTTATTTTAAGTGTATTTGTTTATGTATTTTCATTCAAATTTACATTATTTTATGTGTATTTTGTGTATGTATTTCAATACAAATTTACCTAATTTTATGTGTATTTTGTATATTTATTTTCATACAAATTTAAAATATTTTTGTGTATATTTGTATATAGTTTGATACAAATTTAGGTTATTTTATGTGTATTTTGTATATCTATTTTCATACAAATACACATTCTTTTATTGATATTTTATACAAATTAACGTCATTTTAAGTGTATTTGTTTATATAATTTCATTCAAATTTACATTATTTTAAGTGAATTTTGTATATGTATTTCAATACAAATTTACCTAATTTTATGTGTATTTTGTATATTTATTTTCATACAAATTTAAATTATTTTTGTGTTTTTTTGTATATACATATAAAGTAAATTTCTATGAAAATATATATATTTAAAATACATATAAAATTATGTAAATAAGTATAAAAATATATATATCAAATACACCTATTAAAAAGAAAATTCGTATCAAAATAAATAAACAAAATTCCGATAAAAGAACGTATGTTTGTAGGAAAATAAATATACAAAATACACATAAAATTACGAAAATTTGAATAAAAGTTTATACAAAAAAACAAAAAAATAAATTTCAATTTGTATGAAAATAGATATACAAAATTCACATATAATTAGTTAAATTTGTATTTAAATACATGTACAAAATACACATAAAATAATGTAAATTTGCATGAAATGAAAACAAATTCACAGAAAATAACATATATTTGTATAAAATAGATATACAAAATATACAGAGAATAATGTAAAATCGTATCAAAATAAATACACAGAATATCAATAAAATAATGTTATTTTGTATGAAAATAAAGATGCAAAACACCCATAAAATAAAGCATATTTTTTTTAAAATACATATACAAGAATACACATTGAATAATTGAATTTGTATTAAAATTAATATACAAAATGCATGTACAATAAGGGAAATTGGTATTGAAAAAATATACAAAATGCACATAAAACAATGTATATATGTTTCAAAATATATATACGAATACACATAAAAAAAACGTATATTTCTATAGAAATATATATACAAAATACACATGAAATGACGTAAATACGTATAAAAATATATATACACAATACACATTAAATAATGTAAATTCGCATCAAAATAAATAAACAAAATATCAATAAAAGAATGTGTATTTGTATGAAAATAGATATACGAAATACACATAAAATATTGAAAAATTTGTATAAAACTCTATTAAAAAAATACACAAAAATAATAATAAATAATTTAAATTTGTATAAAAATATATATACAAAATACACATAAAACTAGTTAAATTTCTATTGAAATACATATAAAAAAATACACATAAAATAATGTAAATTTGAATGAAAATATATAAACAAATACACTTAAAATAACGTAAATTTGTATGAAATATATATAGAAAAAACACATTAAATAATGTAAATATGTATAAAAAAATATATTCTAAACACAAATAGAATAATGTAAAATAGTATCAAAATAAATACACAGAATATTAATAAAATAATGTAAATTTGTATGAAAATAAAGATGCAAAATACCCATAAAACAATGTATTTTTTATGAAAATATATATATACCAAAATACACAAAATATTTAAATTTGTATTACAATAAATATACAAAATGCACATACAATAAGGTAAATTTGTGTTGAAATAGATATGCAAAATACACATAAAACAATGTAAATTTGTTTCAAAATATATATACGACTACACATAAAATAACGTAGATTTCTAAAAATATATATATACAAAATACACATAAAATGAAGTAAATACGTATAAGAAAATGTATACAAAATACACATAAAATAATGTAAATTCGTATCAAAATAAATAAACAAAATGCCAATAAAAGAATGTTTACTTGTATAAATATAAATATACAAAATACATATAAAATAACGTAAAATTGTATAAAACTATATACAAAAATAAACAAAAATAATTAAATTTGTATGAAAATAGATATACAAAAGACACATAAAATAAGCTAAATTTGAATTGAAATAAATATAGAAAATACATGAAATAATGTAAATTTGTATCAAAATATATATTCAAATACACATATATTAAAATTAATATACAAAATGCGTATATAATAAGGTAAATTTGTATTGAAAAAATATGCAACATACACGTTTACTCATACAAATTTATATTATTTTATTGGTATTTTGTTTATTTTTTTTCATACGAATTACATGATTATATGTGTATTTTGTACATATTTTTTTTATACGTATTTACATTATTTAATGTGTATTTTGTATATATATTTTCATACAAATTTACGTTATTATATGTGTATTTGTATAAAAATTTTGATACAAATTTACTTTATTTCATGTATTTTGTATGTATATTTCAATTCAAATTTAGCTTATTTTGTGTGTATTTTGTATATATTTTCATACAAATTTAATTACTTCTGTGTATTTTTGTATATAGTTTTATATAAATTTACGTTATTTAATGTGTATTTTGTATATTTATATTTATACAAAATTATTGGTATTTTGTTTATTTATTTTGATACGAATTTCCATTATTTTATGTGTTTTTTGTATACATTTTTTTATACGTATTTACTTCATTTTATGTGTATTTTGTATATATATTTTTATAGAAATCTACGTTATTTTATGTGTATTCGTATATATATTTTGAAACAAATTTACATTGTTTTATTTGTATTTTGCATATCTACTTTTTGTATATTTATTTTAATAAAAATTTAAGTTTTTGATGTGTATTTTGGTATATATATTTTTATAAATAAAAAAATGCGTTATATTATGGGTATTTTGCTTATTTATTTTCATACAAGTTTACATTATTTTATTAATATTCTGTGTATTTATTTTGATATGATTTTACATTATTCTATTTGTGTTTTGTACATATTTTTTTTATTCAAATTTACGTTATTTTAAGTGTATTTGTTTATGTATTTTCATTCAAATTTACATTATTTTATATGTATTTTGTGTATGTATTTCAATACAAATTTACCTAATTTTATGTGTATTTTGTATATTTATTTTCATACAAATTTAAAATATTTTTGTGTATATTTGTATATAGTTTGATACAAATTTAGGTTATTTTATGTGTATTTTGTATATCTATTTTCATACAAATACACATTCTTTTATTGATATTTTGTTTATTTATTTTGACGCGAATTTACATTATTTAATGTGTATTTTGTATATATATTTTTATACGTATTTACATCATTTCATGTGTATTTTGTATAGTTTTAAACAAATTTATATTATTTAATGTGTATTTTGTATATATATATATATATATATATATATATATATATATATATATATATATATATATATATATATATATATATATATATATATATATATATAAATAGACATTCTTTATTGGTATTTTGTTTATTTATTTTGATACTAATTTACATTATTTTATGTGTATTTTGTATACATTTTTTATACGTATATAATTCATTTTATGTGTATTTTGTATATATATTTTTATAGAAATCTACCTTATTTCATGTGTATTCGTATATATATTTTGAAACAAATTTACATTGTTTATATGTATTTTGCATATCTATTTTTGTGTATTCTGTATTTATTTTTGTTATACATAGAATAATGTAAAATCGTATCAAAATAGGTACACAGAATATCAATAAAATAATTTAAATTTGAATGAAAATAAAGATGCAAAATACCTATAAGATAAAGCATTTTTTTTAAATACATATACAAAAATACACATAGAATAATTAAATTTGTATTAAAATTAATATACAAAATGCACACATACAAAAAGGTAAATTTGTATTAAAAACAACGCAAAATACAAATAAAACAGTGTAAATTTGTTTCAAAATATATATGCGAATACACATAAAATACCGTAGATTTCTATAGAAATATATATAATATATATACTAATAATACTAATAATATATATACAAAATACACGTGAAATTATGTAAATACGTATAAAAATATGTATATAAAATACATATTAAGTAATGTTAATTCGTGACAAAATAAATAAACAAAATATCATGAAAAGAATGTGTATTTGTATGAAAATAAATAATACATAATAAATTTGTATGTAATATATATGCAAGATACACTTTAAATAATGTAAATATGTATAAAAATGTATATATACAAAAAACAAATAGAATAATGTAAAATCGTATCAAAATAAATACACCGAATATTAATAAAATAATGTAAATTTGTATGAAAATAAAGATGCAAAATTCCCATCAAATAGCGCATTTCTTATAAAAATATATATACCAAAATACTCATAAAATATTTAAATTTGTATTTAAATAAATATACAAAATGCACATACAATAAGGTAAACTTCTGTTGAAAGAGATATGCAAAAATACATATAAAAAATTGTAAATTTGTTTCAAAATATATATACGAATACACATAAAATAACGTAGATTTTTATAAAAATATATATACAAAATTCACATAAAATTAGGTAAATACGTATAAAAAAAATGTAAACAAAATACACATAAAATAATATAAATTCGAAACAAAATATATAATCAAAATACCAATAAAAGAATGTGTATTTGTTCTGTGTATTTTTGTATCAAAATATATACACAGAATATTAATAAAATAATGTAAATTTGTATGAAAATTAAGATGCAAAATACCTATAAAATAACGAATTTTTTATAAAAATATTGATACCAAAATACACATAAAATATTTGAATTTGTATTAAAATTAATATACAAAATGCACATACAATAAGGTAAATTTGTATTGAAATATATATGCAAAATACATATAAAATAATGTAAATTTGTTTCAAAATATATATACGAATACACATAAAATAACGTAGATTTCTATAAAAATACATATACAAAAATACTCATAACATTAAGTAAATACGTATAAAAAAATGTATACAAAATACACATAAAATAATGTAAATTCGTATAAATGTAAATAAACAATATACCAATAAAAGAATGTGTATTTGTATAAATATAAATATACTAATTGCACATAAAATAACGTAAATTTATATAAAACTATATACATAAAATAACGCAAATTTCTATAAAAATATATGTACAAAAATGAACATAAAATAAATTTGCATAAAAATATATATACAAAACACACTTTAGATAATGTAAATGAGTATAAAAATATGTATACAAAATACGTATGAAATAATCTAAATTCGTATCGAATTAAATTAAGAAAATATCAATAAAATTATGTAATTTTGGATGAAAATATATATACAAAATACACATAAAATAACCTAAATACAAATACAAATATACACATAAAATAATTTAAAATTGAATGAAATAAATATACAAAATAAACATAAAATAAGGTAAATTTGTAATGAAATATATGAAAAAATACACATAAAATAATATAAATTTGTATGAAAATATATATACAAATACACATTAAATAACATGAATTTGTATAAAATTTGTATCAAAATATATACTTATACACACAATAAAATAACGTAATTTTTTTATGAAAATGTATATAAAATATACACAAAAAAATTTAAATACGTAGAAAATATATATAAAAACACATAAAATAATGTAAATTTGTATGAAAATATATAAACAAATACACATAAAATAATGTAAATTTGGATGAAATATATATACAAAATGAACATTAAATAATGTAAATATGTATAAAAAAAATATACAAAATACACATAGAATAATGATAAATCGTATCAAAATAAATAAAGAGAATATCAAAAAAATAATGTAAATTTGTATGAAAATAAAGATGCAAAATATCCATATAATAACGCATGTTTACATAAAAATATATATACAAAAATACATATAAAATAGTTAAATTTGTATTAAAATAAATATACAAAATGCAAATACAATAAAGTAAATTTGTATTGAAATAGATATGCAAAATACACATCAATAATGTAAATTTGTATCAAAATACAAAATATATATACGAATAGTCATAAAATAGAGTAAATTTCTATGAAAATATACATACAAAAAATACACATATAACTAGTTAAATTTGTATTTAAATACATGTACAAAAAACACATAAAATAATGTAGATTTGAATGAAATGACAACAAATACATTTTATATAAAATATATATGCAAAATACACATAGAATAATGTAAAATCATATCAAAATAAATACACAGAATATCAATAAAATAATGTAAATTTGTATGAAAATAAGGATGCAAAATACACATAAAATAAACCATATTTTTATAAAAATACATATACAAAAATACACATAGATTAATCAAATTTGTATTAAAATTAATATACAAAATGCACATACAATAAGGTAAATTTGTATTGAAAAAATATGCAAAATAGACATAAAATAATGTAAATTTGTTTCAAAATATATATACGAATACTCATAAAATAACGCAGATTTCTATAGATATATATATCCAAAACACACTTGAAATAATGTAAATACGTATAAAAATATATATACAAAATACACTTTAAATAATGTTAATTCGTGTCAAAATAAATAAACAAAATATCATGAAAAGAATGTGTATTTGTATGAAAATAGATAAACTAAATACACATAAAATAACCTAAATTTGTATAAAACTATATACAAAAATACACAAAAATAATTTAAAATTGTATGAAAATAAATATACAAAAAACATATAAAAATAGGTAATTTTGTATTGAAATACATATACAAAATACACATAAAATAATGTAAATTTGAATGAAAATATATAAACATATAGACTTAAAATAACGTAAATTTGTATCAAATATATACAAAAAAACATTAAATAATGTAGATATGTATAAAAAAAATAAAAACACAAATAAAATAATACAGAATAATACAGAATAAATACAGAAAATATTAATAAAATAATGTAAATATGTATGAAAATTAAGATGCAAAATACCCATAAAATAACGCATTTTTATAAAAATATAAATACGAAAAAACATAAAATATTTGATTTTGTATTAAAATAAATAGATATACAAAATACACATAAAATAAGCTAAATTTGAATTGAAATATATATACAAAATACATAAAATAATGTAAATTTGTATCAGAATACCTATACAAATACACATATAATAACGTAAATTTGTATAAAAATATATAAACAAAATACACATTAAATAATGTAAATACGTAGAAAAAAAATGTAAAAAATACACAAATAATCATGTATTTCGTATCAAAATAAATAGACAAAATACAATAAAATAATGTAAATTTCTATGAAAACACATACAAAATACACATTAATAAAGCAAATATCAATAAAAATATATATAATATAATATATTTTTATACATATTTAAAATATTTAATGTATATTTTGTATATATATTTTATCCAAATTTACGTTATTTTATATGTATTTGTTTACATATTTTAATACAAATTTCCATTATTTTATGTGAGTTTTGTATATGTATTTCAATACAAATTTGCCTAACTTTATGTGTATTTTGCATATCTATTTTCAAACAAATTTAAATTATTTTTGTGTATATTTGTATATTTTATACAAATTTTAGTTATTTTATTTGTTTTTGTATATATTTTCCTACAAATATACATTCTTTTATTGGAATTTTGTATTTAATTTTTTGCGAATTTACATTATTTTATGTGTATTTTGTATATATATTTTTCTACGTATTTAAACTATTTTATGTGTATTTTATATATACATTTTCATAAAAATTTACGATATTTTATTGTGTGTATTCGTATATATTTTGAAACATTTTATACATATTCATGTTATTTTATGTGTATTTGTATATATATTTTCATACAAATTTATATTATTTTATGTGTATTCTTAGATATATTTTATTACAAATTTATCTTATTTTATGTTTATTTTGTATATTTATTTCATTCAATTTTAAATTATTTAATGTGTATATTTGTATTTGTATTTAGGTTATTTTATGTGCGTTTTCAATATATATTTTCATCCAAAATTACATTATTTTATTGTTATTTTCTTAATTTAACTCGATACGAGTTTAGATTATTTCATAGGTATTTTCTATACATATTTTTATACTCATTTACATTATCTAATGTGTGTTTTGTATATATTTTTTTATGCAAACTAATTTTATGTGCATTTTTGTACATATATTTTTATAGAAACTTAAAACGTTATTTTATGTGAATTTTGTATAGGTTTTCTCATACAAATTTACATTATTTAATTAGTTTTTTGTTTATTTATTTTGATACGAATGACTTGATTATTGGTGTATTTTGTAAATATTTTTTTATACGTATTTACATTACTTAATGTATTTTGTTTATATATATTTTTTTACAAATTTACGTTATTATATGTATTTGTTAAAATATTTTGAAACGAATTTACTTTATTTATGTATTTTGTATATATATTTCAATTCAAATTTAGCTTATTTTGTGTATTTTGTATATCTATTCTCATACAAATTTAATTACTTGTGTATTTTGTATATAGTTTTATACAAATTTACGTTATTTTATGTGCATTTTGTATATTTATTTATACAACACATTCTCTTATTGGTATTTTGTTTATTTATATTTATTGAATTTACATTATTTTATGTGTATTTTGTATACATTTTGATTCGTATTTACTTAATTTTATTTGTATTTTGTATATATATTTATAGAAATCTACGTTATTTTATGTGTATTCGTATATATTTTCAGAGAAATTTACATTGTTTTATATGTTTTTCCATATCTATTTCAATACAAATTTACCTTATTGTATGTGCATTTGTAAATTTATTTTAATACAAATTCAAATATTTTATGTGTATTTTATATATAATTTTATAAAATGCGTTATTTATAGGTATTTTGCATCTTAGTTTTCATACCAATGTACATTATTTTATTAATATTCTGTGTATATATTTTGATACGATTTTACATTATACTATTTGTGTTTTGTATATATTTTTTTATACATATTTTCATTATTTAAAGTGTATTTTTTATATATATATTTTATACAAATTAACGTCATTTTAAGTGTATTTGTTTATATAATTTCATTCAAATTTACATTATTTTAAGTGTATTTTGTATATGTATTTCAATACAAATTTACCTAATTTTATGTGTATTTTGTATATTTATTTTCATACAAATTTAAATTATTTTTGTGTTTTTTTGTATATACATATAAAGTAAATTTCTATGAAAATATATATTCAAAATACATATAAAATTATGTAAATAAGTATAAAAATATATATATATCAAATACACCTATTAAAAAGAAAATTCGTATCAAAATAAATAAACAAAATTCCGATAAAAGAACGTATGTTTGTAGGAAAATAAATATACAAAATACACATAAAATTACGAAAATTTGAATAAAAGTTTATACAAAAAAACAAAAAAATAAATTTCAATTTGTATGAAAATAGATATACAAAATTCACATATAATTAGTTAAATTTGTATTTAAATACATGTACAAATACACATAAAATAATGTAAATTTGCATGAAATGAAAACAAATTACATAAAATAACATATATTTGTATAAAATAGATATACAAAATATACAGAGAATAATGTAAAATCGTATCAAAATAAATACACAGAATATCAATAAAATAATGTAATTTTGTATGAAAATAAAGATGCAAAACACCCATAAAATAAAGCATATTTTTTTTAAAATACATATACAAGAATACACATTGAATAATTGAATTTGTATTAAAATTAATATACAAAATGCATGTACAATAAGGGAAATTTGTATTGAAAAAATATACAAAATGCACATAAAACAATGTATATTTGTTTCAAAATATATATACGAATACACATAAAAAAACGTATATTTCTATAGAAATATATATACAAAATACACATGAAATGACGTAAATACGTATAAAAATATATATACACAATACACATTAAATAATGTAAATTCGCATCAAAATAAATAAACAAAATATCAATAAAAGAATGTGTATTTGTATGAAAATAGATATACGAAATACACATAAAATATTGAAAATTTGTATAAAACTCTAGACAAAAATACACAAAAAATAATTTAAATTTGTATAAAAATATATACAAAATACACATAAAACTAGTTAAATTTCTATTGAAATACATATACAAAATACATAAAATAATGTAAATTTGAATGAAAATATATAAACAAACACACTTAAAATAACGTAAATTTGTATGAAATATATATAGAAAAAACACATTAAATAATGTAAATATGTATAAAAAAATATATTCTAAACACAAATAGAATAATGTAAAATAGTATCAAAATAAATACACAGAATATTAATAAAATAATGTAAATTTGTATGAAAATAAAGATGCAAATTACCCATAAAACAATGTATTTTTTATGAAAATATATATATACCAAAATACACAAAATATTTAAATTTGTATTACAATAAATATACGAAATGCACATACAATAAGGTAAATTTGTTTTGAAATAGATATGCAAAATACACATAAAACAATGTAAATTTGTTTCAAAATATATATACGAATACACATAAAATAACGTACATTTCTATAAAAATATATATACAAAATACACATAAAATGAAGTAAATACGTATAAGAAAATGTATACAAAATACACATAAAATAATGTAAATTCGCATCAAAATAAATAAACTAAATGCCAATAAAAGAATGTTTACTTGTATAAATATAAATATACAAAATACACATAAAATAACGTAAAATTGTATAAAACTATATACAAAAATAATCAAAAATAATTAAATTTGTATGAAAATAGATATACAAAAGACACATAAAATAAGCTAAATTTGAATTGAAATAAATATAGAAAATACATAAAATAAAGTAAATTTGTATCAAAATATATATTCAAATACATATATTAAAATTAATATACAAAATGCGTATATAATAAGGTAAATTTGTATTGAAAAAATATGCTACATACACGTTTACTCATACAAATTTATATTATTTTATTGGTATTTTGTTTATTTATTTTCATACGAATTATATGATTATATGTGTATTTTGTACATATTTTTTTATACGTATTTACATTATTTAATGTGTATTTTGTATATATATTTTCATACAAATTTACGTTATTATATGTGTATTTGTATAAAAATTTTGATACAAATTTACTTTATTTCATGTATTTTGTATATATATTTCAATTCAAATTTAGCTTATTTTGTGTGTATTTTGTATATATTTTCATACAAATTTAATTACTTCTGTGTATTTTTGTATATAGTTTTATATAAATTTACGTTATTTAATGTGTATTTTGTATATTTATATTTATACAAAATTATTGGTATTTTGTTTATTTATTTTGATACGAGTTTCCATTATTTTATGTGTTTTTTGTATACATTTTTTTATATGTATTTACTTCATTTTATGTGTATTTTGTATATATATTTTTATAGAAATCTACGTTATTTTATGTGTATTCGTATATTTTGAAACAAATTTATTTATTTTGCATATTCAATACAAATTTACCTTATTGTAAGTGTTTTTGTATATTTATTTTAATAAAATTTAATTTTGATGTGTATTTTGGTATATATATTTTATAAATAAAAAAATTATATTTTATGGGTATTTTGCTTCTTTATTTTCATACAAGTTTACATTATTTTATTAATATTCTGTGTATTTATTTTGATATGATTTTACATTATTCTATTTGTGTTTTGTACATATTTTTTATTCAAATTTACGTTATTTTAAGTGTATTTGTTTATGTATTTTCAAATTTACATTATTTTGTGTATTTTGTGTATGTATTTCAATACAAATTTTCCTTTATATATGTTCATTTTGAATATGTATTTTCACACAAATTTAAAATATTTTGTGTATATTTGTATAGTTTTGATACAAATTTAGGTTATTTATGTGTATTTTGTATATCTATTTTCATACAAATACACATTCTTTTATTGATATTTTATACAAATTAACGTCATTTTAAGGGTATTTGTTTATATAATTTCATTCAAATTTACATTATTTTAAGTGAATTTTGTATATGTATTTCAATACAAATTTATTTAATTTTATGTGTATTTTGTATATTTATTTTCATACAAATTTAAATTATTTTGTGTTTTTGTATATACATATAAAGTAAATTTCTATGAAAATATATATTCAAAATACATATAAAATTATGTAAATAAGTATAAAATATATATATCAAATACTATTAAAAAGAAAATTCGTATCAAAATAAATAAACAAAATTCCGATAAAAGAACGTATGTTTGTAGGAAAATAAATATACAAAATACACATAAAATTACGAAAATTTGAATAAAAGTTTATACAAAAAAACAAAAAAATAAATTTCAATTTGTATGAAAATAGATATACAAAATTCACATATAATTAGTTAAATTTGTATTTAAATACATGTACAAAATGTAAATTTGCATGAAATGAAAACAAATTACATAAAATAACATATAATTGTATAAAATAGATATACAAAATATACAGAGAATAATGTAAAATCGTATCAAAATAAATACACAGAATATCAATAAAATAATGTAATTTTGTATGAAAATAAAGATGCAAAACACCCATAAAATAAAGCATATTTTTTTAAAAATACATATACAAGAATACACATTGAATAATTGAATTTGTATTAAAATTAATATACAAAATGCATGTACAATAAGATAAATTTGTATTGAAAAAATATACAAAATGCACATAAAACAATGTATATATGTTTCAAAATATATATACGAATACACATAAAAAAAACGTATATTTCTATAGAAATATATATACAAAATACACATGAAATGACGTAAATACGTATAAATATATATATACACAATACACATTAAATAATGTAAATTCGCATCAAAATAAATAAACAAAATATCAATAAAAGAATGTGTATTTGTATGAAAATAGATATACGAAATACACATAAAATATTGAAAAATTTGTATAAAACTCTATTAAAAAAATACACAAAAATAATTTAAATTTGTATAAAAATATATATACAAAATACATAAAACTAGTTAAATTTCTATTGAAATACATATACAAAATACACATAAAATAATGTAAATTTGAATGAAAATATATAAACAAATACACTTAAAATAACGTAAATTTGTATGAAATATATATAGAAAAAACACATTAAATAATGTAAATATGTATAAAAAAATATATACTAAACACAAATAGAATAATGTAAAATAGTATCAAAATAAATACACAGAATATTAATAAAATAATGTAAATTTGTATGAAAATAAAGATGCAAAATACCCATAAAACAATGTATTTTTTATGAAAATATATATACCAAAATACACAAAATATTTAAATTTGTATTACAATAAATATACAAAATGCACATACAATAAGGTAAATTTGTATTGAAATAGATATGCAAAATACACATAAAATAATGTAGATTTGTATCAAAATATATATACGAATAGACATAAAATAACGAAAAATTCTAAAAAATATATATATACAAAATACACATAAAATGATGTAAATACGTATAAAAATATATGTACAAAATACACATAAAATAATGTAAATTCGTATCAAAATAAATAAACAAAATACCAATAAAGAATGTTTACTTGTATAAATATAAATATACAAAATACATATAAAATAACATAAAATTGTATAAAACTATATACAAAAATAAACAAAAATAATTAAATTTGTATGAAAATAGATATACAAAAGACACATAAAATAAGCTAAATTTGAATTGAAATAAATATAGAAAATACATGAAATAATGTAAATTTGTATCAAAATATATATTCAAATACACATATATTAAAATTAATATACAAATGCGTATATAATAAGGTAAATTTGTATTGAAAAATATGCAACATACACGTTTACTCATACAAATTTATATTATTTATTGGTATTTTGTTTATTTATTTTCATACGAATTACATGATTATATGTGTATTTGTACATATTTTTTATACGTATTTACATTATTTAATGTGTATTTTGTATATATTTTCACAAATTTACGTTATTATATGTATTTGTATAAATATTTTGATACAAATTTACTTTATTTCATGTATTTTGTATATATATTTCAATTCAAATTTAGCTTATTTTGTGTGTATTTTGTATATATTTTCATACAAATTTAATTACTTCTGTGTATTTTTGTATATCGTTTTATATAAATTTACGTTATTTAATGTATTTTGTATATTTATATTTATAAAATTATTGGTATTTTGTTTATTTATTTTGATACAATTTCCATTATTTTTATGTGTTTTTGTATACATTTTTTATACGTATTTACTTCATTTTATGTGTATTTTGTATATATATTTTTATAGAAATTACGTTATTTTATGTATTCGTATATATATTTTGAAACAAATTTACATTGTTTTATTTGTATTTTGCATATCTATTTTTGTATATTTATTTTAATAAAATTTAATTTTTTGATGTGTATTTTGGTATATATTTTTATAAATAAAAATGCGTTATTTTATGGGTATTTTGCTTCTTTATTTCACAAGTTTACATTATTTTATTAATATTCTGTGTATTTATTTTGATATGATTTTACATTATTCTATTTGTGTTTTGTACATATTTTTTATTCAAATTTACGTTATTTTAAGTGTATTTGTTTATGTATTTTCATTCAAATTTACATTATTTTATGTATTTTGTTTATTTATTTTGACACGAATTTACATTATTTAATGTGTATTTTGTATATATATTTTTTATACGTATTTACATCATTTCATGTGTATTTTGTATAGTTTAAACAAATTTATATTATTTAATGTGTATTTGTATATATATATATATATATATATATATATATATATATATATATATATATATATATATATATATATATATATATATATATATATATATATATATATATATATATATATATATATATATATATATATATATATATATATATATATATATATATATATATATATATATATATATATATATATATATATATATATATATATATATATATATATATAAAAATAGACATTGTGTTTTTGTTTTTTTGTTTTTTTTTTTTTATACTAATTTACATTATTTTATGTGTATTTTGTATACATTTTTTATACGTATTTAATTCATTTTATGTGTATTTTGTATATATATTTTTATAGAAATCTACCTTATTTCATGTGTATTCGTATATATATTTTGAAACAAATTTACATTGTTTATATGTATTTTGCATATCTATTTCTTGTATTCTGTATTTATTTTTGTTATACATAGAATAATGTAAAATCGTATCAAAATAGGTACACAGAATATCAATAAAATAATTTAAATTTGAATGAAAATAAAGATGCAAAATACCTATAAGATAAAGCATTTTTTTTAAATACATATACAAAAATACACATAGAATAATTAAATTTGTATTAAAATTAATATACAAAATGCACACATACAAAAAGGTAAATTTGTATTAAAAACAACGCAAAATACAAATAAAACAGTGTAAATTTGTTTCAAAATATATATGCGAATACACATAAAATACCGTAGATTTCTATAGAAATATATATAATATATATACTAATAATACTAATAATATATATACAAAATACACGTGAAATTATGTAAATACGTATAAAAATATATATATAAAATACATATTAAGTAATGTTAATTCGTGACAAAATAAATAAACAAAATATCATGAAAAGAATGTGTATTTGTATGAAAATAAATAATACATAATAAATTTGTATGTAATATATATGCAAGATACACTTTAAATAATGTAAATATGTATAAAAATGTATATATACAAAAAACAAATAGAATAATGTAAAATCGTATCAAAATAAATACACCGAATATTAATAAAATAATGTAAATTTGTATGAAAATAAAGATGCAAAATTCCCATCAAATAGCGCATTTCTTATAAAAATATATATACCAAAATACTCATAAAATATTTAAATTTGTATTTAAATAAATATACAAAATGCACATACAATAAGGTAAACTTGTTGAAAGAGATATGCAAAATACATATAAAAATTGTAAATTTGTTTCAAAATATATATACGAATACACATAAAATAACGTAGATTTTATAAAATATATATACAAAATTCACATAAAATTAGGTAAATACGTATAAAAAAAATAAACAAAATACACATAAAAAAATATAAATTGAAACAAAATATATAATCAAAATACCAATAAAAGAATGTGTATTTGTTCTGTGTATATTTGTATCAAAAAATATACACAGAATATTAATAAAATAATGTAAATTTGTATGAAAATTAAGATGCAAAATACCTATAAAATAACGAATTTTTTATAAAAATATTGATACCAAAATACACATAAAATATTTGAATTTGTATTAAAATTAATATACAAAATGCACATACAATAAGGTAAATTTGTATTGAAATAGATATGCAAAATACATATAAAATAATGTAAATTTGTTTCAAAATATATATACGAATACACATAAAATAACGTAGATTTCTATAAAAATACATATACAAAAATACTCATAACATTAAGTAAATACGTATAAAAAAATGTATACAAAATACACATAAAATAATGTAAATTCGTATAAATGTAAATAAACAATATACCAATAAAAGAATGTGTATTTGTATAAATATAAATATACTAATTGCACATAAAATAACGTAAATTTATATAAAACTATATACATAAAATAACGCAAATTTCTATAAAAATATATGTACAAAAATGAACATAAAATAAATTTGCATAAAAATATATATACAAAACACACTTTAGATAATGTAAATGAGTATAAAAATATGTATACAAAATACGTATGAAATAATCTAAATTCGTATCGAATTAAATTAAGAAAATATCAATAAAATTGTGTAATTTTGGATGAAAATATATATACAAAATACACATAAAATAACCTAAATACAAATACAAATATACACATAAAATAATTTAAAATTGAATGAAATAAATATACAAAATAAACATAAAATAAGGAAAATTTGTAATGAAATATATGAAAAAATACACATAAAATAATATAAATTTGTATGAAAATATATATACAAATACACATTAAATAACATGAATTTGTATAAAATTTGTATCAAAATATATACTTATACACACAATAAAATAACGTAATTTTTTTATGAAAATGTATATAAAAAATATACATAAAATAATTTAAATACGTAGAAAAATATATATACAAAAAACACATAAAATAATGTAAATTTGTATGAAAATATATAAACAAATACACATAAAATAATGTAAATTTGGATGAAATATATATACAAAATGAACATTAAATAATGTAAATATGTATAAAAAAAATATACAAAATACACATAGAATAATGATAAATCGTATCAAAATAAATAAAGAGAATATCAAAAAAATAATGTAAATTTGTATGAAAATAAAGATGCAAAATATCCATATAATAACGCATGTTTACATAAAAATATATATACAAAAATACATATAAAATAGTTAAATTTGTATTAAAATAAATATACAAAATGGAAATACAATAAAGTAAATTTGTATTGAAATAGATATGCAAAATACACATCAATAATGTAAATTTGTATCAAAATACAAAATATATATACGAATAGTCATAAAATAGAGTAAATTTCTATGAAAATATACATACAAAATAGATATACAAAATACACATATAACTAGTTAAATTTGTATTTAAATACATGTACAAAAAACACATAAAATAATGTAGATTTGAATGAAATGACAACAAATACATTTTATATAAAATATATATGCAAAATACACATAGAATAATGTAAAATCATATCAAAATAAATACACAGAATATCAATAAAATAATGTAAATTTGTATGAAAATAAACCATATTTTTATAAAAATACATATACAAAAATACACATAGATTAATCAAATTTGTATTAAAATTAATATACAAAATGCACATACAATAAGGTAAATTTGTATTGAAAAAATATGCAAAATAGACATAAAATAATGTAAATTTGTTTCAAAATATATATACGAATACTCATAAAATAACGCAGATTTCTATAGAAATATATATCCAAAATACACTTGAAATAATGTAAATACGTATAAAAATATATATACAAAATACACATTAAATAATGTTAATTCGTGTCAAAATAAATAAACAAAATATCATGAAAAGAATGTGTATTTGTATGAAAATAGATAAACTAAATACACATAAAATAACCTAAATTTGTATAAAACTATATACAAAAATACACAAAAATAATTTAAACTTGTATGAAAATAAATATACAAAAAACATATAAAAATAGGTAATTTTGTATTGAAATACATATACAAAATACACATAAAATAATGTAAATTTGAATGAAAATATATAAACATATAGACTTAAAATAACGTAAATTTGTATCAAATATATATACAAAAAAAACATTAAATAATGTAAATATGTATAAAAAAAATAAAAACACAAATAAAATAATACAGAATAATACAGAATAAATACAGAAAATATTAATAAAATAATGTAAATATGTATGAAAATTAAGATGCAAAATACCCATAAAATAACGCATTTTTTATAAAAATATAAATACGAAAAAACATAAAATATTTGATTTTGTATTAAAATAAATAGATATACAAAATACACATAAAATAAGCTAAATTTGAATTGAAATATATATACAAAATACATAAAATAATGTAAATTTGTATCAGAATACCTATACAAATACACATATAATAACGTAAATTTGTATAAAAATATATAAACAAAATACACATTAAATAATGTAAATACGTAGAAAAAAAATGTAAAAAATACACAAATAATCATGTATTTCGTATCAAAATAAATAGACAAAATACCAATAAAATAATGTAAATTTCTATGAGAAAACATATACAAAATACACATAAATAAAGCAAATATCAATAAAAATATATAATATAATATATTTTATACATATTTAAAATATTTAATGTATATTTTGTATATATATTTTATCCAAATTTACGTTATTTTATATGTATTTGTTTACATATTTTAATACAAATTTCCATTATTTTATGTGAGTTTTGTATATGTATTTCAATACAAATTTGCCTAACTTTATGTGTATTTTGCATATCTATTTTCAAACAAATTTAAATTATTTTTGTGTATATTTGTATATATTTGTATACAAATTTTAGTTATTTTATTTGTTTTTGTATATATATTTTCTAAATATACATTCTTTTATTGGAATTTTGTGTATTTAATTTTTGAATTTACATTATTTTATGTATTTTGTATATATATTTTCTACGTATTTAAACTATTTTATGTGTATTTTATATATACATTTTCATAAAATTTACGATATTTTATTGTGTGTATTCGTATATATTTGAAACATTTTATACATATTCATGTTATTTTATGTGTATTTGTATATATATTTTCATACAAATTTATATTATTTTATGTGTATTCTTAGATATATTTTATTACAAATTTACCTTATTTTATGTTTATTTTGTATATTTATTTCATTCAATTTTAAATTATTTAATGTGTATATTTGTATTTGTATTTAGGTTATTTTATGTGCGTTTTCAATATATATTTTCATCCAAAATTACATTATTTTATTGTTATTTTCTTAATTTAACTCGATACGAGTTTAGATTATTTCATAGGTATTTTCTATACATATTTTTATACTCATTTACATTATCTAATGTGTGTTTTGTATATATTTTTTTATGCAAACTAATTTTATGTGCATTTTTGTACATATATTTTTATAGAAACTTAAAACGTTATTTTATGTGAATTTTGTATAGGTTTTCTCATACAAATTTACATTATTTAATTAGTTTTTTGTTTATTTATTTTGATACGAATGACTTGATTATTGGTGTATTTTGTAAATATTTTTTTATACGTATTTACATTACTGAATATGTATTTTATTTATATATATTTTTTTTACAAATTAACCTTATTAAATGTGTAATTGTTAAAAATATTTTGAAACGAATTTACTTTATTTTATGAATTTTGTATATATTTCAATTCAAATTTAGCTTATTTTGTGTGTATTTTGTATATCTATTCTCATACAAATTTAATTACTTCTGTGTATTTTTGTATATAGTTTTATACAAATTTACGTTATTTTATGTGCATTTTGTATATTTATATTTATACAAATACACATTCTCTTATTGGTATTTTGTTTATTTATATTTATACGAATTTACATTATTTTATGTGTATTTTGTATACATTTTTGATTCGTATTTACTTAATTTTATTTGTATTTTGTATATATATATTTATAGAAATCTACGTTATTTTATGTGTATTCGTATATATATTTTCAGAGAAATTTACATTGTTTTATATGTTTTTTCCATATCTATCTCAATACAAATTTACCTTATTGTATGTGCATTTTGTAAATTTATTTTAATACAAATTCAAATATTTTATGTGTATTTTGGTATATATAATTTTATAAAAAATGCGTTATTTTATAGGTATTTTGCATCTTAGTTTTCATACCAATGTACATTATTTTATTAATATTCTGTGTATATATTTTGATACGATTTTACATTATACTATTTGTGTTTTGTATATATTTTTTTATACATATTTTCATTATTTAAAGTGTATTTTTTATATATATATTTTATACAAATTAACGTCATTTTAAGTGTATTTGTTTATATAATTTCATTCAAATTTACATTATTTTAAGTGTATTTTGTATATGTATTTCAATACAAATTTACCTAATTTTATGTGTATTTTGTATATTTATTTTCATACAAATTTAAATTATTTTTGTGTTTTTTTGTATATACATATAAAGTAAATTTCTATGAAAATATATATTCAAAATACATATAAAATTATGTAAATAAGTATAAAAATATATATATCAAATACACCTATTAAAAAGAAAATTCGTATCAAAATAAATAAACAAAATTCCGATAAAAGAACGTATGTTTGTAGGAAAATAAATATACAAAATACACATAAAATTACGAAAATTTGAATAAAAGTTTATACAAAAAAACAAAAAAATAAATTTCAATTTGTATGAAAATAGATATACAAAATTCACATATAATTAGTTAAATTTGTATTTAAATACATGTACAAAATACACATAAAATAATGTAAATTTGCATGAAATGAAAACAAATTCACATAAAATAACATATATTTGTATAAAATAGATATACAAAATATACAGAGAATAATGTAAAATCGTATCAAAATAAATACACAGAATATCAATAAAATAATGTAATTTTGTATGAAAATAAAGATGCAAAACACCCATAAAATAAAGCATATTTTTTTTAAAATACATATACAAGAATACACATTGAATAATTGAATTTGTATTAAAATTAATATACAAAATGCATGTACAATAAGGGAAATTTGTATTGAAAAAATATACAAAATGCACATAAAACAATGTATATTTGTTTCAAAATATATATACGAATACACATAAAAAAACGTATATTTCTATAGAAATATATATACAAAATACACATGAAATGACGTAAATACGTATAAAAATATATATACACAATACACATTAAATAATGTAAATTCGCATCAAAATAAATAAACAAAATATCAATAAAAGAATGTGTATTTGTATGAAAATAGATATACGAAATACACATAAAATATTGAAAAATTTGTATAAAACTCTATTAAAAAAATACACAAAAATAATTTAAATTTGTATAAAAATATATATACAAAATACACATAAAACTAGTTAAATTTCTATTGAAATACATATACAAAATACACATAAAATAATGTAAATTTGAATGAAAATATATAAACAAATACACTTAAAATAACGTAAATTTGTATGAAATATATATAGAAAAAACACATTAAATAATGTAAATATGTATAAAAAAATATATTCTAAACACAAATAGAATAATGTAAAATAGTATCAAAATAAATACACAGAATATTAATAAAATAATGTAAATTTGTATGAAAATAAAGATGCAAATTACCCATAAAACAATGTATTTTTTATGAAAATATATATATACCAAAATACACAAAATATTTAAATTTGTATTAAAAAAATATACAAAATGCACATACAATAAGGTAAATTTGTATTGAAATAGATATGCAAAATACACATAAAACAATGTAAATTTGTTTCAAAATATATATACGAATACACATAAAATAACGTAGATTTCTAAAAAAATATATATACAAAATACACATAAAATGAAGTAAATACGTATAAGAAAATGTATACAAAATACACATAAAATAATGTAAATTCGTATCAAAATAAATAAACTAAATGCCAATAAAAGAATGTTTACTTGTGTAAATATAAATATACAAAATACATATAAAATAACGTAAAATTGTATAAAACTATATAAAAAAAAATAATTAAATTTGTATGAAAATAGATATACAAAAGACACATAAAATAAGCTAAATTTGAATTGAAATAAATATAGAAAATACATGAAATAATGTAAATTTGTATCAAAATATATATTCAAATACACATATATTAAAATTAATATACAAAATGCGTATATAATAAGGTAAATTTGTATTGAAAAAATATGCAACATACACGTTTACTCATACAAATTTATATTATTTTATTGGTATTTTGTTTATTTATTTTCATACGAATTACATGATTATATGTATTTTGTACATATTTTTTTATACGTATTTACATTATTTAATGTGTATTTTGTATATATATTTTCATACAAATTTACGTTATTATATGTGTATTTGTATAAAAATTTTGATACAAATTTACTTTATTTCATGTATTTTGTATATATATTTCAATTCAAATTTTTCTTTATTTTTGTGTATTTTGTATATATTTTCATACAAATTTAATTACTTCTGTGTATTTTTGTATATAGTTTTATATAAATTTACGTTATTTAATGTGTATTTTGTATATTTATATTTATACAAAATTATTGGTATTTTGTTTATTTATTTTGATACGAATTTCCATTATTTTATGTGTTTTTTGTATACATTTTTTTATACGTATTTACTTCATTTTATGTGTATTTTGTATATATATTTTTATAGAAATCTACGTTATTTTATGTGTATTCGTATATATATTTTGAAACAAATTTACATTGTTTTATTTGTATTTTGCATATCTATTTCAATACAAATTTACCTTATTGTAAGTGTTTTTTGTATATTTATTTTAATAAAAATTTAATTTTTTGATGTGTATTTTGGTATATATATTTTTATAAATAAAAAAAATGCGTTATTTTATGGGTATTTTGCTTCTTTATTTTCATACAAGTTTACATTATTTTATTAATATTCTGTGTATTTATTTTGATATGATTTTACATTATTCTATTTGTGTTTTGTACATATTTTTTTTATTCAAATTTACGTTATTTTAAGTGTATTTGTTTATGTATTTTCATTCAAATTTACATTATTTTATGTGTATTTTGTGTATGTATTTCAATACAAATTTACCTAATTTTATGTGTATTTTGTATATTTATTTTCATACAAATTTAAAATATTTTTGTGTATATTTGTATATAGTTTGATACAAATTTAGGTTATTTTATGTGTATTTTGTATATCTATTTTCATACAAATACACATTCTTTTATTGATATTTTATACAAATTAACGTCATTTTAAGTGTATTTGTTTATATAATTTCATTCAAATTTACATTATTTTAAGTGAATTTTGTATATGTATTTCAATACAAATTTACCTAATTTTATGTGTATTTTGTATATTTATTTTCATACAAATTTAAATTATTTTTGTGTTTTTTTGTATATACATATAAAGTAAATTTCTATGAAAATATATATTCAAAATACATATAAAATTATGTAAATAAGTATAAAAATATATATATCAAATACACCTATTAAAAAGAAAATTCGTATCAAAATAAATAAACAAAATTCCGATAAAAGAACGTATGTTTGTAGGAAAATAAATATACAAAATACACATAAAATTACGAAAATTTGAATAAAAGTTTATACAAAAAAACAAAAAAATAAATTTCAATTTGTATGAAAATAGATATACAAAATTCACATATAATTAGTTAAATTTGTATTTAAATACATGTACAAAATACACATAAAATAATGTAAATTTGCATGAAATGAAAACAAATTCACATAAAATAACATATAATTGTATAAAATAGATATACAAAATATACAGAGAATAATGTAAAATCGTATCAAAATAAATACACAGAATATCAATAAAATAATGTAATTTTGTATGAAAATAAAGATGCAAAACACACATAAAATAAAGCATATTTTTTTAAAAATACATATACAAGAATACACATTGAATAATTGAATTTGTATTAAAATTAATATACAAAATGCATGTACAATAAGATAAATTTGTATTGAAAAAATATACAAAATGCACATAAAACAATGTATATATGTTTCAAAATATATATACGAATACACATAAAAAAAACGTATATTTCTATAGAAATATATATACAAAATACACATGAAATGACGTAAATACGTATAAAAATATATATACACAATACACATTAAATAATGTAAATTCGCATCAAAATAAATAAACAAAATATCAATAAAAGAATGTGTATTTGTATGAAAATAGATATACGAAATACACATAAAATATTGAAAAATTTGTATAAAACTCTATTAAAAAAATACACAAAAATAATTTAAATTTGTATAAAAATATATATACAAAATACACATAAAACTAGTTAAATTTCTATTGAAATACATATACAAAATACACATAAAATAATGTAAATTTGAATGAAAATATATAAACAAATACACTTAAAATAACGTAAATTTGTATGAAATATATATAGAAAAAACACATTAAATAATGTAAATATGTATAAAAAAATATATTCTAAACACAAATAGAATAATGTAAAATAGTATCAAAATAAATACACAGAATATTAATAAAATAATGTAAATTTGTATGAAAATAAAGATGCAAAATACCCATAAAACAATGTATTTTTTATGAAAATATATATATACCAAAATACACAAAATATTTAAATTTGTATTACAATAAATATACAAAATGCACATACAATAAGGTAAATTTGTATTGAAATAGATATGCAAAATACACATAAAACAATGTAAATTTGTTTCAAAATATATATACGAATACACATAAAATAACGTAGATTTCTAAAAAAATATATATATACAAAATACACATAAAATGAAGTAAATACGTATAAGAAAATGTATACAAAATACACATAAAATAATGTAAATTCGTATCAGAATAAATAAACAAAATGCCAATAAAAGAATGTTTACTTGTATAAATATAAATATACAAAATACATATAAAATAACGTAAAATTGTATAAAACTATATACAAAAATAAACAAAAATAATTAAATTTGTATGAAAATAGATATACAAAAGACACATAAAATAAGCTAAATTTGAATTGAAATAAATATAGAAAATACATGAAATAATGTAAATTTGTATCAAAATATATATTCAAATACACATATATTAAAATTAATATACAAAATGCGTATATAATAAGGTAAATTTGTATTGAAAAAATATGCAACATACACGTTTACTCATACAAATTTATATTATTTTATTGGTATTTTGTTTATTTATTTTCATACGAATTACATGATTATATGTGTATTTTGTACATATTTTTTTATACGTATTTACATTATTTAATGTGTATTTTGTATATATATTTTCATACAAATTTACGTTATTATATGTGTATTTGTATAAAAATTTTGATACAAATTTACTTTATTTCATGTATTTTGTATATATATTTCAATTCAAATTTAGCTTATTTTGTGTGTATTTTGTATATATTTTCATACAAATTTAATTACTTCTGTGTATTTTTGTATATAGTTTTATATAAATTTACGTTATTTAATGTGTATTTTGTATATTTATATTTATACAAAATTATTGGTATTTTGTTTATTTATTTTGATACGAATTTCCATTATTTTATGTGTTTTTTGTATACATTTTTTTATACGTATTTACTTCATTTTATGTGTATTTTGTATATATATTTTTATAGAAATCTACGTTATTTTATGTGTATTCGTATATATATTTTGAAACAAATTTACATTGTTTTATTTGTATTTTGCATATCTATTTTTTGTATATTTATTTTAATAAAAATTTAATTTTTTGATGTGTATTTTGGTATATATATTTTTATAAATAAAAAAATGCGTTATTTTATGGGTATTTTGCTTCTTTATTTTCATACAAGTTTACATTATTTTATTAATATTCTGTGTATTTATTTTGATATGATTTTACATTATTCTATTTGTGTTTTGTACATATTTTTTTTATTCAAATTTACGTTATTTTAAGTGTATTTGTTTATGTATTTTCATTCAAATTTACATTATTTTATATGTATTTTGTGTATGTATTTCAATACAAATTTACCTAATTTTATGTGTATTTTGTATATTTATTTTCATACAAATTTAAAATATTTTTGTGTATATTTGTATATAGTTTGATACAAATTTAGGTTATTTTATGTGTATTTTGTATATCTATTTTCATACAAATACACATTCTTTTATTGATATTTTGTTTATTTATTTTGACGCGAATTTACATTATTTAATGTGTATTTTGTATATATATATTTTTATACGTATTTACATCATTTCATGTGTATTTTGTATAGTTTTAAACAAATTTATATTATTTAATGTGTATTTATATATATATATATATATATATATATATATATATATATATATATATATATATATATATATATATATATATATATATATATATATATATATATATATATATATATATATATATATATATATATATATATATACATATATATATATATATATATATATATATATATATATATATACAAATAGACATTCTTTTATTGGTATTTTGTTTATTTATTTTGATACTAATTTACATTATTTTATGTGTATTTTGTATACATTTTTTATACGTATTTAATTCATTTTATGTGTATTTTGTATATATATTTTTTATAGAAATCTACCTTATTTCATGTGTATTCGTATATATATTTTGAAACAAATTTACATTGTTTATATGTATTTTGCATATCTATTTTTGTGTATTCTGTATTTATTTTTGTTATACATAGAATAATGTAAAATCGTATCAAAATAGGTACACAGAATATCAATAAAATAATTTAAATTTGAATGAAAATAAAGATGCAAAATACCTATAAGATAAAGCATTTTTTTTAAATACATATACAAAAATACACATAGAATAATTAAATTTGTATTAAAATTAATATACAAAATGCACACATACAAAAAGGTAAATTTGTATTAAAAACAACGCAAAATACAAATAAAACAGTGTAAATTTGTTTCAAAATATATATGCGAATACACATAAAATACCGTAGATTTCTATAGAAATATATATAATATATATACTAATAATACTAATAATATATATACAAAATACACGTGAAATTATGTAAATACGTATAAAAATATATATATAAAATACATATTAAGTAATGTTAATTCGTGACAAAATAAATAAACAAAATATCATGAAAAGAATGTGTATTTGTATGAAAATAAATAATACATAATAAATTTGTATGTAATATATATGCAAGATACACATTAAATAATGTAAATATGTATAAAAATGTATATATACAAAAAACAAATAGAATAATGTAAAATCGTATCAAAATAAATACACCGAATATTAATAAAATAATGTAAATTTGTATGAAAATAAAGATGCAAAATTCCCATCAAATAGCGCATTTCTTATAAAAATATATATACCAAAATACTCATAAAATATTTAAATTTGTATTTAAATAAATATACAAAATGCACATACAATAAGGTAAACTTCTGTTGAAAGAGATATGCAAAAATACATATAAAAAATTGTAAATTTGTTTCAAAATATATATACGAATACACATAAAATAACGTAGATTTTTATAAAAATATATATACAAAATTCACATAAAATTAGGTAAATACGTATAAAAAAAATGTAAACAAAATACACATAAAATAATATAAATTCGAAACAAAATATATAATCAAAATACCAATAAAAGAATGTGTATTTGTTCTGTGTATTTTTGTATCAAAATATATACACAGAATATTAATAAAATAATGTAAATTTGTATGAAAATTAAGATGCAAAATACCTATAAAATAACGAATTTTTTATTAAAATATTGATACCAAAATACACATAAAATATTTGAATTTGTATTAAAATTAATATACAAAATGCACATACAATAAGGTAAATTTGTATTGAAATAGATATGCAAAATACATATAAAATAATGTAAATTTGTTTCAAAATATATATACGAATACACATAAAATAACGTAGATTTCTATAAAAATACATATACAAAAATACTCATAACATTAAGTAAATACGTATAAAAAAATGTATACAAAATACACATAAAATAATGTAAATTCGTATAAATGTAAATAAACAATATACCAATAAAAGAATGTGTATTTGTATAAATATAAATATACTAATTGCACATAAAATAACGTAAATTTATATAAAACTATATACATAAAATAACGCAAATTTCTATAAAAATATATGTACAAAAATGAACATAAAATAAATTTGCATAAAAATATATATACAAAACACACTTTAGATAATGTAAATGAGTATAAAAATATGTATACAAAATACGTATGAAATAATCTAAATTCGTATCGAATTAAATTAAGAAAATATCAATAAAATTATGTAATTTTGGATGAAAATATATATACAAAATACACATAAAATAACCTAAATACAAATACAAATATACACATAAAATAATTTAAAATTGAATGAAATAAATATACAAAATAAACATAAAATAAGGTAAATTTGTAATGAAATATATGAAAAAATACACATAAAATAATATAAATTTGTATGAAAATATATATACAAATACACATTAAATAACATGAATTTGTATAAAATTTGTATCAAAATATATACTTATACACACAATAAAATAACGTAATTTTTTTATGAAAATGTATATAAAAAATATACATAAAATAATTTAAATACGTAGAAAAATATATATACAAAAAACACATAAAATAATGTAAATTTGTATGAAAATATATAAACAAATACACATAAAATAATGTAAATTTGGATGAAATATATATACAAAATGAACATTAAATAATGTAAATATGTATAAAAAAAATATACAAAATACACATAGAATAATGATAAATCGTATCAAAATAAATAAAGAGAATATCAAAAAAATAATGTAAATTTGTATGAAAATAAAGATGCAAAATATCCATATAATAACGCATGTTTACATAAAATATATATACAAAAATACATATAAAATAGTTAAATTTGTATTAAAATAAATATACAAAATGCAAATACAATAAAGTAAATTTGTATTGAAATAGATATGCAAAATACACATCAATAATGTAAATTTGTATCAAAATACAAAATATATATACGAATAGTCATAAAATAGAGTAAATTTCTATGAAAATATACATACAAAATAGATATACAAAATACACATATAACTAGTTAAATTTGTATTTAAATACATGTACAAAAAACACATAAAATAATGTAGATTTGAATGAAATGACAACAAATACATTTTATATAAAATATATATGCAAAATACACATAGAATAATGTAAAATCATATCAAAATAAATACACAGAATATCAATAAAATAATGTAAATTTGTATGAAAATAAGGATGCAAAATACACATAAAATAAACCATATTTTTATAAAAATACATATACAAAAATACACATAGATTAATCAAATTTGTATTAAAATTAATATACAAAATGCACATACAATAAGGTAAATTTGTATTGAAAAAATATGCAAAATAGACATAAAATAATGTAAATTTGTTTCAAAATATATATACGAATACTCATAAAATAACGCAGATTTCTATAGAAATATATATCCAAAATACACTTGAAATAATGTAAATACGTATAAAAATATATATACAAAATACACTTTAAATAATGTTAATTCGTGTCAAAATAAATAAACAAAATATCATGAAAAGAATGTGTATTTGTATGAAAATAGATAAACTAAATACACATAAAATAACCTAAATTTGTATAAAACTATATACAAAAATACACAAAAATAATTTAAACTTGTATGAAAATAAATATACAAAAAACATATAAAAATAGGTAATTTTGTATTGAAATACATATACAAAATACACATAAAATAATGTAAATTTGAATGAAAATATATAAACATATAGACTTAAAATAACGTAAATTTGTATCAAATATATATACAAAAAAAACATTAAATAATGTAAATATGTATAAAAAAAATATAAAAAACACAAATAAAATAATACAGAATAATACAGAATAAATACAGAAAATATTAATAAAATAATGTAAATATGTATGAAAATTAAGATGCAAAATACCCATAAAATAACGCATTTTTTATAAAAATATAAATACGAAAAAACATAAAATATTTGATTTTGTATTAAAATAAATAGATATACAAAATACACATAAAATAAGCTAAATTTGAATTGAAATATATATACAAAATACATAAAATAATGTAAATTTGTATCAGAATACCTATACAAATACACATATAATAACGTAAATTTGTATAAAAATATATAAACAAAATACACATTAAATAATGTAAATACGTAGAAAAAAAATGTAAAAAATACACAAATAATCATGTATTTCGTATCAAAATAAATAGACAAAATACCAATAAAATAATGTAAATTTCTATGAGAAAACATATACAAAATACACATAAATAAAGCAAATATCAATAAAAATATATATAATATAATATATTTTTATACATATTTAAAATATTTAATGTATATTTTGTATATATATTTTATCCAAATTTACGTTATTTTATATGTATTTGTTTACATATTTTAATACAAATTTCCATTATTTTATGTGAGTTTTGTATATGTATTTCAATACAAATTTGCCTAACTTTATGTGTATTTTGCATATCTATTTTCAAACAAATTTAAATTATTTTTGTGTATATTTGTATATATTTTTATACAAATTTTAGTTATTTTATTTGTTTTTTGTATATATATTTTCCTACAAATATACATTCTTTTATTGGAATTTTGTGTATTTAATTTTTTGCGAATTTACATTATTTTATGTGTATTTTGTATATATATTTTTCTACGTATTTAAACTATTTTATGTGTATTTTATATATACATTTTCATAAAAATTTACGATATTTTATTGTGTGTATTCGTATATATTTTGAAACATTTTATACATATTCATGTTATTTTATGTGTATTTGTATATATATTTTCATACAAATTTATATTATTTTATGTGTATTCTTAGATATATTTTATTACAAATTTACCTTATTTTATGTTTATTTTGTATATTTATTTCATTCAATTTTAAATTATTTAATGTGTATATTTGTATTTGTATTTAGGTTATTTTATGTGTTTTTTATATATATTTTCATCCAAAATTACATTATTTTATTGTTATTTTCTTAATTTAACTCGATACGAGTTTAGATTATTTCATAGGTATTTTCTATACATATTTTTATACTCATTTACATTATCTAATGTGTGTTTTGTATATATTTTTTTATGCAAACTAATTTTATGTGCATTTTTGTACATATATTTTTATAGAAACTTAAAACGTTATTTTATGTGAATTTTGTATAGGTTTTCTACAAATTTACATTATTTAATTAGTTTTTGTTTATTTATTTTGATACGAATGACTTGATTATTGGTGTATTTTGTAAATATTTTTATACGTATTTACATTACTTAATGTGTATTTTGTTTATATATATTTTTTTTACAAATTTACGTTATTATATGTGTATTTGTTAAAAATATTTTGAAACGAATTTACTTTATTTTATGTATTTTGTATATATATTTCAATTCAAATTTAGCTTATTTTGTGTGTATTTTGTATATCTATTCTCATACAAATTTAATTACTTCTGTGTATTTTTGTATATAGTTTTATACAAATTTACGTTATTTTATGTGCATTTTGTATATTTATATTTATACAAATACACATTCTCTTATTGGTATTTTGTTTATTTATATTTATACGAATTTACATTATTTTATGTGTATTTTGTATACATTTTTGATTCGTATTTACTTAATTTTATTTGTATTTTGTATATATATATTTATAGAAATCTACGTTATTTTATGTGTATTCGTATATATATTTTCAGAGAAATTTACATTGTTTTATATGTTTTTTCCATATCTATTTCAATACAAATTTACCTTATTGTATGTGCATTTTGTAAATTTATTTTAATACAAATTCAAATATTTTATGTGTATTTTGGTATATAT
This sequence comes from Eriocheir sinensis, assembly GCF_024679095.1. Taxonomy (NCBI): domain Eukaryota; kingdom Metazoa; phylum Arthropoda; class Malacostraca; order Decapoda; family Varunidae; genus Eriocheir; species Eriocheir sinensis. The sequence goes on along the minus strand of NW_026111405.1, from coordinate 1,424,019 downwards.
AATTTTATAAAAAATGCGTTATTTTATAGGTATTTTGCATCTTAGTTTTCATACCAATGTACATTATTTTATTAATATTCTGTGTATATATTTTGATACGATTTTACATTATACTATTTGTGTTTTGTATATATTTTTTTATACATATTTTCATTATTTAAAGTGTATTTTTTATATATATATTTTATACAAATTAACGTCATTTTAAGTGTATTTGTTTATATAATTTCATTCAAATTTACATTATTTTAAGTGTATTTTGTATATGTATTTCAATACAAATTTACCTAATTTTATGTGTATTTTGTATATTTATTTTCATACAAATTTAAATTATTTTTGTGTTTTTTTGTATATACATATAAAGTAAATTTCTATGAAAATATATATTCAAAATACATATAAAATTATGTAAATAAGTATAAAAATATATATATCAAATACACCTATTAAAAAGAAAATTCGTATCAAAATAAATAAACAAAATTCCGATAAAAGAACGTATGTTTGTAGGAAAATAAATATACAAAATACACATAAAATTACGAAAATTTGAATAAAAGTTTATACAAAAAAACAAAAAAATAAATTTCAATTTGTATGAAAATAGATATACAAAATTCACATATAATTAGTTAAATTTGTATTTAAATACATGTACAAAATACACATAAAATAATGTAAATTTGCATGAAATGAAAACAAATTCACATAAAATAACATATATTTGTATAAAATAGATATACAAAATATACAGAGAATAATGTAAAATCGTATCAAAATAAATACACAGAATATCAATAAAATAATGTAATTTTGTATGAAAATAAAGATGCAAAACACCCATAAAATAAAGAATATTTTTTTAAAAATACATATACAAGAATACACATTGAATAATTGAATTTGTATTAAAATTAATATACAAAATGTATGTACAATAAGGGAAATTTGTATTGAAAAAATATACAAAATGCACATAAAACAATGTATATTTGTTTCAAAATATATATACGAATACACATAAAAAAACGTATATTTCTATAGAAATATATATACAAAATACACATGAAATGACGTAAATACGTATAAAAATATATATACACAATACACATTAAATAATGTAAATTCGCATCAAAATAAATAAACAAAATATCAATAAAAGAATGTGTATTTGTATGAAAATAGATATACGAAATACACATAAAATATTGAAAAATTTGTATAAAACTAGATAAAAAAAAAACTCAAAATAATTTAAATTTGTATAAAAATATATATACAAAATACACATAAAACTAGTTAAATTTCTATTGAAATACATATACAAAATACACATAAAATAATGTAAATTTGAATGAAAATATATAAACAAATACACTTAAAATAACGTAAATTTGTATGAAATATATATAGAAAAAACACATTAAATAATGTAAATATGTATAAAAAAATATATTCTAAACACAAATAGAATAATGTAAAATAGTATCAAAATAAATACACAGAATATTAATAAAATAATGTAAATTTGTATGAAAATAAAGATGCAAATTACCCATAAAACAATGTATTTTTTATGAAAATATATATATACCAAAATACACAAAATATTTAAATTTGTATTACAATAAATATACAAAATGCACATACAATAAGGTAAATTTGTATTGAAATAGATATGCAAAATACACATAAAACAATGTAAATTTGTTTCAAAATATATATACGAATACACATAAAATAACGTAGATTTCTAAAAAAATATATATACAAAATACACATAAAATGAAGTAAATACGTATAAGAAAATGTATACAAAATACACATAAAATAATGTAAATTCGTATCAAAATAAATAAACTAAATGCCAATAAAAGAATGTTTACTTGTATAAATATAAATATACAAAATACATATAAAATAACGAAAATTGTATAAAACTATATACAAAAATAAACAAAAATAATTAAATTTGTATGAAAATAGATATACAAAAGACACATAAAATAAGCTAAATTTGAATTGAAATAAATATAGAAAATACATGAAATAATGTAAATTTGTATCAAAATATATATTCAAATACACATATATTAAAATTAATATACAAAATGCGTATATAATAAGGTAAATTTGTATTGAAAAAATATGCAACATACACGTTTACTCATACAAATTTATATTATTTTATTGGTATTTTGTTTATTTATTTTCATACGAATTACATGATTATATGTGTATTTTGTACATATTTTTTTATACGTATTTACATTATTTAATGTGTATTTTGTATATATTTTCATACAAATTTACGTTATTATATGTGTATTTGTATAAAAATTTTGATACAAATTTACTTTATTTCATGTATTTTGTATATATATTTCAATTCAAATTTAGCTTATTTTGTGTGTATTTTGTATATATTTTCATACAAATTTAATTACTTCTGTGTATTTTTGTATATAGTTTTATATAAATTTACGTTATTTAATGTGTATTTTGTATATTTATATTTATACAAAATTATTGGTATTTTGTTTATTTATTTTGATACGAATTTCCATTATTTTATGTGTTTTTTGTATACATTTTTTTATACGTATTTACTTCATTTTATGTGTATTTTGTATATATATTTTTATAGAAATCTACGTTATTTTATGTGTATTCGTATATATATTTTGAAACAAATTTACATTGTTTTATTTGTATTTTGCATATCTATTTCAATACAAATTTACCTTATTGTAAGTGTTTTTTGTATATTTATTTTAATAAAAATTTAATTTTTTGATGTGTATTTTGGTATATATATTTTTATAAATAAAAAAAATGCGTTATTTTATGGGTATTTTGCTTCTTTATTTTCATACAAGTTTACATTATTTTATTAATATTCTGTGTATTTATTTTGATATGATTTTACATTATTCTATTTGTGTTTTGTACATATTTTTTTTATTCAAATTTACGTTATTTTAAGTGTATTTGTTTATGTATTTTCATTCAAATTTACATTATTTTATGTGTATTTTGTGTATGTATTTCAATACAAATTTACCTAATTTTATGTGTATTTTGTATATTTATTTTCATACAAATTTAAAATATTTTTGTGTATATTTGTATATAGTTTGATACAAATTTAGGTTATTTTATGTGTATTTTGTATATCTATTTTCATACAAATACACATTCTTTTATTGATATTTTGTTTATTTATTTTGACGCGAATTTACATTATTTAATGTGTATTTTGTATATATATATTTTTATACGTATTTACATCATTTCATGTGTATTTTGTATAGTTTTAAACAAATTTATATTATTTAATGTGTATTTTGTATATATATATATATATATATATATATATATATATATATATATATATATATATAAATATATATATATATATATATATATATATATATATATATATATATATATATATATATATATATATATATATATATATATACAAATAGACATTCTTTTATTGGTATTTTGTTTATTTATTTTGATACTAATTTACATTATTTTATGTGTATTTTGTATACATTTTTTATACGTATTTAATTCATTTTATGTGTATTTTGTATATATATTTTTATAGAAATCTACCTTATTTCATGTGTATTCGTATATATATTTTGAAACAAATTTACATTGTTTATATGTATTTTGCATATCTATTTTTGTGTATTCTGTATTTATTTTTGTTATACATAGAATAATGTAAAATCGTATCAAAATAGGTACACAGAATATCAATAAAATAATTTAAATTTGAATGAAAATAAAGATGCAAAATACCTATAAGATAAAGCATTTTTTTTTAAATACATATACAAAAATACACATAGAATAATTAAATTTGTATTAAAATTAATATACAAAATGCACACATACAAAAAGGTAAATTTGTATTAAAAACAACGCAAAATACAAATAAAACAGTGTAAATTTTTTTCAAAATATATATGCGAATACACATAAAATACCGTAGATTTCTATAGAAATATATATAATATATATACTAATAATACTAATAATATATATACAAAATACACGTGAAATTATGTAAATACGTATAAAAATATATATATATAAAATACATATTAAGTAATGTTAATTCGTGACAAAATAAATAAACAAAATATCATGAAAAGAATGTGTATTTGTATGAAAATAAATAATACATTATAAATTTGTATGTAATATATATGCAAGATACACATTAAATAATGTAAATATGTATAAAAATGTATATATACAAAAAACAAATAGAATAATGTAAAATCGTATCAAAATAAATACACCGAATATTAATAAAATAATGTAAATTTGTATGAAAATAAAGATGCAAAATTCCCATCAAATAGCGCATTTCTTATAAAAATATATATACCAAAATACTCATAAAATATTTAAATTTGTATTTAAATAAATATACAAAATGCACATACAATAAGGTAAACTTCTGTTGAAAGAGATATGCAAAAATACATATAAAAAATTGTAAATTTGTTTCAAAATATATATACGAATACACATAAAATAACGTAGATTTTTATAAAAATATATATACAAAATTCACATAAAATTAGGTAAATACGTATAAAAAAAATGTAAACAAAATACACATAAAATAATATAAATTCGAAACAAAATATATAATCAAAATACCAATAAAAGAATGTGTATTTGTTCTGTGTATTTTTGTATATAGTTTTATACAAATTTACGATATTTTATTTGTATTTTGTATATTTATATTTATACAAATACACATTCTTTTACTGGTATTTTGTTTATTTATTTTGATACGATTTTTATGTGTATTTTGTATTCATTTTTTTATACGTATTTACTTCATTTGATGTTTATTTTGTATATATTTTTATAGAAATCAACGTTATTTTATGTGTATTTGTATATATATTTTGAAACAAATTTACATTGTTTTATATGTATTTTGCAAATCTATTTCAATAGAAATTTACCTTACAGTATGTGCATTTCTTATATTTATTTTAATAAAAATTTTAATATTTTATGTGTATTTTGGGATATATATTTTCATAAAAAATGCGTTATTTTATGGCTATTTTGCATCTTTATTTTCATACAAATTTAGATTATTTCATTAATATTCTGTGTATTTATTGTTGATACGATTTTACATTATTCTATTTTTGTTTTGTATATATTTTTTTATACATATTTACATTATTTAATTAGTATTTTGTATATATATTTGATACAAATTTACGTTATTTTAAGTGTATATGTTTATATATTTTCATTCAAATTTCCATTATTTTATTTGTATTTTGTATATGTATTTCAATACAAATTTACCTAATTTTATGTGTATTTTGTATATTTATTATCATACAAATTTAAATTATTTTTGTGTATTTTTGTATATAGTTTTATACAAACTTAGGTTATTTTATGAGTATTTTGTATATCTATTTTCATACAAATACACATTCTTTTATTGATATTTTGTTTATTTATTTTGACGAGAATTTGAGTTATTTAATGTGTATTTTGTATATATATATTTTTATACGTATTTACATCATTTCATGTGTATTTTGTATAAATATTTCTATAGAAATCTACGTTATTTTATTTATATTCGTATAAAGATTTTTAAACAAATTTACGCTTTTATGTGCATTTTGTATATTTTTTCAATACATATTTATCTTATTGTACGTGCATTTTATATATTAATTTTAATACAAATTTAATTATTCTATGTGTATTTTTGTATATGTATTTTTAAAAAAATATGCTTTATTTTATGGGTATTTTGCATCTTTATTTTCATACAAAATTACATTATTTTATTGATATTCTCTGTATTTATTTTGATACGATTTTACATTATTCTATGTGTATTTTGTATATATTTTTCATTTAATTTAGCTTATTTTATGTGTATTTTGTATATCTATTTATTTTAATACAAAATCAAATATTTTATGTTTTTTCGTATATATATTTTTATAAAAAATGCGTTATTTTATGGGTATTTTGCATCTTAATTTTCATACAAATTTACATTATTTTATTAATATTTTCTGTATTTATTTTGATACGATTTTACATTATTTTATTTGTGTTTTGCATATATTTTTTTATACATATTTACATTATTTAATGTGTTTTTTCTATATATATTTGATACAAATTTACGTTTTTTTAAGTCTATATGTTTATATATTTTCATTCAAATTTACATTATTTTATGTGTATCTTGTATATGTATTTCAATACAAATTTACCTAATTTTATTTGTTTTTTGTATATTTATTTTCATACAAGTTTAAATTATTTTTGTGTATTTTTGTTTATAGTTTTATACAAATTTAGGTTATTTTATGTGTATTTTGTATATCTATTTTCATACAAATAAACATTCTTTTCATGATATTTTGTTTATTTATTTTGACACGAATTAACATTATTTAATGTGTATTTCGTATATATATTTTTATACATATTTACATTATTTCATGTGTATTTTCTATATATATTTCTATAGAAATCTGCGTTATTTTATGTGTATTCGTATATATATTTTGAAACAAATTTACATTGTTTTATGTGTATTTTGCATATTTTTTCAATACAAATTTACCTTATTGTATGTGCATTTTGTATATTAATTTTAATACAAATTTGATTAATCTATGTGTATTTTTGTATATGTATTTTTATAAAAATATGCTTTATTTTATGGGTATTTTGCATCTTTATTTTCATACAAATTTACATTATTTTATTGATATTCTGTGTATTTATTTTAATAGGATTTTACATTATTCTATGTGTATTTTGTATATATATTTTATATAAAATGTATTTGTTTTCATTTCATACAAATCTACATTATTTTATGTATTTTTTGTACATGTATACACATAAAATATTTAAATTTGTATTGAAATAAATATACAAAATGCATATACAATAAGGTAAACTTCTATTTAAAGAGATATGCAAAAATACATATAAAACAATGTAAATTTGTTTCAAAATATATATACGAATACACATAAAATAACGTAGATTTCTATAAAAATATATATACAAAATACACATAAAATTAAGTAAATACGTATAAAAAATGTAAACAAAATACACATAAAATAATGTAAACTCGAAACAAAATAAATAAACAAAATTCCAATAAAAGAATGTGTATTTGTATAAATATAAATGTACAAAATACACATACAAAATAAACATAAAATAAGGTAAATTTGTAATGAAATATATGTACAAAATACATATAAAATAATGTAAATTTATATGAAAATATATATACAAATACACATAAAATACCATGAATTTGTTTAAAATTATAGATTCAAAATAAATATTAAATAATGTAAATGCGTATAAAAATATATATACAAAGTACATATAAAATAATGTAAATTCGTATCAATATAAATCAACAAAATACCAATAAAATAATATATATTTGAATGAAAATAGATTTACAAAATACACATAACATAACTAAAATTTGTATTGAAATATATACAAAAATACATAAATATAATTTGAGTTTGTATGAAAATAGATATTCAAAATACATATAAAACTATGTAAATTTCTTTTGAAATATATATACAAAATACCCATAAAATATTGTAAATTTGTGTCAAAATATATAAACAAATGCACATAAAATAACTTAAAATAACGTAAACATGTATCAAATATATATACAAAAAACATATTAAATAATGTAAATATGTATAAAAAAAATATATACAAAACATAAATAAAATAATGTAAAATCGTATCAAAATAAATACAGAAAATATTAATAAAATAATGTAAATTTGTATGAAAATTAAGATGCAAAATACCCATAAAATAACACATTTTTTATAAAAATATATATACGAAAAAACATAAAATATTTGATTTTGTATTAAAATAAATAGATATACATTCTTTTATTGGTATTTTGTTTATTTATTTTTTTTCGAATTTACATTATTTTATGAGTATTTTGTTTACATTTTTTTATACGTATTTACTTAATTTTATGTGTATTTTGTGTATATATTTTTATAGAAATCTACGTTATTTTATTTGTATTCGTATATATATTTTGAAACAAATTTACATTGTTTTATATGTATTTTTGCATATCTCTTTCAATAGAAGTTTACCTTATTGTATGTGCATTTTGTATATTTATTTCAATACAAATTTAAATATTTTATGTGTATTTTGGTATATATATTTTTATAAGAAATCCGCTATTTGATGGGAATTTTGCATCTTTATTTTCATACAAATTTACATTATTTTATTAATATTCGGTGTATTTATTTTGATACGATTTTACATAATGCTATTTGTTTTTTTGTATATATTTTTTTATACATATTTTCTTTATTTAAATGTATTTTGCATATATATTACATACAAATTTATTATCTATTATTTATTTTCATACAAATACACATTCTTTTCATGATATTTTGTTTATTTATTTTGTCACGAATTTACATTACTTAATATGTATTTTATATATATATTTTTATACGTATTTACATAATTTCATGTGTATTTTGTATATATATTTCTATAGAAATCTACGTTATTTTATGTGTATTCGTATATATATTTTGAAACAAATTTACACTGTTTTATTTGTATTTTGCGTTTTTTTTCAATACAAATTTACCGTATTGTATGTGTGCATTTTGTATATTAGTTTTAATACAAATTTAATTATTCTATGTGTATTTTTGTATATGTATTTTAAAAAAAAATATGCTTTATCTTATGGGTATTTTGCATCTTTATTTTCATACAAATTTAAATTATTTTATTGATATTCTGTGTACTTATTTTGATACGATTTTACATTATTCAATGTATAACAAAAATAAATACAGAATACACAAAAATAGATATGCAAAATACATATAAACAATGTAAATTTGTTTCACTATATATATACGAATACACATGAAATAAGGTAGATTTCTATAAAAAAATATATACAAAATACATATAAAATTATGTAAATACGTATAAAAAATGTATACAAAATACACATAAAATAATGTAAATTAGTATCAAAATAAATAAACAAAATACCAATAAAAGAATGTGTATTTGTATAAATATATATATACAAAATACACATTAAATAATATAAATTTGTTTAAAACTATACAAAATACCCATGAAATGATGTAAATACGTATAAAAATATATATACAAAATACCCATTAAATAATGTAAATTCGCGTGAAAATAAATAAACAAAATATCAGTAAAAGAATGTGTATTTGTGTGAAAATAGATATACAAAATACACATAAAATAACCTAAATTTGTATCAAACTATATACAAAAATACACCAAAATTTTTTAAATTTGTATGAAAATAAATATACAAAATACACATAAAATTAGGTAAATTTGTATTGAAATACATACACAAAATACACATAAAATAATGTAAATTTGAATGAAAATATATAAACAAATACACTTAAAATAACGTAAATTTGTATAAAAAATATGTACAAAACACAAATAGAATAATGTAAAATCGTATCATAATAAATACAAAGAATATTAATAAAATAATGTAAATTTGTATGAAAATAAAGAAGCAAAATACCCATAAAATAACGCATTTTTTATTTATAAAAATATATATACCAAAATACACATCAAAAAATTAAATTTGTATTAAAATAAATATACAAAAAACACATACAATAAGGTAAATTTGTATTGAAATAGATATGCAAAATACATATGAAACAATGTAAATTTGTTTCAAAATATATATACGAATACACATAAAATAACGTAGATTTCTATAAAAATATATATACAAAATACATATAAAATGAAGTAAATACGTATAAAAAAATGTATACAAAATACACATAAAATAATGTAAATTCGTGTCAAAATAAATAAACAAAATACCAATAAAAGAATGTGTATTTGTATGAATATAAATATACAAAATACACATAAAATAACGTAAATTTATATTAAACTATATACAAAAATACACAGAAGTAATTAAATTTGTATGAAAATATATACAAAATACACACGAAATAAGCTAAATTTGAATTGAAATATATATACAAAATACATGAAATAAAGTAAATTTGTATCAAAATATTTATACAAATACACATATAGTAACGTAAATTTGAATGAAAATATATAAACAAAATACATATTAAATAATGTAAATACGTATAAAAAAATATGTACAAAATACAAATATAATCATGTAATTCGTATCAAAATAAATAATCAAAATACCAATAAAATAATATAAATTTGTATGAGTAAACGTGTATGTTGAATATTTTTTCAATACAAATTTACCTTATTATATACCCATTTTGTATATTAATTTTAATACAAATTTAATTATTCGATGTGTATTTTTGTATCTGTATTTTTTTTAAACATATGCTTTATTTTTTTGGGTATTTTGCATCTTTATTTTCATACAAATTTACATTATTTTATTGATATTCTGCTCATTCATTTTGATACGAATTGACATTATTCTATGTGTATTTTGTATATATTTTTCATACAAATTTACGTTATTTTATGTTTAAAAATATGTACAAAATACACATATAATCATGTAATTCGTATCAAAATAAATAAACAAAATATTAATAAAATAATATAAATTTGTATGAGTAAACGTGAATGTTGCATATTTTTTCAATACAAATTTACCTTATTATATACGCATTTTGTATATTAATTTTAATACAAATTTAATTATTCGATATGTATTTTTGTATCTGTATTTTTATAAACATATGCTTTATTTTTTGGGTATTTTGCATCTTTATTTTCATACAAATTTACATTATTTTATTGATATTCTGCTCATTCATTTTGATACGAATTGACATTATTCTATGTGTATTTTGTATATATTTTTCATACAAATTTACGTTATTTTATGTGTATTTGTTTATATATTTTGACAAATTTACAATATTTTATGGGTATTTTGTATATACATTTCAAAAGAAATTTACCTAGTTTTATGTGTATTTTGTATATCTATTTTCATACAAACTCAAATTATTTCTATGTATTTTTGTATATATTTTAATACAAATTTTAGTTATGTTATGTGTATTTTGTAAATTTATTTTCATTCAAATATATATTATTTTATTGGTGTTTTGTTGATTTATATTGATACGAATTTACATTATTTTATATGTATTTTGTATATATATTCTTATACGCTTTTACATTATTTAATATTATTTTGAATATTAGTTTTTATACAAACTCATGGTATTTTATGTGTATTTGTATATATATTTTTATATAAATTTACATTATTTTATGTGTCTTTTCTACATATATTTTTTTACAAATCTACCTTATTTTATGTGTATTTTGTATGTGTATTTTCTATATTTAAATTTATCCAAATACACATTCTTTTATTGGTATTTTGTTTAATTTTAATTCGAATTTACATTATTTTATGTGAATTTTGTATACATTTTTTTATACGTATTTACTTAATTTTAAGTGTATTTTGTATATATATTTTTATAGAAATCTACGTTTTTTTTTATTTGTATTCGTATATATATTTTGAAATAAATTTACATTGTTTTATATGTATTTTTGCATATCTCTTTCAATACAAATTTACTTTATTGTATGTGTATTTTGTATATTTATTTCAATGCAAATTTAAATATTTTATGTGTATTTTGGTATATATATTCTTATAAGATTACGAAAATTTGAATAAAATTATATACAAAAAAACAAAAAAATAAATTTCAATTTGTATGAAAATAGATATACTAAATACACATATAATTAGTTAAATTTGTATTTAAATACATGTACAAAATACACATAAAATAATGTAAATTTGTATGAAATGAAAACAAATTCACATAAAATTCGCGTCAAAATAAATAAAAAAAATATCAATAAAAGACTGTGTATTTGTATGAAAATAGATATACAAAATACACATAAAATAACCTAAATTTGTATCAAACTATATACAAAAATACACAAAAATATTTTAAATTTGTATGAAAATAAATATACAAAATACACATAAAATTAGGTAAATTGGTATTGAAATACATACACAAAATTCACATAAAATAATGTAAATTTGAATGAAAATACATAAACAAATACACTTAAAATAACGTAAATTTGTATAAAAAATATGTGCAAAACACAAATAGAATAATGTAAAATCCTATCAAAATAAATACACAGAATATTAATAAAATAATGTAAATTTGTATAAAAATAAAGCAAAATACCCATCAAATAACGCATTTTTTTTATTTATAAAAATATATATACCAAAATACACATCAAAAATTTAAATTTGTATTAAAATAAATATACAAAAAACACATACAATAAGGTAAATTTGTATTGAAATAGATATGCAAAATACATATAAAACAATGTAAATTTGTTTCAAAATATATATATACGAATACACATATAACAACGTAGATTTCTATAAAAATATATATACAAAATTCACATAACATAAAGTAAATACGTATAAAAAAATGTATACAAAATACACATAAAATAATTTAAATTCGTATCAAAATAAATAAACAAAATAGCAATAAAAGAATGTGTATTTGTATAAATATAAATATACAAAATACACATAAAATAACGTAAATTTATATAAAACTATATACAAAAATACACAGAAGTAATTAAATTTGTATAAAAATATATACAAAATACACACAAAATAAGCTAAATTTGAATTGAAATATATATACAAAATACATGAAATAAAGTAAATTTGTATCAAAATATTTATACAAATACACATATAATAACGTAAATTTGTATGAAAATATATAAACAAAATACACATTAAATAATGTAAATACGTATAAAAAAAATATGTACAAAATACACATATAATCATGTAATTCGTATCAAAATAAATAAACAAAATACCAATAAAATAATATAAATTTGTATGAGTAAACGTGTATGTTGCATATTTTTTCAATACAAATTTACCTTATTATATACGCATTTTGTATATTAATTTTAATATATGTGTATTTGAATATATATTTTGATACAAATTCACATTATTTTATGTATTTTCTATATTTATTTCAATTCAAATTTAGCTTATTTTATGTGTTTTTTATATATCTATTTTCATACAAATTTAATTATTTTTGTTTATTTTTGTATATAGTTTTATACAATTTTACGTTATTTTATGTGTATTTTGTATATTTATATTTATACAAGTAAACATTCTTTTATTGGCATTTAGTTTATTTATTTTGATACGAGTTTACATTATTTTATGTGTATTTTGTATACATTTTCTTATACGTATTTACTTCATTTTATGTGTATTTTGTATATATATTTTTATAGAAATCTACGTTATTTTATGTGTATTCGTATATATATTCTAAAACAAATTTACATTGTTTTATCTGTATTTTGCATATCTATTTCAATACAAATTTACCTTATTGTATGTGCATTTTGTATATTTATTGTAATACAAATTTAAATATTTTATGTGTATTTTGGTATTTATATTTTCATAAAAAATGCGTTGTTTTATGGGTATTTTGCATCTTTATTTTCATACAAATTTACGTTATTTTATTAGTATTCTGTGTATTTATTTTGATACTATTTTACATTAATTTATTTCTGTTTTGTATATATTTTTTTATACATATTTACATTATTTAATGTGTATTTCCTATATATATTTCATACAAATTTACGTTATTTTAAGTGTACTTGTTTATATATTTTAATTCAAATTTACATTATTTTATGTGTGTTTTGTATATGTATTTCTATAGAAATTTAACTAGTTTTATGTGTATTTTGTATATATATATTTATACAAATTTAAACTATTTTTGTGTATTTTTTTAATAGAGGTTTATACAAATTTACTATATTTTATGTGTGTATCTTGTATATCTATTTTCATACAAATACACATTCTTTTATTGATATTTTGTTTATTTATTATGATGCGAATTTACATTATTTAATGTGTATTGTGTATATATATTTTTATACGTATTTACGTCATTTCATGTGTATTTTTTATATATATTTGTAAAAAAATATACTTTATTTTATGTGTATTCGTATATATATTTTGAAACACATATACATTGTTTTATGTGCATTTTGTATATTTTTTCAATACAAATTTCCCTTAATGTTCGTGCATTTTGTATATTAATTTTAATACAAATTTAATTATTCTATGTGTATTCTTGTATATGTATTTTTAAAAAAATATGCTTTATTTTATTGGTATTTTGCATCTTTATTTTCATACAAAATTACATTATTTTATTGATATTCTCTGTATTTATTTTGATACGATTTTACATTATTCTCTGTATATTTTGTATATCTATTTTATACAAATGTACGTTATTTTATGTGAATTTGTTTTCATTTCATACAAATTTACATTATTTTATGTGTATTTTGTACATGTATTTAAATACAAATTTAACTAATTATATGTGTGTTTTGTATATCTATTTTCATACAAATTGAAATTTATTTTTTTGTTTTTTTGTATATATTTTTATTCAAATTTTCGTAATTTTATGTGTATTTTGTATATTCATTTTCCTACAAATATACGTTCTTTTATCGTAATTTTGTTTATTTATTTTGATACGAATTTTCATTTTTATAGGTGTATTTGATATATATATTTTTATACTTATTAACATAATTTTATATGTATTTTGAATATATATTTTCATAGAAATTTACTCTATATGCATATACAAAAAAACAAAAATAATTTAAATTTGTATGAAAATAAATATACAAAATACAAATAAAATTAGGTAAATTTGTATTGAAATACATATACAAAATACACTTAAAATATAGTAAATTTGAATGAAATTATATAAACAAATACACTTAAAATGACGTTAATTTGTATAAAATATATATAAAAAATACACATTAAATAATGTAAAAATGTATAAAAAAAATATATACAAAACACAAATAGTATAATATAAAATCGTATCAAAATATATACACAGAAAATTAATAAAATAATGTACATTTGTATGAAAACTAAGATGCAAAATCCCTATAAATAACGCATTTTTTTTAAAAATTATAAATACCAAAATACATATAAAATATTTGAATTTGTATTAAAATAAATATACAAAATGCACATACAATAAGGTAAATTTGTATTGAAATAGATATGCAAAAAACATATAAAACAATGTAAATTTGTTTCAAAATATATATACGAATGCACATAAAATAATGTAGATTTCTATAAATATATATATACAAAATACAAATAAAATTAAGTAAATACGAATCAAAAATGTATACAAAATACACATAAAATAATGTAAATTCGTATAAATATAAATAAACAAAATACCAATAAGAGAATGTGTATTTCTATAAATATAAATATACAAAATGCACATAAAATAACGTAAATTTGTATAAAACTATATACAAAAATACACAGAAGTAATTAAATTTGCATGAAAATAGAAATACAAAATACACACAAAATAAGCTAAATTTGAATTGAAATATATATACAAAATACATAAAATAATGTAAATTCGTTTCAAAATATTTTTAACAAATACACATATAATAACGTAAATTTGTAAAAAAAATATAAACAAAATACACATTAAGTAATGTAAATACGTATAAAAAATATTTACAAAATACACCAATAATCAAGTCATTCGTATCAAAATAAATAAACAAAAAACTAATTAAATAATGTAAATTTGTATGAGAAAACATATACAAAATACACATAAAATAACGTTTTAAGTTTCTATAAAAATATTTGAACAAAAATGCACATAAAATTAGTTTGCATAAAAAAATATATACAAAACACACATTAGATAATGTAAATGAGTATAAAAATATGTATACAAAATACCTATGAAATAATCTAAATTCGTATCGAGTTAAATTAAGAAAATAACAATAAAATAATGTAATTTTGGATGAAAATATATATAGAAAACACATAAAATAACCTAAATACAAATACAAATATACAAATTAAATAATTTAAAATTGAATGAAATAAATATACAAAATAAACATAAAATAAGGTAAATTTGTAATAAAATATATGTAAGAATACACATGAAATAATATAAATTCTTATGAAAATATATATACAAATACACATAAAATAACATGAATTTGTATAAAATGTTTCAAAATATATACGAATACACACAATAAAATAACGTAAATTTTTATGAAAATGTATATATAAAATACACATAAAATAGTTTAAATACGTAGAAAAATATATATACAAAATATATATAAAATCATATAAATTCGTAAAAAAATAAATACACAAAATTCCAATAAAAGAATGTATATTTGTAAAAAAATATATATACAAAAAACAAATAAAATAACTGAAATTTGTATAAAAATATATACAAAAATACACAAAAATATTTTAAATTTGTTTGAAAATAGATATGCAAAATACTCATAAAGTTAGGCAAATTTGTATTGAAATACATATACAAAACTCACATAAAATAATGTAAATTTACATTATTTTATTGGTATTTTGTCTATTTATTTTGATACGAATTACATGATTTTTTGTGTATTTTTTACATTTTTTTATACGTATTTACATTATTTAATGTGTGTTTTGTTTATATATTTTTATACAAATTTACGTTATTATATGTGTATTTGTATAGGTATTTTGATACAAATTTACATTATTTTATGTATTTTGTATATATATTTCAATTCAAATTTAGCTTATTTTATGTGTATTTTGTATATCTATTTATTTTAATACAAAATCAAATATTTTATGTTTTTTCGTATATATATTTTTATAAAAAATGCGTTATTTTATGGGTATTTTGCATCTTAATTTTCATACAAATTTACATTATTTTATTAATATTTTCTGTATTTATTTTGATACGATTTTACATTATTTTATTTGTGTTTTGTATATATTTTTTTATACATATTTACATTATTTAATGTTTTTTTTGTATATATATTTGATACAAATTTACGTTATTTTAAGTCTATATGTCTATATATTTTCATTCAAATTTACATTATTTTATATGTATTTTGTATATGTATTTCAATACAAATTTACCTATTTTTATATGTTTTTTGTATATTTATTTTCATACAAGTTTAAATTATTTTTGTGTATTTTTGTATATAGTTTTATACAAATTTAGGTTATTTTATGTGTATTTTGTATATCTATTTTCATACAAATACACATTCTTTTCATAATATTTTGTATTTATTTAAACACGAATTAACATTATTTAATGTCTATTTTGTATATATATTTTTATACGTATTTACATTATTTCAAGTGTATTTTGTATATATATTTCTATAGAAATCTGCGTTTTTTATGTGTATTCGAATATATATTTTGAAACAAATTTACATTGTTTTATGTGTATTTTGCATATTTTTTCAATACAAATTTACCTTATTGTATGTGCATTTTATATATTAATTTTAATACAAATTTGATTAATCTATGTATTTTTGTATATGTATTTTATAAAAATATGTAATTAGTTAAATTTGTATTTAAATACATGTACAAAATACACATAAAATAATGTAAATTTGTATGAAATGAAAACAAATTCACATAAAATAACGTACATTTGTATAAAATAGATATACAAAATAATTTTATGTGTATTTTGTATATTTATTTTCATACAAATTTAAATTATTTTTGTGTATTTTTGTATATAGTTTTATACAAACTTAGGTTATTTTATGAGTATTTTGTATATCTATTTTCATACAAATACACATTCTTTTATTGATATTTTGTTTATTTATTTTGACGAGAATTTAAATTATTTAATGTGTATTTTGTATATATATTTTTATACGTATTTACATCATTTCATGTGTATTTTGTATATATATTTATATAGAAATCTACGTTATATTATGTGTATTCGTATATACATTTTAAAACAAATTTACACTTTTATGTGTATTTTCCATATTTTTTCAACACAAATTTACCTTATTGTATATGCATTTTGTATATTAATTTTAATTCAAATTTAATTATTCTCTATGTATTTTTGTATATGTATTTTTATAGAAATATGCTTTATTTTATGGGTATTTTGCATGTTTATTTTCATAGAAATTTACGTTATTTTATTGATATTCTGCTCATTCATTTTGATACGATTTGACATTATTCAATGTGTATTTTGTATATATTTTTCAAACAAATTTACGTTATTTTATGTGTATTTGTTTATATATTCTGACACAAATTTACAATATATTATGGGTATTTTGTATATATATTTCAAAAGAAATTTACCTAGTTTTATGTGTATTTTGAATATCTATTTTCATACAAACTCAAATTATTTTTATGTATTTTTGTATTTATTTCAATACAAATTTTAATTATGTTATGTGTATTTTGTAAATCTATTTTCATTCAAATATATATTATTTTATTGGTATTTTGTTGATTTATATTGATACGAGTTTATATTATTTTATATGTACTCTTTATATATATTTTTATACGCATTTACATTATATAATATTTATTTTGGATATATAATTTTATACAAATTCATGGTATTTTATGTGTATTTGAATATATATTTTCATATAAATTTACATTATTTTATGTGTATTTTGTACATATATTTCATTACAAATTTACCTTATTTTATGTTTATTTTGTATGTGTATTTTGTACATTTATATCTATACAAATACACATTCTTTTATTGGTATTTTGTTTATTTATTTTGTTTCGAATTTATATTATTTTATGTGAATTTTGTTTACATTTTTTTATACGTATTTACCTAATTTTATGTGTATTTTGTATATATATTTTTATAGAAATCTACGTTATTTTATGTGTATTCGTATATATATTTTGAAACAAATTTACTTTGTTTTATATGAATTTTTGCATATCTCTTTCAATACAAATTTATCTTATTGTATGTGCATTTTGTATATTTATTTTAATACAAGTTCAAATATTTTTTATGTATTTTGGTATCAATAGTTTAAAAAAAAATGCGTTATTTTATAGGTATTTTGTATCTTTATTTTCATTTTATATGTACTTTGTATATATATTTTTATACGCTCTTACATTATTTAATATTTATTTTGTATATATATTTTTATACAAATTCATGGTATTTTATGTGTATTTGTATATATATTTTCATATAAATTTACATTATTGTATGTGTATTTTGTACATATATTTTATTACAAATCTACCTTATTTTATGTTTCTATATATTTTTTTATACATATTTACATTATTAAATGTGTATTTTGTATATTTTAAAACAAATTTACGTTATTTTATGTGCATCTGTTAAAATATTTTGATACAAATTTACATTATTATGTATTTTGTATATATATTTCAATACAAATTTAGTTTATTTTATGTATATTTTGTATATCTATTTTCATTTGTATAAAAATAAATAAACAAAATAGCAATAAAATAATGTAAATTTGTATGAGAAAACATATACAAATACACATAAAATAACGCAAATTTCTAAAAAAATATATGTACAAAAATGCACATAAAATAAAGTAAATTTGCAAATTTGTATTGAAATATATATGCAAAATACATATCAAACAATGTAAATTTATTTCAAAATATATATACGAATACACATTAAATAACGTAGATATCTATTAAAATATATACAAAATACACATAAAATGAAGTAGATACGTATAAAAAATACATAAATACATACAAATACATAAAAATCGTATCAAAATAAATAAACAAAATACCAGTAAAAGAATGTGAATTTGTAAAAATATAAATATACAAAATACACATAGAATATCGTAAATTATTATAAAACTATATACAAAAATACACAGAAGTAATTAAATTTGTATGAAAATATATATACAAAATACAGATAAAATAAGCTAAATTTTAATTAAAATGTACATACAAAATACATAAAATAATGTAAATCTATATCAAAATATTTATACAAATACATATAATAACGTAGATTTGTTTAAAAATATATAAACAAAATACACATTAAGTAATGTAAATACGTAAAAAAATATGTACAAAATACACATATAATCATGTAATTCGTATCAAAATAAATAAACAAAATAGCAATAAAATACTGTAAATTTGTATGAGAAAACATATACAAATAACGCAAATTTCTATAAAAATATATGTAGAAAAATACACATAAAATAAAGTAAATTTGCAAAAAAATATATATACAAAACACACACTAAATAATGTAAATGCGTACATAAAATAACCTAAATTTGTATAAAACTATATACAAAAATACACAAAAATAATTTAAATTTGTTTGAAAAGAAATATACAAAATACACATAAAATTAGGTAAATATGTATTGAAATACATATACAAAATACACATCAAATAATGTAATTTTGATTGAAAATATATAAACAAATACACTTAAAATAACGTAAATTTGTATAAAATATATGTGCAAGATATACATTAAATAATGTAAATATGTATAAAAAATATATATACAAAAAACAAATAGAATAATGTAAAATCGTATCAAAATAAATACACAGAATATCAATAAAATAATGTAAATTTGTATGAAAATAAAGATGCAAAATTCCCATAAAATAGCGCATTTCTTATAAAAATATATATACCAAAATACACATAAAATATATAAATTTGCATTGAAATAAATATACAAAATGCACATACAATAAGGTAAATTTCTACTGAAAGAGATATACAAAAATACATATAAAACAATGTAAATTTGTTTCAAAATATATATACGAATACAAATAAAAAAAAACGTAGATTTCTATAAAAATATATATACAAAATACACATAAAATTAAGTAAATACGTATAAAAAAATGTATACAAAATACACATAAAATAATGTAATTTCGAATTAAAATAAATATAAATTTGAATGAAAATATAAAAACAAATACACTTAAAATAACGTAAATTTGTATAAAATATATATGCAAGATACAGATTAAATAATGTAAATGTGTATAAGAATATATATACAAAAAACAAATAGAATAATGTAAAATCGTATCAAAATAAATACACAGAATATCAATAAAATAATGCAAATTTGTATGAAAATGAAGATGCAAAATTCCCAAAAATTATCGCATTTTTTATAAAAATATATATACCAAAATACACATAAAATATTTAGATTTGTATTGAAATAAATATAGAAAATGTATATACAGTAAGGTAAATTTGTATTAAAAGAGATATTCAAATATACATATAAAACAACGTAAATTTGTTTCAAAATATATATACGAATACACATAAAATAAAGTAGATTTCTATAGAAATATATATACAAAATACATATAAAATTATGTAAATACGTATAAAAATATATATACAAAATACATATCAAATAATGTAAATTCGTGTCAAAATAAATAAACAAAATATCATGAAAAGAATAGTATTTGTATAAAAATAGATAATAGATAATAAATTTGTATAAAATATATATGCAAGATACTCATTAAATAATGTAAATATGTATAAAAAACGTATATACAAAAAAACAAATAGAATAATGTAAATTCGTTTCAAAATAAATACACCGAATATTAATAAAATAATGTAAATTTGTACGAAAATAAAGATGCAAAATTCCCATAAAATAGCGCATTTCTTATAAAAATATATATACCAAAATACACATAAAATATTTAAATTTGTATTGAAATAAATATACAAAATGCACATACAATAAGGTAAATTTGTATTGAAAGAGATATGCAAAAATACATATAAAACAATGTAAATTTGTTTCAAAATATATATACGAATACAAATAAAAAAACGTAGATTTCTATAAAAATATATATACAAAATACACATAAAATTAAGTAAATACGTATAAAAATATATATATATAAATATATATATATATATATATATATATATATATATATATATATATATATATATATATATATATATATATATATATATATATATATATATATATATATATATATATATATATACAAAATACACATAAAATATCGTAAATTTGTATAAAACTATATACAAAAATACACAGAAGTAATTAAATTTGTATGAAAAAATATATATATATACAAAATACAGCTAAAATAAGCTAAATTTGAATTGAAATGTACATACAAAATACATAAAATAATGTAAATCTGTATCAAAATATTTATTCAAATACATATAATAACGTAGATTTGTTTAAAAATATATAAACAAAATACACATTAAGTAATGTAAATACGTATAAAAAATATGTACAAAATACACATATAATCATGTAATTCGTATCAAAATAAATAAACAAAATATCAATAAAATAATGTAAATTTGTATGAGAAAACATATACAAATAACGCAAATTTCTATAAAAATATATGTACAAAAATGCACATAAAATAAAGTAAATTTGCAAAAAAATATATATACAAAACACACACTAAATAATGTAAATGCGTACATAAAATAACCTAAATTTGTATAAAACTATATAAAAAAATACACAAAAATAATTTAAATTTGTTTGAAAAGAAATATACAAAATACACATAAAATCAGGTAAATTTGTATAGAAATAAATATACAAAATACACATCAAATAATGTAAATTTGAATGAAAATATAAACAAATACACTTAAAATAACGTAAATTTGTATAAAATATATATGCAAGATACACATTAAATAATGTGAATGTGTATAAAAAATATATATACAAAAAACAAATAGAATAATGTAAAATCGTATCAAAATAAATACACAGAATATCAATAAAATAATGTAAATTTGTATGAAAATAAAGATACAAAATTCCCAAAAATTATCGCTTTTTTTATAAAAATATATTTACCAAAATACACATAAAAAATTTAAATTTGTATTGAAATAAATATACAAAATGCATATACAGTAAGGTAAATTTGTATTGAAAGATATATTCAAAAATACATATAAAACAATGTAAATTTGTTTCAAAATATATATATGAATACATATAAAATAAAGTAGATTTCTATAGAAATATATATACAAAATACATATGAAATTATGTAAATACGTATAAAAATATATATACAAAATACATATCAAATAATGTAAATTCTTGTCAAAATAAATAAACAAAATATCATGAAAAGAATGTGTATTTGTATGAAAATAGATAGTACATAATAAATTTGTATAAAATATAAATGAAAGATACACATTAAATAATGTTAATATGTATAAAAAAGTATATACAAAAAAAAAAAAGAATAATGTAACATCGTATCAAAATAAATACACCGAGTATTAATAAAATAATGTAAATTTGTATGAAAATAAAGATGCAAAATTCCCATAAAATAGCGCATTTCTTATAAAAATATATATATCAAAATACACATAAAATATTTAAATTTGCATTGAAATAAATATACAAAATGCACATACAATAAGGTAAATTCGTATTGAAAGAGATATGCAAAAATACATATAAAACAATGTAAATTTGTTTCAAAATATATATACGAATACAAATAAAAAAACGTAGATTTCTATAAAAATATATATACAAAATACACATAAAATTAAGTAAATACGTATAAAAAAATGTATACAAAATACACATAAAATAATGTAATTTCGAATTAAAATAAATGTAAATTTGAATGAAAATATAAAAACAAATACACTTATATTAACGTAAATTTGTATAAAATATATATGCAAGATACACATTAAATAATGTAAATGTGTATAAAAAAATATATATAAAAAACAAAGAGAATAATGTAAAATCGTATCAAAACAAATACACCGAATATTAATAAAATAATGTAAATTGGAATGAAAATAAAGATGCAAAATTCCCATAAAATAGCGCATTTCTTATAAAAATATATATACCAAAATACACATAAAATATTTAAATTTGCATTGAAATAAATATACAAAATGCACATACAATAAGGTAAATTTGTATTGAAAGAGATATGCAAAAATACATATAAAACAATGTAAATTTGTTTCAAAATATATATACGAATACACATAAAATAAAGTAGATTTCTATAGAAATATATATACAAAATACATATGAAATTATGTAAATACGTATAAAAATATATATACAAATTACATATCAAATAATGTAAATTCGTGTCAAAATAAATAAACAAAATATCATGAAAAGAATGTGTATTTGTATGAAAATAGATAATAGATAATAAATTTGTATAAAATATATATGCAAGATACACATTAAATAATGTATATATGTATAAAAAAGTATATACAAAAAACAAATAGAATAATGTAACATCGTATCAAAACAAATACACCGAATATTAATAAAATAATGTAAATTGGAATGAAAATAAAGATGCAAAATTCCCATAAAATAGCGCATTTCTTATAAAAATATATATACCAAAATACACATAAAATATTTAAATTTGCATTGAAATAAATATACAAAATGCACATACAATAAGGTAAATTTGTATTGAAAGAGATATGCAAAAATACATATAAAACAATGTAAATTTGTTTCAAAATATATATACGAATAAAAAAAAAAACGTAGATTTCTATAAAAATATATATACAAAATACACATAAAATTAAGTAAATACGTATAAAAAAATATATACAAAATACACATAAAATAATGTAATTTCGAATTAAAATAAATGTAAATTTGAATGAAAATATAAAAACAAATACACTTAAAATAACGTAAATTTGTATAAAATATATATGCAAGATACACATTAAATAATGTAAATGTGTATAAAAATATATATACAAAAAACAAATAGAA
Organism: Eriocheir sinensis; assembly: GCF_024679095.1. Classification (NCBI taxonomy): domain Eukaryota; kingdom Metazoa; phylum Arthropoda; class Malacostraca; order Decapoda; family Varunidae; genus Eriocheir; species Eriocheir sinensis. Next base: position 1,398,948 of record NW_026111405.1, on the reverse strand, counting down.
TAATGTAAAATCGTATCAAAATAAATACACAGAATATCAATAAAATAATGTAAATTTGTATGAAAATAAAGATGCAAAATTTCCAAAAATTATCGCATTTTTTATAAAAATATATTTACCAAAATACACATAAAATATTCAAATTTGTATTGAAATAAATATACAAAATACATATACAGTAAGGTAAATTTGTATTAAAAGAGATATTCAAAAATACATATAAAACAATGTAAATTTGTTTCAAAATATATATACGAATACACATAAAATAAAGTAGATTTCTATAGAAATATATATACAAAATACATATGAAATTATGTAAATACGTATAAAAATATATATACAAAATACATATCAAATAATGTAAATTCGTGTCAAAATAAATAAACAAAATATCATGAAAAGAATGTGTATTTGTATGAAAATAGATAATAGATAATAAATTTGTATAAAATATATATGCAAGATACACATTAAATAATGTAAATATGTATAAAAAAGTATATACGAAAAACAAATAGAATAATGTAAAATCATATCAAAATAAATACACCGAATATTAAAAAAAATAAGGTAAATTTGTATGAAAATAAAGATGCAAAATTCCCATAAAATAGCGTATTTCTTATAAAAATATATATACCAAAATAAAAATACAATTTTTAAATTTGTATTGAAATAAATATACAAAATGCATATACAATCAGGTAAATTTGTATTGAAAGAGATATGCAAAAATACATATAAAACAATGTAAATTTGTTTCAAAATATACATACGAATACAAATAAAAAAAACGTAGATTTTTAAAAAAATATATATATAAAATACACATAAAATTAAGTAAATACGTATAAAAAAAATGTATTCAAAATACACATAAAATAATGTAAATTTGTATTGAAATACATATACAAAATACACATAAAATAATGGAAATTTGAATGAAAATATATAAACAGATACACTTAAAATAACGTAAATTTGTATCAAATATATATACAAAATACAAATTAAATAATGTAAATATGTATAAAAAAATATATACAAAACACAAATAGAATAATGTAAAATCTTATCAACAATAAATACACAGAATATTAATAAAATAATGTAAATTTGTATGAAAATAAAGATGCAAAATAGCCATAAAATAACGCATTTTTTAAAAAAGATATATACCAAAATACACATAAAATATCAAAATTTGTATTAAAATAAATATAAAAAATGCACATACTATAAGGTAAATTTGTATTGAAATAGATATGCAAAATACATATAAAACAATGTAAATTTGTTTCAAAATATATATACGAATACACATAAAATAACGTTGATTTCTATAAAAATATATACAAAATACACATAATATGAAGTAAATACGTATAAAAAAATAAATACAAAAAATTCATAAAAGTCGTATCAAAATAAATAAACAAAATACCAGTAAAAGAATGTGTATTTGTAAAAATATAAATATACAAAATAAACATAAAGTATCGTAAATTTGTATAAAACTATATACAAAAATACACAGAAGTAATTAAATTCGTATGAAAATATATATACAAAAAACAGCTAAAATAAGCTAAATTTGAATTGAAATGTACATACAAAATACATAAAATAATGTAAATCTGTATCAAAATATTTATACAAATACATATAATAACGTAGATTTGTTTAAAAATATATAAACAAAAAACACATTAAGTAATGTAAATACGTATAAAAAATATGTACAAAAATACACATATAATCATGTAATTCGTATCAAAATAAATAAACAAAATAGCAATAAAATAATGTAAATTTGTGTGAGAAAACATATACAAATAACGCAAATTTCTAATAAAATATATGTACAAAAATGCTCATAAAATAAAGTAAATTTGCAAAAAAATATATATACAAAACACACACTAAATAATGTAAATGCGTACATAAAATAACCTAAATTTGTATAAAACTATATACAAAAATACACAAAAATAATTTAAATTTGTTTGAAAAGAGATATACAAAATACTCATAAAATTAGGTAAATTTGTATTGAAATACATATACAAAATACACATCAAATAATGTAAATTTGAATGAAAATATATAAACAAATACACTTAAAATAACGTAAATTTATAAAATATATATGCATGATACACATTAAATAATGTAAATGTGTATAAAAAATATATATACAAAAAACAAATAGAATAATGTAAAATCGTATCAAAATAAATACACAGAATATCAATAAAATAATGTAAATTTGTATGAAAATAAAGATGCAAAATTCCCAAAAATTATCGCATTTTTTATAAAAAAATATATTGACTAAAATACACGTAAAATATTTAAATTTGTATTGAAATAAATATACAAAATGCATATACAGTAAGGTAAATTTGTATTGAAAGAGATATTTAAAAATACATATAAAACAATATAAATTTGTTTCAAAATATATATACGAATACACATAAAATAAAGTAGATTTCTATAGAAATATATATACAAAATACATATGAAATTATGTAAATACGTATAAATATATATATACAAAATACATATCAAATAATGTAAAATCGTGTCAAAATAAATAAACAAAATATCATGAAAAGAATGTGTATTTGTATGAAAATAGATAATAGATAATAAATGTGTATAAAATATATATGCAAGATACACATTAAATAATGTAAATATGTATAAAAAAGTATATACAAAAAACAAATAGAATAATGTAACATCACATAAAAATAAATAAACCGAATATTAATAAAATAATGTAAATTTGTTTGAAAATAAAGATGCAAAATTCCCATAAAATAGCGCATTTCTTATAAAAATATATATACCAAAATACACATAAAATATTTAAATTTGCATTGAAATAAATATAAAAAAATGCACATACAATAAGGTAAATTTGTATTAAAAGAGATATGCAAAAATACATATAAAACAATGTAAATTTGTTTCAAAATATATATACGAATACACATAAAATAAAGTAGATTTCTATAGAAATATATATACAAAATACATATGAAATTATGTAAATACGTATAAAAATATATATACAAAATACATATCAAATAATGTAAATTCGTGTCAAAATAAATAAACAAAATATCATGAAAAGAATGTGTATTTGTATGAAAATAGATAATAGATAATAAATTTGTATAAAATATATATGCAAGATACACATTAAATAATGTAAATATGTATAAAAAAGTATATACAAAAAACAAATAGAATAATGTAACATTAATAAAATAATGTAAATTTGAATGAAAATAAAGATGCAAAATTCCCATAAAATAGCGCATTTCTTATAAAAATATATATACCATAATACACATAAAATATTTAAATTTGCATTGAAATAAATATACAAAATGCACATACAATAAGGTAAATTTGTATTGAAAGAGATATGCAAAAATACATATAAAACAATGTAAATTTGTTTCAAAATATATATACGAATAAAAAAAAAACGTAGATTTCTATAAAAATATATATACAAAATACACATAAAATTAAGTAAATACGTTTAAAAAAATGTATACAAAATACACATAAAATAATGTAATTTCGAATTAAAATAAATGTAAATTTGAATGAAAATATAAAAACAAATACACTTAAAATAACGTAAATTTGTATAAAATATATATGCAAGATACACATTAAATAATGTAAATGTGTATAAAAATATATATACAAAAAACAAATAGAATAATGTAAAATCGTATCAAAATAAATACACAGAATATCAATAAAATAATGTAAATTTGTATGAAAATAAAGATGCAAAATTTCCAAAAATTATCGCATTTTTTTAAAAAATATATATACCAAAATACACATAAAATATTCAAATTTGTATTGAAATAAATATACAAAATACATATACAGTAAGGTAAATTTGTATTAAAAGAGATATTCAAAAATACATATAAAACAATGTAAATTTGTTTCAAAATATATATACGAATACACATAAAATAAAGTAGATTTCTATAGAAATATATATACAAAATACATATGAAATTATGTAAATACGTATAAAAATATATATACAAAATACATATCAAATAATGTAAATTCGTGTCAAAATAAATAAACAAAATATCATGAAAAGAATGTGTATTTGTATGAAAATAGATAATAGATAATAAATTTGAATAAAATATATATGCAAGATACACATTAAATAATGTAAATATGTATAAAAAAGTATATACAAAAAACAAATAGAATAATGTAAAATCGTATCAAAATAAATACACCGAATATTAATAAAATAATGTAAATTTGTATGAAAATAAAGATGCAAAATTCCCATAAAATAGCGCATTTCTTTTAAAAATATATATACCAAAATACACATAAAATTTTTAAATTTTTATTGAAATAAATATACAAAATGCATATACAATAAGGTAAATTTGTATTGAAAGAGATATGCAAAAATACATATAAAACAATGTAAATTTGTTTCAAAATATATATACGAATACAAATAAAAAACGTAGATTTCTATAAAAATATATATACAATATACACATAAAATTAAGTAAATACGTATAAAAAAATGTATTCAAAATACACATAAAATAATGTAAATTCGAATTAAAATAAATAAACAAAATACCAATAAATGAATGTGTATTTGGATAAATATAAATATACTAAATACACATACAAAATAAACATAAAATAAGGTAGATTTGTAATAAAATATATGTACAAAATACACATACAATAATGTAAATTTTTATGAAAATATATATACAAATACACATAAAATACCATGAATTTGTATAAAAATATATATTCAAAATAAATATTAAATTATGTAAGAGCGTATAAAAATATATATACAAAGTACATATAAAATGAAAATTAAGATGCAAAATACCTATAAAATAACGCATTTTTTATAAAATTATTGATACCAAAATACACTTAAATATTTGAACTTGTATTAAAATAAATATACAAAATGCACATACAATAAGGTAAATTTGTATTGAAATAGATATGGAAAATACATATAAAATAATGTAAATTTGTTTCAAAATATATATATACAAATACACATAAAATAACGTACTAAGGATTTCAGAGGCTGTGCGGCCTCGTTTTTTGTGAATAATATCGTAACGAACAATCGTATCGGTACGAGATTTTGCGACAGTGTATTTCACACACTGCCTTAATTTTTAAGGGTATCGCCAACCGCCACAAGTAGAGAATAAAGGCACTTGTCCCTATACCAAGAGGGTAAAGTCATCAGTGTCAGGCAAAGATACGAACACAACTACCAGAGGCTCCGCCCACCTTGTTCCTCTTCCCTCCATCTCCCGCCTCCTCCCTTCTCCCTCAATCTCTCTCTCTCTCTCTCTCTCTCTCTCTCTCTCTCTCTCTCTCTCTCTCTCTCTCTCTCTGGAAGATACATACATACTCGAGAATGATTTTTTTTTTTCAATTAAGGCATGCTTGATGTGATACTGGGACTTTAATTTTGAGCATAGTGATACACATCTGGGCCGTGGACGTAATGACATGTGAGAGTAGGGTGAGGTGGTAAATGATGACTACCATGATTGATGGTAGAACGATTGCTCGCTTGTATTTGTTTCTCTCTCGTTTGTTTTTTGTTGTTATACCTTCGCAATTCTTCCCGTTACCATACTTTCAGCTCTTCCCTGACAATAAAATTAATAGCACAACTATAATTTGGCGATAAGAGCACCATTACTTTTATCAGTAGGTACATGCTATACAATAGCCCTACGAAAACGTACACCATAAACCACCAAACCACTACGCTACCAATAGTTACGGAGGTAATTAGGCTATGTAAGTAACACGTTACCCTACTCTCAACTTTATTTAAAGGATGCCTATCAGTATTAGAAAGAGTATATAACGCCACTACAATTAATGCATGCCTTTCATTCATTATAGTTACGAAGCTACATGAGAGAGAGAGAGAGAGAGAGATATTGAGGGAGAAGGGAGGAGGCGGGAGATGGAGGGAAGAGGAACAAGGTGGGCGGAGCCTCTGGTAGTTGTGTTCGTATCTTTGCCTGACACTCTTGGTATAGGGACAAGTGCCTTTATTCTCTATTTGTGGCGGTTGGCGATACCCTTCAAAATTAAGGCAGTGTGTGAAATACACTTTCGCAAAATCTAGTACCGATACGATTGTTCGTTACGATATTATTCCCAAAAAACGAGGCCGTACAGCCTCTGAAATCCTTAGTAGATTTCTATAAAAATACATATACAAAATACACATAAAATTAAGTAAATACGTATAAAAAAATATATACAAAATACACATAAAATAATGTAAATTCGTATAAATGTAAATAAACAATATACCAATAAAAGAATGTGTATTTGTATAAATATAAATATACAAAATGCACATAAAATAACGTAAATTTATATAAAACTATATACATAAAATAACGCAAATTTCTATAAAAATATATGTACAAAAATGAACATTAGATAAATTTGCATAAATATATATACAAAACACACATCAGATAATGTAAATGAGTATAAAAATATGTATACAAAATACCTATGAAATAATCTAAATTCGTATCGAATTAAATTAAGAAATACCAATAAAATAAAGTAATTTTAGATGAAAATATATATACAAAATACACATAAAATAACCTATATACAAATACAAATCTACACATAAAATAATTTAAAATTGAATGAAATAAATATACAAAATAAACATAAAATAAGGTAAATTTGTAATGAAATATATTAAAAAAATACACATAAAATAATATAAATTTGTATGAAAATATATATACAAATACACATTAAATAACATGAATTTGTATAAAATTTGTATCAAAATATATACTTATACACACAATAAAATAACGTAATTTTTTTATGAAAATGTATATACAAAATACACATAAAATAATTGAAATACGGAGAAAAATATATATACAAAAAACACCTAAAATAATGTAAATATGTATGAAAATATATAAACAAATACACATAAAATAATGTAAATTTGGAAAAAATATATATACAAAATGAACATTAAATAATGTAAATATGTATAAAAAATATATATACAAAAAACACAGAATAATGTTAAATCGAATCAAAATAAATAAAGAGAATATCAATAAAATAATGTAAATTTGTATGAAAATAAAGATGGAAAATATCCATATAATAACGCATATTTGCATAAAAATATATATACAAAAATACATATAAAATAATTAAATTTGTATTAAAATAAATATACAAAATGTACGTACAATAAAGTAAATTTGTATTGAAATAGATATGCAAAATACACAACAATAATGTAAATTTGTATCAAAATATATATACGAATACTCATAAAATAGAGTAAATTTCTATGAAAATATAAATACAAAATAGATATACAAAATACACATATAACTAGTTAAATTTGTATTTAAATACATGTACAAAAAACACATAAAATAATGTAGATTTGTATGAAATGAAAACAAATACATTTTATATAAAATATATATACAAAATACACATAGAATAATGTAAAATCATATCAAAATAAATACACAGAATATCAATAAAATAATGTAAATTTGTATGAAAATAAAGATGCAAAATAACCATAAAATAAAGCATATTTTTATAAAAATACATATACAAAAATACACATAGATTAATCAAATTTGTATTAAAATTAATATACAAAATGCATATACAATAAGGTAAATTTGTATTGAAAAAATATGCAAAATACACATTAAACAATGTAAATTTGTTTCAAAATATATATACGAATACACATAAAATAACGCAGATTTCTATAGAAATATATATACAAAATACACTTGAAATAATGTAAATACGTATAAAAATATATATACAAAATACACATTAAATAATGTTAATTCGTGTCAAAATAAATAAACAAAATATCATGAAAAGAATGTGTATTTGTATGAAAATAGATATACAAAATACACATAAAATAACCTAGATTTGTATAAAACTATATACAAAAATACACAAAAATAATTTAATCTTGTATGAAAATAAATATACAAAAAACATAAAAATAGGTAAATTTGTATTGAAATACAAATACAAAATACACTGAAAATAATGTAAATTTGAAAGAAAATATATAAACATATAGACTTAAAATTACGTAAATTTGTATCAAATATACATGTATTTAAATACAAATTTAACTAATTATATGTGTATTTTGTATATCTATTTTCATACAAATTGAAATTTATTTTTTTGTTTTTTTGTATATACTTTTATTCAAATTCTCGTAGTTTTATGTGTATTTTGTATATTTATTTTCCTACAAATATAAGTTCTTTCATCGGAATTTTATTTATTTATTTTGATACGAATTTTCATTTTTTTAGGTGTATTTGATATATATATTTTTATACTTATTTACATAATTTTATATGTATTTTGAATATATTTTCATAGAAATTTACTCTATATGTATATACAAAAAAACACAAAAATAATTTAAATTTGTATGAAAATAAATATACAAAATACACATAAAATTAGGTAAATTTGTATTGAAATACATATACAAAATACACTTAAAATAATGTAAATTTGAATGAAATTATATAAACAAATACACTTAAAATGACGTTAATTTGTATAAAATATATATAAAAAATACACATTAAATAATGAAAATATGTATAAAAAAATATATACAAAATACAAATAGTATAATATAAAATCGTATCAAAATATATACACAGAATATTAATAAAATAATGTACATTTGTATGAAAACTAAGATGCAAAATACCTATAAAATAACGCATTTTTTTTTAAATATATATACCAAAATACACATAAAATATTTGAATTTGTATTAAAATAAATATACAAAATGCACATACAATAAGGTAAATTTGTATTGAAATAGATATGCAAAAAACATATAAAACAATGTAAATTTGTTTCAAAATATATATACGAATACACATAAAATAACGGAGATTTCTATGAATATATATATATATATATATATATATATATATATATATATATATATATATATATATATATATATTTATATATATATATATATATATATATATATATATATATATATATATATATATATATATATATATATATATGCAAAATACAAATAAAATTAAGTAAATACGAATCAAAAATGTATACAAAATACACATAAAATAATGTAAATTCGTATAAATATAAATAAACAAAATACCAATAAGAGAATGGGTATTTGTATAAATATAAATATACAAAATGCACATAAAATAACGTAAATTTGTATAAAACTATATACAAAAATACACAGAAGTAATTAAATTTGTATGAAAATAGATACAAAATACACACTAAATAAGGTAAATTTGAATTGAAATATATATACAAAATACTTAAAATAAAGTAAATTCGTTTCAAAATATTTTTAACAAATACACATATAATAACGTAAATTTGTAAAAAAAATATATAAACAAAATACACATTAAGTAATGTAAATACGTATAAAAAAATATTTACAAAATACACCAATAATCAAGTCATTCGTATCAAAATAAATAAACAAAAAAACTAATTAAATAATGTAAATTTGTATGAGAAAACATATACAAAATACTCATTTTAAGTTTCTATAAAAATATATGTACAAAAATGCTCATAAAATTAGTTTGCATAAAAAAAATATATACAAAACACACATTAGATAATGTAAATGAGTATAAAAATATGTATACAAAATACCTATGAAATAATCTAAATTCGTATCGAGTTAAATTAAGAAAATAACAATAAAATAATGTAATTTTGGATGAAAATATATATAGAAAACACACATAAAATAACCTAAATACAAATACAAATATACACATTAAATTATTTAAAATTGAATGAAATAAATATACAAAATAAACATAAAATAAGGTAAATTTGTAATAAAATATATGTAAGAATACACATAAAATAATATAAATTTGTATGAAAATATATATACATATACACATAAAATAACATCAATTTGTAAAAAATGTTTCAAAATATATACGAATACACACAATAAAATAACGTAAATTTTTATGAAAATGTATATATAAAATACACATAAAATAATATAAATACGTAGAAAAATATATATACAAAATACACATAAAATAATGTAATCTCGTAAAAAATTAAATACACAAAATTCCAATAAAAGAATGTATATTTGTAGGAAAATATATATACAAAAAACAAATAAAATAACTAAAATTTGTATAAAAATATATACAAAAATACACAAAAATAATTTAAATTTGTTTGAAAATAGATATGCAAAATACACATAAAGTTAGGCAAATTTGTATTGAAATACATATACAAAACTCACATAAAATAATGTAAATTTGTATGAAAATATATAAACAAATACATATAAAATAACGTAAATTTGGATAAAATATATATACAAAATATACATTAAATATTTTAAATATGTATAAAAATATATTATATTACGTATATTTTTATTGATATTTGCGTTATTTATGTGTATTTTGTATATGTTTTCTCATAGAAATTTTCATTATTTTATTGGTATTTTGTCTATTTATTTTGATACGAATTACATGATTATTTGTGTATTTTGTACATTTTTTTTATACGTATTTACATTATTTAATGTGTATTTTGTTTATATATTTTTATACAAATTTACTATATTATATGTGTATTTGTATAAGTATTTTGATTCAAATTTACATTATTTATGTATTTTATATATATTTCAATTCAAATTTAGCTTATTTTATGTGTATTTTGTATATCTATTTATTTTAATACAAAATCAAATATTTTATGTTTATTGTATATATATTTTATAAAAATGCATTATTTTATGGGTATTTTGCATCTTAATTTTCATACAAATTTACATTATTTTATTAATATTTTCTGTATTTATTTTGATACGATTTTACATTTTTATTTGTGTTTTGTATATATTTTTACATATTTACATTATTTAATGTGTTTTGTATATATATTTGATACAAATTTACGTTATTTTAAGTCTATATGTTTATATATTTTCATTCAAATTTACATTATTTTATGTGTATTTGTATATATTCAATACAAATTTACCTAATTTTATATGTTTTTGTATATTTATTTTCATACAAGTTTAAATTATTTTGTGTATTTTTATATAGTTTTATACAAATTTAGATTATTTTATGTGTTTTTTGTATATCTTTTTTCATACAAATACACATTCTTTTCATGATATTTTGTTTATTTATTTTGACACGAATTAACATTATTTAATGTGTATTTTGTATATATATTTTTATACGTATTTACATTATTTCAAGTGTATTTTGTATATATATTTCTATAGAAATCTGCGTTATTTTATGTATTCGTAGATATATTTAGAAACAAATTTAAATTGTTTTATGTGTATTTTGCATATTTTTTTTAATACAAATTTACCTTATTGTATGTGCATTTTGTATATTAATTTTAATACAAATTTGATTAATCTATGTGGTTTTTTGTATATGTATTTTTATAAAAATATGCTTTATTTTATGGGTATTTTGCATCTTTATTTTCATACAAATTTACATTATTTTATTGATATTATGTGTATTTATTTTGATATGATTTTACATTATTCTATGTGTATTTTGTATATATATTTTATATAAAATGTATTTGTTTTCATTTCATACAAATCTACATTATTTTATGAGTTTTTGTACATGTATTTAAATACAAATTTAACGAGTTATATGTGTATTTGTATATCTATTTGTATGTATATTTTCATAGAAATTTACTCTATTTAATGTATTCGTATATATATTTTGATACAAATTTACATTATTAATGTGTATTTTGCATATCTATTTCAATACAAATTTCTTTATTGTGTAATACATTGTATATATTTATATTCTAAATTTAATTATTTTATATGTATTTGTATATATTTTTATGCAAATATGAGTTATTATATGGATATTTTCCATCTTTATTTTCATACAAATTTGCATTATTTTATTGATATTCTCTTTATTTATTTTGATACGATTTAACATTATTCTATGTGTTTTTTGTATATATTTTTTATATATATTTACATTATTTAATGTTAATTTTGTATATATTTTTTATACAAATTTAAATTATTTTATTTGTATTTTTTTATATATTTTCATACATATCTACACTATTTTATGTGTTTTTTGTATATTTTCTACGTATTTAAATTATTTTATGTGTATTTTGTATATATATTTTCATAAAAAAAATACGTTATTTTATTGTGTGTATAAGTATATATTTTGATACAAATTCTATACAAATTCATGTTATTTAATGTGTATTTGTATATATATTTTCATACAAATTTATATTATTTTATGTGTATTTTTTCATATATTTCATTACAAATTTACCTTATTTTATGTTTATTTTGTATATTTATTTCATTCAATTTTAAATTATTTTATGTGTATATTTGTATTTGTATTTAGGTTATTTTATGTGTATTTTGTATATATATTTTCATCCAAAATTACATTATTTTATTGGTATTTCTTAATTTAATTCGATACAATTTAGATTATTTCATAGGTATTTTGTATACATATTTTATACTCATTTACATTATCTAATGTGTTTTCTATATATATTTTTCTGCAAATTTATCTAATGTTCATTTTGTACATATATTTTATAGAAATTTGCGTTATTTTATGTATATAGTTTTATATAAATTTACGTTATTTTATGTGCATTTGTATATTTATATTTATACAAATACATTCTTTTATTGGTATACTGTTTATATACATTTATACAATTTACTTTATTTTATATGTATTTTGTATACATTTTCTTATACGTATTTACTTCATTTTATGTGTATTTTGTATATATATTTTATAGAAATCTACGTTATTTTTATGTGTATTCGTATATATATTTTGAAACAAATTTACATTATTTTATGTATTTTCTATATTTATTTCAATTCAAATTTAATTTACATTATTTTATATGTACTTTGTTTATATATTTTTATACGCTTTTACATTATTTAATATTTATTTTGAATATATATTTTTATACAAATTCATGGTATTTTATGTGTATTTGTATATATATTTTCAAATAAATTTACATTATCTTATGTGTATTTTGTACAAATATTTTATTACAAATCTACCTTGTTTTATGTTTATTTTGTATGTGTATTTTGTATATTTATATTTATCCAAATACACATTCTTTTATTGGTATTTTGTTTATTTATTTTAATTCGAATTTACATTATTTTATGTGTATTTTGTATACATTTTTTTATACGTATTTACTTAATTTTATGTGTATTTTGTATATATATTTTCATAGAAATCTACGTTTTTTTATTTGTATTCGTATATATATTTTGAAACAAATTTACATTGTTTTATATTTATTTTTGCATATCTCTTTCAATACAAATTTACCTTATTGTATGTGCATTTTGTGTATTTATTTCAATACAAATTTAAATATTTTATGTGTATTTTGGTATATATATTTTTATAAGAAATGAGCTATTTTATGGGAATTTTGCATCTTTATTTTCATACAAATTTACATTATTTTATTAATATTCGGTGTATTTATTTTGATACGATGTTACATTATTCTATTTGTTTTTTGTATATACTTTTTTATACATATTTACATTATTTAATGTGTATCTTGCATATATATTTTATACAAATTTATTATCTATTATCTATTTTCATACAAATACACATTCTTTTCATGATATTTTGTTTATTTATTTTGACACGAATTAACATTATTTAATGTGTATTTTGTATATATATTTTTATACGTATTTACATTATTTCAAGTGTATTTTGTATATATATTTCTATAGAAATCTGCGTTATTTTATGTGTATTCGTATATATATTTAGAAACAAATTTACATTGTTTTATGTGTATTTTGCATATTTTTTTAATACAAATTTACCTTATTGTATGTGCATTTTGTATATTAATTTTAATACAAATTTGATTAATCTATGTGTATTTTTGTATATGTATTTTTTATAAAAATATGCTTTATTTTATGGGTATTTTGCATCTTTATTTTCATACAAATTTACATTATTTTATTGATATTATGTGTATTTATTTTGATATGATTTTACATTATTCTATGTGTATTTTGTATATATATTTTATATAAAATGTATTTGTTTTCATTTCAAACAAATCTACATTATTTTATGTGTTTTTTGTACATGTATTTAAATACAAATTTAACGAGTTATATGTGTATTTTGTATATCTATTTTGTATGTATATTTTCATAGAAATTTACTCTATTTAATGAGTATTCGTATATATATTTTGATACAAATTTACATTATTAATGTGTATTTTGCATATCTATTTCAATACAAATTTTCTTTATTGTACGTACATTTTGTATATTTATTTTAATACAAATTTAATTATTTTATATGTATTTTTGTATATATATTTTTATGCAAATATGCGTTATTATATGGATATTTTCCATCTTTATTTTCATACAAATTTGCATTATTTTATTGATATTCTCTTTATTTATTTTGATACGATTTAACATTATTCTATGTGTTTTTTGTATATATTTTTTATATATATATTTACATTATTTAATGTTAATTTTGTATATATTTTCTATCCAAATTTACATTATTTTATGTGTATTTGTTTATATATTTTCATACATATCTACACTATTTTATGTGTTTTTTGTATATATATTTTTCTACGTATTTAAATTATTTTATGTGTATTTTGTATATATATTTTCATAAAAAAAATACGTTATTTTATTGTGTGTATAAGTATATATTTTGATACAAATTCTATACAAATTCATGTTATTTAATGTGTATTTGTATATATATTTTCATACAAATTTATATTATTTTATGTGTATTTTTTCATATATTTCATTACAAATTTACCTTATTTTATGTTTATTTTGTATATTTATTTCATTCAATTTTAAATTATTTTATGTGTATATTTGTATTTGTATTTAGGTTATTTTATGTGTATTTTGTATATATATTTTCATCCAAAATTACATTATTTTATTGGTATTTCTTAATTTAATTCGATACGAATTTAGATTATTTCATAGGTATTTTGTATACATATTTTTATACTCATTTACATTATCTAATGTGTGTTTTCTATATATATTTTTCTGCAAATTTATCTAATGTTCATTTTTGTACATATATTTTTATAGAAATTTGCGTTATTTTATGTATATAGTTTTATATAAATTTACGTTATTTTATGTGCATTTTGTATATTTATATTTATACAAATACACATTCTTTTATTGGTATACTGTTTATATACATTTATACGAATTTACATTATTTTATGTGTATTTTGTATACATTTTTTTATACGTATTTACTTAATTTTATGTGTATTTTGTATATGTATTTTTATAGAAATCTACGTTATTTTATGTGTATTCGTATATATATTTTGAAACAAATTTACATTATTTTATATGTATTTTCCATATCTATTTCAATACAAATTTACCTTATGTACTTTGTATATATATTTTTATACGCTCTTACATTATTTAATATTTATTTTAAATATATATTTTTATACAAATTCATGGTATTTTATGTGTATTTGTATATATATTTTCATATAAATTTACATTATTGTATGTGTATTTTGTACATATATTTTATTACAAATCTACCTTATTTTATGTTTATTTTGTATGTGTATTTTGTATATTTATATTTATCCAAATACACATTCTTTTATTGGTATATTGTTTATTTATTTTAATTCGAATTTACATTATTTTATGTGTATTTTCAATACATTTTTTTTACGTATTTACTTAATTTTATGTGTATTTTGTATATATATTTTTATAGAAATCTACGTTTTTTTATTTGTATTCGTATATATATTTTGAAACAAATTTACATTGTTTTATATGTATTTTTGCATATCACTTTAAATACAAATTTACCTTATTGAATATGCATTTTGTATATTTATTTCAATACAAATTTAAAAATTTTATGTGTATTTTGGTATATATATTTTTATAAGAAATGCGCTATTTTATGGGAATTTTGCATCTTTATTTTCATACAAATATACATTATTTTATTAATATTCGGTGTATTTATTTTGATACGATGTTACATTATTCTATTTGTTTTTTGTATATACTTTTTTATACATATTTACATTATTTAATGTGTATCTTGCATATATATTTTATACAAATTTATTATTTATTATCTATTTTCATACAAATACACATTCTTTTCATGATATTTTGTTCATTTATTTTGACACGAATTTACATTATTTGATATGTATTTTGTATATATATTTTTATACGTATTTACATAATTTCATATGTATTTTGTATATATATTTAATAGATATTCAAAATACACATAAAATAACCTAAATTTGTATCAAACTATATACAAAAATACACAAAAATATTTTAAATTTGTATGAAAATAAAAATACAAAATACACATGAAATTAGGTAAATTTGTATGGAAATACATATACAAAATACACATAAAATAATGTAAATTTGAATGAAAATACATAAACAAATACACTTAAAATAACGTAAATTTGTATAAAAAATATATATACAAAACACAAATAGAATAATGAAAATCGTATCAAAATAAATACACAGAATATTAATAAAATAATGTAAATTTGTATGAAAATAAAGAGGCAAAATACCCATAAAATAACGCATTTTTTTTATTTATAAAAATATATATACCAAAATACACATAAAAAAATTAGATTTGTATTAAAATAAATATATAAAAAACACATACAATAAGGTAAATTTGTATTGAAATAGATACGCAAAATACATATAAAGCAATGTAAATTTGTTTCAAAATATGTATACGAATACACATAAAATAACGTAGATGTCTATAAATATATATATACAAAATACACATAAAATGAAGGAAATACGTATAAAAAAATATATACAAAATACACATAAAATAATGTAAATTCGTATCAAAGTAAATAAACAAAATACCAATAAAAGAATGTGTATTTGTATAAATATAAATATACAAAATACACATAAAATAACGTAGATTTATATAAAACTATATACATAAATACACAGAAGTAATTAAATTTGTATGAAAATATATACAAAATACTCACAAAATAAGCTAAATTTGAATTGAAATATATATACAAAATACATGAAATAAAGTAAATTTGTATCAAAATATTTATACAAATACACATATAATAATGTAAATTTGTATGAAAATATATAAACAAAATACACATTAAATAATGTAAATACGTATAAAAAATATGTACAAAATACACATATAATCATGTAATTCGTATCAAAATAAATAAACAAAATACCAATAAAATAATATAAATTTGTATGAGTAAACGTGTATGTTGCATATTTTTTCAATACAAATTTACCTTATTATATACGCATTTTGTATATTATTTTTAATACAAATTTAATTATTCGATGTGTATTTTTATAAACATATGCTTTATTTTTGGGGTATTTTGCATCTTTATTTTCATACAAATTTACATTATTTTATTGATATTCTGCTCATTCATTTTGATACGAATTGACATTATTCTATGTGTATTTTGTATATATTTTTCATACAAATTTACGTTATTTTATGTGTATTTGTTTATATATTTTGACACAAATTTACAATATTTTATGGGTATTTTGTATATACATTTCAAAAAAAAATTACCTAGTTTTATGTGTATTTTGTATATCTATTTTCATACAAACTCAAATTATTTCTATGTATTTTGTATATATTTTAATACAAATTTTAGTTATGTTATTTGTATTTTGTAAATTTATTTTCATTCAAATATATATATTATTTTATTGGTGTTTTGTTGATTTATATTGATACGAATTTACATTATTTTATATGTACTTTGTTTATATATTTTTATACGCTTTTACATTATTTAATATTTATTTTGAATATATATTTTTATACAAATTCATGGTATTTTATGTGTATTTGTATATATATTTTCAAATAAATTTACATTATCTTATGTGTATTTTGTACAAATATTTTATTACAAATCTACCTTGTTTTATGTTTATTTTGTATGTGTATTTTGTATATTTATATTTATCCAAATACACATTCTTTTATTGGTATTTTGTTTATTTATTTTAATTCGAATTTACATTATTTTATGTGTATTTTGTATACATTTTTTTATACGTATTTACTTAATTTTATGTGTATTTTGTATATATATTTTCATAGAAATCTACGTTTTTTTATTTGTATTCGTATATATATTTTGAAACAAATTTACATTGTTTTATATTTATTTTTGCATATCTCTTTCAATACAAATTTACCTTATTGTATGTGCATTTTGTGTATTTAATTCAATACAAATTTAAATATTTTATGTGTATTTTGGTATATATATTTTTATAAGAAATGAGCTATTTTATGGGAATTTTGCATCTTTATTTTCATACAAATTTACATTATTTTATTAATATTCGGTGTATTTATTTTGATACGATGTTACATTATTCTATTTGTTTTTTGTATATACTTTTTTATACATATTTACATTATTTAATGTGTATCTTGCATATATATTTTATACAAATTTATTATCTATTATCTATTTTCATACAAATACACATTCTTTTCATGATATTTTGTTTATTTATTTTGACACGAATTTACATTATTTAATATGTATTTTGAATATATATTTTTATACCTATTTACATAATTTCATATGTATTTTGTATATATATATATATATATATATATATATATATATATATATATATATATATATATATATATATATATATATATATATATATATATATATATATATATATATATATATATATATATATATATATATATATATATATATATATATATATATATATATATATATATATATATATATATATATATATATATATATATATATATATATATATATATATATATATATATATATATATATATATATATATATCTTCTTTATTTTATGTGTATTCGTATATATATTTTGAAACAAATTTACATTGTTTTATATGTATTTTTGAATATCTCTTTCAATACAAATTTAACTTACTGTATATGCATTTTGTATAATTATTTCAATACAAATTTAAATATTTTATATGTATTTTGGTAAATGTATTTGTATAAAAAATGCAATAATTTATGGAATTTTGTATCTTTATTTTCATACAAATTTACATTATTTTATTGATATTCTGTGTATTTATTTTGATACGATTTTACATTATTCTATTTGTTTTTTGTATATATATTTTTTATTGACATTTACATTATTTAATGTGTATCTTGCATATATATTTTATACAAATTTACGTTATTTTAAGTGTATTTGTTTATATATTTTCATTCAAATTTACATTATGTGATGTGTATTTTGTATATGTATTTCAATACAAATTTACCTAATTTTATGTGTATTTTGTATATTTCTTTTCAAACAAATCTAAATTATTTTTTTGTATTTTTTTATATAGTTTTATATAAATTTAGGTTGTTTTATGTACGCATTTACATTATTTAGTGTGTGTTTTGTATATATATTTTTTTGCAAATTTACTTTATTTTATGTGCATTTTTGTACATATATTTTTATAGAAATTTTCGTTATTTGTATATGTTTTCTCATACAAATTTACATTATTTTATTGCTATTTTGTTTATTTATTTTGATACGAATTACATGATTATATATGTATTTTGTACATATTTTTTATACGTATTTACATTACTTAATGTGTATTTTGTTTATATATTTTTAAACAAATCTACGATATTATATGTATTTGTATAAATATTTTGATAGAGATTTACATTATTTTATGTATTTTGTATGTACATTTCAATTCAAATTTAGCTTATTTTAGCTGTATTTCGTATATATATTTTCATACAAATTTAATTACTTCTGTGTATTTTTGTTTATAGTTTTATACAAATTTACGATATTTTATGTGTATTTTGTATATTTATATTTTTACAAATACACATTCTTTTACTGGTATTTTGTTTATTTATTTTGATACGATTTTTATGTATTTTTTGTATTCATTTTTTTATACGTATTTACTTCATTTTATGTGTATTTTGTATATATTTTTATAGAAATCTACGTTATTTTATGTGTATTCGTATATATATTTTGAAACAAATTTACATTGTTTTATATGTATTTTGCATATCTATTTCAATACAAATTTGCAAATTTACTTTATTTTATGTGCATTTTTGTACATATATTTTTTAAGAAATTTGCGTTATTTTATGTGTATTTGTATATGTTTTCTGATACAAATTTACATTATTTTATTGCTATTTTGTTTATTTATTTTGATACAAATTAAAATAGATATACAAAATACACATAAAATAAACTAAATTTGTATTGAAATATATATACAAAATACATAAAATAATGTAAATTTGTATCAAAATATTTTAACAGATGCGCATAAAATAACGTAAATTTGTTTAAAAATATACAAAATACACATTAAATGATGTATATATGTATAAAAAAAATATATACAAAACACAAATAGAATAATGTAAAATCGTACCAAAATAAATACACAGAATATTAATAAAACAATGTAAATTTGTATGAAAATAAAGATGCAAAATACCCATTAAATAACGCATTTTTTATAAAAATATATATACCAAATTACACATGAAAAAATTAATTTGTTTTAAAATAAATATACAAAATACACATACAATAAGGTAAATCTGTATTGAAATAGATATGCAAAATACATATAAAAAAATGTAAATTTGTTTCAAAATATATATACGAATACACATAAAATAACGTAGATTTGTATAAAAATATATTTACAACATACACATAAAATGAAGTAAATACGTATAAGAAAATGTATACAAAATACACATAAAATAATGTAAATTCATTTAAAAATAAATAAACAAAATACCAATAAAAGAATGTGTATTTGTATAAATATAAATATACAAAATACACATAAAATAACGTAAATTTATATAAAACTATATACAAAAATACACAGAAGTAATTAAATTCGTATGAAAATAGATATACAAAATACAGATAAAATAAGCTAAATTTGAATTGAAATGTATATACAAGATACATAAAATAATGTAGATTTGTATCAAAATATTTATAAAAATACCCATAAAATAACGCATTTTTTTTATTTATAAAAATATATATACCAAAATACACATCAAAAAATTAAATTTGTATTAAAATAAATATACAAAAAACACATACAATAAGGTAAATTTGTATTGAAATAGATATGCAAAATACATATAAAACAATGTAAATTTGTTTCAAAATATACATACACATAAAATAACGTAGATTTCTATAAAAATATATATACAAAATTCACATAAAATGAAGTAAATACGTATAAAAAAATGTATACAAAATACACATAAAATAATGTAAACTCGTATCAAAATAAATATACAAAATACCAATAATAGAATGTGTATTTGTATAAATATAAATATACAAAATACACATAAAATAACGTAAATTTATATAAAACTATATACAAAAATACACAGAAGTATTTTAATTTGTGTGAAAATAGATATACAAAATAAGGTAAATTCGTTTCAAATTCAATAAACAAAATTCAGATAAAAGAACGTATATTTGTAGAAAAAATAAATATGCAAAATACACATTAAATAACGAATTTTTTTATGAAAATATATAAAAAAAATAAACAAAAATAATTTCAATTTGTATGAAAATAAATATACAAAATACACATGTATTTTGTATATCTATTTTCACACAAATTTAATTACTTTTGTGTATTTTTGCATATAGTTTTATATAAATTTACGTTATTTTATTTGTATTTTGTAAATTTATATATATACAATACACATTCATTTATTAGTATTTTGTTTATTTATTTTGATACAGGTTTACATTATTTTATGTGTATTTTGTATACCTTTTTTTTATACGTATTTACTTCATTTTATGTTTATTTTGTATATGTATTTTCATAGAAATCTACGTTATTTTATGTGTATTCGTATATATATTTTTAAAAAAATTTACATGGTTTTATATGTATTTTGCATATCTATTTCAATACAAATTTTCCTTATTGTATGTGCATTTTGTATATTTATTTTAATACAAATTCAAATATTTTATGTGTGTCTTGGTATAAATATTTTTATAAAAAATGCGTTATTTTATGGGTATTTTGCATCTTAATTTTCATACAAATTTACATTATTTTATTAATATTCTGTGTATTTATTTTGATACGATTTTATATTATTCTATTTGTGTTTTGTATATATTCTTTTATACATATTTACATTATTTAATGTGTATTTTTTATATATATTTTATACAAATTTACGTTATTTTAAGTGTATTTGTTTATATATTTTCATTCAAATTTACATTATTTTATGTGTATATTGTAAATGTATTTCAATACAAATTTACCTATTTTTATCTGTATTTTGTATATTTATTTTCATACAAATTAAAATTATTTTTTTTGTATATAGTTTTATACAAATTTAGGTGATTTTATGTGTATATTGTTTATCTATTTTCATACAAATACACATTCTTTTATTGATATTTTGTTTATTTACTTTGACGCGAATTTACATTATTTAATGTGTATATATATATATATATATATATATATATATATATATATATATATATATATATATATATATATATATATATATATATATATATATATATATATATATATATATATATATATATACGTGTTTACATCATTTGATGTGTATTTTGTATATATATTTCTATAGAAATCTACGTTGATTTATGAGTATTCGTATATAGATTTTGAAATAAATTTACACTGTTTTATGTGTATTTTGCATATTTTTTCAATACAAATTTACCTTATTGTATATGCATTTTGTATATTAATTTTAATACAAATTTAATTATGCTATGTGTATTTTTGTATGTGTATTTTTATAAAAATATGCTTTATTTTATGGGTATTTTGCATTTTTATTTCCATACAAATTTACATTATTTTATTTATATTGTTTTTTTTTAAACAATTTTACATTATTCTATGTGTAATTTGTATATCTATTTTTATACGTATTTACTTAATTTTATGTGTATTTTGTATATATATTTTTATAGAAATCTACGTTATTTTATGTGTATTCGTATATATATTTTGAAACAAATTTACATTGTTTTATATGCATTTTAGCATTTCTCTTTCAATACAAATTTACCTTATTGTATGTGCATTTTGTATATTTATTTCAATATAAATTTAAATATTTTATTTGTATTTTGGTATATATATTTTTATAAGAAATGCGCTATTTGATGGGAATTTTGCATCTTTATTTTCATACAAATTTACATTATTTTATTAATATTCGGTGTATTTATGTTGATACGATTTCACATTATTCTATTTGTTTTTTGTATATTTTTTTTTTATACATATTTACATTATTTAATGTGTATCTTGCATCTTTTATCGTAATTTTGTTTATTTATTTTTATACGAATTTACATTATTTTAGCTGTATTTGATATGTATATTTTTTATACTTATTTATATAATTTTATTTGTGTTTTGAATATATATTTTCATAGAAATTTACTCTATTTTATGGGTATTCGTATATATATTTTGATACAAATTTACATTATTTATGTTTATTTTGCATATCTATTTCAATATTGTATGTTATATGTATTTTGTATATTTATTTTAATACAAATTTAATTATTTTATGTGTATTTTTGTAAAAATATGCTTTATTATTTGGGTATTTTGCATCTTTATTTTCATACAAACTTACATTATTTTATTGATATTCTGTTTATTTATTTTGATACGATTTTACATTATTCTATGTCTATTTTGTATATATATTTTTATACACATTTACATTATTTAATGTATTTTTATATATATATTTTATATAAATTTACGCTATTTTATGTGTATTTGTTTATATATTTTCATACAAATTTACAATATTTTATGTGTAATTTGTAAATGTATTTCAATACAGATTTGCCTAATTTTATATGTATTTTGCATATCTATTTTCAAACAAATTTAAATTATTTTTATCTATTTTCTATATATTTTTATACAAATTAATAGTTATTTTATTGGTATTTTGTATTTATATTTTCCTATAAATATACATTCTTTTAGTGGAATTTTGTTCATCTATTTTCATAAGAATTTACATAATTTTATGTGTATTTTGTATATATATTTTTCTACGTATTTACCTTATTTTATGTGTATTTTTTATATATATTTTCATAAAAATTAACGTTATTTTATTGTGTGTATTCGTATATGATTTGATACAAATTTACATTATTTTATGTTTATTTTGCATATCTATTTCAATATAGATTAACCTTATTGTATGTGTATTTTCTATATTTATTTTAATACAAATTTAATTATTTTATGTGTACTTTGTATACATTTTCTTATACGTATTTATTTCATTTAATGTGTATTTTGTATATATATATATATATATATATATATATTTATAGTAATCTACGTTATTTTATGTGTATTGGTATATATATTTTGAAGCAAATTTACATTGTTTTATATGTATTTAGCATATCTATTTCAATATAAATCTACCTTATTGTATGTGCATTTTGTATATTTATTGTAATACAAATTTTAAAAAATTATTATTTTGGTATATATATTCTTATAAAAAGAGTTTTATATAAATTTAAAATATTTTATGTGTATTTTGTATATATATTTTCATACAAATACACATTTTTTATTGATATTTTGCTTATTTATTTTGACGCGAATTCACATTATTTAATGTGTATTGTGTATATATTTTTTTATACGTATTTACGTCATTTCATGTGTATTTTGTATATATATTTCTATAGAAATATATGCTATTTTATGTGTATTCGTATATATATTTTGAAACAAATATACATTGTTTTATGTGCATTTTGCATATTTTTTCAATATAAATTTACCTTATTGTACGTGCATTTTGTATATTAATTTTAATACAAATTTAATTATTCTATGTGTATTTTTGTATATGTATTTTCATAAAAAAATGCTTTGTTTTATGGGTATTTTGCATCTTTATTTTATTTTACATAATTTTATTGATATTCTGTGTATTTATTTTGATTCGATTTTACTATATTCTATGTATATTTTGTATATATATTTCATACAAATGAACGTTATTTTATGTGAATTTGTTTTCATTTCATACAAATTTACATTATTTTATGTGTATTTTGTACATGTATTTAAATACAAATTTAACTAATTATATGTGTATTATGTATATCTATTTTCATACAAATTGAAATTAATTTTGTGTATTTTAATATATATTTTTATTCAAATTTTCGTAGTTTTAAGTGAATTTTGTATATTTATTTTCCTACAAATATAAGTTATTTTATTGGGATTTTGTTTATTTATTTTGATACGAGTTTTCATTATTTTAGGTGTATTTGATATATATATTTTTATACTTATTTACATAATTTTATATGTATTTTGAATATATATTTTCATAGAAATTTACTCTATTTTATGTGTATTCGTATATATATTTTGATACAAATTTACATTATTTATGTGTATTTCGCATATCTATTTCATTACAAATTTTCTTTATTGTATGTGCCTTTTGTATATTTATTTTGATGCAAATTTAAATAATTCATGTGTTTTTTTGTATATATATTTTTAAACAAATATGTTTTTGTTTATATAGTTTCATACAAATTTACATTATTTTATGTGTATTTTGTATATGTATTTCAATAAAAATTTGCCTAATTTCATTTGTATTTTGCATATCTATTTTCAAACAAATTTAAATTATTTTTGTGTATTTTTGTATTATTTTTATACAATTTTTCTTTATTTTATTTGTATTTTATATATATATTTTCCTACACATATACATTCTTTTAGATGAAATTTTGTTTATTTATTTTGATACGAATTTGCATTATTTTATGTGTATTTTGTATATATATTTTTCTATGTATTTACATTATTTTATGTGTATTTTGTATATATATTTTCATAAAAATTTACGTAATTTTATTGTGTGTATTCGTATATATTTTGATAAAAATTTTCATTATTTTATGTGTTTTTTGCATATCTATTTCAATAAAAATCTACCTTATTGTATGTGTATTTTGTATATTTATTTTAATACAAATTTAATTATTTTATGTGTATTTCTGTATATATATTTTTTTAAATATAAGATATTTTATGGGTATTTTGCATCTTTAATTTTATAAATTTTTACATTACGTACATATCTTTTATACGTATTAACATTATTTAATGTGTATTTTGTTTATATATTTTTATACAAATTTACGTTATTATATGTGTATTTGTATATATATTTTGATACAAATTTACATTATTTTATGTATTTTCTCTATTTATTTCAATTCAAATTTAGCTTATTTTATGTGTCTTTTGTATATCTATTTTCATACAAATTTAATTATTTTTGTTTATTTTTGTATATAGTTTTATACAATTTTACGGTATTTTATGTGTATTTTGTATATTTATATTTATACAAGTAAACATTCTTTTATTGACATTTAGTTTATTTATTTTGATACGAATTTACATTATTTTATGTGTATTTTGTATACATTTTCTTATACGTATTTATTTCATTTTATGTGTATTTTGTATATATATTTTATAAAAATCTTCGTTATTTTATGTGTTTTCGTATGTATATTTTGAAACAAATTTACATTGTTTTATATGTATTTTGCATATCTATTTCAATACAAATTTACCTTATTGTATGTGCATTTTGTATATTTATTGTAATACAAATTTAAATATTTTATGTGCATTTTGTTATATATATTTTCATAAAAAATGCGTTGTTTTATGGGTATTTTGCATCTTTATTGTTATATAAATTTACAGTATTTTATTAATATTCTGTGTATTTATTTTGATACTATTTTACATTATTCTATTTGTGTTTTGTATATATTTTTTTATACATATTTACATTATTTAATGTGTATTTTCTATATATATTTCATACAAATTTTCGTTCTTTTAAGTGTATTTGTTTATATATTTTTACTCAAATTTACATTATTTTATGTGTATTTTGTATATGTATTTCAATAGAAATTTACCTAATTTCATGTGTATTTTGTATATATATTTCATACAAATTTAAATTATTTTTTGTGTATTTTTGTATAGAGTTTTATTCAAATTTACAATATTTTATGTGTATTTTGTATATCTATTTTCATACAAATACACATTCTTTTATTGATCTTTTGTTTATTTATTTTGATGCGAATTTACATTATTTAATGTGTATTGTGTATATATATTTTTATACGTATTTACGTCATTTCATGCGTATTTTGTATAAATATTTCTATAGAAATATACGTTATTTTATGTGTATTCGTATATATATTTTGAAACAAATATACATTATTTTATGTGCATTTTGCATATTTTTTCAATACAAATTTACCTTATTGTACGTGCATTTTGTATATTAATTTTAATACAAATTTAGCTATTCTATGTGTATTTTTGTATATATTTTATAAAATATGCTTTATTTTATGGGTATTTTGCATCTTTATTTTCATACAAAATTACATTATTTTATTGATATTCTGTGTATTTATTTTGATACGATGTTACATTATTTTATGTATATTTTGTATATCTATTTTATACCAATGTACGTTATTTTATGTGAATTTGTTTTCATTTCATACAAATTTACATTATTTTATGTGAATTTTGTACATGTATTTAAATACAAATTTAACTAATTATATGTGTATTTTGTATATCTATTTTCATACAAATTGAAATTAATTTTGTGTATTTTTGTATATATTTTTATTCAAATTTTCGTAATTTTATGTGTATTTTGTATATTTATTTTCCTACAAATATACATTCTTTTATCGGAATTTTATTTATTTATTTTGATACGAATTTTCATTTTTTTTAGGTATATTTGATATATATATCTTTATACTTATTTACATAATTTTATATGTATTATGAATATATATTTTCATAGAAATTTACTCTATATGTATATGTATAGAAAATACACATGAAATAATCTAAATTCGTATCGAAATAAATGAACAAAATACCGATAAAATAATGTAGTTTTGAATGAAAATATATATAGAAAATACACATAAAATAACGTAAATACAAATAAATATATATACATAAAATGATTTGAATTTGAATGAAAATAGATATAAAAATAAACTTAAAATAAGGCAAATTTATAATGAAATATATATACAAAATACACATAAAATAATGTAGATTTGTTTCAAAATATATATACGAATACACATAAAATAACGTAGATTTCTATATATATACAAAATACACATGAAATGTTGTAAATACGTATAAAAATATATATACAAAATACACATTAAATAATGTAAATTCGTGTCAAAATAAATAATTAAAATATCAATAAAAGAATGTGTATTTGTATGAAAAATACTTTTAAAAAATACACATAAAATAACGTAAATTTGTATAAAACTATATATAAAAATACACAAAAATAAATTAAATTTGTATGAAAATAAATATACAAAATACACATAAAATTAGGTAAATTTGTAAAGAAATATATATACAAAATACACATAAAATAATGTAAATTTGAATGAAAATATATAAACAAATACACTTAAATTAACATAAATTTGTATAAAATATATATAAAAAATACTCATTAAATAATGTAAATATGTATAAAAAATATATATACAAAACACAAATAAAATAATGTAAAATCGTATTAAAATAAATACACAGAATGTTAATAAAATAATGTATTTTTTATATATATACATAATACACATGAAAGGATGTAAATACGTATAAAAATATATATACAAAATACACATTAAATAATGTAAATTCGCGTCAAAATAAATAAACAAAATGTGAATAAAAGAAAGTGTATTTGTATGAAAATAGATATACAAAATACACATAAGATAACATAAATTTGTATAAAACTATATACAAAAATACACAAAAATAATTGAAATTTGTATGAAAATATATATACAAAATATACATAAAATTAGGTAAATTTGTATTGAAATACATATTCAAAATACACATAAAATACTGTAAATTTGAATGAAAATACATAAACAAATAGACTTAAAATAACGTAAATTTGTATAAAAAAATATATACAAAACACAAATAGAATAATGTAAAATCGTATCAAAATAAATACACAGAATATTAATAAAATAATGTAAATTTGTGTGAAAATAAAGAAGCAAAATACCCATAAAATAACGCTTTTTTTTAATATATTTACAAAAATACACATAAATTTTTTTATTTGTATTAAAATAAATATACAAAATACACATACAATAAATTAAATCTGTATTGAAATAGATATGCAAAATACATATAAAACAATGTAAATTTGTTTCAAAATATATATACGAATACACATAAAATAACGAAGATTTGTATAAAACTATATACAAAAATACACAGAAGTAATTAAATTCGTATGAAAATAGATATACAAATTACAGATAAAATAAGCTAAATTTGAATTGAAATGTATATACAAAATACATAAAATAATGTAAATTTGTATCAAAATATTTATTAAAATTCATATAATAACGTAGATTTGTTTAAAAATATATAAACAAAATACTTATTAAGTAATGTAAATACGTATAAAAATATGTACAAAATACACATATAATCATGTAATTCGTATCAAACTAAATAAACAAAATAGCAATAAAATAATTTAAATTTGTATGAGAAAACATATACAAATACATATAAAATAACGCTAATTTCTATAAAAATATATGTCCAAAAATGAACGTAAAATAAATTAACTTTGGATAAAAATATATATACAAAACACACATTAAATAATGTAAATGCGTACATAAAATAACCTAAATTTGTATAAAACTATATACAAAAATACACAAAAATAATTTAAATTTGTATGAAAAGAAATATACAAAATACACATAAAATTAGGTTAATTTCTATTGAAATACATATACAAAATACACATTAAATAATGTAAATTTGAAAGAAAATATATAAACAAATACACATATAATAACGTAAATTTGTATGAAATATATATACAAAATACACATTAAATAATGTAAATATGTATAAAAAAATATATACAAAACACAAATAGAATAATGTAAAATCGTATCAAAATATATACACAGAATATCAATAAAATAAAGTAAATTTGAATGAAAATTAAGATGCAAAATACCTATAAAATAACGCTTTTTTTTCTAAATTATTGATACCAAAATACACATAAAATATTTGAATTTGTATCAAAATAAATATAAAAAATGCACATACAATAAGGTAAATTTGTATTGAAATAGATATGCAAAATACATATAAAATAATGTAAATTTGTTTCAAAATATATATGCGAATACACATAAAATAACGTAGATTTCTACAAAAATACATATACAAAATACACATAATATTAAGTAAATACGTATAAAAAAATGTATACAAAATACACATTAAATAATGTAAATTCGTATAAATATAAATAAACAATATAGCAATAAAAGAATGTGTATTTGTATAAATAAAAATATACAAAATGCACATAAAATAACGTAAATTTATATAAAACTATATACATAAAATAACGCAAATTTCTATAAAAATATATGTACAAAAATGAACATAAAATAAATTTGCATAAAAATATATATACAAAACACACATTAGATAATGTAAATATGTATAAAACAAATATGTATACAAAATACCTATGAAATAATCTAAATTCGTATCGAATTAAATTAAGAAAATACCAATATAATAATGTAGTTTTGGATGAAAATATATATACAAAATACACATAAAATAACCTAAATACAAATGCAAATATACACATAAAATAATTTAAAATTGAATGAAATAAATATACAAAATAAACATAAAATAAGGTAAATTTGTAATGAAATATATGAAAAAATACACATAAAATAATATAAATTTGTATGAAAATATATATACAAATACACATTAAAAAACATGAATTTGTATAAAATTTGTATCAAAATATAATACGAATACACACAATAAAATAACGTGATTTTTTTATGAAAATGTATATACAAAATACACATAAAATAATGTAAATTTGTATAAAAATATATAAACAAATACACAAAAAATAATGTAGATTTGGACAAAATATATATACAAAATAAACCTTAAATAATGTAAATATGTATAAAAAATATATACAAAATACACATAGAATAATGTTAAATCGTATCAAAATAAAGAGAATATCAATAAAATAATGTAAATTTGTATGAAAATAAAGCTGCAAAATATCCATATAATAACGCATATTTGCATAAAAATATATATACAAAAATACATATAAAATAATTAAATTTGTATTAAAATAAATATACAAAATGCACGTACAATAAAGAAAATTTGTATTGAAATAGATATGCAAAATACACATCAATAATGTAAATTTGTATCATAATATATATACGAATACTCATAAAATAGAGTAAATTTCTATGAAAATATACATAGAAAATAGATATACAAAATACACATATAACTAGTTAAATTTGTATTTAAATACATGTTCAAAAAACACAAAGTAATGTAGATTTGTATGAAATGAAAACAAATACATTTTATATAAAATATATATACAAAATACACATAGAATAATGTAAAATCATACCAAATAAATACACAGAATATCAATAAAATAATGTAAATTTGTATGAAAATAAAGATGCAAAATACCCATACAATAAAGCAAATTTTTATAAAAATACATACACAAAATTACACATAGATTAATCAAATTTGTATTAAAATTAATATACAAAATGCACATACAATAATGTAAATTTGTATTGAAAAAATATGCAAAATACACATAAAACAATGTAAATTTGTTTCAAAATATATATACGAATACACATAAAATAACGTAGATTTCTATAGAAATATATATACAAAATACACTTGAAATAATGTAAATACGTATAAAAATATATATACAAAATACACATTAAATAATGTTAATTCGTGTCAAAATAAAAAAATAAAATATCATGAAAAGAATGTGTATTTGTATGAAAATAGATGTTAAAATAGATATACAAAATGCACATAAAATAACCTAAATTTGTATAAAACTATATATAAAAATGAACAAAAATAATTTAATCTTGTATGAAAATAAATATACAAAAAACATAAAATTAGGTAAGTTTGTAATGAAATACATATACAAAATACACATAAAATAATGTAAATTTGAATGAAAATATATAAACATATAGCCTTAAAATAACGTAAATTTGTATCAAATATATATACGAAAAACACATTAAATAATGTAAATATGTATAAAAAAATATATACAAAAGACAAATAAAATAATGTAAAATCGTATCAAAATAAATACAGAAAATATTAATAAAATAATGTAAATTTGTATGAAAATTAAGATTCAAAATACCCATGTCATGTGTATTCGTATATATATTTTGAAACAAATTTACATTGTTTATATGTATTTTGCATATCTATTTTTGTGTATTCTGTATTTATTTTTGTTATACATAGAATAATGTAATATCGTATCAAAATAAGTACACAGAATATCAATAAAATAATTTAAATTTGTATGAA
Source organism: Eriocheir sinensis (assembly GCF_024679095.1). NCBI lineage: Eukaryota > Metazoa > Arthropoda > Malacostraca > Decapoda > Varunidae > Eriocheir > Eriocheir sinensis. The sequence goes on along the minus strand of NW_026111405.1, from coordinate 1,365,824 downwards.
AACAAAGATGCAAAATACCCATAAGATAAGCATATTTTTTTTTAAATACATATACAAAAATACACATAGAATTATTAAATTTGTATTAAAATTAATATACAAAATGCACACATACAATAAGGTAAATTTTATATTGAAAAAAAAGCAAAATACAAATAAAACATTATAAATTTGTTTCAAAATATATATACGAATACACATAAAATAACGTAGATTTCTATAGAAATATATATACAAATTCACATGAAATTATGTAAATATATATATATATATATATATATATATATATATATATATATATATATATATATATATATATATATATATATATATATATATATATATATATATATATATATATATATATATATATATATATATATATATATATATATATATATAAAATACATATTAAGTAATGTAAATTCTTGTCAAAATAAATAAACAAAATATCATGAAAAGAATGTGTATTTGTATGAAAATAAATAATAGATAATAAATTTGTATGAAATATATATGCAAGATATACATTAAATAATGTAAATATGTATAAAAAAATATGTACAAAAAACAAATAGAATAATGTAAGATCGTATCAAAATAAATACACCGAATATTAATAAAATAATGTAAATTTGTATGAAAATAAAGATGCAAAATTCCCATCAAATAGCTCATTTCTTATAAAAATATATATACCAAAATACACATAAAATATTTAAATTTGTATTCAAATAAATATACAAAATGCACATACAATAAGGTAAACTTCTATTGAAAGACATATGCAAAAATACATATAAAACAAAGTAAATTTGTTTCAAAATATATATACGAATACACATAAAATAACGTAGATTTCTATAAAAATATATATACAAAATACACATAAAATTAGGTAAATACGTATCAAAAAATGTAAACAAAATACACATAAAATAATATAAATTCGAAACAAAATAAATAAACAAAATACCAATAAAAGAATGTGTATTTGTATAAATATAAATGTACAAAATACACATACAAAATAAACATAAAATAAGGTAAATTTGTAATGAAATATATGTACAAAATACACATAAAATAATGTAAATTTATTTGAAAATATATATACAAATACACATAAAATACCATGAATTTGTATAAAATTATATATTCAAAATAAATATTAAATAATGTAAATGCGTATAAAAATATATATAAAAAGTACATATTAAATAATGTAAATAAACAAAATACCAATAAAATAATATATATTTGAATGAAAATAGATTTACAAAATACACATAACATAACTAAAATTTGTATTGAAATATATACAAAAATACATAAAAATAATTTGAGTTTGTATGAAAATAGATATTCAAAATACACATAAAACTAGGTAAATTTCTTTTGAAATATATATACAAAATACCCATAAAATATTGTAAATTTGTGTCAGAATATATAAACAAATACACATAAAATAACGTAAATTTGTTTGAAAAATATATACAAAATACACATAGAATAATGTCAAATCGTATCAAAATGAATGAGCAGAATATCAATAAAATAACGTAAATTTGTATGAAAATAAAGATGCAAAATACCCATAAAATAAAGCCTATTTTTATAAAAATACATATACAAAAATACACATAGAATAATTAAATTTGTATTAAAATTAATATACAAAATGCATATACAATAAGGTAAATTTGTATTGAAAAAATATGCAAAATACACATAAAAGTGTAAATTTGTTTAAAAATCTATATACGAATACACATAATATAACTTAGATTTCTATAAAAATATATATACAAAATACACATGAAATGATGTAAATACGTATAAAAATATATATACAAAATACACATTAAATAATTTTAATTCTCGTCAAAATAAATAAACAAAATATCAATAAAAGAATGTGTATTTGTATGAAAATAGATATACAAAATACTCACAAAATAACCTAAGTTTGTATAAAACTATATACAAAAATACACAAAAATAATTTAAATTTGTATGAAAATATATATACAAAATACACATAAAATTATTTTGTATATCTTTTTTTTTACAAATGTACGTTATTTTATGTGAATTTGTTTTCATTTCATACAAATTTACATTATTTTCTGTGTATTTTGTACATGTATTTAAATACAAATTTAACTAATTACATATTTTTATAAAAATACATATACAAATATACACATAGATTAATCAAATTTGTATTAAAATTACTATACAAAATGCACATACAATAAGGTAAATTTGTTTTGAAAAAATATGGAAAATTCACATAAAACAATGTAAATTTGTTTCAAAATATATATTCGAATACACATAAAATAACGCAGATTTCTATATATACATTCTATATTCTACATTCTATATATATATATATATATATATATATATATATATATATATATATATATATATATATATATATATATATATATATATATATATATATATATATATATATATATATATATATATATATATATATATATATATATATATATATATATATATATATATATATATATATATATATATATATATATATATATATATATATATATATATATATATATATATATATATATATCTATATATATATATTCTACAAAATATAACGTAGTTTTCTATAGAAATATATACCCAAAATACGCTTGAAATAATGTAAATACGTATAAAAATATATATACAAAATACACATTAAATAATGTTAATTCGTGACAAAATAAATAAACAAAATATCATGAAAAGAATGTGTATTTGTATGAAAATAGATATACAAAATACACATAAAATAACCTAAATTTGTATAAAACTATATACAAAAATACACAAAAATAATTTAAACTTGTATGAAAATAAATATACAAAAAACATAAAAATAGTTAAATTTGTATTGAAATACATATACAAAATACACATAAAATAATGTAAATTTGAATGAAAATATATAAACATATAGACTTAAAATAACGTAAATTTGTATCAAATATATATACAAAAAAAACATTAAATAATGTATATATGTATAAAAAATATATATACAAAACACAAATAAAATAATGTAAAATCGTATCAAAATAAATACAGAAAATATTAATAAAATAATGTAAATTTGTATGAAAATTAAGATGCAAAATACCCATAAAATAACGCATTTTTTATAAAAATATATATACGAAAAAACATTAAATATTTGATTTTGTATTAAAATAAATAGATATACAAAATACACATAAAATAAGCTAAATTTGAAATGAAACATATATACAAAATACATAAAATAATGTAAATTTGTATCAAAATACTTATACAAATACACATATAATAACGTAAATTTGTATAAAAATATATAAACAAAATACACATTAAATAATGTAAATACGTATAAAAAAATGTAAAAAATACACAAATAATCATGTAATTCGAATCAAAATAATTAGACATAATACCAATAAAATAATGTAAATTTCTATGAGAAATCATATACAAAATACACATAAATAACGCAAATATCAAAAAAAATATATATAATATAATATATTTTTATACATATTTAAAATATTTAATGTATTTTTTGTATATATATATTTTATCCAAATTTACGTGATTTTATATGTATTTGTTTATATATTTTCATACAAATTTACATTATTTTATGTGAGTTTTGTATATGTATTTCAATACAAATTTGCCTAACTTTATGTGTATTTTGCATATCTATTTTCAAACAAATTTGAACTATTTTTGTGTATTTTTGTATATATTTTTAATTTTTTTTAGTTATTTTATTTGTTTTTTGTATATATATTTTCTTGCAAATATACATTCTTTTATTGGAATTTTGTGTATTTAATTTTTTACGAATTTACATTATTTTATGTGTATTTTGTATATATATTTTTCTACGTATTTAAACTATTTTATGTGTATTTTATATATACATTTTCATAAAAGTTTACGTTATTTTATTGTGTGTATTCGTATATATTTTGAAACATTTTATACAAATTCATGTTATTTTATGTGTATTTGTAAATATATTTTCAATCAAATTTATATTATTTGATGTGTATTCTTACATATATTTTATTACAAATTTACCTTATTTTATGTTTATTTTGTATATTTATTTCATTCAATTTTAAATAATTTAATGTGTATATTTGTATTTGTATTTAGGTTATTTTATGTGTGTTTTCTATATATATTTTCATCCAAAATTACATTATTTTATTGTTATTTTCTTAATTTAACTCGATACGAATTTAGATTATTTCATAGGTATTTTGTATACATATTTTTATACTCATTTACATTATCTAATGTGTGTTTTGTATATATTTTTTTATGCAAACTAATTTTATGTGCAATTTTGTACATATATTTTTATAGAAACTTAAAACGTTATTTTATGTGTATTTTGTATATGTTTTCTCATACAAATTGACATTATTTAATTAGTTTTTTGTTTATTTATTTTGATATGAATGACTTGATTGTTGGTGTATTTTGTAAATATTTTTTTATACGTATTTACATTACTTAATGTGTATTTTGTTTATATATTTTTTTTACAAATTTACGTTATTATATGTGTATTTGTTAAAAATATTTTGAAACGAATTTACTTTATTTTATGTATTTTGTATATATATTTCAATTCAAATTTAGCTTATTTTGTGTGTATTTGTATATCTATTTTCAAGCAAATTTAATTTCTTCTGTGTATTTTTGTATATAGTTTTATACAAATTTACGTTATTTTATGTGCATTTTGTATATTTATATTTATACAAATACACATTCTCTTATTGGTATTTTGTTTATTTATATTTATACGAATTTACATTATTTTATGTGTATTTTGTATACATTTTTGATTCGTATTTACTTAATTTTATTTGTATTTTGTATATATATATTTATAGAAATCTACGTTATTTTATGTGTATTCGTATATATATTTTGAAACAAATTTACATTGTTTTATATGTTTTTTGCATATCTATTTCAATACAAATTTACCTTATTGTACGTGTATTTTGTATATTTATTTTAATACAAATTCAAATATTTTAAGTGTATTTTGGTATATATAATTTTATAAAAAAATGCGTTATTTTATAGGTATTTTGCATCTTAGTTTTCATACAAATGTACATTATTTTTTTAATATTCTGTGTATATATTTTGATACGATTTTATATTATACTATTTGTGTTTTGTATATATTTTTTTATACATATTTTCATTATTTTATATATATTTTATACAAATTAACGTCATTTTAAGTGTATTTGTTTATATAGTTTCATTCAAATTTACATTATTTTAAGTGTATTTTGTATATGTATTTCAATACAAATTTACCTAATTTTATGTGTATTTTGTATATTTATTTTCATACAAATTTAATTTTTTTTGTGTGTTTTTTTCGTATATACATATAGAGTAAATTTCTATGAAAATATATATTCAAAATACATGTAAAATTATGTAAATAAGTGTAAAAATATATATATATATATATCAAATACACCTAAAAAAATGAAAATTCGTATCAAAATAAATAAACAAAATTCCGATAAAAGAACGTATATTTGTAGGAAAACTAATATATAAAATACACATAAAATTACGAAAATTTGAATAAAAATATATACAAAAAAACAAAAAAATAAATTTCAATTTGTATGAAAATAGATATACAAAATACACATATAATTAGTTAAATTTGTATTTAAATACATGTACAAAATACACATAAAATAATGTAAATTTGTATGAAATGAAAACAAATTCACATAAAATAACGTACATTTGTATAAAATAGATATACAAAATATACATAGAATAATGTAAAATCGTATCAAAATAAATACAAAGAATATCAATAAAATAATGTAATTTTGTATGAAAATAATGATGCAAAATACCCATAAAATAAAGCATTTTTTTTTAAATACATATACAAGAATACACATAGAATAATTAAATTTGTATTAAAATTAATATACAAAATGCACGTACAATAAGGGAAATTTGTATTGAAAAAATATACAAAATGCACATAAAACAATGTATATTTGTTTCAAAATAAATATACGAATACACATAAAATAACGTATATTTCTATAGAAATATATATAAAAAATACACATGAAATGACGTAAATACGTATAAAAATATATATACACAATACACATTAAATAATGTAAATTCGCATCAAAATAAATAAACAAAATATCAATAAAAGAATGTGTATTTGTATAAAAATAGATATACAAAATACACATAAAATATTGTAAATTTGTATAAAACTCTATTAAAAAAATACACAAAAATAATTTAAATTTGTATAAAAATATATATACAAAATGCATATAAAACTAGTTAAATTTCTATTGAAATACATATACAAAATACATATAAAATAATGTAAATTTGAATGAAAATATATAAACAAATACACTTAAAATAACGTAAATTTGTATGAAATATATATAGAAAACACTTTAAATAATGTAAATATGTATAAAAAAAATATATACAAAACACAAATAGAATAATGTAAAATAGTATCAAAATAAATACAGAGAATATTAATAAAATAATGTAAATTTGTATGAAAATAAAGATGCAAAATACCCATAAAACAACGCATTTTTTATGAAAATATATATACCAAAATACTTATAAAATATTTAAATTTGTATTACAATAAATATACAAAATGCACATACAATAAGGTAAATTTGTATTGGAATAGATATGCAAAATACACATAAAACAATGTAAATTTGTTTCAAAATATATATAGGAATTCACATAAAATAACGTAGATTTCTATAAAAAAAATATATACAAAATACACATAAAATGAAGTAAATACGTATAAGAAAATGTATACAAAATACACATAAAATAATGTAAATTCGTATCAAAATAAATAAACTAAATGCCAATAAAAGAATGTTTACATGTATATATATAAATATACAAAATACACATAAAATAACGTAAAATTGTATAAAACTATATACAAAAATAAACAAAAATAATTAAATTTGTATGAAAATAGATATACAAAAGACACATAAAATAAGCTAAAGTTGAAATGAAATAAATATAGAAAATACATAAAATAATGTAAATTTGTATCAAAATATATATTTAAATACACATATATTAAAATTAATATACAAAATGCGTATATAATAAGGTAAATTTGTATTTAAAAAATATGCAACATACACGTTTACTCCTTCAAATTTATATTATTTAATTGGTATTTTCTTTATTTATTTTGATACGAATTACATGATTATATGTGTATTTTGTACATATTTTTTTATACGTATTTACATTATTTAATGTGTATTTTGTTTATATACTTTCATACAAATTTACGTTATTATATGAGTATTTGTATAAATATTTTGATACAAATTTTACTTTATTTCATGTATTTTGTATATATATTTCAATTCAAATTTAGCTTATTTTGTGTGTATTTTGTATATATTTTCATACAAATTTAATTACTTCTGTGTATTTTTGTATATAGTTTTATACAAATTTACGTTATTTTATGTGTATTTTGTATATTTATATTTATACAAATAAACATTCTTTTATTGGTATTTTGTTTATTTATTTTGATACGAATTGATATTATTTTATGTGTATTTTGTATACATTTTTTTATACGTATTTACTTAATTTTACGTGTATTTTGTATATATATTTTTATAGAAATCTACGTTATTTTATGTGTATTCGTATATATATTTTGAAACAAATTTACATTGTTTTATATGTATTTTGCATATCTATTTCAATGCAAATTTACCTTATTGTATATGATTTTTGTATATTTATTTTAATTCAAATTTAATTTTTTAGGCGTGTTTTTGTATATATATTTAAAAAAATGCGTTATTTTATGGGTATTTGGCTTCTTTATTTTCATAAAAATTTACATTATTTTATTAATATTCTGTGTATTTATTTTGATACGATTTTATATTCTATTTGTGTTTTGTATATATTTTTTTATACAAATTTACGTTATTTTAAGTGTATTTCTTTATGTATTTTCATTCAAATTTACAGTATTTTATGTGTATTTTGTATATGTATTTCAATACAAATTTACCTAATTTTATGTGTATTTTGTATATTTATTTTCATACAAATTTAAATTATTTTTTGTGTATTTTTGTATATAGTTTTATACAAATTTATGTTATCTTATGTGTATTTTGTATATTTATTTTCATACAAATACACATTCTTTTATTGACATTTTGTTTATTTATTCAGACGCGAATTTACATTATTTAATGTGTATTTTGCATATATATTTTTATTCGTATTTACATCCTTTCGTGTGTATTTTGTATATTTATAAAAAATGCGTTATTTTATGTTTATTTTGCATCTTTATTTTCATACAAATTTACATTATTTTATTTACATTCTGTGTATTTATTTTAATACGATTTTACATTATTCTATTTGTGTTTTGTATATATATTTTTTATACATATTTACATTATTTAATGAGTATTTTTTATATATATTTTATACAAATTTATGTTAATTTAAGTGTATTTGTTTATATATTTTCATTCAAATTTACATTATTTTATGTGTATTTTGTATATGTATTTCTTTACAAATTTACCTAATTTTATGTGTATTTTGTATATTCATTTTCATACAAATTTAACTTATGTTTGTGTATTTTTATATATAGTTTTATACAAATTTACGTTATTTTATGTGTATTTTGTATATGTATTTTCATACAAATACACATTCTTTTATTGATATTTTAATTATTTATCTTGACACGAATTTACATTATTTAATGTGTATTTTGTATATATATTTTTATACGTATTAACAACATTTCATGTGTTTTTTGTATATATATTTCTATAGAAATCTACGTTATTTTATGTGTATTCGTATATATATTTTGAAACAAATCTACATTATTTTATGTGTATTTTGTATATATATTTCATTATAAATTTGCCTTATTTTAAGTTTTTTTTTATATCTATTTTCATTCAAATTCAAATCATTTTATGTGTATATATTTATTTGTATTTACGTTATTTTATGTGTATTTTCTATATACATTTTCATTCAAAACTACATTATTTCATCGGTATTTTGTTCATTTATTTCGATACGAATTTAGATTATTTCATGTGTATTTTCTATACTTATACATATAGAGTAAATTTTTATGAAAATATATATTCAAAATACATATAAAATTATGTAAATAAATATAAAAATATATATATCAAATACACCTAAAAAAAGTGAAAATTCGTATCAAAATAAATAAATAAAATTCCGATAAAAGAACGTATATTTGTAGGAAAATAATATACAAAATACACATAAAAATACGAAAATTTGAATAAAAATATATACAAAAATACTCAAAATTAATTTCAATTTGTATGAAAATAGATATACAAAATACACATATAATTATTTAAATTTGTATTTAAATACATGTACAAAATTTACATAAAATAGTGTAAATTTGTATGAAATGAAAACAAATTCACATAAAATAACGTACATTGGTATAAAATAGATACAAAATATACATAGTATAATGTAAAATCGTATCAAAATAAATACACAGAATATCAATAAAATAATGTAATTTTGTATGAAAATAAAGATGCAAAATACCCATAAAATAAAGCATATTTTTATAAAAATACATATACAAAAATACACATAGAATAGCTAAATTTGTATTAAAATTAATATACAAAATGCATGTACAATAAGGTAAATTTGTATTGAAAAAATATGCAAAATGCACATAAAACAAAGTATATTTGTTTCAAAATATATATACGAATACACATAAAATAACGTATATTTCTATAGAAATATATATACAAAATACACATGAAATGACGTAAATACGTATAAAAATATATATACACAATTCACATTAAATAATGTAAATTCGCATCAAAATAAATAAACAAAAGATCAATAAAAGAATGTGTATTTGTATGAAAATAGATTTACAAAATACACATAAAATATTGTAAATTTGTATAAAACTCTATGCAAAAATACACAAAAAATAATTTAAATTTGTATAAAATATATATACAAAATACACATGAAATTAATTAAATTTCTATTGAAATACATATACAAATTACACATAAAATAATGTAAATTTGAATAAAAATATTTAAACAAATACACTTAAAATAACGAAAATTTGTATGAAATATATATAGAAAATACACATTAAATAATGTAAATATGTATAAAAAAATATATACAAAACACAAATAGAATAATGTAAAATAGTATCAAAATAAATACACAGAATATTAATAAAATAATGTAAATTTGTATGAAAATAAAGATGCAAAATACCCATAAAACAACGCATTTTTTATGAAAATATATATACCAAAATGCACATAAAATATTTACATTTGTATTACAATAAATATACAAAATGCACATACAATAAGGTAAATTTGTATTGAAATAGATATGCAAAATACATATAAATCAATGTAAATTTGTTTCAAAATATACATACGAATACACATAAAATAACGTAGATTTCTATAAAATATATACACAAAATACACATAAAATGAAGTAAATACGTATCAGAAAATGTATACAAAATACACATAAAATAATGTAAATTCGTATCAAAATAAATAAACTAAATGCCAATAAAAGAATGTTTACTTGTATAAATATAAATATACAAAATACACATAAAATAACGTAAAATTGTATAAAACTATATACAAAAATAAACAAAAATAATTAAATTTGTTTGAAAATAGATATACAAAAGACACATAAAATAAGCTAAATTTGAATTGAAATAAATATAGAAAATACATAAAATAATGTAAATTTGTATCAAAATATATATTCAAATACACATATAATAACGTAGATTTGTATAAATATATATAAACAAAATACACATTAAATAATGTAAATACGTATAAAAGATATGTACGAAATGTAAAAATTTATAAAATTAAAGATGCAAAATACCAATAAAATATCTCATATTAAAAAAAAATATATACAAAAATACACATAAAATTATTAAATTTGTATTAAAATAAATATACAAAATACACATACAATAAGGTAGATTTTTATTGAAATAGATATGCAAAAAACACATCAAACAATGAAAATTTTTATCAAAATATATACGAATACACACAATAAAATTACGTAAATTTTTATGAAAATATATATACAAAATACACATAAGATAATGTAAATACATAGAAAAATATATATACAAAATACACATAAAATAATTTGAATTCGTATCAAAATAAATAAACAAAATTTCCTCTGTGTAGGAAAATATATATACAAAATACAAATAAAATAAAAAAAAATTGTATAAAAATAATACAAAAATACACAAAAATAATTTAAATTTGATTGAAAATAGATATGCAAAATACAAATGAAATTAGGCAAATTTTTATTGAAATACATATACAAAATACACATAAAATAATGTAAATTTGTATGAAAATATATAAACAAATACACATAAGATAACGTAAATTTCCATAAAATATATGTACAAAATATACATTAAATAATGTAAAAATGTCTAAAAATATATATACAAAATACACAGAATAAAGTAAAATCGTATCAAAATAAATAAACAGACAATCAATAAAATAATGTAAATTTGTATGAAAATATAGATGCAAAATACCCATATAATAACGCATATTTGTTTAAAAATATATATACAAAAATACACATAAAATAATTAAATTTGCATCAAAATAAATATACAAAAGGCACATACAATAAAGAAAATTTGTATTGAAATAGATATGCGAAATACACATAAATAACGTAAATTTGTATCAAAATATATATACGAATACACATAAAATAGAGTAAATTTCTATGAAAATATATATTCAAAATACATATAAAATTATGTAAATAAGTATAAAAATATATATATCAAATACACCTAAAATAATGAAAATTCGTATCAAATAAATAAACAAAATTCCGATAAAAGAACGTATATTTGTAGGAAAATAAATATACAAAACTCACATAAAATTACGAAAATTTGAATAAAAATATATACTAAAATACACAAAATTAATTTCAATTTCTATGAAAATAGATATACATAATACACATATAATTAGTTAAATTTGTATTTAAATACATGTACAAAATACACATAAAATAATATAAATTTGTATGAAATGAAAACAAATTCACATAAAATAACGTTCATTTGTATGAAATATATATACAAAATATACATAGAATAATGTAAAATCGTATCAAAATAAATACACAG